>NW_027206035.1:0-1200000 GCF_024711535.1 Dipodomys merriami | reverse complement strand
AAACGAATGATTTCACATTTCTAAGTGGCTCAAAAATATAATATCATTATTAACATGAGACTGTGAAGACTTCTCTTATTACATAAGCCAAAAAGTTTTGGGATCAGAAAAGAAGAGCAAATGGAAAAAGTAAGAAAACAGTATTCTTCGAAGCCCTAGATAAGCGTATTAGCTTCAGCAATGGAGGGAGGCCAAAACTTTTTAAAATAGATTGTCTTAATATTTTACCTACATAAAGTGGTTTTACAGAGCATATTTGTCTCACTTCAATGCACACTAGATCGAATGAAGACATAAAAATAAGTTCCACATCCAAATAAAATAGTTTTAAAAGAGAAACCATGAAGACGTAGCAGTGGGGGAGGTCTTATAGTCATTCCACTTCACTAGACTTTAACCCAAGAAGCTGTGATTAATTGGAAATCAGGTAAGAGCTAAGAGGAGGACATAGAAATAGGTCATCGAAGTCTTGTCCTTTGTAACAGACACTGTCATCCAAGGTATCGGTGATTTAACTCTATTCTTCTCTATACATCTTGTTAAGCAAATGCAAGGCCAAGAGAAAAATAATCTATTGAAGTAATTTTGAAAAGAATAACTTCACTGTTCCTGATATGGTATCTAACGAGAGTCTTAAGTGAGAAGATAAAAGTGGAGTATTCTTCGGTTTCCTCTAAGCATCTTGTTAGCAAATTATATCTTTGAGGTTAGAAGTAATTGAACCAAAAAGTGGTGGAGTACTTATTTTTGTGGGCACTTTAGACATAAGAATACTTTCAAGGTAAAAGAAAAAACAGTATAGCTAAATATTTGTGATCACAGCTTCTTGGACTGTTTTTTTGGAGAAAAGGTTTTACCTGAGAGTTTGTCCTCATTATCATAGATGTTGGGTTTTCGTGGCAACCAAATGCAAGAGGGAAGTTTAATGGACTCGCTTGGACAAATAAACAGCATAATAGAAAAAATGGCAAATAATCTTTAGTGAATTACTTTGACCGATTATTTTGCCAGAACAAAGAAGGAAAGATATAATTCAAAATCACTTGACTGAAAAGTATGAAAAAGAGTAGTAAAGAGAGATGAGAGAAAACATAGAGGACTGTTTTCTCTCCAACAGAGTAATGGGTTTTGATCTTGTTTCTTCCATTCTATATTCACCAGCTATCAAATGTATCTCAGGACTGGAATATCCAGTTCAGACAAAGAGATCTCCCATTAGAAAATATTTGCTGCAGATGTAGGTGATTTATAACCTTAGACAATCTATTTAAATCTGTTCAAAATTCTCCCCTACCCCAAACTGCCCTCTTTGAACAGTTGGTTTGCTTTTCCCATACTGCCCTTGATTAACTATTTAATATTTTGAGAGGTCATATTCATACTCTGTAGAATTTGCTGTTTGGTTGTGATTTTTATGTGTTTGATTTTTGTTGTGCTTTTAACTAAATTTCAAAAGGTTGTGCAATTGTGTTACAATTAAATATGTCCATGTAATTGTCCAATGCTCCTGGATCAGAGTCACTCCTTCTATCATTCTCAACCAACTCCTTCTCCAAGATTTATTTCAGATTTACCACTTCCTTTATCACATGTGTACATTGAGTATTCTAGTTGTGCTTGCCACTTTTTCATTTTTCATTCATTCTATTTTTACTAATATTCTTCTCTGGTTTCAACTTCTTGATAGTCATTCTGTTAAATTGTCTGTTCATACTTTGACAGGTTTATATACATTCTATGGCATTTCAATCCTGCATATACTTGAACTGATATCAGCTTATATTTCCATAATTAATCCATCTGCAATAACAATTTGCAAGACTGGAGACGTGAAGCACCTAGACATGATTTTATTCTCATCCATTTGGAAGATTAATCTTTATTCAACAAGAAAGTTTAAAAACGGCTTAGAATGTTTTCCTAACTACCAGTTTTTATAAATGGCTTTGTACAATGGTTTGTGATTATTTTACTTTACATGGGATAATATTCTCTACTACGTATAACTTTTGGGAAAAGAAGAAAACTAAAATTTATTACTGTGGAGGAATATGATAGAAATAGAAGACAGATTTTATGTTTGTCACATCTCTCATGAGTACCCATATTCAAGACTTAAAGTCAAATTTCTTAAGGAAAACATCAAACAACATGATAAGGCAACTATTCGTGATCTTTTAAAATGTACTTTATTATTTGATGAAATTTACTTTATTAGCTAATGTTTAGGCTTGAAATATGGGAGGCTGATCTAGGTAACACATTTCTGGAAGGCATCTACTGAACAACACAAATGGTCGGGGCTACTATTTCTATAATTTAAGGAATGGTTGAACCTGTTTGGTATTAGTGCAGGATAATAAATCAACTCTATTGTAACTTGTTCCTTCCACTTGAAAAACTTGTAATGTTACTAAGTATCTAATCGTCAAATGTCATTTTGGCGAATGTGCCTTTAAAAAGTTTATTTGAGGGGCTGGGAAGGTGACTCAGTGGTAAAGCACTTGCTGGCATGCATGTTTTTCTGAATTATATTTGACTTCTAAGTCAAGTTTTCCTATCCTTGGTAGAAAAATTATGGATCTATCCTTCCAGGAACTATTTTTTGGCCTATTTATACTGGACTGAAATCTTTCATTAATCATTAGGAGAGGGGTATTAAAAATATTCTTGTGACATTTGTGATCTTGTTCACTAATATGGGCTGGTCATCTGTAAATTGAAAGTGTGAATTACAGTAGTTTCTCTCAGATTTTGTGATCTCATCTTTCATTTTAAGTTGCCTTGCATTTCACAATTGCTTACTGCTAAATCCTGTGTAATTGGGGCCCTGAATTATTATAGGAAATGAGGAGTTGAGATGAGTCTTCAATTACTTTCTGTTGGCATGTGGCATGGGCCTAGGTGTGAATACTTGCCCTTCTTATCTGATGATACAGATAACTAGGACCTAGGATCCTAGGACGCGTGGATCCTGTAGAAGAATAATACCTTTTGGACATCATATCAGCAAAATTTGGGTATGATCAGAAATATGGGGAAAACCATTCTGAGTCCAGCGAGTTAAAACAATATACAGAGCAGCAGAGTAAAATCCCTTACAGATTAAAGGAAAACAACATTTTTTTTTACCATGTGAATTCAGGAGACTAAGAACACTTAGAAGGTATCACAAGTTTATATCGAAGACATTGCATTGATACTTCTTATATTCTAATAAATATTCTAAACCTAATTATTTATATTCCTATCTATTTATTGTAATAAATATCAAATTATTTGTCAAATTATCGATTAATTCTAGCAAGTTTCATTGTGTGAAACATAAAATTAGCACATATAAATATAAAATATATAACTGTATGTAATCTAAGGAAATGTTTTTCATTGTTCTGTTGTGGTTAGGGTATCAAAGGCAACTCTGTTTTACAGTATTATTCCATTATCTCTACCTCAGAGTTTGGTAGAGTTAGACCTAAAGCTTTACCATTTGTAGATTTACAGCCTAGAGGCAAGAGGAAACACTGTGATTAAAACATTACCAATTTAAGGCCTAATATCAAGGAAAAATATGGACTTCTCCTGGAGCTATGGAAATATTTGGCGATAGAAATTCAGTAGTGTAAGTTCCTGCCTGGTTGGATGGTAGACAAGTCAGGACATTAGGTAATCATGCATAAGAACAATTTTTTTTCACCTTCTTGGCTTTAGCTACTTTTGAAATGGTAGGTATAATAAACAATTATATTTTGATAAAATACTTTCTAGTCAGAACTGTTTATTTCTCTCTGATCCCTTGTAACTAAGATTAGTTTTTTTTCCAGTAAGATAATCTTTGCTGTCAGGGTAAGATATTCTGGTTGGTCTGTTACTACATGGAAGAAGGGTAAAGGGTCAGTAGACATTTGTGCCAGAAAGACCTCATTTGGAAAATTTTAAGCTGCAAAAGTTTAGAAGTAGCTCTTCAGCAAGGCTTATTTTGAATCCATTAGCTCCACAAAGTTAACTCAGTTGATAAATAAGTACTTGAAAAGCCATATCTTTGAACCAAGCTATAAAGGCTACAAAATATGATGAAATTTAAAATGAAAAAGACTTAAAATAGTCATTGGCAAATAATTGCAAGTGTGAGCAATCTACCGAACAATATGTTTTTTCCACTATACACAGAATTTCAGAGAAATAAGATAAATAGCATTGTTAGTAACAATAAGGTTTCCTTGTTACAAATAGGCAACCAAGGATATATGCCTGTATAAAGATTACATCATTAACTACTTAAATTTACAGGATACTACATGCTTCGGCAGCACGTATACATAAATTACAACAATATAGAGATTAACATGCCACTTGGACCGGGATGATATGAAAATATGCAAACTATTCCATATTTTTCATCCTTCAGATGCAAGAAATGAAAAACAGTTATTAAAAAGTTGATTACAAAAATACAAGTGTAACAACACATTCAATTCATATAATTAAAAGTTAGTTTTTTCACAATGATTTATTTTCTCTTTTTCCATTTTTACTATTCTAAATTATTCTAACTGGAGAGTAGAGAACTGATAGAAAGCAGAGAAAGATTTTCCTGTGTATTAAAAGGTACAGACTGAAAATGAGGACCAATGGTGTCTTCATGTACAGCTTATTCTAGGAATGAGAAAATAGGAAATAATACCTTCTATGTAAATGATTTGGGAAATGGCAGAGCAGAAAGTGAAATGATGCAACCAAAAATATAAAAGCAAAATAATTTAGGATAATTATGGAGCAATCATATTATCTATGAGAACCATGAAAGAGAGAGAGGAAGAGAGACATGTGCAATGAACTAACTAGCCACAAAATCCATGCCTCTGATCAATTTATAGAGCAAACAATTTTATTTTTAAAAGAGATGGAAATAGAATTTATAGTGTGTCTCTTTATGATGTGCAATGTAATGTATTGATATGCATTGTGTTGATCACTTTTCTGTTACTGTGAGGAAAATACCTGCAAAGAACATTTCTAAGGAGGAAACTATTATATTGACTCATGGCTTAAGAGAACACAGTTTAAGATAAAGTGTCTCCATTGTTTTTAATTATATTTTTATTATCTTAAATAATTGTATAAGGGAATTTCCATTCAACAAATCAGTTTTTAAGTACAATGGATCTTTACATAACTTCACCACACCCTTCCAAATATCACCCCACTTTAATTTTTTCTACTGTCATACTATCTGTATTGAATATTATGCCTTCACTCTTTTCCTCCATAACTCTTTTTAATCCTTCCCTTTGAATTCCCCTCATATCTTAAGTGATAGTTTCCTGGTATTCATTTTGTTGGATTAAAAATTCAATTTTATAAGAAAATACACCTTTTAAATTCTCTGCAAATAGATTGCTTTGGTTGATATTGTTGTGAAAACTTGTATAAAGTTCTATCTTCCAAATATAAGACAGAACATGGGTCCTTTGTGTGTGTGTGTCTCTGACTTAGTTTACTTAACATATTTTTAGATCTATCCATTTCTTTGCAAATAATGTAACAGTCTTCATAATGGATGGGTGCAATACAATTGTGTATATGTGCCACACTTTCTCTAACCATCCCTCTGCCAAAGGGCATCTGGGCTGTTTCCATAAGTTTTCTACAGTGAATAGTGCAGCAGTGAACATGGTTGTGAAAGTGATTTTACTGTAACCTTTTGGAAGAATTCATCACTATCTTTCTGGGAACAATCTTCTAGGCAGTTTTCCAGAATAAGCACATCCCTCTCTTCATCTCCATTAGAACGTATTGCAAATCCTCAAAAACACACTACCCCCTACAGGTCACAATAAGCTAAAACCACATGGTGCCCATATTTTTTCAATAGTGTTTTTCATAATTGTACATATTATTTAGTGAGAACTTTCTTTTTTTGGTTATTTATATTTTATTTATTTATTTTAATTTAATTTAATTTTATTTGTGAACATACTGTACAGAGGAGTTACAATTACATGGGCAGGATAATGCGTTTAGTGAGAACTTTCTATGAACTTTTCTAATGTGGGAATGAGGGACATGACAATAGTGTAAAGGTAAGAAATATGCAATTTAATTAGCTATTATCATATTTAAAATCATTTTCAGCTCTAACTCATAGCCTCACTTACTATTATTTTAATCTTTATTTGATTACTTCATCTATCCTCTAACTTATAACAAGTGAGTTAAATGCGAAGGCAGAAACTGTGGTTTGATTTTGACACTCATGTGTGAAGATGCACAATAAGGGCAAATAGATGAATTGGATTTAATAGTTATTATCCATTTTGTTAAAGTAGAGATGATTTTGCCAAACTGATTCTCACAATTCATATTATATTGAACAACAAGAAACGTGTGACAATTCCCTGTGTTTTGCTCCTTATTAACTTTTGTTTCCATTTAATTTTATTTTTATTTATTTATTTTTCGTCTGTTGTGGGGCTTGAACTTGGGCCTAGGTGCTCTCCCTCAGCTCTTCAGCTCAAGGCGAGCACTCCACCACTTGGGCCACAGTGCCACTTCCGGTTTTTGAGTGGTTTATTGGAGATAAGAATCTCTCGGACTGGGCTGGGAAGGTGGCTCAGTGGTAGAGCGCTTGCCTTGCATTCTCAAGGCCCTGGCTTTGATTCCTCAGCACCACATAAGCAAACAGAAAAAAGCCGGAAGTGGCACTGTGGCTCAAGTGGTAGAGCGCTAGCCTTGAGCTGAAGAGCTGAGGGACAGCGCCCAGGCCCAGAGTTCAGGCCCCACGACCGGACTCAAAAAAAAAAAAAAAAAAAAAAAGGAATCTCTCGGACTTTCCTTTCCTGTCTGCTTTAACTTGCAATCCTCAGATCTCAGATCTCAGCCTCCTGAGTAGCTAGGGTTACAGGCATGAGCCACCGGCGCCCGGCTACCATTTTATTTTATAATGAAGGATTATTTCACAAATCTATTGTAGATACAAAAATATGTTAAATATTTCTATCCGTATGCATTGATATATACATACACACATATATTACACAGGTTATAAAGATAATATATAACTTCTGGAACTGCACAATTTACTAAATTATTAAAATCATTGATGGCTCATGGCTGGAATCCTGGTTACTCAGGAGGCTGAGATCTGACGATTGTGGTTTGAAGCCATCTTGGGCAGGAAAGTCCATGAGCCTCTTATCTCCAAACAACCGACAGAAAATCAGAATTGGAACTGTGGCTGAAAGTGGTAGCGTGGTAGCCTTGAGAGAAAAAGCTCAGGGACATCACCTAGGCTCTTAGTTCAAGAAGTGCAATCTATCCCAAAAAATCTATTTAATTTACCCCTGTGTAAGTAGAGTATTTCCGTCACCCAAGTGCACATCCATACCCATTTGCAAGGTAACTGTTTTGTCTGAAGTACCACAAAACCTTATCACTTAAGTAGAAAGTATTGCAATGTGGGTTCATTCTATCTCTCTCATGGATTTTTCTCCACTCAAATACTCAAATCTTACATTTATTCCAATTATTTAAAATCATAGTTTTTTCTTTAATACCCATAATATTAAAGTTTGAATTGAGTGTCTTGTGCCCCCAAAATGGTTGTTCTTAACACTTTGTCATGTCCTCAGACTTAAATTATCCTGATTATTTTTCAGATAGAATCTGGCTTCCTACTTGTATCTGATTTTGGGCTCAGTACACTTTATGTTATTCTTCCTGGAATTTAAAATAACAGGTGCATGGCATTGTGTACAGATCTTTCTGTCCAGTCTGGGTTTTAAGCACTATCCTTACAACAGTTCACTCCCATGTAGTCAGGATATTCATAAGCTTGTCATAGTTTTTTTTTTATTTGCATTTTCTGCAGGTTCTTGAGTACTGAATTAATTTGTGTTTTCTTGGGTTGTTTTGTTTGATTTGAATATATGGATTATTGTTCTTCACTTTTCCTTTTGTTTCTTTCACTCATGTTCTTACCTAAAGTGCTGAGAAACCAATTCTTCTTTCTCAAGATAGTCAAGATGAATATTATTTATTCCAAAGAAATTTCAGTAATATTTAAACACCTCATACCTGTGAATAGTATACAAATGCTAAGTTCTGAGAAGGATCTTTTTATTTGCACAGCAGTCTTTGGCATACGCAGACAGATCATGAATTTTATGAAGTTAGTAAAACTACAGATGCTCGCCAGGTGGAGAAAAACCTATTATTATTTGTTTGACAGGGTCTTCCCTTCTCGTGAAAGAAATATGCTGCTTGATGCAGGATTACACAAAATCATATTCCTAGGAGGAACCTAAAAATCATCTAATACAACAGACTTGAGAGAGATGAATTGACTTCCTGAATAATTTACTTTTGGGTCAAATAAAAGCAGACTTCCAAAGAGAGGGTAGACTTTAGAGAAACATGAGTTGTATGTAAATAGGTGCTTAGCTGATTTTGTTAATTTGTGAACTAATACAGGGAAATAAAGTACAGCAAGGTTAAAATTAAAGAACTTCACATTGAAATACTCATTTGTGTGTGTGTGTGTGTGTGTGTGTGTGTGTGTGTGTGTGTGTGTGTGCACGCTCGTGCGAGTACGCGCACACACATGTGCATGTGCTCATGCATACATTCATTATTCTTGAGGCTTGATACTGAGTAGGCATTATTCTTAACCTTCTGTGCCCAAAGGTAGTGTTCTACCACTTGAGCCACTGTTCCACTTTTGGTTTTTTAGAGATAATCGCATGTATTTTCATGATTTGACTAGCTTTGAACAGTGGCCTTCAGATCTCAGCCTCTTGAGTAGCTACCTAAGCTGATTCAGCCTCTGAGTAGCTAGTTAAAATTCTGTCTCTCCTCTATGCTTCACTGCTCTTTTATTCTTTTCCTGAGGTAATCACAAGCGTAAGTCATGTATATGTCTAGTTACTTTAAAAAATACTCTTACTGCTTGGCACCAGGGGCTTCCACCTCTACTTTTAACTACTGAGGAGGCTTGAGAATAGAACCAGGCCAAAAGTTTAGTGGACCTCCTTCTCAATCTATAGCTGGGTGCATTGGATCATTTCCACCACACTGCACTATCTACAGGCTAAGAATGGAAGAACTGCGGAATCCAGGCCAGCCAAGGTAGGAAGCTAGACAAGTTGGTATGCAACTCTGATGCCATTGATGATGGGAAGGCTAAAATGACAGATCAGGTGCATGTTCTTGTGGAAAGGGAACCCCTATCCTAAAATTAACCACTGATATGACGCCTGCCTAGCAAGAGCAATAACTCAAGTCGAAATCCCCACAATTTCCCACAACCAAAATAAGTATATACATTAACATACAAAAACTTAGTAGAATCTGTTCTTTGCTCTAATATCAGCTTTATCTGATTATCATATGATGTGACAGAATAGGTTCTTTATTAAACTTAAGATATATTTTAAAAGACCTAGAAAATTCTTTCTCACTTATTAAGTGCAAATGTATGGCAAATTGTCTCATTTCTTACATATTTGACTATCACTATAAATTCAGCTTATGATTATTATGAATAGTAACATATTCTGATTTATTACTTTGTAACAGTTTTTACACTTTTTGCTTCTCTACTGAAGTTTAATTATTAAAGTAGCATCATCAAAATATATTCCTTGGGTACTTAGTGCAGTTTTTTACAAAGTTTTTAACCAATGGTTTATATGAATCCTTAATTCGTATATTGTTTGGTTTATTTTTAATTTCAATTTAATTTTATTGTAAAGGTAATGTACAGAGGGGTTACAGTTACATAAATAAGTACATTTCTTATAGAAGGAACATTGTTATCTCTTCCATCGATTTTTTGTATGCTCAAAAAAAGAACTACTGATTCTTTTGCTGTTGCTATTAATCAATTGGTACTTTTTCTTTCTTTGTTCATGCATTTTTATAAGAAAATTTATATGCAGAGGGTTTACAGTTACTTAAGTCATCTAAAGAGTACACTTCATTTTATTTTCTAAATTTCAAATTTTGAACTTAAATATTTTCTTTTGTTTCTTTAGGGTAATTCTTTTTTCAGAGTTGTAGGTTTAGTTAATATAATTTCTTTGTTTTTTCACATGTAAATTATTCAGACACATATATTTTGCTTTTAAAATATTTATGATGTGAATATTTAAAATTATTTTTTGAATTTTTATACGGTTGGTAAATTTAAATAAATTTATTTCTTATAGTTATAAACATATTTGTCCAGGTAACAAATGCTGTATTTTCAAGAAGCACATACTTTATTAAGAAAAGTTACATTACCTGGTGACTTTTTGGAAATATTTGTACTTAAATTAAAAAAAAAAGTTTGAGCTGGGCATGGAGATTTGTGGCTGCTATTTTCTAGCTACGGTGGGAAGTGTAAATAGGGTTTGTAATTCGGGAGAGACAGAGCAACTATAATACCTTATTATAAAAATATTCAGAGTGAAATGATTAGAGATATAGCCACCCCTAGCGAGATATAGAGCACCTGGTTATAATATTCTAAATCTTGAGTTAAAACACCACTAACATCAGTTTTTTGTCAAAATAAAAGGATACATGTTTCAAAATGTTTATTATTTAAAACTTATTTGAAAAGGTTCTCATGTCTTCTATTGCTTAATTTTCAGTTTACTTAATCTATAAGAATCCAAGTGTATTGTGATTATTTTATTTCTACTAAACATTTAGATAGTACGAGAAATATTCTTATTTCATATATTAACCTACATTTTCTATTTGTGATAATTTCCTCTGTTTAATATGATAATATCAATATTCCAAATGTGTGTATGTGGTGTGTGTGTGTGTGTGTGTGTGTGTGTGTGTGTTCATGTGGTTTTTGTGTGTGTGCTTTGTGTGTACTTTGTAATGCTTAGGAGATCACACCGTTGCTTCACATATGCTTGGCCAATGTTTTACCACTGAGCTATACTGTCTAGTTATAATCCAAATAGTGTTTTAATTTTGACTTTTAAATTTTCATTCCTAGTATGTTTTTTTTCAAAATTATATATGACAAAATGTGATCCATCTTCTATCCATGTTAGCAATTTTTATTATTTAGAATATTTCCACTGCTTTTCCAGTTCCAAACTCTTGTGTTTTTAATTGATAAAGGATTTACTGCTTCTTTTCCATCTTCATTCTTTTTCCCTTTAGAGTTGACCTATTCTTTCTCTTCCCCAGATGTCAGGCCACATTGAGGCTCCTGCAACCCACAGCCTTGCTCCTAGTATAGTAATCAATAGGCCAGTGTCCCAAGGATCCAACACAGACTTCTGACTTGGGTAAATAAAGAGGCTGTGCTTGAGTAGCCCACAGTCAGCAGTCAGCAGTCCTGGCACATGGGCATCTACTAAGGCCACCCTAGTAGCTATGGAGACTCCGACCTGAAGAAAGAGGCAGGCACACCCATGCACGCTGACTTTGGAGAAGCTCCTCTTCCAGGTGTAGCATGGTGACATTTGAAGCAGAACATGGCAGTGCACACACTAGTAGATCACAGCACACACTAAAACAACTTGGTAAGCAATGGTCCTGTGCTCAGAGAGCTGACAGAGGCAGGAAATCAGAAAGAGGGAGAGAGAGAGAGAGAGAGAGAGATGGAGAGAGAGAGAGAGATAGAACTCAAGGCTACCTCTGATTTGTACTGGTTTCGATATCCTTGCCGAGAAATGCATATTTTCACCAAGAAATAAAAAGGAAAACTCCTAAGTCTAACTCTGATGGAGTAGCTGAGATCAATCTAGACTTCCTACCATAAACAATCACAAAAGTGGAAGTTATGTGAAAAAATATATGTATATAAATGTATATATAATATAAATATGTAGGCATATATATGTATATTCAAATATACAATGTGAATATGTATTTTATGTACAATGTATAACATACAGTGATTAAAAAAAAGAAATACATAGTATTTGAAGGAATAATGACCAAAACCTTCCCAAATTTGATTGAAAGCATGAACCCTTCTATGCAGGAATCTAGCAGCTTAAAGAAGACAATTAACATAATTACACAGGTCCACACTAAGACGCATTCTAATTAAACAGTCAAAGACAGGAAACCTCCCAAAGCACAGAGACACAACTCATCACACAAAGGATCTTCAATCATATTATGACAAATTACTAATCAGACACTAGATTAACAATTAGACATCAAGAGCAACAAATTTAAGGTGTTAAAAGGACATATCTAATACCAACCTTTCTAACAAATATATATACTTCCCCCAAATGTGAGAAATGAGCTAAGTAACTAACGATAGCTCAGGCATATAACCTTACCTACTCCGGAAAGTGAATTGTGAGGATTGTGGCTCAAAGACAGCCTGGGCTGGGTGCTGGTGGCTCACGCCTGTAATCCTAGCTACTCAGGAGGCTGAGATCTGAGGATCGCGGTTCAAAGCCAGCCAGGGCAGGAGAGACCGTGAGACTCCTATCTCCAATAAGCCACCAGAAAACCGGAAATGGCGCTGTAGCTCAAGTGGTAGAGCGCTCGCCTTGAGCTGAAGAGCTGAGGGACAGCGCCCAGGCCCAGAGTTCAAGCCCCACGACCAAAAAAAATTTTTTTTAAAAAGACAGCCTGGACCTTGTCCCCTCAGGAGCAAGTTGTAGGAGAGCTGTCCTTGAGAAGGACGGAGATCTTCTTGCCATGTCATTGCTGGAACAAATATAGGATAAGGTGGCCATCAAGAATGGAGGCTATTGGACAGTGTCTCCACAGAAGCAATTTATGAGATTCAGGAGTCCTCTACAAGATCAGAGGACTTTGACCACTGTCCTAGTAGTTTCAGGAATGGCATAACAATGACCAGAGCAACCTCAAGCCCACATGGAGTCCTTAGCAACAGTCTTTGAAGCTTATGGGCTAGAGTATCAATGCTGGCAAGCTATGATTGCTCCATTTTCTCTGACTTCACTGGCCCAGACTCTGATTGGTCCATTTCTTCTTTGATGTCACTATGATGGGCTGTGATAGCTCCGTTTTGAGAGGTCATGCAGGATATATAGGAAGCCACTGTGCTCCAACCTATGTCAGTTAACACATCTAGGAGCTCTTGATTGGTGAAACGCTGGACTGATTCAAACAAAATTCATTATTTTTCTGATTTTGGGGGGATGAGTTGTCGTTTGGTTTTGCTATTTCTTTTTTTTTTTTCTGGGTTTCCATTATTTTATTTAGTTGATTTTAGGTAGACTTGCTACCCACCATCATAGCAGAAGAATGGAAGAATACAAAGAATCATCCTCCATATTCTTGAATGAAGAGATCATCAATCAATACCAGATGAAAGAGGTCATCGACCATGATACCAATAGACAAGTGAAGCTGGCCATCCACACCTCACACACATGGAAGTGGCAGTTAAAATACTCCTGAAGGGATGAAAGGTGACCACTGGTTGCTTGTTCCTGTCTAGCAAAGCAACACGTGGTGGTAATCCAAACATCTGGTTGATTGTGTGCCTTTATAAGACCTGCAAATCCCTAGCTAGGGGCTCTCCTCCTAGGCTCCACTGTGTAGCAGTGTAGGACAAGGCCCAAGCTGCAGCCCATTTAAATAAAAAAAGCTGTAGAGTCTGACTCTCGGTGGTTTTTTTGCTGGGAGTGTCCTGCAACCATGGCATAACATATTAGTGGGGTTCATCTCGGATAACCCCCAAAGACCCCCGAGACCTCAGACTCCAAAGGTAAAACAGGGCTGTCTTTGTTAATTTGTCTTGTCCTCTCATTTGTCTGTTTTACTTTCATTTTCCCTTGTGAGGATATCCCCTCAAATTTGTAAAGGTTTGTCAAAGTGGACCCACTTGCACGACAACCCTGGAGGAACTGGGAGACATCCCAGATCCTCTTCTGGGGAGGGGGTAACCCTGCTGTGTGGAGCAGGGGTCCTTGGAAGCCCACTGTGTGGGGCGGGGTCCTTGGAACCCCGCTGTGGGGCGGGGGGGTCCTTGGAACCTTGGCATGTGAATTGTGGGGTGAGGATTGGTTTGGTGTTGGGCCGGAACTGACCAAGAGAGCCTCCTAACAGAGGCCCAACTCGCCCACCATGGGACTGCTTCTTCTGCTGTGGGGCATGGGTATGGAACCCCGCCATGACAGGAGTCAGCAGACCAATTTGGGAGATCTCCACTTTGTAAGCTTTTTTTTTGTAACTGTCAGGCCTGCATGTGTTTTGTTTTTGCTGTTTATTGTTTTTTGGACTTTATGACTGACAGGACTGGAAACCATGGGCAACACTCCATCTAGCCTCCTAGACTTACAAAAAGAAACTAAGAAAGAGGAAAAGAAAGTGTACCCCCTGGTTTTTCAGGGAGATAACTTGGAAGAAGAAATGTTTCCTCACCCATGCTCCCCTTCCCAGGTTCCTTTTGCAGAACCTGAGAATTATCAAGAGGAGGAGGGAGCTATAGAACACTTGGCACCTGCCCTTAAAGTTTTTGAGGGGCCAGTCAATCAACGCTGCAGTGGGATCACCCCCCATCTAATGCAGCTGATTTTTCCTTACATGCCATAGGTACTGTGGATGTGAATGGTCAACAGCAACCCAATAGTGTCCATTTTCTACCAGTGATCTATAAAATTGGTGCATCCAAAATGCCCCCTTTACTGAGAAACACCAGGATTTAATTCGTTTGCTTGAAACTATTCACTTTACTCATCAACCCACTTGGGATGATTGCAGTCAGCTTTTACAGGTTCTTTTTACCACTGAAGAGAGATAACGTATCTGAGAGGCGGCCCAGAAACATATCCGTGGCCCCACAGGAGAGCCCATCAAGGATATCCTGCCCTGATCGCTGCCTATTTTCCTGAGATCCAACCAACATGGGACTACAATATAGTTGAAGGTAGGGAGTGACTCCTCATCTACCACCAAGCTCTGTTGGCAGGTCTCAAAGCAGCGGCTTGCCAACCTACTAATATGGCCAAGGTTTATGATGTAAGACAGGGAGTAAGTGAAAGTCCAGCAGCATATCTTGAGCGTCTCATGGAAGCTTTTAGTCAATATACCCCATATGAACTTGAGACCAGGAGTCGACACAGATGATTATGTTTGCCTATATAGATCAAGCTGCACCAGACATAAAGTTGCAGGCTCTAGACAGCCTTGGTGAAAAGTCTATTAGGGATCTAGTAGCCACAGCAGAAAAGGTTTACAATAAGAGAAACAGAGGAGCAAAGTCAGGAAAGGAAGGACAGAGAACGTAAAATGGAGCATGAAAAGAGAAACTGGGCCAAGGAAAATATGACAGATTTGTTGGACTCGCCACTATCACATGCTGAGCATACCAGGTTCACAGATGGCAGCAGTTTCATTCGAGATGGAAAAAGGTACGCAGGCCCAAAAGTCACCACGGACACTGTAATAGTGTGGGTAGAAGCACTGCACCAGGGAACATCTGCCCAAAGAGCAGAGCTAGTGGCACTAACAAAAGCCCTACAAATGGGAAAAGGGAAGAGACTAAACATTTACACAGACAGTCGCTATGCTTTTGCCACCATGCATGTCCATGGAGCCATTTACCAAGAGAGGGGACTGCTGACAGCTGAGGGAAAGACTATTAAAAACAAACAAGAAATTTTAAGCCTCATCTGGGCCTTAGGGGAAACAGCAAATATTGCCATTATGCACTGCCCTCACTATCAAAAGGGAACTGATTCAATAACCAAAGGAAATAACTTGGCTGATCAGGCAGCTAAGGAGGCATCCCTCCAGCCCAGAGCAGAAGTAGTGACACTAGTAGAACTAGGGCCACAAGCTTTGCCTCCTGAGCCTCAGTATTCCCGAGAAGAATTGGAGTGGATAAAGAAAATTCCCAAGGCCTATAAACCCCCGGGCAGAGAAGGAAACAAAGACTGGTGGAAAACTGGTGAGGGGAAACTTACCTTGCCAAAAAGATTGGGCAAGGGGATTCTTAAGAGAATCCATCGGGTCTCTCACATGGGAACCTGAAGAATGCAGGACTTGCTCCGACACTCAGAAGTAAAAATTAGTCAAGGGAACCAACTCATTGAGGACATTGTTAAAAATTGTAAAGCCTGTCAGCTCACCAATGTCCCCAATCAGCCGGTTACAAAAGGAGCTTGCCTCCATGGAGATAGGCCAGGTGTGTATTGGGAAGTAGACTTCACAGAAATTAAAACTGGAAAATTTGGATATAAAAATTTGCTAGTTTTTAGACACCTTTTTCAGTATGGGTTGAAGCCTACCCAACAAAGCATGAGACCACAAACGTCGTGTCTAAGAAGATCCTGGAAGAAACTCTACCCAGGTATGGCTTCCCATCCCCCAATGGATCAGACAATGGACCGGCCTTTGTCTCAAAAGTAAGTCAGCAAATAGCTGTGGCATTGGGGACGGATTGGAAATTGCACTGTTCTTATAGACCCCAGAGTTCAGGGCAGGAATGAATCAGACTCTAAAAGAGACCTTAACTAAATTGGCCTTGGAGACTGGTGCAGACTGGGTGTCTCTCCTTCCTTTTGCCTTGTTTAGAATAAGAAATTCACCCTATCGGCTTGTCTTTAATTGCTTGCTAATTTGGATGATACTAAATTTCTGTGTAAGCTTGACTATTTACAGCTGGTGCATAAGAGTATGTGGCCCCAGCTTAGAGCATTATATGATTCTGCTTCTATTCCTACCCCACATTTGTTTAAACCAGGGGACTAGGTGTTTGTTCGAATGCACAACTTGCGATCTCAGGAGCCACGATTGAAGGGACCTTACATGGTGCTACTGGCTACACCCACTGCCCTTAAGGCGGATGGCATTGCTGTTTGGATCCACTGCTCCCATGCCAGACCAGCTGACCCCTTTTCCCTGGATGACCATGGGGAAACATGGGAAGTCTCCAAGCATCCTACCCAATCCCTCTGCATACGCCTCAAGAAAATAAAAATGGGCTGATTGTTATTGGTATACTCATTCAAGATCAAGTGCTGTTGAAGTTTAGTTTTGGGCCAGAGCCACAAGATTGTGGCTCAGGACCATAAATCAAGGGGTAGAGGGGAAATGAAAGGTTAAAGTTTGAGACAGTGACCACTTGTTGCATGTTTCTGTCTAGCAAAGCAACACATGGTGGTAATCCAAACACCTGATTGATTGTGTGCCTTTATAAGACCTGCAAATCCTTAGCTCGGGGGTCTCCTCCTAGGCTCAGCTGTGTCAAAGTGTAGGACTAGGCCCAAGCTGTAGCCCATTTAAATAAAACAGCTGTAGAGTCTGACTCTCGGTAGTCTTCTTGAGGGGCGTGGGGGGGTGGGATCCTGCGACCATGGCCTAACAGCGAGAGTCCTCCAGTCATCAGTTAAAGAATGAGGTGGACATTTTTAAGAAGGTATGGCACAAACACACCATCAGGTTGTACCAGGTGATGGAGAAGGAAGAGTATGTATATCTCATCAATGGAACTGGCCAGTAGGGGATACCTTCTGGGGTGGATCTTAAAATCCTGCCGCCTATATGAGGATGAAACCAAGAGGCTCTTCACACAAATTGTAAGTGCTGTTCACTACCCACACCAGAACAGAATCACACACTGAGACCTTAATTCCAACAATACTCTGTTGGATACCAAAGGCAATATCAAAGTCAGTGGTTTTATCTGAGCATCTGGTTCACCCTGGGGCAGTTGCTATCAAATGTATGTGCTGCTGTGCTATTCCACCCCCCTAAATTTTCCTGGAGGAAAGAAATGATGGCCGGGTGCCAGTGGCTCACTCCTATGATCCTAGCTATCCAAGAGGCTGAGGTCTGAGGATCAGGGTTCAAAGCCAGCCCAGGCTGGCTCTATCATCTGACCAGAATCATACTGATACCAAAGACTAATTTGAGGTGGAGATGGCAGTGGATAGAGCTGGCTAGCAAATAGTTACAAATCTTCTCAGAATAAGCTGCTGAATGTGGGCCCAGGAACAGAGCAGTTCCAGACAAAGGGGAGAAGAACCCTAAGAGATATCAAAGATAATTTCACTTGAAAGCCAGAAGGCCCTGTTATTGAGATGGGAGAGATTTGTAGGTGGTGTACTAAAAAAAAGAGTTGTAAGTGGGATCCACGAATTGAGATCAAAACACTGTTTGCCTAGCAAAACCCTCAGTCCAGCCAAGAATACAAGTGCATCAACTGCCTTAGATTTCCTCAGGAGGAATTCCAGCCACGGGGCACCTTGTACTGCAGTGTAAACTGAATGTTGTGGTTATCAAAGTATGTAATTTTTGTGCATACAAAAACTACTTTGATTACACTTAAACTACACCCTAGTCATTAAAATTTTTGTTTGATTTATTTATTCTATGTTATTTAAGATGCAGTCTCATTATGTAGCCAAATCTGATCTTAACTTCATAATTCTACTGCTTAGTCTCCCAAGTGTTGTGATTACAGGTGTGTCCCTCTTTGTTGTCCATCATATTTTATCTGCATGCTTACTTAACTTTCAATACTTTATTTTATCCCTTGGCAGTACTGCGGTTTTGATTCAGAGGCTGGTGCTGTGCAACCTAGTGCTCTACCCCTTGACCCCTGCCCCTGGCCTTACTCTTCATTTTACTTTAGATTAGCTCTTATTGTATTATTTTTTGTATTGTATTGTATGTGCTTTGGTCAGAATCAGACTATGATTGTAATGTATTTTCCTGCTGAGAAGCTTTTTTGTCCTTTTTTATTTTTTGTAAATATAATTTTCCTTCTTAATAAAAAGAAGGTACACAGAGGTGTTACATTTATATAAGTCATTTTAAAATTCAAAAGCTTATTTTAGAAGAGTAAAAATGCATATAATCACTAAATTTTATCTCTAGAAAAAATGGCTACTAGATTAAATGTTTTTGGAGGCTAGGTCAGTGGCATTTAGTATTGTTCTCACTTCAGTTCTAGAAAATGCTACATAGATCCAGGCCTGCGTGGCCTAAATCAAAACAAGTAAAAAGTAAAAAAAAAAAAAAAAAAAAAAAAGATTCTTTTGGGCACATCTGTGGAAGATTTGAAATACATTTTATTGACCATTTGTACATTTCTGTGCTGATGAAAAGTGATATAGCAATTATGGTACAATATGACACATTCTTCTAACATAACATAGCATTACCACATTACCCAGCAATTCCATTGCTCATTGCATAACCAAAGGAACTGAAAAGAAAAAAACTAATAGCTCATATGCCAATAATAGTAGCAAAGTTCATAATAGTCAGAAGCTGGAATTTCATGGAGAGTCTATCAGATAAACAGGTTTACAAAATATGAGGTATGCATTAATGGATTATGACATCCACAAAAATGCTGCAATTAATATATGTCTGTCACGGATGGACACAAAAATTAATCTACTATTTATGGGAAACATTGACTAAACCATTTTATAAGAGAAAATGGAAGATTAAAATTTCTGGGGCAGGTCATTGGGGTGATTATTACTTAATGATTGTGTGGATTTCATCAGTATCAAAAAGATAGTTCTCATATAGAGGTAATGGTGTGGATATAATTAATGTCACTGAATTTTATACGTGCCTAGTAAGCATGAAGCCCTGCGTTCATCCCCAGCACATCCAAAAAATGCTAAATCTTCTTTCTGTTACCTACCTTGAGTGTTAGGTGCTTTTCTAATGTTTTGATTGTATTCCTCAGAAGATCTCTGGTGGATCTCTGATGTTTAGTCATGCTTTACAGATAATCCATTATTTTAATATTAAATTTGAATTTTTAAGGAAACCTCATTATTAAAATGAGGGCAATGCCTGGAGATCTAACTCAAGAGGCTAAAACAGGAAGACTCTTACACAGTCTAGGCTGCATAGAGAGGTCATGTCTAAATTTCCATGGTAGCTGCTGAAACTGGAGGGACAATTATTTGTAAGTAATTGCAAGTGATAGATAAGTGAGAGATAAGTTTCTGATCACATTATATTTTGGTCATGTCAGCTTGTATTTAATATTTACATGAATTTTTAAATTTTTCCCTTTTCCCTTACTCTCAGCATGTCATTTTGAAACTTTATACTATGTTCTCATTTGCTACGTTTAAAAAGAAACATAGTTTTCCTTTGTATCATATTAAACATAGTTTTTGATTTTTTTCTATATTATACAACTACTATTATTTACTTTTGAAAATGTTAGGGAAATGAACCCGAAGATATGTATTCAAATGTTTTTTTTTTTTTTTTTCATGCGTTTGTTTCTAACACATTTATAAGATGATTTCGTTGTTGCTTTGTATGTCCCTCCCCCACAGTATAACTCCTGCTTTCACTGTATTTGATATCGGTATAATTTGTGGAGGGGAAGGGGAAAAACAAATCGTTTAAATAGGGATACAGTTGGAACTATTGAAACAATGAGATGTACAAGTCGTTATGTCGAAAAAGGAATTTTACAACTTTGGTGCAGGGGAAGGGGCGTAGTGGGGAGGATTGGGTGGGGGAGTGGGGGAGGATTGGAAGGAATGGGAAGGGGAAGCAAAAGAGGAGACTACAATGCTTGATAAGAAATATACTCATTATCTTGCCCATGTAATTGTAACCACTCTGTACAGTTTTTTCACAATAAAAAATAAAAATTTTAAAAAATGAAAATTTTTATGTTTTTTTCTGCATGTAAGGACTGGCCACTGTCTCAGAGATTTTTCTCAGTTCTGCCAATTGAGCCACAGATAAACTTCCAGCTTCATTCTTTTGAAAAGTCTCATGCGAAGCCCAGCACAACTAAGGAGGCTGAAATCTGATCTTGGTCTGAAGCCAGTCTGAGCAGCAAAGTCTGAAATTCTTATCTCCAATTAATCACCAAAAAGCTGTGGGTAGTAGAACTCTATCTAGCCTCGTGTAAAACAGGGCAAATTCAAGCCCTAGTATTGTAATTACATTAACAAGTCTCATGGACTTTCTTGCGTGGGTTGGATTTGAACTACAACCCTTAGATTTCAGCCTCCTTGATAGTTAGGATTTAAAGGCATGAGCAATGAACCGCAGACATTTTAATTTTTTTTTTTTTGGTCATTCGTGGGTCTTAAATTCTGGGTTAGGTGCTGTGTCTGTGCTCTTCAGCTCAAGGCAAACAGTCTACCACATGAGCCATAGAACCACTTACAGTTTTCTGGTGCTTTATTAGAGATAAGAGTCTCACAGAATTTCCTGCCTGGGCTGGCTTAGAACTGTGATCCTCAGATCTCAGCCTCCTGAGTAGCTAGGATTACAGGCATGAGCCACTGGTGCCCATCTTATTTTAATATTTTTAACCAGCTCTTCCTTGCCTTCAAACTCAGTACTTTTTTATTTTGTCCAGTAGACCTGATCTTTGGGCTACATTGCTGTTGCTTAGTTATTTTGAAAGGGGGTAGGAGTTGAACACACTGTCTTTGTGTTCTTCAACTTAAGGCAAATGCTCTACAGTCAGGTTATCTGGTGGTTAATTGGAGTACAAGAGTCTCATGAGCTTTCCTGACCAGGCTGGATTTGAACCATGGTCTTTATATCTCAGCCTCCTGAGATTACAGTGTAGAGCCAGCAGTGCCCTTCTGTTTCTTAGCTTTTTGACTCAAGGACGATGTTTTACAAATTCAACCACAGCTTCACTTCTAGCTTTTTTTTGTTTATATGACATAAGTTTCTAATGTACTTTTCTGGGTAGTCTGGCTTCAAACCGTGATCCTCAGGTTTCAGCTTCCTGAGGTGCTCCGATTACACACATGAACCACAAACCCACTGGTCATTTAAAAATATTAATATGTTTTTTCCACGTTATCTTGTTAAAATTTTCCTTGTTATTTTTTTTTTTTTTTGGGTCCAGTCGTGGGCCTGAACTCTGGGCCTGGGCGCTGTCCCTCATCTCTTCAGCTCAAGGCTAGCACTCTACCATTTGAGCCACAGTGCCACTTCCGGCTTTTTTCTTTTTGCTTATGTGGTGCTGAGGAATCGAACCCAGGGCCTCATGCATGCAAGGCAAGCGCTCTACCACTGAGCCACCTTCCCAGCCCTCCTTGTTATTTTTAACTTTTGTATATGTTCTAGTCCTGGGACTATATATCAGGGCCTGGATACAATGCCAGAGCGTTTTTTCTTCAATACTAGTGGCTTTGCACATAAGCCAAAGTATAGCTTGTGTCAATACTTTTTTTGTCTTTGTGCTTGAACTAAAGCCTTGGGTGCTGTACTAGAATGTGACTGCCCAGTTTGCATCTTGGGCCACAGCTCAACTCCAGGTTTTTTTAACTCTTGGTAGTTAATAGGAGATGATTCTTATGCAAAGCCCAGCATGAATCAGTTGGCTGAAATCTGAGGATCACGGTTCAAAGCCAACCATGGCAGGAAATCCCATGAGACTCTTAGCTCCAATTAATCACTGAAAAACTGGGAGTGGTAAAGCTCTATCCTTGAACAAAACAGCATAAATTCAAGCCAAACATAACACACAGATGCACACACAGAGAAAGCCTCATGGACTTTCTTGCATGGGGTAGCTTTCAACAATGATTCTCAGATTTCAGCCTGTCTTCATCCTCTCTCCTTTGAAAATTTTATGGGTCCTGTGGCTTGACCTCTGACTCTGGGGCCTATATCTTAGCTTTTACACTCAAGATTGGTGCTTTACCACCTCAGCCATAGCTCAAGTCTTTGTGCTGTGTAGCTGGGGATAAGAATCTCAAGCATGTTCTTTCCTAGACTAACTTGACTCTGCAATTGTCAGTTGTCAGCCTCTTGTGTAAAAAGGATTACACATATAACCATCAACATTTGGGTCATTTTAAAACATTAATATGTGCTTGCCTCCACCTGTTTTTCTTTTTTTTTTTCTTTTTTACTTGTTCTGGGAGTGGAAATTGAAGCTCAGATGTTGTCTAAGGGCATATATGGGACCAACCATAACATTTGGCTTTTGTGGGGAGGTTAATTGGAGAGAAAAGAATCATGTATAGCTAAGCCAGATTCAGGAGGCTAAAAATTGAGGAGAGTCCATGACACTCTTTTCTCCAATGAACCACTAAAATCTGAGAGTTGTAGATTATTGAGCAAAATAGTGCAAGTTCAAGCACCAGGATTGGCACACACACACACACACACACACACACACACACACACACACACACACACACACACACACACACACACACATGTCTTATGAACACCTATACTTGAGCTGAGCTTTAAACAGTATCCTCAAATTTTAGCCTAAGGAGCTAGAATTACAAATATGAGTTCCCAATGCAACTTCTGTTACTTGGTCTTTCTTGTCTTCCTCTACACTTTTTTCATTTACTTCATTGTTTTTGTTTGTGTTAGTCCTGGAGCTCGAACTCATGCAAGTATTGGCCTGACTCAGGAGACTGAAATTTGGCCATCATGGTTTGAAAGGAGCCTGGGCAGGAAAATCAATGAAATTCTTATCTCCAATCAATCAACAAAAACCTATCCCCAGAGTGGCCACCACAAACAAAACAGTCTCCTGGAATTTCTTGATTGGGTTTGCCTTTACATAAGATCTTATATTTCAGCCTCCTGCATTTCTAGAATTACAGACATGAACAAACAGTCCTGGGTTCTCTACTTCCAACCATTTAATTTTCTTATTGTGATGCTGAGGCTGGATCTCTGAGTCAGGGCATTGTTTCAATTGGTTTTTCATTCAAGGCTGTTGCTTTACAACTACAACCTCAGTTTTATTTCTGGATTTTTTGCTGGTTAGTTGCAGACTTATGCACTTCCCTGTACAGGCTGGCTATGAACAACAACCTTCAGATTTCAGCCTTGTGACACTAGGATTACACAAATTGACCAAAATTTCATGTATTGCTCATTTTGAAACATTAACTGGATTTTCTCACAACATTTTTATTCTTTTTCATAATCCTGAGGCTTGAACTCAGGGCTTGAGCACTGTCCCTGAACTTCTGTTACTCAAGGTGAGAACTCTACTACTTGGGCCACAGTGCCACTTTCAGTCTTTTCTATTTATGAGGTACTGAGGAAACAAACCTAGGGATTCAAACATGGTAGGCAAGCACTCTGTTACTAAGCCACATTCCCCGCCATTCTTAGACCTTTTTATTTGTATTTTTATTTCCTTGTGTATGCTGGTCCTGGGTCGAAAAATCAAGTGCAGTCCCAGAAGTTTTTATTCAAGATTAGAACACTAAGACATGAACCACTGCATAACTTGTGGCTATTACTTTTTGCT
The DNA here is from genome assembly GCF_024711535.1 of Dipodomys merriami. Classification (NCBI taxonomy): domain Eukaryota; kingdom Metazoa; phylum Chordata; class Mammalia; order Rodentia; family Heteromyidae; genus Dipodomys; species Dipodomys merriami. Next base: position 1,175,798 of record NW_027206035.1, on the reverse strand, counting down.
TTGTTGTAAGTAGCTACTTAGATTTGAGTCCATGAATTCTCCTACCAGGGCTGGCTTTCAAATGTGATCCTCATATTTGAATCTCCCAAGTGGCTACCATCAGAGGTGTGTGCCACTTATGCTTAGCTCATTTTCATCTCTGAAATTGTCTGTTTCTTATCCTACCTTCTATACACTTATTTATTTTATACTTTGTGTGTGTGTTGGTGTATATCAAGGTCTGGATGCTGTCCCAGAAAAGATTTTCTCATTTCTGCCATTGGAGCCACAGTTCAATCACCAGGTTTTATTTTTCTTCTTTTTGGTGGTTAATTGGAGATGAGAATCTCATGTAAAGCCCAGAAAGACATAGGAGGCTGAAATCTGAGGATTGTAGTTGAAGCCACCCTTGGCAGGAAAATCCATGAGACTATTTTCATCAACTAACTACCAAGACGCTGGGAGTGGTAGTGCTCCTACATGAATTCAAGCACAAGGTTGACACACACAGATAAAAAGCCCCATAGACTTTCCTGTTTGGACTGGCTTTGAACTGATATCTTCAGACTTCAGCCTCCTGAATAGCTAAAATAATAAGCAAGAACCACCAGTCCCAGGCTTAAATTTCAAATGGTAATTTCTTCTCTTCTTTCAGTTTTGTTTTTGGTTGACTTAGGGCTGAATTGGGAATTGTTTCCCAGGTTTTTCACGGAATTTCAGTACTTTACCACTACTATCACACCTTCATTAAGCTTTTGCTGGATACTTAGAGTTAAAAATTTCAGTCACTGCCCTACCCAGGCTGGCTTTGAGCTATGATCCTCATATTTCAACATTCTTAGTAGCTAGGAATACACACATAAACCAAAGGCTCATTTTGAAATTATAATTTTTGCTTTCTCCCATATTTTATAATTTGTGGTCTTTTTTCTTTCTTTTGGTAAGTGCCTTTTTGTAAGTGAATAACTAGGAATAAACATGAACCAAAACCCATACTCATTTTGAAACTTTATGTTTCTCTTTACCCATCATTTTTAGTTTCTGCTTTTTTGTTTTTTTTGTTTTTTTAATGTGTGTCTAGATTTTCAACTTAGGGCTTAGGTGCTGTTCCAAGCTTTCTGTTTAAGACTACGACTCAACCGCATGAACCAAAGCACAGCTTGTAACTTATTTTTGGTGCAAATTAGATATATGAGTCTCATGGACTCTCCTGCCTGGGCTGGTCATGAACCTGTGATCCTTAGATTTCATCCTCCTGACTACCTCGTATAACATGTGTGAACAACAAATGTTTGATTCACAACTACTGTCACTGACTCTTCCTTTTATACTTCTGTTCTCCTTTTATTTCTTCTGTGTGTGTCCTGTGACTTGAACTCAGGGTCTGGGTGCTGTCCCGGAAACATTTTATCAGTTTCGCCAGGAGAACCACAGCTCAATTCCAGGTTTTTTTCTGTTTTGATGATTAATTAGAAATGATTATCATGTAGAGCCAGACCTAATTCATGAGGATTCAATCTGAGGATCAAATTTTCTACCAGCATGGGCAGGAAAGTCCATGATATCTCTAATTATAACCACTAAAAAGCTGAGAATAGTAGAACCTTAAGCAAAACAGTACAAGTTCAAGCAACAGGTCTCACACACAGACACACACACACACACACACACACACACACACACACACACACACACACACACACACACACACATCTTATGAACTTTCCTACATGGTCTGGCCTTTATTATCCTCAGATTTTAGCTTCCTTTGTAACTAGAATTAGAGTTATGAGCCATCAATGATTGGCTGATTGGCTCACTGAAGCCTCGGTTATTGGTTCTTCTCTTCTTCTACCCTTCTTTACATTTAATAATTTCATTGTTTTGGGTGTGCTGCTCCTGGAGCAGGAACTCATGCAATTCCTTGTCTGTTTCAGGAGGCTGTGGTCTGACCTTCATGGTTCAAAGCCATGTTGAGCAAGAAAGTCTAAGATCCTTACCCCCAATTAACTTCCAAAAACCTGGGAGTAGTACAGTACTAGCCCCAGGATGGCCCACAAACAACTGTCTTCTGGACTTTCCTGCTTGGATTGGCCTTTATACTGGATTCCCATATTTCTGCCTCCTGAGGTTTTAGAATTACAGGCATGAGTCACCAGCACCAGGTTCTCTTCTTATAACTATTTTTATGATCCTGAGGCTGGATCTCTGTGCCAGGGTACTGTTTCATAGCTTTCTCACTCAAGACTGGTGCTTTACAACTCCAATCACAGCTTCACTTCTGTTTTCTTGTTTGTTTGTTTTGCTGGTGATTTGATGATGAGACACCATAACCCTCAGATTTCATCTATCTTTGTATCTAGGATTACACAAATGAAACAAAAATTCATGCTCATTTTGAAAATTTAGTTCGATTTTCCAACATATTTTAATTTCTATCTTTTCTATTTCCACATGTATACTGGGCTTGGGGTTATAAATCAGAGCCTATGTATTGTCCCAGTAATTTTTTTCTCGTCTATCTTTTTTATTTATTTATTTTTCTTTTTATTGTGAAAATGCTGTATAGAGGGCTTACAATTACATGAGCAAGGTAATGAGTACATTTCTTATCAAGCATTGTTGCCTCCTCCTTTGTTTCCCCTTCCCATCCCTAGCCATCTCCCCACCACACCTCCATCGCCCTGAAAACCACCCCCCTGCACCAAAGTTGTAAATTTGTTTTTCAACATAACATCTTGTATATCTCATTGTTGCAATGGCTCCACCTGTATCACTATTTTTTTTGCCCATCATGGGGCCTGAACTCTGGTCCTGGGCACTGTCCTTCAGCTCTTCAGCTTGAGGCTAGAGCCCTACCATTTGTGCTACAGTGCCACTTCCGGCTTTTTCTGCTTATGTGTTGCTGAGGAATTGAACCCAGGGCATGATGCATGCAAGGCAAGTGCTCGACCACTGAGTCAGTTCCCCAGTTCAGTCCCACTATATTTTTAATGCTAGACCTCTAATATGTGAGTAATAGCACAATTTGTGGCTTTGTTTTTAAACTGTATTTGCCTAATTAGAGTTGAGTCCACGGACTCCCCTGCATTGGCTGGCCTTGAACACTGATCCTCAGATGTGAGACCCTTGAGTAACTACAAGAACAAGTGTAACCTATTTCAGTTTTGCTCATTTTAAGCTCTGAAATTGGCTCTCCTTTTTCTTCTTCCACCTTTCTTTTCTTTTATTTATTTTATTCTTGTGTACACTGTTCCTGGAGATTGATCTAAAGGTGTCGGTAATGTCCCAGAAATCATTGTCTCATTTCTGCCATTGGTGCCACACGTCACGCTCCAGCTGGGTTTTTTTCTTCTTTTGGGGGGTTCATTGGAGATAACAGTCGAATGGAAATAACAGAATGATTCAGGGAGCTGAACTCTGATGATCTAAGTTTGAAGCCAGCCTGCATAGTAAATTCCATGATACTCTTTATCTCCAATTAGCTGGCAGTGATTCCACTAATAAGATTGATAAAACTCCAGCCTAGAGTAAAGTAGAACAAATTCAACCCACATGACTAGCACACACAGAAAAATGGCCAATGGAATTTCCTGCTGGGGCTTACCTTTAAATGTTATTTTCTGTCTTTATCCTCCTATGTAATTAATACAACATGTGAAGGCCACCAATGATTGATTAATTTAAAACTCTGTCACTCACTATTTCTTCTCTTCTTCTACACTTTTTATTTCTTTTGTGCTGTTCTTGAAGCTCGAACTCGGGGCCTTCGTGCTTGTCTTTTTATATGTTTTATATAACTTGTTTCAGTTTTGTTGTTCTAATGTTACGTTTGTTTATGTTGCTTTATATAACTTACTTTTACATCTCACAAAAGTAACTTTTAGCTTGGTACTGGTGGTTCATGCCTGTAATCCTCCTCAGGAGGCTGACATCGAGGATCACAGTTTGAAGCCAGCACAGGCAGAAAAGTCTGGGAAATTCTTATTTCCACTACAATACCAAATATACAAGAAGTGGAGCTATGACTCAAGTAGTCAATTGTTGCCCTTGAGAAAGAGAACTCAGAGCTCTGAGTGCAAGTTCCAACCCTGGACTGGCACAAAAATAAAACTTTCATTACCTTATATTATATTAGGATTACTGATGTCAGAATCAATTCCTAGTTTTAAGGACCAACTTTTGTAGCAGGTGCTACTTTTGATTTTTTCCCTAGGAAATTTTATGCTTGTTTTTTCCTTGCCTTATATTTGCATTCCACTAATGACATTCTTATTTTTTGTTTGGAGGGACATTTCCAAAATTCAATGACATATAAAAAAGCATGTCTTGAATTTTTCTTTATTTTAAATAGGAAAGGGAAACACTGATTCGGAATCCAGCAGAGAGTGAATGATGGTTTGATTGCAGAGCTGTTAAATCTATTCCTGGATGTGGGAGGCTGCGATTTGCAGTGCTTTGGTGGATGAGTTTTCAGGCAGCTTCACAATAATCTTCTATGATGTCACAGTCAACGTTGCCATTACAACAGATAGGTGTCAGCCACTTATCTCACCCTTACGTGGACTTTAGATACACAAAGTAGGAAAAAAATAATTAGAAGAATGTACTATTAACCACAAGATCACAGCTTGATGAGCTTTCCTGACTGAATTCAGAGATTACATGAGCAGGGCAGTTTCATCTACACATGGCTACTAAGCACTAAGGACCAGGCAATGTTGTAGGCAACTAGAGAAACAGATGTGAATACAGCTGCAAGAGGCCTGGTCCATGAACCTTTCATGCTGAAGGAGAAAAACAGAAATTACAATGATAATGTCAATATTTCAGAAGGCTGGTAATGTGGGGAAACAGCTTCACATTGAGGTTGGGTGGAAGGTACATATGATCTAACAGCAAGGGACATCATCCATGCAATTATTGCTTTTCCATGCTGGCTCCAGTCTCAATCCCAGATCTCATCCTTCTGAGTAGCAAATTATAGGTATGAGGCACCTGCAGTGAGCTATTTTATATAAATATCTATAACCAATTTTTGCTAAATTTCTTGGAAGTTTCTTGAGAGGAAGGTTCAAAATTAAATATATTATGTGTTTTAAACTTTCTTTTCATTATCTTCTAATTATTTGAATATGAGCTATCTTCCTCACTTTTGTGAAAAATCAAGGCATTTTTTTTTTCATTGTTCAAATCCTGGTGAGGGAAGGAAAACCACAGTTTCTTTGCCAAACTAGAAAAAAAATTGTGAATTCAACTTACCAGTTTTTCCAAATATATGTCATGTCCTTGATGGATTTTTCATCTTCAACAATGTTAGATGAGTGAAATTATAAATGGGAGAAAATCAACCACATAGTTGCAAGTTTATCACAATGACAAATATAAGCTCTCCACTTTCTACTGAATAAATCATTTGCCACAAGCATTAAAAATCTTGAATAAAAACTTGGAGATTCTTTCTCTTTATATAAAGTTGGATTTTTGTTTTGTTTTGTTTTGTTTTTGGTTCGACGTGGGGCTTGATCTCAGGTCCTGGGACAGTCCCTCAGCTATTAGATCAAGGAAAGCACTCTACCACTTGAGCCCCAGCACGACTTCTATTTTTCTGGTGGTTATTTAGAGATGAGCCTCACAGAGTTTGCTGCTCAGGCTGACTTTGAACTGCAATCCACAGATCTGAGCCTCCTGAATAGCTAGAAATACAGACATGAGCCACCAGAACCTGGCCAAAGTTGTAATTTATCAGTTTTGCTGGCTTGAATGAATATCAAGGAAAAAATAGAAACTAAAATTGTTAGTTTATGTTAAAATTTGCAATAGTTTTACCATGAAGAATAGTGAAATATTTAGAATTACATATTTTGAGAGTATATAACTGATTAAATCATTTGTTGTAAAATAATAAAATATTTCTCTTTTTTTGTAGACACTGAAGTCTGAGTTCAGAACTTATACTTGTTGGCAGGCACTCTCCTGTATGAGCCACATCCTTCTGATCATTTTTAATCAATTATCTATTAAATAATTTGAAGCTCACAAGTCATCTTTTGCTAAGATTTAGTAAAATAAGCCTAAACTCCTGCCTTTTGAGTAACATAAGAAATCCTAATATCTAGATGTATAGACTCAAAAAATGAAATACCCTAAGAACAATCTTATCAATAAATAGGCTAGATGATTAGATTAGAATGACTAGATCATTCCCAAAACAGATGTAGGTTTCTAAGGAATACATGAAAATATTCAACATCTTTAATATTCAAGGAAATGCAAATCAAATCTATATTGAAGTTTCATGTCTACCTAAGCAGAATCCTTATTAAAAAAGAAAACAAAAATACTCATAAGGAAGTAGGGAAAGATACCCTACACAAAGTTGGCAATTAAATGAATCAGTGCAGCAACAGAAACTAGTGTGGAAGTTCCACCCAAGAAATCCTACATATACACATGAAGAAGTGTAAGTCAGCCTTATAGTAGAGCTATCTGCACACACATATTTTATAGTAGGATTCAAATGATCACATTCCAGAATCGGCCTCCACAGGCAGAAAAGTGTGTAAAACTGTTATTGCCAAATAAGAATTAAAAAGATCTGGGAGTAGAGCTGTAGACCAAGTGGCAGAGTACCAGCTTTAATGGAAAAAATCCAATCAAGAGAATAAGGCCCCTGGTTCAAGCCTCAGGACTGGCAAACACACACACACACACACACACACACACACACACACACACACACACAAACACACACACACACACACACAAACACACACACACACACACACACAAAATGCTTCCTATATTTTTAGTAAGTTTCTTAATACCCTAAAATTCATGTACCTATGACAAAGCTTAATATAATGGGAAAGTGATATTTATAATGATAAACTCTTACTGAAGAACCCAGGTTTTTTTTCTTGATTTGTTTCATTTTTGTGCTCATTGGACTTGAACTCACAGCCTAAGTGCTGTGCCTGAGCGTTTTTGTTCAAGGTTGGTGCTCTACCACTTAGTTACTGTGCCACTTCCCAGGTTTGTGGTAGTTCGTTGGAGATAAAGAGTCTCAAGAACTCTGTCCTCCACACACTGATTTCAAACTGCAATTCTCAGATTTCACATTCCTGAATCGGTAGAATTAGAGGCCTGATCCACCAATGCCAGGCTAGAACCTGAGTATTTTCACCACTGCTCATTGAAAGAGTTCAAATCTTTTTACTCCAGAATACTTACCAAGCACAATTCTCTCTGAATGGTAATTAAGCAAATACAGAGGCGCCCATTGTTCACACCTGTAAATCCTAGCTACTGAAAAGTCTGAGATCCGAGAATAGTTTTCAACGGCAGTCCAGACAGGAAAATCTGGGAGAAATTTAGTCCCAATTAAACAGAAAAGTGCCATATGTTAAGCTATGGCTGTAGCAGTAGAGCTCTACCTTAATCAATTATCTCAGAGACACCTCAGACCCTGAGTTCAAAGCCCTAGACCAGTGCACATGCGCACACGCGTGCACAATTTTATAACATAGTTCTCAAACCCAGCAAGGTGCCATATTAATCGCTTAAGGTCATGCTTTACTATGAGAATTGGAAAAGTCTAACCTCTGGCATGGGCTGCAGTCCATGCTGGTAAACATCATCTGGAGAGAGTAATTACCTCAGAGCCAGTCGGAACGACCCAGACTGGAAGTATGAGTGAGGTGGTACAGGAACAGGGCCCTACTCCACTATTCACCTAGACCAAAAGCAGGAGTATGGTGACACAGACACGCAACCCCCACTCACCCAGACCTGAAGCAGGAGTGAGGAAACATAGGTACATGGCCCCCACTCACCCAGAAATGAAGCGTGAGTGAGGTGAAAAGGGGATTAGCTTCCACTTATCCAGCCAGGAAGCCGTAGTGAGGTGGTGCAGGCACATGGCTCCTACCAAACCCTACCAGAATCAGCAGTGAGGTGACACAGGCACCATAGCCCCTACTCCCCTACTCACACACACCAGAAGCAGGAGTGAGGTGACACAGGCACATGACCCCGCACCCACCTAGACTGGAAGTAGGAGTGAGGTGATACGGGCACGTGGCCCCCACGCAGCCAGACCAGAAGCGAGAGTGAGATTGTACAGGCACACGGCACCTACCGACCCAGACCAGAATCAGGAGTGAAGTGATACAGGCACGCAGCCCCAACTTATCCAGCCAGGAAACAGGAGTGAGGTGATGGTCTTATGCCGCCACACCAGAAGAGCCTAGCATTCTATGGTGGCCCCCTTCTATTTCGGCCTTTGTGAAGGGTGGCTGGGTTTCATGATGCACTCCAGATGTCAAGGGTCTGGAGCTAAGGATGCTGCCACCCTCCCCCAACTGGAACTGCACCTGCTGCAGCTATGGTAGCAAACTTAATTAGTTCTAATTCACCGAACATATACTATGATCTATGAGTTTCTTCAGGTACTGCCAGCCACTTGCTAGTCAATTAATATTATAGTTGCCAATGTCTAAGTGCTCACTAACTTGTAAATATGCTGGAATGGAAATCCTACTATCACTGCTGTCTTTTCATTTCTAGAAATGATGATGTGAAATGGCCCTTGTGAAGAGAAGAGGGGACATGGACCCAACTATTCAATAGCGCATTTGGGTGACACTATATTGGCCCAAGAATGAGTCGACACAACTGGTATCCCGGTGTTTTGGGTTAGTCTTTTGGGTCATGCTTTCTGTTTGGCCTTGGAGAGTCTTAGGCTTCTCATTGTAGACACAGAAGATGGGAAAGTAACTGCTTATACATACAGGAGCCATTTACTTTCTGCCCTTCTGAGATGGCATCTTACTACCTATCCAAAATGGCCTTTAACCTACCAGGCTTCTGCTTAAGCCTGCCAAATGATGGAATTACAGGCTTACCATACCACACCCAACTATGTGTCATGGGCCATTTGAAATAGAAAATTCATGACATGTGTGCTGTATCTACTAACACTCTTTTGCAAAGATCAAATAACTTACAACCCAGTTGTTAAGAATATAGACTCAGATTCAACTGAATTTCAAATTCAATTTTGGTTATTTACCTGCTTTTGGTTAAAGAGGAAGAGACTATATCACTGTGCTTTATTCACTTGAATAAAAATGTGGATGGATCCATGGACAGACGGCTCATGCCTTTAATCTTACTCAGGTGGTTGAGATGGAAAGATTATGTTTCAAACCCAACTCGGGCAGAAAAGTCCCTATGAGATACTTAGGTCCAGTGAATCACTCAGAAACCGTAAGTGAGGGGCTAAGAAATTGGCTCAGTGGTAAAGTGCTTGCTTTGCAAGCATGAGGATATTGGTTCGATTCCTCAGCACCACATGAGCAGAAAAAGCTGGAAGTGGTGCTAAGGTTCAAGTGGTAGAGTGCTAGCCATAAGCTGAAGAGCTGAGAAACAGCGCCCAGACCCAGATATCAGGCCCCATGAACAACAACAAAAAAAAAAAAAAAAAACCAACACAGAAGTGGGGCTTTAGCTCAAGTGGTAGAGTGCTAGAAATTGGATCAGGGACTGCACCCAGACCCTGAGTTCAAGTACCACAAAGTACAAAAAAAAATGTGATTGGATAGTGGTATTTTCCATCTCCTTGGTTTATGATTATTCAATAATCAGAATTTACCGAGCATTTCCTATGGAAAAGAGGTATTTTTCCTCACCAGCAAGTGATTTATGATGCTGCAGAGCATGCAATGGATACCCTCTACTTCAGTGGAGAATTGAATGTAAATTTTGTGGGTCCTATTAGAATAGCAGCTCAGGAGCAAAACTGATAAGGATTCAAGCTCTCTGTTAAACCATACTGTAGCCATTATGATTTTTTAAAGGAATAATTTATTTAGACATTGGTGGATCATGCCTTTAATTCTCACAGCTTAGGAGGCTGAGATCTGAGGAGCATGATTTCAGACCAGCCCAAGCAGGAAAGTCCATGAGACTTGTCTCCAATTAATCAGTGATAAACCCAGAAAAAGAGGCATGGCTTAATAGAGTATTATTCCTAAGGAAAAAGCTCTATTTAAGCTGCCCTAACCCTTCAATTCCTATGTTGGGACATTCCCACCTACAATGCTGCTAGACCATGCCTTCCCTTGGTATTTTTGTCTACAGCCTATAGGCTGTTTAGCTCTTGACTTGGTAATGGCATGATACCTGTATGGAATATACTGCCCAGAAAAAACAACTATGATATAAGCAATGCTTGACAACGTGTTGAATCCAAAGTTGCAATGGTAAGGATGTTTGCTGTTTAACTTTTTACTTCAGTTAATTGCTTTGAAAAAATTATCTCCTTATTTAATTTACTCAAGGAAATCAAAAGTTAATATTTGGGACTTTTGCTGAAATTTGAAACTAGGCAAGTAAGAGCACCCATTGTCCCTAAATTCATCATTTAAAATTATTAAAACTTTATTCATATGTTTTAGTCGTCAGAAATTTGAGCCAAGCATGGGAACTCACACTTGTAATGCTACCTGATGGGACTTGACTAATGCAGAGAGGACTATGATTTGATGCTAGCCCAGGCAAAACATTCACAATATTGGATCTCAATCAATATCTGAAACCAATGCATTGTGCTTTTTATTTCATCTACACAGAAAGGGTAAAAAGAAGGATTGTGGTCCATGATGGCCTGGTCATAAACATAAAACCTTAACACAAAAAATGTCTCAAGCAGAGCTGGATGCAGGTGATTCATGCCTGTAGTCTTAGCTACTCAGGAGGCTGAGATCTGTAGATCACAGTTCAAAGCCATCCCGGGCAGGAAAGTCCATGAGACTCATCTCCAATAAACCATTAGAAAACCAGTAGTGGTGCTGTGGCTCAAGCAGTAAAGCATTCGCCTTGAGCTGAAGAGCTCAGGGACAGTGCCCAGGCACAGAGTTTAAAACACATGACCAACAAAAACAAAAATGACTAATGCAAAAAAAGCAGATGTATGGCTCAACTGGTAGAGCACCTACCTAAAGTGCATGAGGCCCTGGGTTTAAGTTCTAGGACAAAAACGAGGGAAGGATGTGAACATATGGAAGGAAGAAAAGAAGGAAGGGAGGAATTATTCTGTATATTGTACTTGCCTAGTTATTTCATTAAGGTGGCTTCTCATTCCTTTTTCTTTTTTTTTCTGTCTGTTGTGGAGCTTGAACTCAGGTCCTGGATCCTGCCCCTGAGCTTTTGTGCTCAAAGCTAGTGCTCTACCACTTTGAGTTACATGGTCACTTATGGGTTTCAGTGGTTAAATGAAAATAAGAATCTCATAGATTTTCCTGACCAAGCTGGTGTTGAACCTTGATCCTTAGAACTCAGCCTTCTGACTAGCTAGATTTACAGGTATGAACCACTGGCTCTGAGCACTCACTTGTTTTCTTTCTTTCTATTTTTTATCAGTCATGGGACTTGAACTCTTGGTGCTGTCCCTGAGCTCTTCAGCTGAACTGAAGCACTCCACCAGAGTCCACTTATGGTTTTCTGATTGCTAATTGGAGATAAGAATCTCATTAGAGAGGTTCAGAAGCAGATGGCAGAGGAGAAGCTATAGGCTAACCAAGCTCCAGCATAGAAAGCAGTTTTAGTGTTCCTAAACACTGTTTAGTGAAAAGTCCTAGGCTACAGAATCACCCCAAGGGTGACATCACAGTACAGAGAGTTTGGCCCGAGAGGGAAAATGCAGGCAAGGAGGCAGAACTGAGCACTTGCTAGTAGCCAAGGCTGCAACGGATGCGGCAGTAGTGACACTGGCCATAGCGGCCATAGCTATAACAGAGAGAGTTCTGGAAAGCAGCACCAGACACAGGGGGTGAGCAGATTCTACTCATTACCAGCAAGAACTGCCAAGGAGCAGATATCTTCATCCTGCAGATCGCACACCAGAGACGACTCAGGAACCAACACTCTAGAATGAGTAGAACCCTGACATCCTCACTCATTCTCAGGGAGAAGAGGAGGGAAAGCCATCCCTCCCAAACCACCAGAGATCTCCATTTTCCATACTGACAAAGGCCCCGCTGAACAACTAGCTCCAACTCAGGCCTTGGAAGAAAAGAAAAGAGTCATTTAGCAGGTCACAAGAACCTTACCTAACCTGCCAGGCTCAGCTACACCCAGGGGAAATCACACAGTCCAGATAGAGGAAGATCCGTCTCCCACCTCAGGAGAGACTTTCTTTACTGTGTAAACACAACCAGAGGCTGCCCCTCCCTACAGCAGCTTAGAAAATCAACTAAAATTCAGTAAACACAAACCCTGAGAATGGATCCAGGCTGGGCCCTGTGAGTGTCTCTGGAGCTAGCCCATCAGGGCAAAGCTAGTTTGCTGAAAGGCTTCAACCCTACCCAGAACCTAGCCTCATCACAGCATCTCCAAACTAGAGGAAATAGCCATCTCCCTCTTTTGTGATACAAAGCAGATCTCCCTCCCATTGAACTAGCCTGGGAAGAGGATCACAAAATCCTGGGTAAAGCAGAGCATTATTCTGCCTGCTCAAACAAACTGACTGAAGAATCCAATCAAGCCACAGGAAAACCAAACAACACAAGCAGACCAGAGACTCCACCAAGAGACTGGTTATGGACACAGTGGAGATAAATGACCTTCCAATCCCCCCTCCAAAAATAGAACTGTGTTTGTATCTTTTTAAATTTTATTTTCTAATTGCTTTCTATTAATCTTTTTTTCCTCTCATAATTTTTATTTTAGGTGTATATGTGTGTGTGTGCTTTTCTTTTATCTCTTCTAATATTTTGGTATTTTTTATTTTCTTTTTTCTCTTTCTTTCTTTTTTGTGTGACTTAATTGCTATTCTGCTCGTCCCCATATATATACCCGTCATCAATTATTAGACCTTATACCCCATGGTATACACACTTAATCCAGAAATTTATTACTCAATTCATAAGCTCTTAGGCTTAAATTCTTTAGTAGCAATATTATATATTTATACCTATATAATTTCCTGTTTATGTGTATTTTTTTTTTTTGGTGCTCATGGGGCCTGGGCACTGTCCTTCATCTCTTTAGCTCAAGGTTAGTGCTCTACCACTTTGAGCCACAGCTCCACTTACAGGTTCTTCTGCTTATGTGGTGCTGATGAATCGAACCCAGGGTCTCAGCATGCAAGGCAAGGACTCTACCACTGAGCCACTTTCTTAGCCCTAATCTTTTAATAACTAATTTTAAGCACTTTTATTTTTTAGTTTTTCATGTCTCCTATCCCTTCCCTCCTCTCATTGTATCCTTCTCTCAATATCATTTCTTTAAACTTACATAATTTTTGTGTTTCATTGTTTAAAGTCAAATTTATTTCCATTTTTCTTCTTTTCTTTCTTTTTTATTTTAATTTAATTTTATTTTATTTGTGAACATACTGTACAGAGGGGTTACAATTACATGGGCAGGATAATGCATACATTTCTTACCAAGCATTGCCGCCTCCTCCTTTGTTTACCCTTCACATCCCTTCCCAGCCTCCCCCCACACCCCACCCAATCATCCCCCCCCCGCACTGATGATGTAAAGCTCGTTTTCAACATGACAACTTGTACTTCTCATTGTTGCAACAAGTCCACCTGTATCCTTAAACGACTTGTTTTTCCCCATCTCCTCCACAAGTTATACCGATATAAAATATAGTGAAAGCAGGGGTTATACTGTGGGGGAGGGACATACAAAGAAATAATCTTATAAATGCGTTAGAAACACATGCATGAAGGAAAAAAACATTAAAATACATATCTAAGTGTTCATTTTCCTAACATCACATTATCTGAACTTTTCTGCTTGACTCAAACATATACTAGATATTGGAAATAAGGGAAACCATGGGACCTATGTTTCTTTGAGCCTGGCTTACTTCACTTAACATAATTTTTTCCAAGTTTTTCCATTACCAAACAAATGGGACGATGTCATTCTTTCTGATGGAGGCATAGAATTCCATTGTGTATATATACCACATTTTCTTGATCCATTCATCTACTGAGGGGCATCTAGGTTGGTTCCATATCTTAGCTAGGGTAAATAATGCTGCAATAAACATAGTTGTGTTGGTAGCTTTAGTGTGGTCTTGTTTGTAAACATTTGGGTAAATGCCCAAAAGTGGGATTGCTGGGTCATAGGGGAGCTCTATGTGAAGTTTTTTGAGGAACCTCCATACTGCTTTCCAAAGTGGTTGAACAAGTTTACATTCCCTCCAACAGTGAAGTTCCTTTCTGTCCACATCCCCTACAGCATCTATTGTTGTTAGAGTTCTTGATTTTTGCCATTCTAACTGGAGTGAGGTGGTATCTCAATGTTGTTTTGATAGGAATGTTGAGCATTTCTTCATGTGTCTATTGGCCATTGTTCTTTCTTCTTCAGAGAAGTTTCTCTTTAAATCTTAAGCCCACTTATTTATCTGGCAGTTGTTTCTTTGAGGATTTGTTGTTGGGTGGTTTAATTTTTTGAGTTCCAGGTATGTTTTAGATATGAGAAACTTGTCCGTTGTATGGCTAGTGAAGATCTTCTCCCAATCCACAGGATTTCTATTGATCTTGCTAGCTATTTCCTTTGCCATGCAGAAGCTCTGCAACTTTATACAATCCCATTTGTCCAACCTTTCTTTGATTTGTTGTGTTTTCTGGTCTCTATTCAGAAAATTTCGGCCTGAGCCAAGGAGATCTAGGGTTTCTTTTATTCCATCCAGTAATGTTTTCAGAGTGTCTGCTTTGACTTCGAGGTCTTTGATCCATTTGGAGTTGATTCTGGTGCAGGGTGATATATAAGGATCTAGCTTTAGTTTTCTACAAGTAGTTAACCAATTTTGCCAGCACCATTTTTTGAAGAGGCTGTCTTTCTTCCATTCTATTGTTTTAGCTCCCTTATCGACGATTAGTTGGCTATAGGTCTGTAGGTTCATTTCAGGGTTTTCAATTCTATTCCTTTGGTCCTTAGGTCTGTTCTTATGCCAGTACCAAGCTGTTTTGATTACCATGGCTTTAAGAGTAGAGTTTGAAATTTGTTATTGATATTCCTCCAGCAGTGTTCTTCCCGTTGAGGAGTGTTTTTGCTATTCTGGGTCTTTTATTGTTCCATATGAATTTTTGGATTGCCTCTTCTATTTCCTTGAAGAAAGAGGTTGGAATTTTGATAGGTCTTGCGCTGAATTTATAGATAGCCTTGGAAAGTATTGCCATTTTCACGATGTTAATCTTTCCAATCCAGGACCATGGGAGGTTTTGCCATTTTCTAACTTCTGTTATTATGTGCTTTTTCAAGTTTTTAAAGTTTTGATCATAGAGGTCCTTTTCTTCTTGCATTAAGTATTTTATTTTTTGTGGGTCTATTACAAATGGTGTTGCTTTCCTAATTTCAACCACGCTTTTCTCATTGTTTGCATACAGAAAACCCATTGATTTTTGAGGTTTAATTTTATACCCTGCTACTTTGCCAAAATTTTGTGATTTATTAATTTAAAACCCTTTCACTATTTCTTCTCTTCTTCTACACTTCTTTATTTCTTTTGTGCTGTTCCTGAAGCTTGAACTGGGGGCCTTCATTTTTATCTTTATATATCTTTTATATAACTTGTTTCAGTTTTGTTGTTCTAATGTTTCATTTGTTTATGTTGCTTTATATACCTTATTTTTATATCTCAAAAAAGTAACTTTTAGCTTGGTACTGGTGGCTCATGCCTGTAATCCTCCTCAGGAGGCTGACATCGAGGATCACAGTTTGAAGCAAGCACAGGCAGAAAAGTCTGGGAAATTCTTATTACAACTACAATACCAAATATACAAGAAGTGGAGCTGTGACTCAAGTAGTAAATTTTTGGACTTGAGCAAGAGCACTAAGAGCTCTGAGTGCAAGTTCAACCGCTGGACTGGCACCAAAATAAAACTTTCTTTACCTTATATTATATTAGGATTACTGATGTGAGAATCAAGTCCTAGTTTTAAGGACCAACATTTGTAGCAGATGCAACTATTGATGTTTTCCCTAGGAAATTTTATGCTTGTTTTATTCCTTGCCATGTATTTACATTCCACTAAAGGCATTCTTATTTTTTTTGTTTGGAGGGACATTTCCATAAGTCAATTACATTAAAAAGCATGTCTTGAAGTTTTCTTTATTTTAAATAGGAAAGGGAAACTCTGTCCGAATCCAGCAGAGAGTGAATGATGGTTTGATTGCAGAGCTGTTAAATCTATTCCTGGATGTGAGAGGCTACGATTTGCAGTGCTTTGGTGGAAGAGTCTTCATGCAGCTTCACAATAAACTTCTATGATGTCACAGTCAACGTTGCCATTACAACAGATAGGTGTCAGCCACTTATTTCACCCTTACGTGGACTTTAGATACACAAAGAGCAAAAAATAATTAGAAGAATTAACTATTAACCAAAAGATCACAGCTTGATGAGCTTTCCTGACTGAATTCTGAGATTACATGAGCAGGGCAGTTTCATCTACACAAGGCTACTAAGAACTAAGGACCAGGCAATGTTGTAGGCAACTGGAGAAACAGATGTGAATACAGCTGCAAGTGGCCTGCTCCATGAACCTTTCATGCTGAAGGAGAAAACCAGAAAATACAATGATAATGTCAATATTTCAGAAGGCTGGTAATGTGGGGAGACAGCTTCACATTGAGGATGGGAGGAAGGCACATATGATCTAACAGCAAGGGATATCATCCATGCAATTATTGCTTTGCCATGCTGGCTCCAGTCTCAATCCCAGATTCAGCCTTCTGAGTAACAAATTATAGGTATGAGGCAACAGCAGTGAGCTCTTTGATATAAATATCTATAACCAATTTTTGCTAAGTTTCTCGGAAGTTTCTTGAGAGGAAGGTTCAAAATTAAATATATTATGTGTCTTAAACATTCTTTTCATTATCTTCTAATTATTTGAATATGAGCTGTCTTCCTCACATTTGGGAAAATTTTTTTCATTGTTCAAATCCTGGGGAGGGATGGAAAACCCAGTTTCTTTTCCAAACTTGAAAAAAAAATAGTCATTTTAACTTACCAGTTTTGCCAAATAGTGTGTCATGTCCTTGATGGATTTTTCATCTTCAACAATGTTAGATGAATGAAATTATAAATGGGAGAAAATCAACCACATAGTAGCAAGTTTATCACAATGACAGATATAAGCTGTCCACTTTCTACCAGATAAATCATTTGCCACAAGCATTAAAAATCTTGAATAAAAACTTGGAGATTCTTCCTCTTTATATAAAGTTGGATTTTTGTTTTGTTTTGTTTTGTTTTTTGTTGGTCATGGGGCTTTATCTTGGGGCCTTGGGGCAGTCCCTCAGCTATTCAGATCAAGGAAAACACTCTACCACTTGAGCCACAGCACTACCTCTATTTTTCTGGTGGTTATTTAGAGATGAGCCTCACAGAGTTTGCTGCTCAGGCTGACTTTGAACTGCAATCCTCAGATGTCAGCCTCCTGAGTAGCTAGAAATACAGACATGAGCTACCAGCACCTGGCAGTAGCTGTATTTTATCAGTTTTGTTGGCTTGAATGATTACCAAGGAAAAAATAGAAACTAAAATTGTTAGCTTATGCTAAAATTTCCAATAGCTTTACCATGAATAATAGTGAAATATTTAGAATTACATATTTTGAGAGTATATAACTGATTAAATTTTATTGTTTTAAAATACTTAAATATATCTCTTTTTTTGTAGACACTGAAGTTTGAGTTCAGAACTTGTACTTGTTGGCAGGCACACTCCTGTGTGAGCCACATTCTTCAGATCATTTTTAATCGATCATCAATTAAATAATTTGAAGCTCACAAGTCATCTTTTGCTAAGATTAAGTAAAATAAGCCTAAACTCCTGCCTTTTGAGTAACAGAAGAAATCCTAATATCTAGATGTATAGACTCAAAAAAATGAAACAACCTAAGAACAATCTTATCAATAAATAGGCTAGATGATTAGATTAGAATGACTAGATCATTCCCAAAACAGATGTAGGTTTCTAAGGAATACATGAAAATATTCAACATCTTTAATATTCAAGGAAATGCAAATCAAATCTATATTGAAGTTTCATGTCTACCTAAGCAGAATCCTTATTAAAAAAGAAAACAAAAATACTCATAAGGAAGTAGGGAAAGATACCCTACACAAAGTTGGCAATTAAATGAATCAGTGCAGCAACAGAAACTAGTGTGGAAGTTCCACCCAAGAAATCCTACATATACACATGAAGAAGTGTAAGTCAGCCTTATAGTAGAGCTATCTGCACACACATATTTTATAGTAGGATTCAAATGATCACATTCCAGAATCGGCCTCCACAGGCAGAAAAGTGTGTAAAACTGTTATTGCCAAATAAGAATTAAAAAGATCTGGGAGTAGAGCTGTAGACCAAGTGGCAGAGTACCAGCTTTAATGGAAAAAATCCAATCAAGAGAATAAGGCCCCTGGTTCAAGCCTCAGGACTGGCAAACACACACACACACACACACACACACACACACACACACACACAAACACACACACACACACACACAAACACACACACACACACACACACAAAATGCTTCCTATATTTTTAGTAAGTTTCTTAATACCCTAAAATTCATGTACCTATGACAAAGCTTAATATAATGGGAAAGTGATATTTATAATGATAAACTCTTACTGAAGAACCCAGGTTTTTTTTCTTGATTTGTTTCATTTTTGTGCTCATTGGACTTGAACTCACAGCCTAAGTGCTGTGCCTGAGCGTTTTTGTTCAAGGTTGGTGCTCTACCACTTAGTTACTGTGCCACTTCCCAGGTTTGTGGTAGTTCGTTGGAGATAAAGAGTCTCAAGAACTCTGTCCTCCACACACTGATTTCAAACTGCAATTCTCAGATTTCACATTCCTGAATCGGTAGAATTAGAGGCCTGATCCACCAATGCCAGGCTAGAACCTGAGTATTTTCACCACTGCTCATTGAAAGAGTTCAAATCTTTTTACTCCAGAATACTTAACAAGCACAGTTTTCTCTGGATGGCAATCAAGCAAATATAGAGGCGCCCATAGTTCACACCTGTAAATCCTAGCTACTGAAAAGTCTGAGATCCGAGGATAGTGTTCAAAGCCAGTCCAGACAGGAAAATCTGGGAGAATTTTAGTCCCAATTAACCACCGAAATGCTATATGTTGAGCTGTGGCTGAAGCAGTAGAGCTCTACCTTAATCAAATATCTCAGAATCACTTCAGACCCTGAGTTCAAGGCCCAAGACCAGTGCACAAGCGCACACGCGTGCACAATTTTATAACATAGTTCTCAAACCCAGCAAGGTTCCATCTTAATCCCTTAATGTCATGCTTTGTTATGAGAACTGGAAAAGTCTAACCTCTGGCATGGGCTGCAGTCCATGATGGTAAACATCATCTGGATAGAGTAATTACCTTAGAGCCAATCGGACCGATCCAGACTGGAAGTACAAGTGAGGTGGTGTAGACACATGGCCCCTACTCCCCTGTTCACCCAGACCAAAAGCAGGAGTATGGTGACACAGGCACGCAACCTCCACTCACCCAGACCTGAAGCAGGAGTGAGGAAACATGGGTACATGGCCCCCACTCATCCAGAAATGAAGCGGGAGTGAGGTCAAAAGGGCATTAGCCCAGACTTATCCAGCCAGGACGCAGTAGTGAGGTGGTGCAGGCACATTGCTCCTACCTACCCCTACCAGTATCAGCAGTGAGGTGACACAGGCACCATGACCCCTACTCCCCTACACATGCACACCAGAAGCAGGAGTGAGGTGACACAAGCACACAACCCCACACTCACCTAGACTGGAATTAGGAGTGAGGTGACATGGGCATGGGCCCCCACGCAGCCAGACCAGAAGCCAGAGTGAGGTTGTACAGGCACACGGCAACTACCGACCCAGACTAGAATCAGGAGTGAAGTGATACAGGCACGCAGCCCCAACTTATCCAGCCAGGAAACAGAAGTGAGGTGAGGGTCTCATGACACACCATAAGAGCCTAGCATTCTATGGTGGCCCCCTTCTCTTTCAGCCTTTGTGAAGGGTGGCTGGGTTTCATGATGCACTCCAGAGGTCAAGGGACTGGAGCTAAGGATGCTGCTGCCATCCCCCAACTGGTACTGCACCTGCTGCAGCTATGGTAGCAAACTTAATTGGTTCTAATTCACAAAACATATGTTATGAACTATAAGTTTGTTCAGGTACTGCGCGCCACTTGCTAGTCTCTTAATATTATAGTTGCCAATGTCTAAGTGCTCACTGACGTGTAAATATGCTGGAATGGAAATCCTACTATCACTGCTGTCTTTTCATTTCTAGGAATGATGATTTTGAAATGGCCCTTCTGGAGAGAAGAAGAGGGCACATGGACCCAACTATTCAATAGTGCCTTTGGGTGACACTATATTGGCCCAAGAATGAGTCGACCCAGCTTGTATCCAGGTGTTTTGGGTTAGTCTTTTGGGTCATGCTTTCTGTTTGGCCGTGGAGAGTCTTAAGCTTCTCATTGTAGACACAGAAGATGGGAAAGTAACTTCCAAGGCTTATATATTCAGGAGCCATTTACTTTCTGCCCTTCTGAGATGGCATCTTACTCCATTGCCAAAATGGTCTTGAACTTACCAGGCTTCTGCTTAAGCCTGCCAAGTGATGGAATTACAGGCTTACCATACCACACGCAACTATGTGTCATGGGCCATGTGAAATAGAAAATTCATGGGGCTGGGAAGGTGGCTCAGTGGTAGAGCGCTTGCCTTGCATGCTCAAGCCCTGGGTTCGATTCCTCAGCACCACATACTCAAAAAGAAAAAAGCCGGAAGTGGAGCTGTGGTTCAAGTGATAGAGCACTAGCCTTGAGCGGAAGAGCTGAGGGACAGCGCTCAGACCCAGAGTTCAGGCCCCACGACCGGACCCCCCCCCCAAAAAAAAGAATGTTCAAAAAAAAAGAAATAGAAAATTTATGACATTTCTGCTGTATCTACTAACAAAATTGTGCAATGAACAAATAACTTACAACCCAGTTGTTAAAAATATAGCCTCAGACTCAACTGAATTTCAAATTCAATTTTGGTTATTTACCTGCTTTTGGTTAAAGAGGAAGACACTTTATCACTGAGCTTTATTCACTTGTATAAAAATGTGGATGGAGCCATGGACAGATGGCTCATGCCTATAATCTTACTCAGGAAGTTGAGATGGAAAGATTATGTTTTAAACCCAACTCGGGCAGAAAAGTCCCTATGAGATACTTAGGTCCAGTGAATCACTCAAAAACCGGAAGTGGGGGCTAAGAATTTGGCTCAGTGGTAGAGTGCTTGCTTTGCAAGCATGAGGCCCTGAGTTCAATTCCTCAGCACCACATAAGCGGAAAAAGCTGGAAGTTGTGAAAAGGCTCAATTGGTAGAGTGCTAGCCATAAGCTGAAGTGCTGAGAGACAGCACCCAGACCCAGATATCAGGCCCCCTGAACAACAACAACAAAAAATCAACACAGAAATGGGGTTGTGGCTCAAGTGGTAGAGTGCTAAAAAATGGATCATGGACTGCACCCAGACCCTGAGTTCAAATACGACAATGAACAACAAAAAAATGTGATTGGATAGTGGTATTTTCCATCTCCTAGGTTTATGATTATTCAATAATCAGAATTTATTGAGCATTTCCTATGGAAAAGAGGTATTTTTCCTCACCAGCAAGTGATTTATGATGCTGCAGAGCATGCAATGGATATCCTCTACTTCAGTTGAGAATTGAGTGTGAATTTTTTGGGGTCCTATTAGAATAGCAGGTCAGGAGCAAACTTGATAAGGATTCAAGCTTTCTGTTAAACCATACTGTAGCCATTTTGATTTTTGTTAAAGGAATAATTGATTTAGACATTGGTGGCTCATGGCTATAATCCTCACATGCCTTCCCTTGTATATTTGTCCATAGCCTATAGGCTGTTTAGCCCTCAACTTTGGTGGTGGCATGATTCGTGTATGGAATATACTGCCCAGAAAAATACAACTATGATATAAGCAATGTTTGACAAAGTATTAAATCCAAAGTTGCAATGGTAAGGATGTTTAGTGTTTAACTTTTTTCTTTAGTTAATTGCTTTTAAAAGTTTGGGCTGGGAAGGTAGCTCAGTGGTAGAGTGCTTGCCTTGCATGCCTGAGGCCCTTGGTTCAATTCCTCAGCACCACATAAGCAAAAAGAAAAAATCCAGAAGTTTTGCTGTGGCTCAAGTGGTAGAGAGCGCTAGCCTTGAGCTGAAGAGCTGAAGGACAGCACCCAGGCCCAGAGTTCAGGCCCCACGACCGGACCCAAAAATATAAAAAAATAAAATAAATTAAATGTATTTGCTTATTTAATTTACTCGAGGAAATCAAAAGTTAATATTTGGGACTTTTGCTGAAATTTGGAACTAGGCAAGTAAGAGCACCCATTGTCCCCAAATTCATCATTTAAAATTATTAAAACTTTATTCATATGTTTTAGTAGTCAGAAATTTGAGCCAATCATGGGAGCTCACACTCGTAATGCTATCTGCTGTGTCTTGACTAATGCAGAGAGGACTATGATTTGATGCTAGCCCAGGCAAAACATTCACAATATTGGATCTCAATCAATATCTGAACCAATGCATTGTGCTTTTTATTTAATCTACTCAGAAAGGGTAAAAAGAAGGATTGTGGTCCATAATGCCCTGGTAATAAACATAAAACCATACCACAAAAATGTCTCAAGCAGAGCTGGGTGCAGGTGACTCATGCCTGTAGTCTTAGCTACTCAGGAGTCTGAGATCTGTACATTAAAGTTCAAAGCCATCCCAGGCAGTAAAGTCTGTGAGACTCATCTCCAATAAACCATAAAAAACCAGTAGTGGTGCTGTGACTCAAGCAGTAAACATTCGCCTTGAGCTGAAGAGCTCAGGGACAGCGCCCAGGCACAGAGTTTAAGACACATGACCAACAAAAACAAAAATGACTAATGCAAAAAAAGCAGGTGTATGGCTCAACTGGTAGAGCACCTACCTAAAGTGCATAAGGCCCTGAGTTTAAGTTCTAGGATTAAAACGAGGGAAGGATGTGAACATATGGAAGGAAGAAAAGAAGGAAGGGAGGAATTATTTTGTATATTGTACTTGTCTAGTTATTTCATTAAGGAGGCTTCTCATTCTTTTTTTTTCTGTCAGTTGTGGGGCTTGAACTCAGGTCCTGGATCCTGCCCCTGAGCTTTTGTGCTCAAAGCTAGTGCTCTACCACTTTGAGTTACATGGTCACTTATGGGTTTCAGTGGTTAAATGAAAATAAGTATCTCATAGATTTTCCTGACCAAGCTGGCGTTGAACCTTGATCCTTAGATCTTAGCCTCTGACTAGCTAGACTTACAGGTATGAGCCACTGGCTCTGGGCACTCTCTTGTTTTCTTTCTTTCTATTTTTTATCAGTCATGGGACATGAACTCTGGGTGCTGTCCCTGAGCTCTTCAGCTGAAGTGAAGCACTCCACCAGAGTCCACTTCTAGTTTTCTGATTGCTAATTGGGGATAAGAATCTCATTACAGAAGTTCTGAGGTAGATGGCAAAGGAGAACCTGGAGGCTAATCAAGCTCCAGCAAAGAAAGCAGTTTTAGTGTTCCTAAACACAGTTTAGTAAACAGTCCTACACTACAGAATCACTCCAAGTGTGCCATCAGGTACAGAGAGTTTGGCCAGAGAGGGAAAATCCACACAAGGAGGCAAAACTGAGCAATTGCCAGTAGGCAAGGCTGCAACGGATGCAGCGGCAGTGACAGTGGCTGTAGTGGCCATACCTATAGCAGAGAGAATTCAGGAAAACAGCACCAGACACAGCGGGTGAGCAGATTCTACTCATCACCAGCAAGAACTGACAAAGAGCAGATATCTTCATCCTGCAGATCACACACCAGAGACAACTCAGGAACCAACACTCTGGCATGAGTAGAACGCTGACATCCTCACTCCTTATCTGGGAGCAGAGAAGGGAAAGCCATCCCTCCCCAACCAC
The DNA here is from genome assembly GCF_024711535.1 of Dipodomys merriami. NCBI lineage: Eukaryota > Metazoa > Chordata > Mammalia > Rodentia > Heteromyidae > Dipodomys > Dipodomys merriami. The sequence continues at coordinate 1,151,779 of NW_027206035.1, read as the reverse complement.
CGGAGATCTCCATCTTCCATACTGACAAAGGCCCCTGTGAGCAACTAGCTCCAACTCAGGCCTTGGAAGAAAAGAAAAGAGTCATTTAGCAGGTCACAAGAACCTTAGCTAACCTGCCAGGCTCAGCTACACCCAGGGGAAAATAACCCAGCCCAGACAGAGGAAGATCCGCCTCCCACCTCAGGAGAGACTTTCTTCACTGTGTAAACAGAACCAGAGGCTGCCCCTCCCTACAGCAGCCTAGAAAATCAACTAAAATTCAGTAAACACAAACCCTGAGAATGGATCCAGGCTGCGTTCTGTGAGTGTCTCTGGAACTACCCCCTCAGGGAAAAGCTAGTTTGCTGAAAAGCCTCAACCCTACCCAGAACCTATCCTCATCACAGCATCTTGAAAGTAGAGGAAACAGCCATCTCCCTCTTTTGTGATACTCAAAGCAGATCTCCCTCCCATTGAACTAGCCTGGGAAGAGGATCACAAAATCCTGGGTAAAGCAGAGCATTATTCTGCCTGCTCAAACAAACTGACTTAAGAATCCAATCAAGCCACAGGAAAACCAAACACCACAAGCAGACCTGAGACTGCACCAAGAGAGTGGTTATGGACACAGTGGAGATAAAGGATCTTCTCATCACCTCTCCAAAAAATAACTCTTTTTGTAGCTTTTTTTAAGTTTTATTTTTTAATTGTTTTCTATTAATCTTTTTTTTTCCTCTCATAATGTTTATTTTAGGTGTATGTGGGTGTGTGCTTTTTTATATCTTCTGATCTTTTGGTACTTTTTTATTTTCTGTTTTTTCTCTTTCTTTCTTTTTTGAGTGACTTAATTGATATTATGCCCATCCCCATATATATATATACCCGTCGTCAATTATTAGACCTTATACCCTATGGTATATACACTTAATCCAGAAATTTATTACTCAATTCATAAGCTCTTAGGCTTAAATTCTTTAGTAGCAATATTATATCTTTATACCTATATAATTTCCTGTTTGTCTGTTTTTTGCTAGTCATGGGGCCTGAACTCTGGGCCTGGGCACTGTCCCTCAGCTCTTCAGCTCAAGACTAGTGCTCTACCACTTTGAGCCACAGCACCACTTCCAGCTTTTTCTGCTTATGTGGTGCTGAGGAATCGAACCCAGAGTCTCATTCATGCAAGGCAAGCACTCTACCACTGAGCCACTTTCCCAGCCCTAATTTTTAATAACTAATTTTAAGCACTTTTATATTTTAGTTTTTCATGTCTCCTATCCCTCACCTCCTCTCATTCTATCCTTCTCTCAATACCATTTCTTTAAACTTACATAATTTTTAAGTGTTTCACTGTTTAAATTTAAATTTTTATTTCCATTTTTCTTCTTTTCTTTTAAATCACTCTCCTATCATTCTGTCTAATCTATTTCTCTCTCTGAGATAAGAACTTGGTTAAATTCATTCTCCTTTTACCTCTCCATAGCCCTCTAATCAGTGGTATTTCTCTGAGGAATTACTGTCAATGTTGCCATGTGCCCATCCAAGGCCTCTCACAAAGTCTCCTAACCCAACCTGTCTGTGCCTCTGTGTGAGTTAATCATCATTGAACAACTGCGTTCCATGGTTTGTGAGACATTCGCTTCTGTGATCATATGCACATGAGGGCCCAAGAAGAGACTTCCCTGGAAGGAATGTCCTAAAATGCAAAACGTCTACTAGGGCAATGGAAACCCATGGTTGGGCATGCTTAATTTTTAACCTGTGCACTGAACTAACAGGAACACATTAAGACACACTAAGAAACCCTGATGTAAAGGATCAGAGGGCTGAGGGGAAGGGAGCCGCATGCTCAGGAATATAAATGGAGCTTACAAGCCACTGCAGGCTCTGACTTTCTATGTTGAAGTTAAGATTAACAGGCAGCCCAAGTTTCTAAGAACTCATTGTCTAGGCTATATGCCTCTTTCAGAACTTCTTTTCCTCCTCCTGTATTTTGAAAACAACAGTTAGTACTGTGTTTCTCTCTCCTAGGGGCAATTTTTCTCTTCACACAATGCTTAAAGTAGATAATAGGAAGCTGAAATTAAAGTTAACAAGTATGAAGTAGCACACAGTGCTTGTCCTGAATTCCTGGACCTAAAAAGTTCCCAATTCTAAGCACAAAGTGATCATGGGTGTATCCTAACAACCTCCACTGAATGGATAAATTTGAACAATTTTCCCAAGGCAGGTATTGTCCAGTACAGTAGTTACCACCTATAACCCTTGTTATTAGGATGGTTGTGATCTACTAGAACAATAAACTTGAAACTGGGCCAAGACGAGACAACTTATCGTTGCTAGAAACGGGGGAAGACAACTAGGAGAATGTTTCTCTGGCACAGACATGGATATAATTACAACAAAGTTCTAAATTGTGGCTCATCAGTAAAGACTATCAAGTCATACATCAATAAAGGTAATAACTAAACATAAAAATTAAAAAAAAAACTATTTGGGTTTCCGTACTAACATCTTTTTAAAGGTGTGTGTGTGGTGTCTGAGATTTTGTATGGGGCAGCATTGGTTCTTAAAAATCATCCTATTGGCACTATCTTTAGGTTTCCCATTCAAGTCTGGTGGCATTCTAGCTGTACCACTTGAATCACACAATTCTTGACTTCTGCTGGTTAACGAGATAAACATGTAAGGTATATGTCAACCTTGGTTGGTTTCAAATTATGATCTTCAGATCTCATTCTCTGGAGTAGGTAAGGATATAAGAGTGAGCCACTATGCTCAGCCCAGTATTTCCAGTAAGTTACTTAATCTTTCTGAATCTCAGCTTCTTCTTGTGTGGAAAGTGAACAGAATTATTTTGTGTATCTTAGAATCTGGTGGGAGTTATGACTAGGTATAGGAAGTATAAGTGTTCGGGATGTGCAGACAGAGCCTGACAATCTCATAAAACTACTGAAACTATTGAAATGAATTAAAGGAATTGAAAACGATGGATTTTTCTTTTTTTTGTTTATCCATTTCTGGGCAGTGAGGGAGCCACAGAAATTCAAGGAGAACAAGGAAACAAATGCAGCAGTGATACTCTGTAGATATTATGTTGACAATCAACTATACCACTTGTGGGCAGGGAAAGGAGGGAAAAACAGAGAGAGAGCAAAGAAGTGATTAGATTTTCGAAAATGAAATGAACTCATTATCTAAATTACAAAATGGTGACCCGTATGTCCACTACATTAACAATAACAATTTTTTAAAGTCCAGGTTGATGATTCTCTCCTCCAGTTTTAGTTAGAGGACCTTGAGACTCAGGCCCACCTATAGAGTTTTCGAAGGTCAATTGATATGATAATTAATATAGAGCCAAAATCTCTTAACAAATGTTATAAAAAGTATTTCATTCGTAGTACTTCTTTCTGTTTGAATGGAGATTCTATATGTTATTGGCAGAGCTATGTTTTTTACTTTTTGTTTTCAGTATTTGTCAACTGTTGAAATCCTTCTTGAAGCTTTGGGACAGAGGTCTGCTATATCTTGGCACCCTGCCCCTAACTAAAATAGTAATCAACCTTTGAAATTAATTTACTTGTGTATGAGTTTGTTTTATTTCTTTATTCATTTATATATTTATTTGTTTATTTATTTATTTTTGTCGCTGGTGGTGAAATCTGGGCCTGGTCGCTGCCCTCAGCTCTTCAGCTCAAGGCTAGTGCTCTACCACTCGAGCCACAGCACCACTTCTGGCTTTTTCTGCTTACGTGGTGAGGAGGAATCAAACCCAGGGCCTCATGCATGCAAGGTAATCTGTGTACCACTAATCTACCTTCTCAGCACCTATGAGGGGTATTTTTGTGCACGGGTCTATCAAGGAAATCTATTCAGAAATGTATTCATTTGCCACTAGACATTAATTATGAATTATCTGATAGTTAAAGGATAAATTGTTATCATTTTTACTAGGAATTGTTTGTCTTCCCATGCTAAACACATGGAGGAGGGTATTTTAAACTAAAACTACAAAAGAAATTTAAGATCTTTGTGCTAACAAATGTGTCCAGTTATTACATTAAAAAGAAAATTCAAACTTCATGAATACAGAGCTCAAACTTCTTATACTACTTATTTCAAAATGCAAACTAAAGGGAAAATCAGACAGGGGATAAAATTTATATTGTATGTTAATTTTTAAAGAGGAAAATAAGATCCTAGATGGCAGATTAAAGGCAAAGCAATATCAGAGCCCTATCTGCTCAATAAGAAATAAGCTTATTTGAACAAAAAAACTGCAAAGTGCACATCAGGCAAAGGCAAGCAGTCAGAGCTTACCACCAACACAGAAATACCATATCTCTCAGAAAAAGGAAACAAGTTCAGACCAGTGCTCATCCTTATCCCTGATTTCAATAATACATATACACCCCCTACACACACACACACACACACACACACACACACACACACACACACACACACACACACACACACACAATGAATGTATGCAACAGCTCAACCTACTCACATCCACTCAACATGAATCAAAGAACTTCCTGTAATATTTGAAACTTTAAGTTTCAAGTCATGTAAATAATTGATAATAGATGCATAAGTAATTATTTTCTGAATAGCGCTCTACTGTGAAAGTGAGAATTCATGATGATTATAACTACTTTAAACATCTCTGAATCTCAAAAAAATTAAACAACACACAATCCGGGACTGCATTTCTACCAGCTATTCTGCAAAGGCTTAATAAGAAGATACTTATGAGATTTTGTGTACCAAAAATTAAATACTAAATTCAATTAATACCTGAGTAAGTGAAGAGAAAGATGATCAGAGAGACCTATGCTGCCTCCAGTTCTCAACCAGCTGTACACTGTGTCATCTTTGCTGCTGCTGGACCTTAGTTGTCTTCTCCAGTGCAGTGGCCACACTGGGGTTGGATTGGGCGTGGTAGGGAGATGAGTTTGGCCACATGGGAGGCCACACTGGGGTTGAGGTTTGGGGCAGTGTGGAGGGGAGAGGAGGCCTTGGCAGAAGCTGGTGAAGCAAGGAAAGAGGCAGGAAGCCGGAGGCTCAGGAAGCAGCATGCCCAAAGGCTGCCTGGTTCTGGAGAGTGTCTGTGAGGTGGGGTTGTTGGGGCGGATCCCATGGGGCCTGGTGGCCTGGTGAGAAGAGGAAGGAATCTCAAGTACTGCAAAGGAGGACAATGGAAATTAAGATCACAATGGCTGAACAATTTCAACAACAAAGGTGAGGACATGGAGGTAAACTCTGGGGATGAGAGGACGGCAGCACTGGGCCAGTGGAGTTCAATCCTTTCTGGACATACCTGGAAGTGTGTGAGGACTGGCTCCACCACAGCTTTGGCCTCACTCGACTTGAACGGGCACCCGGAATGGTCACCTCAGCCTCAGCCTGCCCCAGAGAGCCAGACTGGCATAGATGCTGAAGACCAAGCAGTGGCTGGGAAGCTATGCGCAACAGGGTGGAGGAAGCATGGCTGGTGGGTGCAGCTCCAGCCCAGCCAGGTCCAGGGCCAACGGGGAAGTTCAGACTGTAGATCTAGAGCAGGCAGTGTGCCCCAGACCAGTGGGACTTCCAGGGACTTGCGTGGAGGCCAACACGTGCATGCTGGGAACTTCAAAAGCATGGCCCAGGCGTCTCCACGGAAAGGTGCATTCACTCCTGTGCCTCTCCTGTCTTCTGGACTCTCGCTGTCCTCCTGCTTCCTGCTGAAGTACCAGGCCATAGACCGCCCCCAAAGGCCAGCAGAGAGCCCTTGCCAATGTAAATGCAGGGGGGTCGTTTATTACAGCTCGAGCTGGACTCACAAATCTTCCCTGACACAGCAGGTCAATAATTGTCAGTCCCAATCTCTTGGTCAGCAAGGTTTTTTTTTATTTTGTATGAAGCAGGTGGAAGGATCATTACAACACTGATTTTGTGATAGGCCGGTGGTTCGTAGTAAACTAGTCTTAAATTTATTGGTTGGGGAATGATCATTTCCAGTAAGGGCAGGGACTTTCTAGCTTAGCAGTTACAGGATAGGTTAAATCATACATAGCAAGCATATTATAAGTTGGGGTAGGTGGGGCCAATCACAGGAATGCTGAGGGCACTATTCCTGGATTATTTCCCGACCTAAATTGCTTCCTGATAGAGTTGGGAGATAATTGGTCAGGGCAGTCTGAGATTCCTGGACAGATCAGGGCTGTCTGGTTTCTTAGTTATTTTTACTGTTACATTTTCTTAGAACATGAACTGACACTCTTTTTCCAGTAGCAGATAACAGATATTTTCCTTAGAGTTTCTGAAATCACTGCCAACCTATTTGTCCTCTCACTGACACATCCAACTACAGGAGTCAACTTCTCCACGCCGATGACAGGCCATCTCGGAGATATTCACAGGGCTATGTTTCCTCCTCTATCTCAGGCCTTTCTTCTGAAAGAACATCCTTACTAAAAACTTTTTAGTTGTTTCTAGTGAGGAAGAAAAGTAAGGCCTAGTTGCAGCCATGGAACCAAGAATTGAGGGCCATGGCTAGAGCAAAATGCCCTGAGAAAAGATGGATTCATTTTTGTCAAAGACACAAGTCTCTATAGGAACTCTCATTCTAACTGATTTTCTTCCTAGTAATATATTCACAGAATATGTAGACTATGTAATGAATGAACAATGGCATATGCATAATATTTGCAAATATGGAGGGAATTAAGAAAAAACTGCAATGGCCAGAAGTAACTGGTTCTTTGAAAGAGAGCTGGTAGGTTCTTTGTTTGGTCTCTACGCCTTTTAGCACGGTATTTTGTATTGCATTCAAACATATGAAGTTCTTAAAATGTAAAATCAGGACAAATAGTTAAAAATAAGGAAATTTTCCTAATAAAGTATACAAACTGCATCTTTAAATTCAGAGGTACTTAACTTGAAATTTTTCTCACGTTAAATTGCCTTTTGTTCCACCGAAGAGTTGATATTCGAAAATTCCTAAAGAGAATTATTTTTTTTCTTTTCTTCCTTTTTAAGGAACCATAGTAAGGTCCACCTGTTTCTGCTGTGAGCTCTTTCTTCCACTTACTGCCCAGTTGCTGTCAATACTCATCCCCATACGAGACAAGCAGCTCACATCCTGCCTTGATGACATGACAGGTTTGGTAGAAGATCTACCTCTGATACTGAAAGGCCCTCGGATTCTGATTCTCAGCACACCTGCCACAGTTCATATACCTAAAGTTGAAGCAGGCACAGGAAGGAAACATAAGAGGGTAAGTTTCTGCTCCCTTTGGATCTACTCCTAATACTCATCCACTCTAGAACTCTAAGTGCACTGTTTTCAAAGCTCAGTTCCAGACTTCTCTTAATCCTTATTTGTCACAAATAGATTGATTTCCAGATTCTCTAAATTGAGTTAAAGTTTATGTCATAGATTTTGGTGGGGACATGCATTCTGTTTCTAGATTAGCACACATAATTTGACATTTGGCCCAAGTAATTTTCCTTAGATTGGACTCACTCATGCACCTGTCTCCAGTATGTTCCCATAGAAATTCAGAGAATCATTTGTCTTATAAAGACAATAGAGGGAAATTTGTTTATTCATGATGTTGTTTCCTGATACGACAATGGTTCCCCATGGCACAGGGCTGCAGGACATACCATAGAACCACTGCTTTCTGAACCTCACCACTGCTCCAACTCTGCTTCTACGTGTTTGAGTATACCCTAATAGACTAAAGTTCTTTCTTGTAGGTTGTTAGGGCACTATGTACTTTGCAAAAACTACGAAGAAAAATTATAGTTAAATACTCCTACAATGAAATTGTCCTTTCTATCTCCACATGTGTTTCGCAATTACTCAGGGAATATGATTTATTCAACTACTGAGGATAATTCTTTGACTCGTATACAGTATGTGCTTTACAGATGCAGGATCTATGAATGAAGTTAGGCCCTTTGGTTTTTCTTCTGATGTCTTAATTTTGTCTCTCATGGAAATTTTTATTTTGATACAGTACACATATTTATATGCATACATACATACATACATACATACATACATACATACATACATACATACATACATACCAGAGCTAATGATTGAACTCAGTAACTAAACTTACCTCTTGCAATACAAGCAGTCTACCACTTGAACCACTAGCCCTTTTTGTGTTGTTTATTTTTGAGGTATTTTTTGTCTGTCAAGGGGCATAAACTCTGTGCCTGAATGTTGTCCTTCAGCTCTTCAACTCAAGGCAAGCGCTCTACCACTTGAGCCACAGCGCCGCTTTTGATTTTCTGCTGGTTAATTGGAGATAAGAGTTTCACAGCCTTTCTTCCATGGGCTGGATTTGAACCATGATACTCATATCCGAGCTTTCTGAGTAGCTACTTACAGGTTTGAGCCACCAGTGCACAGTTTGTTTTTGAGGTATTATTTACCCTGCTGTCCTGGGTTGCCATCCTGCTTGTGCTTGCCTGGGTTGCTGGAGATACTTCACTTTATCCAGCCATTGTACTTCCACAGTAGCTGGGATAACAAATGTGCACCAACGTGCTCAGCCATTGTTAGTAATCGGGGTCTTATAATCTTTTATGCTAGGAATGGCATCAGACTGAGATCTCATCATCTCTATCTCAAAAGTCCAAATTAAAGGTTGAGCTATGGAACCCAGCTATACTATTTATATTTTTATTTCTTGTCCATCAAATATTCATAATTTTGAAAGCACCAAGTACAGCAAAAGAAAAATGGAGATATGGGAATCCATATGTGTGATAATCAGGGTGCAAGTATTCTGAGGATAATATCCTCTTAGGAACCATGAAAATGACTGCTGGACTCACTCCAGTTGGCCTGGGATTTATTTTTTGCATCTACACATAGAAGTTACTCCTTTTTGTGATCTGAGTTTCAGAAAGACAAGCTAAAGGCTTTTGGGTAATAATCGGCAAAATCACATTACTTGATTCCAGTGATGCTCTTTGAGCCTGCATGGACTCAGTAGTTGTGAACACATAAGATGCCGTCTACACATCTGAGGGGATTTGTCATAGTCCTAACAGAGGCTCCTTAAGCAAGGATGCACTTTGCCTCTAACACACTCTGTTTATATGCGCTATACTTTGATCCTAAATCAGCATGTCCATGTTTATGCAGATTCCACAAACACATACAATTATTTTGTCCATGTCCTAGCAATGCTTCATTGGAGGCACAGGGGGACACATGGAGTTAGAGAAAGGGGGGAAAGGGAGGGCATTTCTTACCATCTAGGAGTACCTATTGTCTGCATCTTCATCTTCTATGATCAAGCCCTCATAGGGGCTGAAGTGCAAACCCAATGGCAGATCAGATTCCTCATTCCATACTCTAAGCCTAGCCTCAGGGTACTGTACAGACGAATTCTCAGCCCAGTGGGCAGACTGAGGACTGAATGGTCATAATGCCCCTTGTCCACCACATTGTCTCTTACAAATATAGGTGGCCCATGAACAGTGTAGCTGGTGATGAAGAAGTTCTGACACTGCTCACAATCTGAGGCAAGAGAAGCAAAAATTAGTCCTGAAATATGTACATTCCCAGATTTAACAATCATGAGAAAGAGCACAGAATGCATATCATTGTCGCTTAGTTCTTCATGTGAAGTTACTAGAGTAAACCAGTAATTGGGGGCCAAATGACCTGATGAATTATTATAAAAGCACATTTGCCTTCTGTTTGAACAAGCACAGAGGGTTACTTACACAGGTAATCATCATCCTGGGGTTTACGGATATCTTCATAAGCATAACTCTTTCTTTCCTGTAGGATGTACATGCTCATTTTTACCTCCTTTTTCCTACGTCCAAGTTGAAAAACAATGGTTATTTAAGTTGGGGATCAACAATCTTTGTCCCTATTTCTTCAGAAAAGTAAAATCTCTTACTACCAAATTATCATCTATTCTTCTCACATACTCTGGTTCCCCATTAACCTTTGACTCAGAGATACAAAGACTTCATTTGAACACTAACTACAGGTTTCTAATTCAATTTTAAGTTTTGGCCATTCCCATTTTCAGGTTTAATTTTGACTTCATTAAATTTCTTATAAAGTGGTATTTGATGAATTTATTCATTCAGAATATTTGTTGAGGGTATGTTAAGTATTGAGCAAAGACGAGGACATACAGGATTGAAAATGTGTGGTCACAGATTTATCAGACACTTTGCGTTTATCTGTTATTTTACCTTTTACTTATCATTTTCAGACAACATGCAGGCTGTACACATTTTTCTTGTCAGTCCTGGGGCTTGAACTCAGGGCCTGGCACTGTCCCTGTGCTTCTTTTGCTCAAGGCTAGCACTCAACAACTTGAGCCACATTGCCACCTCTGGCCTTTTCTGTTCATGTGGTTCTAAGGAATAGAACCAAAGGCTTCATTCATACAAGACACATAATCTACAACTAAGCCACGTTCCCAGTGCAGTCTGTGCATCTTTATCTATGTTCTTTAGATTAACATTCAGAAGTTCAGGGAGAATGTAAAATGTGTCATGGCCTAAGTGCCTCTAGGTGGATAATAACCCAAGTGTGTAACTTCATTGTGAAATTCTTATGTGCTGCTCATTGGAAACCTAATTACTAGTTCCACAGCTTACTTCAGCCTGTTTGAACTTTCCAAAGTCCATCTCACATAATCAGATTACCCTCAGCAACCTTGATAGAATTACCAAAATTAGTAAATTTCCCAAATTATTTTCTCTTACCCAATTTTTGTTTGCAGTATTGTCCTTGTGTATTTGCTTCTCCAAGAGGGAACACTGGTTTCTGGGCCTCTTCTAATCCACTTGGCTTTGAGAAATTTATAATTCCTGAGAACTTCTTCAAACTAGGTTCCTTACCTAAGGTTGTCTTGGGCATTCCCTTCAATGAAAGTCACATATAGAATTGGAATGTATTTCCTAAGCCTTCCATCTCCTATCAGTTTTCTCTCAAATCCATATAAGTTAGACTGAGGGAGGGAGAGCACTTGAGAATACAAACCAAAAAGCAAACAAGGTCTGTGAATGAAGGAAATGAAGCTTGGAAGAAGACATGACTAGTGGTGACATTTAATGAAAGAGAACACGGGGAAAGTGGAGAATTACAAAACTTGGTTGGAAAAAGGTATGACAGAGCAGTGAGAATAGGAAGAAATTATTGGCAGAAATCTATATGGACAATTAAGCACATTCAAATTGCAACTAGTTATAACAGATGACTTTGAAATTAGTTTGACTTTTTTCTATGCAATTTTGCCTGAAAAAGTATGTACCATATAATAATTGTATAAATTGGTATACATGTCTGTTTTTGAGATGATAAGGTAAAAAAAAATGTGATACGGTAAAAAAAGAAAATGTTCATCAGGCAGACTCTAGTGACTCGTGATTGTAATCCTAGTTATTCAGTAGGCTGAGAGCTGAGGAGTAAGCTTGGCAGCCAGCCCAAGGAGTAGTAAGACTCATATCCACTTAACCATCATAAAAGCCAGGAGTGGTATTGTGGTTCAAGTTGTTGAGTGCTAGCCTTGCTAGCACAAAAGGAAGGATCTGGAACAATGATTAGTCCTGATTGTAAGTCTCAGGCCCAGCACCAAAAAATTTAACATTGAATCTTGTGAATTCTTAAAATAAAGCATCAATGGGACTAAACATTTCTTTCTGCTTTTCTTTTTTCCAGTCCACGGCCTGGGCCCTTTCCCTGAGCATCTTTGGCTTGAGGCTAGCACTTTACCGCTTGAGCCACAGCACCATTTTCAGCTTGCTTTTCCTGTTTATGTGGTACTAAGGAATCAAACTAAGGGCTTCATGCATGCTAGGCAAGCACTCAACCATTAAGCTACATTCCAAGCCCCTAATTATTTGTTTTTGAGCCCTGATATAAATTCACTTTCTGTGACATCCCTAGTTGAAATAAATTAGTTGAAATTGAATTTGAAGACATTAACTTCAGTATTTCTCGAGCCTGTTACTTTTACTTAAATTTCAAAACTGATTAATTATTATATATATTGATTTTAACTTGTTTATCCTGAAAATATTGAGGGGGGTTCAGTTGAGACTTCAGACCTCTGAAGAACGACCAGTTATTGTCCAACCACTCAAAAGACTCACATGTAAAGGCTACAGCTAAACAAACAACTATGGAAAGTTCCAGAATCAGCTAACTAAAGCTCAGAAGAAGGGACCAATCCTCCTCTTCCTCACAGAATTGACATTTGAAATTAGCCTCAGAAGGACATGTATCTATGTAAAATATTATGTCACTTTTTTTAGTTGTCAGTAAACTTTTCTTAAAACTTACAAATAGTGTGGATTTATTGTTGCATCTACCAATTTGTTATAACAAAATGAAAAGTGGTTGGAACAGAGATTGGAACAATCATTCAGTGAATGGTGTGAAGATGTGAATGGCTAAGATAGCTAAGACTTTATAATGCTGTGTAAGTATTTATGAATTTGTAAGTGCCTTTAGAGAAAATGTATTGGTAGACTTCACCACCACTAAGTGTGATCTCAGACACAATACATTTTTAGATTTCGGTTTTCTCATCACGTAAGTGATTATAGTTTACTATTTGCCTCATTATGTTGTTGTAATATTGAAATCTATTTGTTCATGGAACATTTAAAATAAAGTCTAAAATATTGTGAAAATAAAATAAGTGGTAGTGATTATTGTGGATATAAATTGAATCTTAGAATGAATATGATAAGAACAGAAGAGATCAGGAAAAAGAAGCAGATGTTCCTAGGGCTTCTTCTCTTACTTGGAACCATGAAGAAAGTTTACTCATCAATAGAATTTGGGAGACATTTATCTTCTGACGCTTACTCTGTTCAGTTCTGAAGGTCACCCAAGAAGGTTTGACTAAAAGTGATGAGAAATCTGGATTTTGGTTACAAAATATCTGCAAACTGTGGATTCTAATTTTTGACAGCAAATCTCAGCCAGAGAGAAAAGACTATATTTTAGGAAAATGTTTTCTGAATTATCATTAAGGCTTGTCCCTATATTTCTTCTCTTCAATTTCTTCAAACCTAGACAAAACCCATCTTTGCTTCACTCTGTGTTCATAAGCTATCTGTTATAATTTAATTGGTTTTTGATGACAAGAAACACTAAGCAAATTAGGAACAGGAGGGAAAGATTATTTAGTTAAATAGCATACATCATGGTCAACTTAGTTTCATTTTAGTGATGAAGGATTGTTTAACACACATAAATCTTTAAATGCAATGCAACACATAAGCTGATCAAGGACAAAAATCACACACTCATTTCTCTGGATGCAAAAAAAGCCTTTGACAAAAGTAAACATTCTTCTTTTTTTTTTTTTTTTTGGTCAGTTGTGGGGCTTGACCTCTGGGCCTGGGTGCTATCCCTCAGCTCTTCAGCTCAATGCAAGCATTCAATCATTGAGGCACAGCACTACTTCCAGTTTTCTGGTCGTTTATTGGAGAAAAGTGCTTCACAGACTTTCCTGCCCGGCCTGGCTTTGAACTCTGATCCTCAGAGCTCAGCCTACTGAGAAGTCAAGATTACAGGTGTTATGCTAAGTTAAAGTCAGCATTCTTTTATCATAAAACCCTTGAAGAAACTAGTGATACTGGGTATATATCTCGATAGGATTACGGGTATATGTGAAAAATTAAATCATTTCTGTTAATAGCAGGAATGACACAAATGTCTATTTTTTCACTCTTTTCCCGTATTGAATGCAATCAAGCCACAGAAATAAGCATAGAGAAAGAAATAAATAGGTCAAAAGGGAAGAAACCATTTAAATTATGCTTGTTCACATATTACATGATCCTATATTTAAAAGATCCTAAAAATTTCCAGAGAAAAATTCTAGATCTGATAAATGCTATTGGAAATGTGCCAGAATAAATGATGAACATTTAAAATCATCAGCTTGTCTGCCAACAATGAACAGTCTGGAAAAGAAATCAGAAAAATCACAATAGTCTCAAAAAATTAGCTTAAGATTGTGCTTAACTAATGAAGTAAAAAGACTTCTATAATGAAAAGTATAAAACCTCAAATAGAACTGAAAGCCAACCTGGGCTGGTAAGTTTGTGAGACTCTTATTTCCAATTAAGCACCAGAAAATATGAAGTGGTGCTGTGGTTCAAGTGGTAGAGTGCTCACCTTGAGTTGAAGAGGTCAGACACAACACTCAAGGCAACTGTCAGGATTGACGACGATGATGATGAAGATGATGAAGATGATGATGATGATGATGATAATGATAATAATAATAAACTTAAAAATTGGCACTATGGATTGCATTTCATTCTTCCAAAATTATAAGTTGAATTCCCAATCCTCAAAATATTATTTGGAGATGGAGCGTTTGGTAGCTAATTAGGGTAAGATGACATCATGGAAGTGAGGCCCGAGATGGATTTAACTTTCACAGAAAAAAGCAAAGAAAGATCCTTTCCATCTCAACTGTTCCTCCTTTCCCAGTCATGAACATACCAAGATTTCATGTAGATACACAATGAGATATAGGCCATCTACAAACCTAAAATAGATCCTTCATCAGAACCCAGTCACACTAGCATACTGGTTTGAGTTTTCAAGCTTTCAGAACTATGAGAAATAAATTTTTATTTAATTAACTCACTGTATACTATTTGGTTATGGCAGACTAAGTTGAACACACAATGAGAAAAACACTGGAATTCACCGTTTTTACAAAGAAGATACATAAATCTTTGTATGTGGCTAACAAATGTATGAAAATATGCTCAATATTACTAAGCAGTAGGGAAATTTAAGTAAAATGTCAATGACTCCTTAGGATGCCTACCATAAAAATAAATAAAAAGATACTGGATGCTGGGCACTGGTGGCTCTCGCCTATAATCCTAGCTACTCAGGAGGCTGAGGTCTGATCATGGAGCAAAGCCAGCCTGGGCAGGAAAGTCTGTAAAACTCTTATCTCCAATTAAACCACCAAAACACCAAAAGTGCCGCTATGACTAAAGTGGTAGAACACTAGCTTTCAGCTAAAGAACTGAGGGACAGCACCCAGGCCCAGAGTTCAAGCCCCACGACCAACAAAATAATGGAACCTTTGCTCGCTGCTGGTAGAAATATAAAATAGTGCAGTTGCCTTGGGAAATAGTATGAAAAGCATTCTAAAAATTAAAACCATAACTAGCTTATTATCTAGCAATCTAATTCCTGATATACATAGAGACAGGAAGGAAGGAGGAATGGAAAGAAGTAAGGAAACAAGGAATGTAAATAGATCCTAAATAGATATTGGCACATTCAGTATAACTGCAGCATTATTAATACTATTGTCAGTTGTAAAGTAGTTGCATAGAAAAACAGACATTATATATGACAAATTACATGATCACATAAAGGAAGAACAGTTAAGGTTCACCTGTCTTTTTCCAGGTTTATCCAATGTGAATAACACAGACAGGGTAACATTTCCACAGTCTATCATGGATCTTTGGCACAGAGTACATTGCAGATTCCATGTTCAATTCAAATCAAAGACATCAGGCTGCAACCTTGTGATTTTAGTCACAATTCTCTCTGTCTGGTCTATTCTTTCTATGTGAACTCTCTAAATGAAGACATTTGACCACATAACCCCTCTGTGATATATAAATGCATACCGCACTGGAAACCCTTCAAAAGCACAATCTTACTTGGGTCAATTTGACCAAAAGATGAAGAATACAAAATTCTTGAACAGAGAATCAAGTGGACCAATCTCTCCATGACTCTAGTAGCATTTATTCTTCTCTCAACTCCAGTAAGAAATTGGTTCTATTTTTGACAGTTTCCATTTTTGTTCAGATTGTTCAATGTCTTTCTCTGCGTGGTTATTTCACTAAATAGACTATCTTCCATGAGATTGTAAATGACTGCAAATAAGTCAACAAATATATGTTTTCCAGGTGTTAGATAGAAAATCAATGCATCAAGAAAATATGGACTATAATATTGTATCAAAATGCTGTATGTACTTATCTACGTAATAGAAAGTGATGAGGATCACTTTTTACTTGAATTTTACCCTACTAAACATCTAGCAGAGTCCTACCTCTATCTATGTTTCTCTTATCCTTTGGATTTTTGCAACCATCTTCTAACAAGCTTCTCTTTTGCCTCGTTTCTAATTTTTTACATTGCTATCAGATTTTTTACCAAAACTATTTTTAATAGTGTTTTGATAAGTTATCTGAAGAGAGCGAGAGAAAGAGACAGCAGTGGTGATAGAGAGATACTCATCTTCCTAACAACTCCAATTTCGTCCTCCAGAAAAGTGAGAAAAATCAGGCACTTACCATCATCCATAATGATGTTTTATTATAACTCACTCAACAGAACAGCAGAATAAGTTAAGAGTGAGTCAATTACAAGTAGCTCATCTCGAGTGATTAATTAAGCACTGAAATCATTTTGGTGTTACTCATCCATAACCAAATACAGAATTCTCTTCTTTTTATTCACCATCCAAAGAAACCCAAATTGGATCTACGGCTCAAGTGGTAGAGCAATAGCCTTGAGCAAAAATGTTTAAGGGCAGTTCCTAGACTCTGAGTTTAAATTGTAAGATTTATGTCTGCACACAAAGAAAATGTGTTCCCAAATATCTGTCCTCCCATGTTCTCTGAATGTTATATGAATGATCTAGGGATAAAAGGTGTCCAGACAGATTTTAGGCTCGTGCACATTTTGTAATAAACAATAACTTCCATTCAAAAACTGAACTGGAAGTAGTGTCATCTGTGTTACGAGGAATGGACCACACATACTGTGGAGACTTTAAGGGAGCAATGAAGAAATCTTGCTCTCATGTCCTGGGCTTAACTCAGGACAGTCTTTTCACATCTATTGTTCCCCAAAGCACTTGTTGATCATCTGACTCCAGTCTCAAAGTGCTGGAACTCTTATTTCTGAGAAGAGTATATAAAATTATCTTGATAAGTCATTGCTTATTATACAGACACAAGTCAACAACTTTATGTTTTTAATCACTCTGCATGCCTGAAAGTAATAATGCGCATCACTTGTGTCCAAATCTTTTGAATAATATTCAAGTATATATATCCTACTCACAACAATGAAAGGATAAGAATTCTTGGTTCAGTGAATGCTTAAGAGTAACGAAAGATTTCCCATTACACCTAGTTACCTCTGCAATGAAGGATTTCTCTTCATAAATTACGGAGATCTGTGACAACAATTTTCCCACAGTGGGTTTCTTTTCTGTGTTAATGTTCCAATGCTTGCTGAAGGTTGACATCCAGTTGATAGACTTCCTCTAATGCTTACTTTTACGGAGATGCTGCCGTGTGTCCAAGTCTTTGGTTCCTGTTGAGATATAACTTTTTGCTGAATGTGTTTCTTTATTTGTTGTATTAAGTTTCTGTCTTGTGGATTTTCTCAATTTCACTGAGGACTGACTTCAGATTAAATGTCATTGAACATTTGTTCCATTCATTAGGTTTCATTTCTCCTATATGTCAGTTCTCTGATCAACAATGAGGTGTGCCTCCCAGATGAAAGTCTCTACACACTGGTAATGTTCATCAGGTTTCTCTCCTGTGTGTGTTCTATAAATTAACGTGAACGTGTTTTCTCCTGTGTGTTTCTGGTGCAAACAGAGGGGTGAATTTTTTTTTTAAAAAACCACACTTGTTGCAGTCATAGAATTTCTCTCATTTCAGTGTTCAGTGAAGAATGCTCAGCTGAGCCTTCTGGGTAAAAGACTGTAAAGTTATTGCATTCATGAGACTTCTCTCGCGTGTTGATGCTCTGATGCAAACTGAGTTTTCTTCCAGGTGACAGACATTCCATATTTATTACGCTCCTAAAATTTCTCACCTGTGTGAATTCCATTATGCTTACTGAGTTCTGGACTCTGGTTGAAGGATATTTCATACCTGTTACATTAACAAAATTTATCTCCTGTGTGTCTTCTCTGATGGTCAGTAAATTCTTCTTCCGGGTAAAGAATTTCCACACTTAATACATTCAGAAGCTTTCTTTCCTGTGTGTGTGTTTTTGATGGACGTTAAGGTATGCCTTCTCAGTAAAAGATTTTCCACACAGAAAACATTCATAAGGTTTCTCTCCTGTGTGTCTTCTGTTTTTGTTAAGTAAGGTTTGCCTTATGGGTGAAAGATTTTCCATACTGGATACATTCATATGGTTTCTATCCCGTATGTGTTCTCTGATGTTTGTTAAGGTGTACCTTCCAAGTGAAAGAATTTCCACACATTACAATCATAAGGTTTCTGTCCAGTGAGTCATCTCTGATGGACAGTAAGTGGTGCCATCTGGGTGACAGATTTTACATATTTTTCATATTCATAAAGTTTTTCTCCTGTGTGTTCTCTGATGGAGTTTCATGTGTGCCTTCTGGATGAGAAACATTCATAAAGTTTTTCTTACGTGTGTCTTTTCTGATGATCAGTAAACGCTGCCTTCCAGGTGAAAAACGTTGCACCCTCGATACATATATAAGGTTTTTCTCCTGTGTTTTATCTCTGATGATTAGTAACAGCTTCCTTCCAGGTGAAGGACGTTACATACTCGATACATTCATAAGGTGTCTCTACAGTGTGGATTCTCTGATGGATGTGAAGGTCTGCTTTTTGTATGAAATACTTTACATACGTGATATAATCATAAGGTCTTTCTCCTGTGTGTCTTCTCTGATGATCAGTAAGGACTGCCTTCTTGGTAAAGGACTCTCCAAACATGTTAAAATCATAGGATTTTTCCGCTGTGTGTCTTCTCTGATGGACAGTAAATAGTGCCTTCTGGTGAAAAATTATCTACATTTGTTACATTCATAAGGTTTTTCTCCTGTATGTATTATCTGATGCAAAGTGAGGTATGACTTTAGCCAGAAAGACATGCCACATTTGTTGCATTCATAAGTTCTCTCTTCTGTATGAGTTCTCTGATACATGCTGAAAGTTGACTTCTGGGTGGGAACTGTCCAATCGTCATATTCATAAGGCTTGTCTTCTGTGGGCATTTGAGGTGGGAAAGTGAGGTCTGACTTCTGAGATATATAATTTTTTTCCATCTTATATACTCATTGGAGTTCTCCTCTGCATATTTACTCTGGAATTTTATAAGGTGAATTTCCCTACTGATAGGTTTTTCACATTCATTACCTGAAAAGGATTCTCTCTTTTGAATATTTTCTGATGAGTAGTGACTGTACTTCTTATGTAAAATGTTTTTTCTTATTCAGGGCATTCTGATGTTTTCCTCTGTCCCTGAAGTATTTCTTGGGCAAAGAGAGGACACTTATCATAGTCTTCCCTATATTCATCATGGTTATAAGAAAGCTGTCCCACATAAGCCCAACTATGTCTAAAGAATATTGTCTGTGACTGAAAAAAATCTCCTTTTTTACACCACATTCAAAATATTGCTACTCATCATTTTGATCAAAATGGTCCAAATATCTCAGGGATTGTTCAACTACGGTAGACAGAGAAGGCCTATGCACCATGCATCTCATCAGGTTCAATATAGAGAAGCATGTTCTGGCACTCAATGAACTCCATAATTTTCATCCCTAATGAGTTTCTATTACTCCCAATCAGCTCTGGGTTAGAATTTGAACTCATATAAAAAGTTCTTACTAATTTGTGACAGGTACTTCAAATAGATAGTCATGTGGACTTTCCTGACAGGTCTTAATCATGTACTCCATTTCTTGGACATCTAAAATGAGACATAAAGCCAGGTGCTGGGTTCTCATGCTTATAATCTTAGCTACTCAGGAGGCTGAAATATGAGGATGATAGTTCAAAACCAGCCAGGCAGGAAAGTCCTTGAGACTTTGGCAATGTTGGGATTTGAACTGAAAGCTTAGCAGGCCCAATTGGTGAAAGAGTCAAGGTGAGGACACCAGCATGTGAACTGAGGAGCTAGGCCATTCCCAGGACCTGAAAATTAGCCCCAGGGATGGCCAGGATAAGCATAAATTCATACGTGATATATAGGATCTGTATTGACATATATATGTGGGCAGCATCTTGCGTTCGGTGCATTTCTTCTCCTTAATTTATGTCTAATTCATGATGGTATTGTGAACTTTACTGAGTATGGTGACAGATATAACTGTACTGACATGGATGACGACCCATTCCCATGGTTATAAGGTTGCCTATGCATTCATTCTCCATCCTAGCTGAGACCCAGGACTTCCACATTAGAGGAAATCAGGCGCAATGACTGGCTTCTGACATCAGGCTGAATCTTTTGTCAGGCCTGGGATTTGAACTCAGGTCTTGGTAACCCCGTTGCACTGTGGGGGAAGGGGAAGCTCATCATCCCTGAAGACTAGAATGTCAGGCCTGCTCCAGGACCTGATTTGAAGTCCCAGCAGTGGATAAAAGAGCAAGCTTACATTTTTTAAACATAGGATCTCTATTTACATACAGGTGTGGTATGCATCTTGCTTTCAATTTAGTTACTTTTAAAATTTTGATTCTTATTCATGGATGTATTGTGTATTTTATTGGGTATGGTGACAGGTATAGCTGTGCTGCCGTGGATGACAACCTATTCCCATGGCTATAGAGTTGCCTATATAGCATTTTTCATCCTTGATGAGGCCCAGGACATTCACAGGACAGGAAATCATGTGGATCCATTGGTTTCTCACATCAGGATGAATCTTTTGGCTGTGCTGGGGTTTGAACTCAGAGCTTAGCAGGCAGAATTGGGGAATGAATCAAGGTGAGCACACCAGCCTGTTAGCCACTAAGGTGTTAGGCCGTTCACGGGACCTGAGCTCGTGCCCCATGAGGGTCAATATACTCATGAAATCATAATTTAAAGCAGGAACTATATTTCCATACATGGGTGGGCGGCATCTTGCGTTCACTGTATTTATTCTCTTGATTTCGTGTCTTATTCATGGATGCAATATGTATTTTACTGACTGTGATAACAGTTATAACTATGCTGACATTGCTGGCAATCAATTTCCATGAGTATAGGGTTGCCTATATAGCATACTCCATTCTAGCTGAGACCCAGGACTTTCACAGCATAGGAAAACTGGTGCAACCATTGGCTTCTCATATCAGGATGAATCTTTTGGTAGTGGGATTTGAACTCAAGGCCTAACAGGCTCAAGTGGTGGATGAGTCATGGTGAGCACACCAGCACGTGAGCCACTAAGCATCTAGGTCTTTCCTGGAACCTGAGATCAAGACCCGGTGGGCGCTATAGTAGTGATAAATTCAGAATTTAAACAGAGGATCTCTATTTCCATACATGGATGGGTGGCATCTTGGGTTCAGTGTAGTTATTGTCTTTATTTGGTGTCTTACTCATTGATGTATTGTGTATTTTCTTGAGTATAGGATGGCAGATATAACTGTGGTGACCTGGATGACAAGCTATTTCCATAAGTATAAAGTTGCCTATGCATTTTCCATCCTAGCTGCGACCCAGAACTTGCACAGCACAGAACAGGTGCAACGAATGGTTTCTCACATCAGGGTGAATTTTTGGAAGTGCTGTGATTCGAACTCGGGGCCTAGGAGGCTCAACTGCCCAATGGGTCCACATGAGCAAACCAGCCTGTTAGCCACTAAGGAGCATGGCTGTTCCCAGGAGCTGAGATCAAGCCCCAGGGAGGCCACAAGAGTCCTCAATGCATCATTGAAACATGGGATGTATATTCACATCCGTGTGTGGACTGCCTCATGCATTGTGCGTAGTTATCCTCTCTATTTTGTATGCTATTCATGGATGTATTAAGTATGTTCTTCAGTATATATGACAGGTGTAACTCGGCTGACATGGATGACAACCTTTTCCCATGGCCACAGGGTGGCTCATGCATTCTCCATCCTAGCTGAAACCCAGGACTCACGCAGGAAAACAGGTGAAACGTCTGGCTTCTGACAGGATGAATATTTTGGCACTGCTAGGATCTGAACTCAGCACCTAGCAGGCCCAATAGGCGAATGGGTCCACATAAGCACACCAGCCTGTGAGCCACTAAGGAGCTAGGCCATTCCCAGGACCTGAGATCGAGTCCCAGGGGTAAGGCAGGGGGAGCACAATAGTCATCCATTCATAAGCTGAAAGTAGTAAGCAAATAAGTACATATCTGTATAGTGTAGGAGAGATGGAGACCTGTGATTGAATCCAATCTACCCTGTGACTATCGATTCTTGGATCTTCCTCAATGCCTCCATTTAATGACTGTGATGATTATGGTCATGCTTCATCAACTCTTCACTAAAATTAATCGATAACCCATGAGTCTTGACTATCATTTCCTACTCGAATTCTCAGGAACTACTAATTCAAGGAAGAGATTGATCGTATTTCATGGCTCTTCTTAGGTCCGGAATTGAGTATCTCAGGAACTCCTGCCATTCCCTCAATGTAGGATGGCTGACCAGGATTCGACCTCGGGGCCTTCATTGCCCAGTCATACTGTGGCTCCCCCGACAGCCAGCAAGCCTTCAGCCACATCAGGTCACCTTCAATCTGCAGTCCACCATGTTCAGTCTTACCATGGACAACATTCAAATGAAAATAAACCTAAAAGCGCCAGTTGGAATTTCCCGCACTTTTTTCCCCTCCGGCTTTTTACTTTTTCCTACAATCCCTGGGGTCCTAAGATCTGAGGATGGGATGTGGGTCCAGAGGCTGCAGCCTAGGATGATCGGACCTGAGGCAGAGTTGCCACAACTTGAGTTCAAGCCCCAGGTCTGGCAAAAATATTAAAAAATTGAAAAATCATGAATGAAGCACCGTAGCTCAGAATTTGCGCCATTTTACTGCGAGAGCTGGGGTGTGAAATCAGGTCTAGGTAACTCTTTTGCACTGTGGGGGAAGGAGAAGCTCACTATCGTTGAAGACTACAAGGTCAAGCCTGGTCCCAGGGCCTGAATTGAAGCCCCAGCTCAGGCAAAAATCATATGCCCACCTATGTTACACATAGGATCTCTATTTACATACATGTGTGGAATGCATCATGTTTTCAGTGTAGTTGTTCTTTTTATTGTGTGTCTTAGTCAGGGATGCATTTTGTATTTTATTGCATATGATGACAGATATAACTGTTCTGACTTGGATGGCAACCTAGGCCCATTTCTATAGAGTTTCTTACTCCTTCTCCATCCTAGCTGAGACTCAGGACATTCTCTGGACAGGAAAACAGGTGGATCAATGGGCTTCTCACATCAGGATTCATGTTTTGGCAGTGCTGGGATTTGAACTGAGAGCCTAGCACGCCCAAAAGAGTCAAGGTGAGGACACCGGCCTGTGAGCAACTAAGGAGCTAAGTCATTCTCAGGACCTGAGGTTGTGCCCCAGTGAGGGCCAGGATAGGAATAAATTCATAATTGAAACATAGGATATTTATTCACATATATGTGGGGATAGCATCTTGCATTCAATGCACTCCTCCTTATTTTGTGTCTAATACATGGAGGTATTGTGTATTTTACTGAGTATGGTGACAGGTATAACTCTGCTGACATGGATGATGACTTGTTCCCATTGTTATAAAGTTGCCTATGCATTCATTCTCCATCCTGGCTGAGACCAAGGACTTCCATAGGAGAAGAAAACAGTTGTAAAGACTGGGTTCTAACATCAGGATGAATCTTTTGTCAGGCCTGGGATTTGAACTCAGATCTGGGTAACCCTGTTGCACTTTGGGGGAAGGAAAAGCTCCTCATCCCTGAAGACTAGAATGTCAGGACTGCTCCAGGGCCTGATTTGAAGTCCCAGCAGTGGACAAAATAACAAGCTTACCTTTTTTCAACATTGGGTCTCTATTTACATACAGGTGTGGTATGCATCTTGCTTTCAATGTAGTTATTTTTTAATTTTGATTCTTATTCATGGATGTATTGTGTATTTTATTTTGTATGGTGGCAGGTATATCTGTGTTGCCTTGGATGACAGCCTATTCCGATGGCTATAGAGTTGCCTATCTAGTATTCTCCATCCTCGATGAGGCCCAGGACTTTCACAAGACAGGAAAACAGCTGTATGAATTGGTTTCTCACATCAGGATGAAACTTTTGGCATTGCTGGGAGTTGAACTCTGGGCCTAACAGGCCCAACTTTCTAATGGGTCCATATAAGCACAACAGCTTTTGAGCTACTAAGGATCTAGGCCCTACCAAGGACCTGAGATTGAGCTCCAGGGTGGGGTTTGTGCACCATATTCATCCATTTATAAGCTGAAGCTAGTATGCTAATAAATACCTATTTGTATCGAGAAGATGTGTCAAGCTGTGTTGGAATCTTATCTACCATGTGGCTACCAATTCTTGGATCTTTCCCAATGCCTCAATTTCCTGAATGTACTTATTATTGTCACATTTCGTGAAGTCTTAATTAAAAATAATTGTTGTGCCAGAGGTCTTGCCTATCATTTCCTATGTGAATCATGCATGAACTTCTCATCTCTTCCCTAGGCCTGAATGCAAGCACCAGCCCGAAAAATGTAACATTATAGACATTTTAAATATGTGATTTATATTTACATCTATTTATTCAGTCTGTATTGTGTTTATTGGAGTGATTCATTATATATTCTTATTGATTGATTGAATTAACATTTATTTTATGGACTGTGAGTGTACCTATATCATTTATTACATTTATTCCAATCTATTCTGTAGCATGTAGCTTTGCACACATATTATGTACATCATACCTGACACCCAGCACTAGCACAGAAATGGAAAACACGTGTCCCATTTGGAATCTTACTCCAAGATGAAATTTTTGGCAATGCTGGTACCTGAACTGAGGGCCTAGAAGTCCCAATTCATGAATGGGTGAGTGTCAGCATGGCAGCCTTTAGCCCATTCAGCTGCCAAGTGGATCCCAGGACCAAGGATGGAGCCACAGGTTAGGCCAAAATAGTAGTACTTTTCTATCTGGTATATATACCATATATATATATATATTTATCTGGTATACAGATAAATATAAAAATATATTTAGATATTTTGATACTGCCAGTGATGTCTATGTGGAATTAAATGATATATACTACGTTCATACAGATTCTCAGGTCTTTAGTGAGGATTCCATTTAATGAATAGTATTCTTTTAATGCATAATAAACTATGAATTAAAATCAATCTGTGTTCTGTGATTATTGGGTCTAAATTTATACTGGACTGATTGATGAACTACTCATCCAACCATTACATTGATCAAATTTCTCTCACTTTCCTATGTACAAACAATAGTTTCTTAGGCTCTCCAGCTCTTTGTATGTAGCATGACTGGGATTCAAACTCAGAGCCTAGGTGTCCAGGTTGGCCTATGGTTTCGCTGACAGCTTGTCAGCCTTCACCAATGCCAGGTGACCTACAGGTTGCATCAGTGTTATTTGGACCCGGGATGGTCACCATGCAAGGAAGGAAAACCAAGAAACTACCATCCGTAGGTGGTTCCTGGCTTTTTATTTTTAGTGCTGTTTTCATTTTGTTTTCTTGTCAGCCCCCGAGGCCTAGTATCCCAGGATGGGCTGTGGGTCCAGAGGCTGCACCATCCCAGCCTAGGTTGATGTTAGCTGAGGCAGAGTTGCCACGATATGAGTTCAAGCCCAGTGCTGGGCAAACAACAACAACAACAACAACCAAATTAAAAATAAATAAATAAATAAATAATTTTAAAAGTATTAAAAATACCCTGGCACTGTCTATGGTCCACGCCTGTAATCTTAGCTACTCAGGACGCTGAGATGTGAACATCACGGTCCAAAGCCAGCCAGGACAGGAAAGACTGTGAGACACTTATCTCCAATAAACCACTAGAAAACCAGAAGTGGTGCTATGGCTCAAGCATTATAGCACTCGCCTTGAGCTGAAGAGCACAAGGACAGCTCCCAAGGCCAGAGTTCAATTCCCATGTATATATGTACATATATATATATATATATACACATACACATATATATGTATATATATGCATATATATGTATATATATGTACATATATATACTTACATACATACATACACACATACATACATACATATATGCATACATACAATACTGATGAAACTCCCTGGCTTGGAATTCATGCCCTATTTTTCTGGCAGGCCTGGCAATCAAACTCAGAGTTTGGGTAACTCTAATTCACTGGGGAGATGGGGAAACTCACCCTCTTGTAAGACAAGCAATTCAGGCCTGTTCCCTAGGCCTGAATTCAATCCCCAGCCCTGTTAATGTAATATTCATTCACATTTGAAATAATGATTAATATCTACATACTTATGTTTATTGCAATTTGCTTTGAGTGTATTTATTTTATTTTTTGTATTATTTATTCATTATTTTATTGGCTATTATTACACTTATAACATATATTAAATTGATTGCATCTTATGAGAAACATACAGACTTGCATATGTATTATATATCTTAATTCAGACCCAGGACATTTATTGAAATACTATAGTAGATCATCCCATGCTTAGCAAAACAGAAAGAATCCATCAACCAAATTAATTTATCCCTAGGCACCCCAGTGGCTCACATCTGTAATCCCAGCTACTCAGGAGGTGAGAACTGGAAGATGAAGTTTCAAAGCCAATCCAAGAAGCAAAGCCTGAGAGATATCATCTCCAATTAACTGGCAAAAAGCCAGTCTACAGGTATGGCTGAAGTGGTAGAAAATCATCTACGAACAACCAAGCCAAGAAAGAGCAAGCTGAGTTCAAGTGCGTGGAGAGGGGTGTAGGGGGATAAAGGGGAGGGAAATCCTCCAAAAAACAGAGAACAAAACAACAGTACACAAATCCCACCTAATTTATGGTACCAACAAACTGAAAATACAATCAGCTTATGCATTTGTATAATTTTACATGAGCCAATATATTCTTAGGTACACTTCAAAGCTATGTGTTTAATAATATGTATATATAAATTAATGATGTATATATATATAAATAAACTAAGAAACCAGCCAATGAAAAAATATTTCTGAATTAGTGTCTTAACCATGGCATTATTAATTATTTGTACAAAAAGTATGTTTGAAGTTTCTTTCTTTAGAATCAATCGTAAAATGTTTGTTCATGTACCATACATCAGTGGCTCACACCTATAATCCTAGTTACTCAGGAGGCTGAGAGGTGAGGATGGCAGTTCAAGGCAAGCCCCGGGAGACACTTACCTCCAATAAACCAGTAGAAAACCAGAAGTGGCGATGTGGCTCAAGTTTTACAGTGCTCGCAAAAAGCTGAAGAGCACAGGGATAATGCCCAATCCCAGAGTTCAAGCCCCACCACCGACAAAATAAAAAAAGGAAAGAAGTTTGTTCATACAATATTCTAACATTCTGATTCTTAGGAAACTTTTCTTCCATGGTCTTATGCTCTTTAGGCAACTATTCCACTACTGAGCTATATCATAGTACCAACGTTTTTGTTTTTCATTTTAGCATCCAGTTTATTACCAAAATGCTTACAAGTACCTAATGTCCTCACAGAAGTTAGTGTTTATTCAGAAACTCAACCTTTGGTGGTATGTGGACTCCCCTAGTCTATTTCGTGGTAGGCACTGAGGAAAACTCACAGGACACAATTGCAGACATTTTTTAATTATAAAAATAACTCTAAATAGAAATAACATCAACTTCCGGTCACGGGTGGCTTATGCCTATAATCCAAGCTACTCAGGGGGCTAAGATTTGAGGAAGGCAACTCAAGGCCAGCCAGGGAGGAAAGTCTGTGAGACTCTTATCTCCAATAAACCTCTAGAAAACTGGAAGTGGTACTGTGGCTCAAGTGCTTGAGCATTTGCCTTGAGCACAGGGATAGCACTCAAGCCCAGAGTTCAAGCCTCACAACCAACAAATTAAAAAAAAAAGAAAAAATAAGAAATAACATCAACTGTCCCAAACTTCTAGGGAGAAATGATATCCTCAGTTTCATTCTCACTCTTCATGGCAGATGGTCAAAAACACCAATGTGCTATGCTGAAATGAAAAACTCTCATGTTATAAAATCAAAATGGTTCAAATAAAGTCAAAATGAACTTTAAAAAAATAATAAAAATGCTAATGAAACTCCTTGGCTTGGAATGTGTGATTTTTTATCTGCAAGGCCTGGGATTTGAACTTAGGGACTGAGTAACTATGTTGCACTGTGGGGGAAGGGGAAGCTCACTATGCTTGAAGACCAGAAATTCAGGACTGATTGCTAGGCCTGAATTCATGCCCCAGTCATACTCCTTATATATATTTTAAAGATAGCATTGAATTTCCATATACATGTTCAGTCTATATGTTTGGTGTGGTTATTCATTGTATTTGTTGTTTTATTCATTTATTTACCGTTTATTTTACCGACTGTGAGTACACCTAAACATATATGACATTATTTACATACTATCAAATTGCATCTAGATTTGTAGACTTGTTCTCCATCATGCCTCATACCCAGCACTCTCCCAGAAACGGAAAACAGGTGTCACACTTGGCTTCTTACTCGAGGATGAAATTCTTGGCAGGCACTGAGATCAAGCCCTAGAGGTGGCCAAAATAGCCATACATGGATAGGCAGGTGGTAGTATGCCAATAAATGCGTATCATTAGACAGTGCCACAGCCGTGTATCTAGTATTCAATGATATCTACTATGTTCCTACGAAGTCTTAGGCATTTAGACAGCCTAGATATTATGGAGAAAGAACATACAACGATCAAAGAAAAGTCCAAGAAATATGATAGATCTATTCAACATTTGGAAGACACCATCAGAAAGCCTAATCTGAGGATAATGGGTGTAGAGGAGCACCTAGAAACAGAAGTTAATGGTCTAGGAAATTTGTTTAACAGGATCCTAGCAGAAAACATGCAAACAGATAGGCCTATTCAGATACAAGAAGCTTTTAGAACTCCAAATAGACCGGACCAGAACAGGACAACCCAGCATCACATTTTAATCTTCACAGGATCAATTCAGACCAGGGAAAAGAACCTTAAAGCTGTCAAGGAGAAAAGATCAATCACCTATAAAGGGAAACCAGTTAGAATCACCTCAGATTTCTCAGCAGTGACAATCAAAGCAAGAAGAGCCTGGAATGATGTATACCGTGCCGTAAGACAAACAAAAATTAACTAAGAAAACTGTACTCAGCTAAACTTTCCTTCATAAACGAAGGTCAAAAAAAATCTTCCATAACAAAGAAAAAATGAAACAATATATCTCTACCAAACCAGCCCTATGAAAGATTCTTAAAGATGTCCTACACATAGAAAACCAACAAGACCACAATAAAGGCCAAGAAACTGGAGCCAAACTGAGAATCCAAGAACCATAGAAAGAACCCAGTTGCCACAGCCCCCAAGAAGGTGGATAAAATGGCAGAAACTCCCAAATACTTCTCAGTTCTATCTCTCAACATTAATGGACTTAACTCTCCAATTAAGAGACATAGACTGTCTAGTTTGATTAAAAAGCAAGAAACTTCTATCTGCTGCCTTCAGGAGTCACATCTTGTCCATAAAACCAAACACATTTACAGTGTTAAAGGCTGGAAAAAAATCTACCAAGCAAACAGCCCCCATAAACAGGTATGAGTTGCAATCCTAATATCAGATAAAATAGAATTCAATTTAAAATAAGTGAGAAGAGTTAAAGAAGGTTGCTACATACTAATTAATGTATCTCTCCTTCAGGAGGATATTACAATTCTAAATATCTACTAACCAAACGAAGCACCCAAATTTATCCAAGAAACCCAACTTTCCCTCAAATCCCACATAGATCCAAAGACATTGGTTGTTTGGGACTTTAACACACCACTATCCCCACCAGATAGATAAACTTGGCAAAAACTCAACAAAGAACCTGAATATCTAAACAACTGCATAGATCAACTAGATTTAACAGACATCTACCGAATATTTCACCCAGCAGCATCAGAATACACGTTTTTCTCAGCAGCATATGGAACAATTTCCAAAATAGACCACATTTTAGGCCACAAAGAAAATTTTCCAAATTCAGAAACATTGAAGTTATACCTTGCATTCTCTCAGATGACAAGGGATTAAAAGTAGGACTCCACACCAAAAGCCACTAAAGAAAGTCCTGTAACACATGGAGGCTGAACAACACACTGCTGAATCACGAGTGCATCATGGAAGATATTAGAAATGAAATTCAAATATTCATGATATTCAACAAAAATGAGCACACAACTTACCAGCTCCTCTGGGACACAGCAAAGGTAGTACTCAGAGGCAAGTTTATAGTTCTGAGTTGCTACATCAATATATTGCAGAGATCTGAAACCAAAAATTTAATGAGACATCTGAGCCTCCTTGAAAAAGAGCAGCAGGATAAACCCCAACCCAATAGACAGAAAGAAATAATTAAAATTATATCAGAATTAAATGAATTAGAATTCAAAAAAGCCATATAAAAAATCAACAAAACAAAGATATGGTTCTTCGAAAAAATTAACAAAATTGACAGACCCTTAGCAAATCTTATGGGAAAAAGAAAACAACATACCCAAATAAATGAACTCAATGATGAGAATAGAAACATCACCAGAGAAACAACCAACATTCAGAACATTATAAGGAAATACTTCTCAAAACTTTTTGCTAATAAGATTGAGAACTTGGCAGAAATGGACCTTTTCCTAGAAAATACTGACATGCCAAAACTAAACCAAGATGAGTTAAATCAACTTAAAAGGCCCATATCAAGCACTGAAATATAGACAGTAATAAGAGGTCTCTCATCTAAGAAAAGCCCGGGTTCAGATGGATTCACAGCAGAATTATACAAGGTCTTCAAAGCAGAGCTCACATTAATACCCTTCCAACTCTTCAATGAAATTGAAAGAAAAAATTCACTACGGAACTCATTCTATGAAGCCATTATAACCCTCATCACAAAACCAGGCAGGGTGTTATCAAAGAAAGAGAACCATAGACCAATTTCTTGGATGAACATTCAGGAAAAACTTCTCAACAAAATTTTGGCCAATCGACTTCAACAATTCATCAAAAAAATCATACACCAAGATCAAACAGGATTCATTTCAGGGATGCAAACCTGGTTCAATATACGCAAATCCATTAGTATAATTCATCACATCAACAGGAGCAGAGATAAGAACCACATGGTTATATCAATAGATGCAGAAAAAGCATTTGACAAGATCCAACACCCCTTTATGATGAAGGTTCTGGAAAAATTAGGAATCCATGGAACATTCCTCAATACAATAAAGGCTGTATATGACAAACTTACAGTCAGAATTACAGTTAATGGTGAAAAACTAAAGCTATTTTCTCTTAACTCAGGAATGAGTCAAGGACATACACTCTCTCCACTTCGCTTCAATCTGATATTAGAATGCCTAACTACAAATAAGACTAGATGCAAACGTAAAGGGGATCCAAATAGGGAAAGAAGAAGTAAAACTCTCCCTTTTTGCAAATGACATGATCTTGTGTTTAAAGAATCCCACAGACCCCACTCCCAAATTACTCAAGCTGATTCAAAACTTTGGCAAAGTAGCAGGGTATAAAATTAACCCTCTACAATCAATGGCTTTTCTGTATGCCAATAATGAAAAAAGTGAGGCTGAAATTAGGAAAGTAAGTCCATTCGTAATAGCCCCACCAAAATAAAATACCTAGGAATTAACTTAACCAAAGAAGTGAAGGACATCCATGAAGAAAACTTTGAATACATGAAAAAGGAAATCAAAACAGAACTTAGAAAGTGGCAAAAACTCACATGCTCCTGGATTTGAAAGATCAAGATCGGGAAAATGGCCATACTTCTGAAGGCTATCTCCAAATTCAATGCAATACCTATCAATATTCCAACCTCATTCTTCAAGGAATTAGAAGAGGCGATCCAAAAATACATATGGTACAGTAAAAGACCCCGAATAGCAAAAACAATCCTCAACAGACAGAATCGGGCTGGAGGAATATCAATACCAAATTTCAAACTCTACTACAAAGCCATAGTAATCAAAACGGCATTGTACCTGCATAAGAACAGACCTCAGGACCAATGGAACAGAACTGAAAACCCAGAAATGAACACACAGCCCTATAGCCAACTAATCTTCGATAACGGATCTCAAAAAATAGAATGGAAGAAAACAGCCTCTTCAGTAAATGGTGCTGGCAAAACTGGTTAACTACTTGTAGACAATGAAAGCTAGATTCTTATATATCATTCTACACCAGAATCAACTCCAAATGGTTCAAAGACCTCAGAGTCAAAGCAGACAATCTGAAAACATTACAGTATGGAATAGGAGAAACCCTAGGTCTCATTGGCACAGGGTGAAATTTTTTTAATAGAGACCCAGAAACACAACAAGTCAAAGAAAGGTTGAACAAATGGGATTGCACAAAATTGCAGAGCTTCTGCATTGCCAAGCACATAGCTAGCAAGATCAATTCAAAGCCCACAGATTGGGATAAGTTCTTCACTAGCCATACAACCGACAAGGGTCTCATATCTAAAATATACCTGGAGCTAAAAAATTAAATCCTCCAATAACAAATCTCCAAAGAAACAACTGCCCAATAAATAAGTGGGCTAAAGACTTACAGAGAAACTTCTCTGAAGAGGAAAGAAGGATTGCCTATAGACACATGAAGAAATGCTCAACCTCTCTAGCCATAAAAGAAATGCAAACCAAACCATAGAGATACAACCTCACCCCAGTTAGAATGGCAATAATCAAGAACTCTAATAACAACAGATGCTTGAGGAGATGCAGAGAAAAGTGAACATTACTACATTGTTGGTGGGAGTGTAAACTTGTTCAACCACTTTGGAAAGCAATATGGAGGTTCCCCAAAATACTCCACAGAGAGCTCCCCTATTTCCCAGCAATCGCACTTTTGGGCATTTATCTAAATGATCACAAACAAGACCACACTAAAGCTGCCAGCACGACTATGTTTATTATTGCAGCATTATTTACCATAAGTAAGATATGGAACGAACCCTGATAGCTCTTAGTAGATGAATGGATCAAGAAAATGTGGCATATATACACAATGGAATTCTATGCCTCCATCAAAAATAATGACATTGCTCCATTTGTTAGGAAATGAAAAGGCTTGGAAAAAATTATGTTAAGTGTACTTGTTAGATTGGTAGTTAAACAAAGGATATTATTGTTAATATTAATTTTAATGCAATTTCAGGGAACTCTCCTGTCTCTGACCTCCTAACACTTGTATTTTGGGATTTGTCCCTGGAAATCTAGGATTTAGCAGGACTCAAAATAAACCAAGATCTTGCCCCTGTAGTTGTAACTCCTTTGTGTGGTATTCTCACAATTAAAAAAAAAAGCCAAGAGTATTTGAATTCTACTATTAAGGTTTAATGATAGATTTCTACTGATCTTTCTCTTAAGTGTGTTGGAGAAACCAAAGCTGAAGTTAACTTGGACTTTTGTTGTGAATGTAAATGTCTTAACTACCATCTCTGGTAGTTAGTACCATTAAATTTCAATTAGCCATCACAGGCTGAAGCCTGTAATCCTAGCTCCTCAGGAGGCTGAGATCTAAGGATCTTTATTAAAAGCCAGCTCGGATAGGAAAATCCACGGGACTCATACTCCAATTGACTGCCAAAAACACTAGAGGTGGAGATGTGTCTCAAGTAGTAGAGTGCTAACCTTGAGGGACAAAGCCCAGGTTCTGAGTTCAAGCCTAGATACTGACCATCAATTAACAATTTCAGAGGTTCCACTGTGAGTGCTATATTCTTTTTGAGACTGAAGTATTTTTTTCGCATAGTCTTTCAAACCACAGCATCTCTAATGGAGAATCATTGTAGATCCTTTTCCACTTGAATAATTGTTATTCTCCAGGAGTAGAGTGGCCAAGAGGCTTGCAGATCAAGAGCTCGAATATTAAATTGGCTAAAAAGAGATCAAATTAAAATTTATTCTTTTGTTGCAAATACCACATTTTTGGTATGTGTTTGCTAGCCCTGGCACTTGAACTGAAGGCCTGGGTGCTGTTCCTGAGCTTTTGTGTCCAAGACTATTGCTCTACCACTTGAACCACAACTCTACTTCGGGCTTATTGGTGGTTAATTGGAGATAAAAGTCTCACAGACATTCTGGACCAGGGTGGCTTCAAACTAGAATGCTGAGTAGCCAGGATTACAGGTATATACCACCTGCATCTGGCTCAAATCCCACCTATAATGTTAAAAGTCAAGGATATCTGTTAACATCTATCTCTGACAGATGTACAATGTTTTACTCCTCACTGAATGAATGTTCCTTTGAACAGTATTGCATCAAATGGAGTGGACTCAAGTTAGGTATTGAACACCAACAATCTGGTTTGGTGGAAGTGGCCTTGTTTTTCTACACCCTATTTGGCCATTGGTGTGGATTGTAGAAAAAAAGACAATTCAGTAAAAACAAATTCAAAGAGTCTGAGACACTTACACATGTTCTGGACATCACTTCCTCATGGGCTGCTGTTGTGCAGGCCCAATATTTGATCTGAAGAGAAACTAGGAATTACAAAAGTTAAAACCCAAAGTCTAGTAACCTCTAAAAGGCCTGTGTAACTCCTTGATCCTCATACCTGATACTGTGACTTAGTGGGAAAGGCAAAGGGCAGATTTCTAGCTATTGCAGACTTCTCCCTTAGTGAACAATAAGTTACCACCTTCAGTCCTGGTTCCAGCACAGACTTGGCTCAGGTCTGTGAACCTGAGTGTAGATGTTTGAATCTCCATAGTGTGAATGGAAATTTGGCCTCCTACTAAGATAGCAGTTTGAGGGACTTGGATAGCTGTGGGCAAGTCTCTTTTTAATAGGCTGTTCTTTGTGCACATTTGGTTTAGATGCAGGGATACATAACTAACTAGTCGCAGTGGTCACCCCAGGGTAGAGCAAGAAAGACAGAGTAGAGGGACAGTGATCAAGCTCAAGCCATCTGCCATTTTATGCTGCTTTAATTGATATGTTCTTCATGTATTTTAGTAATTCAAGAATAAAAATTAACATTACATATAGATTTTTAATTGCCTCTTTCTTTCTGACAAAAATTAAAAGTAAAAATGAATTTAAATAGAAAGGCAATATGGTAAGAGCAGGGAAAAGGAATGGAACAATGATCATGGGCAGCTCCTGAAGTCCAACCTGGAGGTTTTATTTACCAACATCGGGGAATAAAATGAAACTATGTAACAAGACAGGCCTGCCTGCTTTTTCTCAGCAACAAGGCAGCCTTGTCTGCTTTCCTTAGCAACACAACAGCCCTGCCTGTGTTCCCTCATTTATGCCAGAATCAAAGGGGTCAATAGACCATGACTAAGGGACGAAATTAGAGCTGTCATTGAAAGATCAAAAAGAACAATCCATGGATATGTCTAGAAACGTATAAAGCATCCGAAGCCTTAAACACAGGCCTTTCAGAAAGAAAGCCAAGATGTGCTCTGAGGTCTGTAGATTCCCTTACTCAGAGAACACACAGACCTCCCAATGACAGAATCATCCCTGCCAACAATAGAACTTCCTAGTGAGGCTCAGGTAATAAAAGACACATTAAACTTTTCTCGCTGCCTGAAACCAGCACACACTCAGAGGGCACCAGGACAATACGGGGGGAGGGCTCAGCCATATTGCAAACAATGGATGATGCTCAGAGGCCCACACCTAATCTCATGATGTACTCAGACCTCCTAACAGCTTCCAGGGTGTCTGCAGCCCTTCAAAAAGATCAATCTGTAATGCCCAGCTCTAAAGCCTACCCTGTGTTTAGGGGCCCCCTGAGCTCAGCTTCTGCTCCTGAACCTGCCCATGTATTCTATAAAGAGCCAGAGAAACCCTTGGCATTTGTTGTGCCCCAGAATTCAGGCCACAGTGAGGCTTCTGCAGCCCCCACCCTTGCTCCATGCATAGCCCCCAACAAGGGAACACCCCCAGGCTCCACCGCAGACCTCTGATGTGTAATAAAAAGAGGCTGTGCTTGTGCTGGCACAGTCACCATTCAGCAGTCCAGGCAAAGGGGCATCTGCTAAGGCCACCCCAAGTAGCTGTGGATCTCTGACAT
The DNA here is from genome assembly GCF_024711535.1 of Dipodomys merriami. Classification (NCBI taxonomy): domain Eukaryota; kingdom Metazoa; phylum Chordata; class Mammalia; order Rodentia; family Heteromyidae; genus Dipodomys; species Dipodomys merriami. The sequence goes on along the minus strand of NW_027206035.1, from coordinate 1,115,684 downwards.
CAACACAGAGGCAGGCAGGTGCACCCATGCAGGCTGCCTTTGAGAAGCTCCTCTTCCAAGTACTGGCCTGCCTGGTGGCCTTTGAAGCAGAATATGACACTGCAAAATTTCACAGTACACTAGAAGAACCCAACAAGCAATGGCGCTGTGCTCAGTGACCTACCCAAGGTAGGAAATGAGAGAGAGAGAGAAGAGAGAGAGAGAGAGAGAGAGAGAGAGAGAGAGAGAGAGAGAGAGAGAGAGAGAGAGAGAGAGAGAGAGAGAGAGAGAGAGAGGCTATCTGTGCTTAATACCTATTTCAATATCCTTGGTGAGTAATGCATATTTTTATCAAGAAATAAAGAGGAAAACTTCAAACTCTAACTCTGATGGAGTAGCTAGGATCAATCTATACTTCCTACCATAAACAATCACAAAAGTGGAAGCTATGTGAAACTATATATGTATATAAATGTATATATAATATAAATATGTAGGCATATATATGTATATTCACATATACAATGTGAATATATAAGGTATAATATATATATATATATATATATATATATATATATATGTATACAGAGGGAAAAATAGAAATACATAGTATTTGAAGGAATAAAAACCAATACCTTCCCAATTGTGATTGAAAGCATGAACCCTTCCATGCAGGAATCTATCAGCTCAAAAAAGTCAATTAACTTAATTACACAGGTCCACATTAAGACACATTCTAATTAAACAAAAAAAGAAAACCTCCCAAAGCATAAAGACACAACTCATCACACGCAAGTAATCTTCAATGATATTAAGACAAATTTCTCATCAGAAACTAGATTCACTATTAGACAGCAAGGGCAACAAATTTAAAGTGTTAAAAGGACAGATCTAAAACCCACCTTTCTAACAAATATACTTCCTCCAGGAGGGATTTTTTTGGGGGGTCCAATCGTGGGGCCTGAACTCTGGGCCTGGGTGCTGCCCCTCAGGTCTTCAGCTGAAGGCTAGCGCTCTACCACTTGAGCCACAGCACCACTTCTGGCTTTTTTCTTTTTGCTTATGTGGTGCTGCGGAATCGAACCCAGGGCTTCAGGCATGCAAGGCAAGCGCTCTACCACTGAGCCACCATCCCAGCCACCAAATATACTTCCTCCAAATGTAGAGATGAGCTAAGAACCTACCGATGGCTCAGTCCTATAATCCTAACTACTCAGGAAGGTGAATTGTGAGGGTGGTGGCTCAAAGCCACCCTGGAACTTGTCCCCTCAGGAGGAAGTTGTCCTTGAGAAGGACGATGGCCTTTATGCAGTGCTATTGCTGAAAAAAGACATTGGATAAGGTGGCCATCAAGAATGGAGGCTATTAGCTAGTGTCTCCAGAGAAGCAATTTATAAGATTCAGTAGTCCTCTAGAAAATCAGAGGATTTTGACCACTGTCCTAGTGGTTTCAGAAATGCCACGAGAATTACCAGAGCAACCTCAAGCCACATGGATTCCTTAGCAAGTCTTTGAGTCCTAAGAGCTAGAGTGTCAATGTTGGCAGGCTGTGATTGGTCCGCTATTTCTCTGACCTCACTGGCCCAGACTCTGATTGGTCCATTTCTTCTATAACATCACTATGCCTGGTTGTGATTGCTCCATTGTGTGAGGTCATGAAGGATGTATAGGAAGCCACTGTGCTCCAACCTATGTCAGTTAACAGAGATTGGAGCTCTTGGTTGATGACCCGCTGGACTGAATCAAAGTTAAATGATTTTTTCGGTAGTGGGGACTGGCTGTTATTTGGATTTTGGTATTTCTTTTTACTCTTTCTGGGATTTCCTTTATATAATTTAATTTATTTAGGTAGACTTGCTACCTGCCATTGTAGCAGAAGGATGGAAGTACAGAAAGAATCGATCTCAAGCTCCTTGAAGGAAGAGATCATCAAACAATACCAGAAGAAAGAGCTCTTCGACACCGGTACCTATAGAAAAGTGAAGCTGGCCCATTCCCTCCTCACATTTAAAACACTCTGGAAGTGAGAGTCCTCATCATTGGACAAAGAATGAGGTGGACATTTTTAAGAAGGCATGGCACAAACACATCATCAGGTTGTACTAGGTAATAGAGAAGGAAGAGTATGTGTATCTCATCATGGAACTGGCCACTAGGGGATACCTCCTGGGGTGGATCTGAAAATTCTGCCACCTATATGAGGATGAAGCCAGGAGGCTTGTCACACATGTTGTAAGTGCTGTTCACTACTTACACCAAACAAAATCATACACGAAGACCTCAAGTCCAACAATATCCTTTTGGACACCAAAGACAGTATCAAGGTCAGTGGCTCACCCTGGGGCAGTTGCTAATGAATGTATGTGGTACAGTGCTATTCCATTCCCCTGAAATGTTCTTGGAAGAAATGATGGCCTGGTGCAGGTGTCTCACACCTGTAATCCTAGCTATTCAGGAGACCGAGATCTGAGGATAATGGTTCAAAGCCAGCCCGTATGGCTCTACACTCTGAGCAGACTCAAACTTATATCAAAGACTAATTTCGGTAGGAAATGGCAGAGGATAGAAGTGGCTAGCAAAATAGCTACCATTCTTCTCAGAACAAGCTGCTAAATGTGGGCCCAGATGAATAGGGTTATAAAATGTGAGGTGTGCATAAATTTTGACTCATCCAAAAAAGGCTGCAATTAATATATGTCTGTCATGGATGGACACAAAATAATCTATTTATGTGAAATATATTGACTAAACAATTTCATAAGGGAAAAAGGGAAGATTAAAATTTCTGGGGCTGGGGGACGGTGGCTCACACCTGTAATCCTAACTACTCAGGAGGCTGAGATCTGAGGATCACAGTTGAAAGCCAGCCCAGGCAGGAAAGTATGTGAGACTATTATCTCCAATAAAACACTAGAAAACCAGAAATGGCGCTGTAGTTCAAGCGGTAGAGAACTCGCCTTGAGCTGAAGAGCACAGAGACAATGCCCAACCCAGAGGTCAAGCCCCATGACCGACCAAAAACAAAACAAAACAAAACAAAATTTTCTGGTGCATTTCATTGTGTGGATTCCATCAGTATTGAAAGGAAAGTTCACAAGCAGAGGTAATGGTAAAAAAAAAGTAGTGTGGATATAATTAATGTCACTGAATTCTATACCTAGCAAGCATGAGGCCCTGTGTTCAAACCCCTGAACTTCCAAAAAACTGCTAAATCTTCCTTCTGTTACCTACCTTAAGTGGTAGGTGCTCTTCTACTGTTATGATTGTATTGCTCAGAGCTTCTCTGGTGGATGTTTATTCATGCTTTTACACATAATCCATTATTTGAATATTGATGCTGAGTTTTAAAGTGTAATTTGTATATTAAAATAAGGGCAAAGCCTGTATTTCTAACTCAAGAGGCTAAAGCAGGAAGGTGCCTATTCAGTCAAGGCTGCATAGAGAGGTTCTTCCTAAAACCCCATGCTACTGCTGAAACCGGAGGGACAATTGATTGCAAGCAATTACAAGTGAGAGATAAGGTTCTGATCATATTACGTTTTGGTCATGTCAGTTTGGATTTAATATTTACATAAATATTAAAAGTTTTCCTTTTCCCCTTACTCTCAGTATGTCATTTTGAAACTTTGTAGTATGTTTTTGTTTGCTGCACTTAAAGTTTTCCTTTGTATCATATTAAACATGATTTTTTCTGTATTACAATTTATTATTTATTTTTGAAATTTTTATGTTTTTTTTCTCTAACTAGGGACTGACCACTGTCTCAGAGATTTTGTTCAGTTCTGCCAATTGAGCCACAGCTCAACTTCCAGCTTCTTTCTTTTTGAAGAGTCTCATGAGAATCCCAGCTCTACTAAGGAAGCTGAAATCTGAGGATCTTGGTTTGAAGCCAGTATGAACAGCAAAGTCTGAGGGTTTTTTTAATTATTATTATTTTGCCATTGGTTATGGGCCTGAAAACTAGGCTTTGGCGCTGTCCATCAGCATTCCATCTTAAGGTTAGTGCTCTATCAACTGAGCTGCAACAACATTGTTGGCTTTTCTTGCTTATGTGGTTATGAGGAATCAAACCCAGGTCCACATACATGCAAGGCTAGCATCCTACCACTGAGCCAACTTCCCAGATGAAGTCTGAGATTCTTATCTCCAATTAATAACCAAAAAGCTTGGGGTTGTAGTACTCTAGACTTGAGTAAAACAGGGCAAGTTCAACCCCTAGTACTGGTAATTACATACACAAATCTCATGGACTTTCTTGCTAGTGCTGGCTTTGAACTGCGGCCTGGGTAGCTAGAATCTACAGGCATGAGCAACCAGCCTCTGACATTTTAAAATTTTTACTCAGCTCTTTCTTGACTTCAACCTCAATGCCTTTTAATTGCGGTCAGTAGACCTGATCTCTGGGCCTCATTGCTGTTTCTTATATATTTTTAAGGAGGGTGGAGTTGAACCCTCGGCCTGAGTGCTGTCTTTGAGCTCTTCAGCTTAAAGCAAATGCTCTACTATTTCAGCCACAGAGCCACTTCAGGCTTTCTGGTGGTTAATTGGAGATAAGTTCTCATTAACTTTCCTTTGCAGGTTGGTTTTGAACCATGATTTTCATATCTCAAACCCCTGAATATCTAGGATTACAAGCTAGAGTCTCAGCGCCCTTATGTTTATTAGTTTTTTGACTCAAGTATTATGTTTTACAACTCAACCATAGCTCCACTCCTAGCTTTTTGCTGGCTTATTACACATAAGATTTTAATGTACTTTTCTGGATAGTCTGGCTTCAAACCATGATCCTCAGATTTCAGCTTCCTGAAGTGCTCTGATTATAGACAACAAACGTTTAAAAACGTTAATATGTTATTTTTTTCCAATTTTTCTTTTTAAAAATTTCCTTGTTTGTTATTTTTGTTTATGTGCTAGTCCTGGGGCTACAAATCAGGGCCTGGATTCAATACCAGAGCTTTATCTTCAAGACTAGTGGCTTACCACATGAACCAAAATATAACTTGTGGCTATACTTGTTTTGTCTTGGTGCTTGAAATAAGGCCCTGAGTACTGTCCTAGAAAGTGATTGCACAGTTTTCCACTTGAGTCACAGCTCAACTCCAGCTTTTTTAAAATTCTTGGTAGCTAATAGGAGATAAGAGTCTTATGCAAAGCCAAGCATGGATCGGTTTTTTGAAATCTGAGGATCATGGTTCAATACCAACCAAGGCAAGAAAGTCCATGAGAATCTTAGCTCCCATTAATCAATGAAAAGCTGGGAGTGGTGGATCTCTAACCTTGAACAAAACAGCACAAGTTCAAGCCATAGGACAGCACACTGATGCACACACAGAGAAAGCCTCATGGATTTTCTTGCATGGGCTAGCTTTGAAGCATGATCCTCAGATTTCAACCTCCCTTCATCTTCTCTTCTTTGAAAATTTTATTGGTCCTGTGGCTTGACCTCTAACTCTGGGGCCTATATCTTACCTTTTACACTCAAGGTTGATGCTTTTACAACCTCACCCACAGCTCAAGGTTTTGGGCTGTGTAGATGAAGATGAGTCTCAAGCACATTCCTGCCCATGCTGATTTGAGATTGCAATCATCAGAAGTCAGCCTCTTGTATAGTAAGGATTACAAACATGACCAGAAACATTTGGGTCATTTTAACACTTTAATATGTGCTTGCTTCCACCTTCTTTTCTTATTTTCTTCATTTTTGCTTGTCCTGGGAGTAGAAATTGAAGCACAGATGCTGTTTTAGTGCATATATGGGACTAACCATAACATTTGGCTTTTGGGTGGAAGATAATTGGAGACAAGAGATTCATGTAGAGGTAGGCCAGATTCGGGAAGCTGAACATTGAGGAAAGTCCTTAACACTCTTTTCTCCAATTAACCACTAAAAATCTGAAAGTAAGTAGGTCATTGAAGAAAACAGTGCAAGTTCAAACACAAGGATTGGCACAGAGAGAGATACAGAGAGACAGAGAGACAGAGAACAAAGACACAGAGAGAGATATATAGAGAGAGACAAAGAGAGAGATACAGAGAGAGGGATCTTCTGAACTCATATAACTGAGCTGAGCTTTAAACAGTATCCTCAAATTTCAGCCTGAGTAGCTAGAATCACAGATATGAGCCAACAATGATTGGTCCATTGAAACCTCTGGTATTGCCTCTTTCTTCTCTTCTTCTAACCTTCTTTTCATTTATTTCATTATTTTTGTGTTTGTTGGTCCAGGAGCTTGAACTCATGCAAGGCCTGACCTGATACATGAGGTGAAATCTGCCCATCATAGTTTGAAAGCAGCCTGAGCAAGAAAGTCCATGAAACTCTTATTTCCATTCAATCAAAAAAAAATCCTATCTCCAGTGTGGCTACCACACACAAAACAGTCTCCTGGAATTTCTTTTTATTTTTTTTCCTTTTATTTATTTATTTATTTATTTATTTATTTATTTATTTATTTTTATTATTTTTCCTTTTATTTATTGTGAAAATACTGTACAGAGGGGTCACAATTACATGGGCAAGATAATGAGTATATTTCTTATCAAGAATTGTAGCCTCCTCCTTTGTTTCCTCTTCCCATCCCTTCCCATCCTCTCCCTGCCCCCCCCCAGGCAATCATCCCTGCTCTCCCTCCCCTCCCCCAGCACCAAATTTGTAAAGGTCGTTTTTGACATAACGACTTGTACATCTCATGGTTGCAATGGGTCCACGTGTATCCTTGTTTAAACAATTTGTTTTTCCCCTTCCCCTCCACAAATTATACCGACATCAAATACAGTGAAAGCAGGGGTTATACTGTGGGGGAGAGACATACAAAGCAACAAAGAAATAATCTTATAAATGTGTTAGAAACAATTGCATGAAAGAAAAAAAAACATTTGAATACATATCTTAGGGTTCATTTTCCTAACATCACCTTATCTGACCTTTTCTGCTTGACTCAGTACACAATGGAATTCTATGCCTCCGTCAGAAAGAATGACATTGCCCCATTTGTTAGGAAATGGAAAAACTTGGAAAAATTATATTCAGTGTAGTAAGCCAGGCCCAAAGGAACATGGGTCCCATGGTTTTCTGGAATTTCTTGACTGGGTTTGCCTTTACACTGGATCTTATATTTCAACCTCCTGCTTTTCTAGAATTACAGACATGAGCCAACAGGCCAAGGTTCTCTACTTCAATCATTTAATTGTCTTATTGTAATCCTGAGGCTGGATCTCTGAGCCACGGCACTGTTTCATAGGTTTTTCCTCAGGGCTGGTACTTTCCAACTACAAGCACATCCTCATTTCTGACTTTTTTTTGCTGATTAGTTGGAGACTTAGGCACATCCCTGCCCAGGTTGGCTATGAACAACAACCTTTATATTTCAGGTTTCTGAATCATTAGGATTAAACACACCAAACAAAAATTCATGGATAATTTTGAAACTTTAATTGGATTTTCTCACAAATTTTTTTTCCCCAAGCCTTGAGGCTTGAAATCAGGGCTTGGGCACTGTTCCTGAGCTTCTTTTACTGAAGGTGAGGACTCTATTACTGGAGCCACAGTGCCACTTCCAGCCTTTCCTATTCATGGGGTACTGAGGAAACAGACCCAGGAATTCAAACATGCCACGCAAGCACTCTATCACTAAGCCATATTTCCTGCCATTCTTACACCTTTTATTTGTATTTTTATTTCGTTGTGTATGCTGGTCCTGGGTCTACAAATCAGCCCAGGTGCTATCCCCGAAGGGTTTACTCAAGACTAGCAAGTTAAGACATGAGCCACCACACAACTTGTGGCTATTTTTTGATGTGGTTTGGTTTTAAGTACCTACTTAGTGTTGAGTATATGAATTCTTCTATCTGGGCTGGCTTTCAACTGTGAGCCTCAGATTTGAGCCTCCTAAGTAGCTACCATCTCAGGTGTTTGCCACCTATGCTTGGCTCATTTTAAACTGTGAAATTGGCTCTTTCTTCTCCCACCCTCCTCCACATTTATTTTATTCTCTGTATGTGTGTTGGCCCTGAAGTTAATATCAAGGTCTGGGTGCTGTTTCAGAAATTATTTTCTCATTTCTGCCATTGGAGCCACAGCTCAATCGCCAGGTTTTATTTTTCTTCCTTTTGGAGATGAGTCTCATGTAAAGCCCAGCAAGACTCAGGAGGCTGAAATCTGAGTATCACAGTTTGAAGCCAGCCTGAACAGGAAAGTTCATGAGATTCTTTTCATCAACTACCAAGATGCTGGGAGTGGTAGAGCTCCTACACAAATTCAAGCCCTAGCTTGTCACAAAGAAAAAAAGCCCCATGGCCTTTCCAGTTTGGACTGGCCTTTAAATACTGTCTTCAAATTCAGCTTCCTGAAAGCTAAAATTATCAGCATGAACCACCAGCACCAGGCTTATTTTTAAATCTCAAATGGTCATTTCTTCTCTTCTTTCAGTTTTGTTTTTGGTCGACTTTGGGCTGAATTATGGACCAGGAATCCGTTTCCCAAATTTTCGCCATATTTCAGTACTTTACAACTACTATCACACCTTCATTTCCAGCTTTTGCTGGGTAGTTGAAGATAAGAATTTCAATCACTTTCCTACCCAGGCTGGCTTTGAGTTGTGATCCTCATATTTCAACTTCCTCAGTAGCTAGGAATACACAAATAAACCAACAACCCATGGCTCATTTTGAAATGATAATTTTCTCTTTCTCTCATCTTTAATAACTTGTACTCTTTTTTCTTTATTTTTCTATACCACATGAACCAGAGCACAGCTAGTGTCATATTTTTGGTAACAAATGAAACATGGATTCTCCTACCTGGGCTGGCCTTCAATGGTGATCCTCAGATTTCATCCTCCTGAGTAGCTGATAGAACATCGGTGAGCTACCAATGCTTGATTTATTTAAACCTCTGTCATTGGATCTTCCTTCTGCACTTCCAGCCTCTCTTTCTTTAATCCTTCTGTGATTGTCCTGGGGCTTGAACTCAGGGCCTTGTTGCTTTCCCAGAAACTGATTGCCCAACTCTGCCACTTGAGCCATAACTCAATTCCCAGGCTTTTTTTTTTCTTTTTGACAATTAATTGGAGTTAAGAGTCTGAGGAAAGCCTACCATGAATCAAGCCAGGCTGTGAAGGAAAGTCAATGAGACCATGACCTCCAATTAACCATTGAAAATCTTGAAGTGGTAGAGCTTTGTCCTTGAACAAACCAGCACAAGTTCAAGGAGGCACACACAAGCTGCAAGATGGCACACAGATGAATACATACCAGAACATCTCATGGATTTTCTTGCATGCATTAACTTTGAATTGTGGATCCTCAGATTTCAGTCTCTCTTCTTCAGCTCTCCTTTGTATTGATTGTTTGTCATTTGTAATTTTTAGTGGCCCTGCAGCTTGACCTCTGGCTCTGGGGAATGTTCCTTAGCTTTTTAACTGAAAGCTGTTGCTTTACCACCTCAGCTCCAGCTGAGGGCTTTGTGCTAGGTAGCTGGGATAAGCATCTCAAGCACGTTCCTACCCAGGCTGAGTTGATACCACAATCCTCAGATGTCAGTCTCTTGTGTAGTTAGGATTATCCACAGGACCAACAACCCTTGTGTCATTTTAAAACTTTAATATGTGCTTGCCACTTCCTTCTTTTGTTAACTTTTTATTTTTTGCATGTGTGTGCTGTTCCTGGGTCTACAAATTGGGGCTCATATACTTTCCTAAAAGTTTTTATTCAAGGATATCCTCTATTACATGAGAAACATCATAACTTTTTGGCACTTTTTTGGGGGATTGATTAATTAAAGACAAGAATCATGGACTCTCCTGCCTAGGCTGGACATGAACCATCATCCTCAGATTTCAGGCTCTTGAATAGCTAGTAAAACATGTGTGAGCCATTGATGCTTGATTGATTTAAGCCTTTGTCACTCGCTCTTCCTTGGTTACTTCTACTCTTCTTTCTTTCTTCTGTGCATGTCCTGGGGCTTGAACTCAGGGTCTGCGTGCAGTTCCAGAAAATATTTGCCCAGTTTGCCACTTAAGCCACAGCTCAACTTCCAGCTAAATAAGGTAGCTGAAATCTGAGGACCATGTTTCAAAGCCATCCTGGGGCAGGAAAATCCATGACATTCTTATCTCCAATTCACCACCCAAAAGCTGGGAATGCTAGGGCATTAGGCAAAGGATATTACAGAAACACAGACATCACACATAGAAACACACACACACACACAAACATTCACACATACACACACAAAGTCTCCTGGACTTTGCTTTTTGGGTTGGCCTTGAAACCTTATCCCAAGATTTTTGTAAACAGGGATCAACTACAGCCATGATCAACAAACACCAGGCTTATATTTAAATTTACAATTGGCCTTCCTTCACTTCTCCTACAATTTTTTAGCACTAAGAATTGAACTCTGGGTCGGCAGTTTTTTTAATTAGCTTTTGCACCAAATACAGTGCTTTACATATACAGTCATATCTACACTTCCAGCTTTTGGCTGGGTAATTGGGGTAGTTTCATGTACTTTCCTACCCAGTCTAGCTTTGAACCTAGAATGGATAGGAATACACACATGAACAAACTTAAACCTTGGTTTTCTTTTTCCCATCATTTTTTAAGTCGTGTGGGTATTTTTTTGTTTATTTTGAAATGTATGTCTAGCACTTCAACACAGGGCCTAGGTTTTGTCCCAAAGTTTCTATTTGAGACTAGCACTCAACCGAATGAGCCAAAGTACAAATTGTAGCTTATTTTTAGTGGCAAATTAGATGTATGAGTCTCATGGACTCTCCTGCCTGGGCTGACCATGAACCGTGAGCCTTAGATTTAATTCTCCTGAAGACCTTGTACAACATGTGTGAGAAACCAATGTTTGATTCATTTCAACCTCTGTCACTGACTCTTCCTTTTGTACTTCTATCCTCTTTTTATTTCTTCTGTGTTTGTCCTCCAGCTTGAACTCAGGGTCTGGGTGCTGTCCCAGAAATTTTCCCAGTTCTGACAGTTGAACCACAGCTAAACTCCAGGATTTTTTTTTCTGTTTTGGTGTTTAATTAGAAATGAATATAAAGTAGAGCCAGACCGGATTTATGAGGCTGAAATCTGAGAATCAAAGTTGGTGCCAGCCTGGGCAGGAAAGTACATGATATCTCCAATTATAACCACTAAAAAGCTGAGATTAGTAGAGCTTTGAGCAAAACAGTACAAGCTAAAGCACAGGACTCACACACAGACATGCTTACACACACACAAGTCTTATGGACTTTCCTACTCGGTCTGGCCTTTAAATATTATCCACACATTTTAGTCTCTTGAGTAAACAGAATTAGTTATGAACCACCAGTGATGGGCTGATTTGCTCATTGCAGCCTCAGTTATTGTTTTTTCTTTCTCTTCTAGTCTTCTTTGCATGTATTCATTTCATTTTTTGTGAGTGTGCTAGTGCTGGACCCATTACTCATGCAAGGCCTGGCTTGTTTCAGGAGGCTGAAATCTGACCATCATGGTTCAAAGCCAGGCTGAGCAGGAAAGTCTCAGATCCTTACCTCCAATTAACTGCCAAAAATCTGGGAGTACTACAGTTCTAGCCCCAGGATGGCCCACAAGCAACTGTCTTCTGGACTTTCCTGCTAGAATTGGCCTTTACACTGGATACCCATATTTCTGCCTCCTGGAGAATTACAGGCATGAGTCACAAGCCCCAGGTTCTCTTCTTATTTACATTTTTGTGATCCTGAGGCTGGATCTCTGAGCAAGGTCACTGTTTCATAGCTTTCTCACTCAAGCCTGGTGCTTTACAACTCCATCACAGATTCATTACTCTATTCTTGTTTATTTGTTTTGCTGGTGATTTGAAGATGAGAGACCATAGCCCTCAGATTTAATCGATCTTAGTATTTAGGATTACACACAAAAGGAAGTGGCACTTTAGCTCAAGTGGTAGAGCACTAGCCTTGAACTGAAGAGCTGAGGGACAGCGCTCAGGCCCAGAGTTCAAGCCTTACAACCGACCCAAAAAATAGGATTACACACAAAAACCAAAAACTCATGACTCATTTTGAAAATTTAATTGGATTTTCTTATACATTTTTAAAATTCTACTTTTTATTTCCATATGTATGCTGGGCTTGGAGCTATAAATCAGACCCTAGGTATTGTCCCAGTTCCTTTTTAATTTGCCTGTCATGGAGCCTGAACTCTGGGCCTGGGTGCTGTCCCTCAACTCTTCAGCTTGAGGCTAGAGCCGTACCACTTGTGATACTGGGCCACTTCTGGTTTTTCCAGCTTATGTGTTGGTGAGGAATTGAGGCCAGGGCCTCATGCATTCAATGCAAGCACTCTCCCACTAAGTCACCTTCCCAGCCCCCTCCCAGTACATTTTGAATACTAGCCCTCTAATATGTGAGCCACAGCACAATTCAGAGCTTTAAAAAAAAACTATAGTTGGCTAAATAGAGTAGAGTTCATGGACTCCCCTGCCATGGCTGGCCTTGAGTACTGACCCTCAGATGTGAGACCCTTGAGTAAGTACAGTAACAAGTGTAAGCTAACTCAATGTAGCTCATTTTAACCTCTGAAATCGGCTTTCCCTTTTCTTCTTCCACATTTCTTTTCATTTATTTATTTTATTCTTTTGTGTGCTGGTCCTGGAGCTTGATCTCAAGGTGTGGGTGCTGTCCCAGAAATCATTGTCTCATTTCTGCCATTGGAGCCACATCTCAACCCCAGGTGCTGTTGTTTTTTTCTTCTTTTTGGTGATTCATTGGAGATAAGTGTCTCATGCAAAGCACAGAATGTCTCAGGAAGCTGAAATCTGATTATCAGTTTGAAGTCAGCCTGCACAGAGAATTCCATGAGACTCTTTACCTCCAATTAGCTGGTAGTCATCCCACCGATTAGCTGAGAATAATAGAACACCAGCCTTGAATAAAGTAGAACAAATTCAACCCCCATGACTGGCACACACAGAAAAAATGTCCCATGTACTTTATTGCATGGGCTTGATTTTAAATGTTATTTTCTGATGAGTTCTGGGAAGATGGCTGAGGAGAAGCTGGAGGCTAAACAAGCTCTCACATAGAAAGCAATTTTAGTGTTCCAACAAACAGTCCTAAGCCAGAGAATCACATCAAGTGTGCCATCACAGGACAGAGAGTTAGGCCAGAGAAGGAAAATCCAGGCAAGGAGATAGATATGAACACTTGCCAGTGGCGGCAGCAGCGACAGCCATAACCGCCATACCTGCAACACAGAGAGTCTGGGACTTAAGCGCCAGATGCCACAAGTGAGAGGTTTCTACTCAACACCAGCAAGAACTGACAAGGAGCATGCACACATCTTCATCCTGAAGTTCACAGACCAGAGATGAGCCAAGAACCAAGACTTTGGTGTGAGTAGAAGCCTGATGTCCTCACTCCTTCTCAGGGAGCAGAGGAGGGAAGGCCAACCCTCCCCCCCCCCCATTACCAGAGATCTCCATCTTGGATACTGACAAAGCGTGGCTGTGTAGCTAGCTCCAACTCAGGCCTTGGAAGAAAACAAGAGTCATTTAGTAGGTCACAGGAACCTAAGCTGACCTGCCAGGCTCAGCTCCTCCCTAGGAAAAGTCACCCAGCTTGAGCAGCCAGCCCCAGGAGAGGCTTTCTTCACTGGGTAAACAGAACCAAAGGCAGCCCCTCCCTACAGCAGCCTTGACAATCAATTGAAATTCAGTAAACATAAACCCTGAGAATGGCTCCAGGCTGGGCTCTGTGAGTTTCTCAGAAGCTAACTCCTCAGGGAAAAGCTTCTGTTTGGTAAAAGGCCTCAACTTTACCCAGAACCTAGCCTCATCACAGCATCTCCAAATTAGATGAAACAGCCATGTCCCCCTTTTGTGAAACTCAAAGTAGATCTCTGTCCAATTGAACTACCCTGGGAGGAGGATCACAAAATCCTTGGTAAAGCAGAGCATTTTTCTGCATGCTCAAACAAATTGACTAATGAAACCATCCAAACCACAGGAAAATCAAACACCACAAGCAGACCAGATAAACAAACAAGAGACTGGATATGAATAATAGGGAGATACAGGATCGTCCCATCCCCTCAAAAAATCAAATTCTCTTTATTTGTAGTTTTTTATAAAAAAATGTTTCTAAACCTTTTTTTAAATTTTTTAAATTAAAATTTTTTTGTTTTCTATTAACTTTTTTCTTCCTCTTATAATTTTTATTTTGGGGTTATATGTGTATGTATTGTTTTCTTTTTTAATTATTTTATTTTGTTCTTTTTTCTTTTTTTGTGAACATGCTGTACAGAAGGGTTACAATTACATGGGCAAGATAATGAGTAAAATTACTATCAAGCATTGTAGCCTACTGCTTTGTTTACCCTTCACATCCCTTCCCAGCCTCCCACCGCCCTCCCACCCAATCCTTCCCCCTCCATGGTGCCACATGACATGAAAACTTGTATTTCTCATTGCTGCAATGTGTCCACCTGTGTCCTTATTTAAACGATTTATTTTTCCTCTACCCCTCCACAAACTATACTAACATCACATAGAGAGAAAGCAGGGGTTATACTGTAGGGGAGGAACATACAAAGCAACAAAGAAATAATCTTAAAAATATGTTACAAACAAATGCATGAAAGAAAAAAAAAACATTTAAATACATATCTTAGGGTTCATTTTACTAACTTAATCTAATCTGACCTTTTCTGCATGACTCATACATGTACTAGATATTGCAAATAAGGGAAACCATGGGACATATGTTTCTTTGGGCCTGGCTTACTTCAATGAATGTATTTTTTTCCAAGTCTTTCCATTTCCTAACAAATGGGGCAATGTCATTCTTTCTGATGGAGGCATAGAATTCCATTGTGTATATATACCACATTTTCTTGATCCATTCATCTACTGAGGGGCATCTGGGTTGGTTCCATATCTTAGCTATGGTAAATAATGCTGTAATAAACATAGTTGTGCTGGCAGCTTTAGTGTGGTCTTTTTTGTAATCCTTTGGGTAAGTGCCCAAAATGGGGATTGCTGGGTCATTGGGGAGCTCTATGTGGAGTCTTTTGAGGAACCTCCATACTATTTTCCAAAGTGGTTGAACAAGTTTACACTCCCACCAACAATGAAGTAAGGTTCCCTTCTGTCCACATCCCCTCCAGCATCTGTTGTTATTAGAGTTCTTAATTTTTTCCATTCTAACTGGGGTGAGGTAGTATCTCAATGTTGTTTTGATTTGCATTTCTTTTATGGCTAGGGAGGTTGAGCATTTCTTCATGTGTCTATTGGCCATCCTTTCTTCTTCAGAGAAGTTTCTCTTTAACTCTTTAGCCCACTTAGTTACTGGGCAGTTGTTTCTTTGAGGATTTGTTGTTGGGAGATTTAATTTTTTGAATTCCAAGTATGGATTAGATATGAGACCCTTGTCCGTTGTATGGCTAGTGAAGATCTTCCAGATCCGTGGGCTTTCTATTGATCTAGCTGGCTACGTCCTTTGCCATGCAGAAGCTCTGCAACTTCCTGCAATCCCATTTGTCCAACCTTTCTTTGATTTGTTGTATTTAGGGGTCTCTATTAAGAAAATTTCTGCCTGCTCTAAGGAGACCTAGGGTTTCCCCTACTCCATCCTGTAAAGTTTTCAGAGTGTCTGCTTTGACTCCGAGGTCTTTGATCCATTTGGAGTTGATTCTGGTGCAAGGTGATAGGTAAGTATCTAGCTTTATTTTTCTCCAAGTAGTTAACCAATTTTGCCTGCACCATTTGCTGAAGAGGCTGTCTTTCTTCCATTCTATTTTTTGAGCTCCCTTATCGAAGATAAGATGGCTATAAGTCTGGAGGTTTATTTCTGGGTTTTCAATTCTATTCCATCGGTCCTGAGGTCTGTTCTTGTTCTAGTGCCAAGCTGTTTTGATTGCTATGGCTTTATAGTAGAGTTTGAAATTTGATATTGATATTCCTCCAGCAGCGTTCTTTCCATTGAGTAGCGTTTTTGCTATCCGGGGTCTTTTATTGTTCCATATGAATTTTTGGATTGCCTCTTCTATTTCCTTGAACAATGAGGTGGAAATTTTGATCGGTATCGCATTGAATTTGTAGATAGCATTGGGCAGTATTGCCATTTTCACGATGTTAATCTTTCCAATCCAGAAGCTTGGGAATTTTTGCCATTTTCTAAGTTCTGTTTTGATTTCCTTTTTCAAGTTTTTAAAGTTTTCATCATAGAGATCCTTCACTTCTTTGTTTAAGTTAATTCCTAGGTATTTTATTATTTGTGGGGCTATTACAAATGGAGTTGCTTTCCTAATTTCAGCCACACTTTTCTCATTTTTGGCATACAGAAAAGCCATTGATTTTGGGGGGTTAATTTTATACCCTGCAACTTTGCCAAAGTTTTGAATCAGCTTGAGTAATTTAGGAGTAGAGTCTATGGGATTCTTTAAATAAAAGATCATGTCATCTGCAGAGAGAGAGAGTTTCATTTCTTCTTTCCCTATTTGGATCTCCTTTATGTTTGCATCTTCTCTTATTGTTGTAGCTACGCATTCTAATACTAGATTGAAGAGAAGTGGACAGAGTGGACATCCTTGTCTTGCTCCTGAGTTAAGAAGAAATGGCTTTAGTTTTTCATCATTAAGTATAATGCTGGCTGTAGGTTTGTCATATACAGCCTTTATTGTATTGAGGAATGTCCCATGGATTCCTAATTTTTCCAAAACCTTCATAATAAAGGGGTGTTGGATCTTGTTGAATGCTTTTTCTGCATCTATTGAGATAACCGTGTGGTTCTTATCCTTGCTCCTGTTGATGTGATGAATAATATTAATTGATTTGCGTATATTGAACCAGTGTATATTGAATCCTGTTTGATCGTGGTGTATGATTTTTGGGATAAATTGTTGAATTTGATTGGCCAAACTTTTGTTGAGAAGTTTTGCATCAATGTTCATCAAAAAATAGGTCTATAGTCCTCTTTCTTTGATCATTCCCTTCCTGGTTTTGGGATGAGGGTTATGATGGCTTCATAGAATGTGTTCAGTATTGAACTTTCTCTTTCAATTTTATTGAAGAGTTGGAGGAGTATTGGTGTGAGCTCTGCTTTGGAGGCTGTGTAGAATTCCCCTGTAAAACCATCTGTTCCTGGACTTTTCTTAGCTGAGAGGTCTCATTTTGCTGTTTCTATTTCAATGCTTGATATTGGCCTGTTAAGATGTTTTAACTCATTTTGGTTTAGTTTTGACATGTCAATATTTGCTATGAAAAGGTCCATTTCTGCCAAGTTCTCAAAGTTATTAGCATAAAGTTTTGAGAAGTATTCCCTTATCATGTTCTGAATCTTGATTTTTTCCCTGGTGATGTTTCCATTCCCATCTCTGAGTTTATTTATTTGGGTGTGTTCTCTTCTTTTTCTGATAAGATTTGCTAAGGGCCTGTCAATTTTGTTAATTTTTTCGAAGAACCAACTCTTTGTTTTGTTGATTCTTTCTATAATTTTTTTGGCTTCTAATCATTTTAAATCTGATTTAATTTTAATTGTTTCTTTCCATCTACTGGATTGGGGTTTATCCTGCTGCTCTCTTTCAAGGAGGTTCAGATGTCTCATTAAGTTGTTGGTTCAGATCTCTCCAATTTGTTGATGTAGGAACTCAGAGCTATAAACTTGCCTCTGAGTACTCCCTTTGCTGTGTCCCAGAGGAGCTGGTAATTTGTGTGCTCATTTTTGTTGAATAGCATGAACATTTGAATTTCCATTTTAATCCCTTCCATGACCCACTTGTGATTCAGCAGAGTGTTGTTCAAGCTCCATGTGTTACCAGCTTTTCATTGGTGGCTTTTGGTGTTGAGTTCTAATTTTCTTCCCTTGTGGTCAGATATAATGCATGGTATAAGTTCAGTGTTTCTGAATTTGTACAAGTTTGCTTTGTGTCCTAGAATGTGGTCTATTTTAGAAAATGTTCTATGTGCTGTTGAGAAAAAGGTGTATTCTGATGCTTCTGGGTGAAATATTTGATAGATGTCTGTTAAATCTAGTTGATTTATGCAGCTGTTTATATATGCAGTTTCTCTGCTGAGTTTTTGCCAAATTGATCTATCTATTGGGGAGAGTCGTGTGTTAAAATCTCCTACAATTAATGTCTTTGGATCTATGTGGGATTTGAGGGAAAGTAGTGTTTCTTGGATAAATTTGGGTGCTCCGTTGTTTGATGAATAGATATTTAGAATTGTAATATCCTCCTGAAGGAGAGATTTCTGAATATGTATATAATGACCTTCTTTATCACTTCTAACTAATTTTAATTTGAAGTCTATTTTGTCTGATATTAAGACTGCAACTCCAGCATGTTTATGGAGGCCGATTGCTTGGGAGATTTTTTCTAACCTTTCACATTGAAAATGTTTTTGCGCTCCTCAACTGAAAGAACACTGTTGGAGGAATTTCAATACTAAATTTCAAACTCTACTATTAAAGCTGTAGTAATCAAAACAGCTTGGTATTGGCATTAGAATAGACCCCAGTACCAATGGAATAGAATTGAAAACCCAGAAATGAACCTATAGACCTATAGCCATCTAGTCTTCGATAAGGGAGCTAAAACAATAGAATGGAAGAAAAACAGGCTCTTCAGTAAATGGTGCTGGCAAAATTGGTTAAATAATTGTAGAAAACAAAAGCTAGATCCTTATATATCACCCTGCACCAGAAGCAACCCCAAATGGACCAAAGACTTCGAAGTCAAAGCAGACACTCAGAAAACATTACAGGATGGAATAGGAGAAATGCTAGGCATCCTTGGAGCATGCCGAAATTTTCTTAATAGAGACCCGGAAACACAACAAATCAAAGAATGGTGGGACCAATGGGATTGCATGAAGTTGCAGAGCTTCTGCATGGCAAAGGACATAGCTAGCAAGATCAATAGAAAACCCACGGATTGGGAGAACATCTTCACTAGCCATACAACAGACAATGGTCTCATATCTAAAATATACTTGAAACTCAAAAAATTAAATCCCCCAACAACAATTCCTCAAAGAAACAACTGCCCAATAAATAAGTGGGCTAAAGACTTAAAAAGATACTTCTCTGAAGAAGAAAGAACAATGGCCAATATACACATGAAGAAATGCTCAGCATCCCTAGCCATAAAATAAATGCAAATGAAAACAACATTGAGATACTTTCTCACTCCAGTTAGAATGGCAAAAATCAAGAACTCTAACAACAACAGATGCTGGAAGGGATGTGGAGAGAAGGGAAGCTTACGTCATTGTTGGTGGGAATGTAAACTTGTTCAACCACTTTGGAAAGCAGAATGAAGATTCCTCAAAAGTCTTCACATAGAGCTCCCCTATGACCCAGCAATCCCACTTTTGGGCATTTACCCAAATGTTTTCAAAGAAGACCACACTAAAGCTCCCAGCACAACTATGTTTATTGCAGCATCATTTAACATAGCTAAGATGTGGAACCTACCCAGATGCCCCTCAGTAGATGATTGGATCAAGAAAATGTGGTATATAAACACAATGGAATTCTATGCCTCCATCAGAAAGAATGACATTGCCCCATTTGTTAGGAAATGGAAAAACTTGGAAAAATATTATATTAGGTTAAGTAAGCCAGGACCAATTAAAGATAGGTCCATTGTTTCCCTTAATTGCAATATCTAGTATATGTTTGAGTCAAGCAGAAAAGGTCAGATAATGTGTTGTTTGGAAAATGAACACTTAGATTTGTATTTTAGTGTTTTTTTTTCTTTCATGCATTCGTTTCTAACGCATTTATAAGATTATCTCTTTGTTGCTTTGTATGTCCCTCCCCCAAAATATAACCCCGGCTTTCACTATATTTGATGTAAGTATAACTTTTGTAGGCGATGGGGAAAAAGTCATCTTTTAAGAATACAGGTGGACCTGTTGCAACAATGAGAAGTAGAAGTTGTCATGTCGACAACGAGCTTTACAACGTTGTTGTGGGGAGGGGGGAGGATTGGGTGGCGGAGAGGCTAGGAAGGGATGTGAAGGGTAAACAAAGGAGGAGTCTGCAATGCTTGATAAGAAATATACGCATTATCCTGCCCATGTAATTGTAACCCCTCTGTACAGTATGTTCACAAAAAAATTTTTTTTGTTTTAATGGGCAAATTTCCTGAAGGCAGCAGAAAGAAGGATCATGCTTTTTAATTCAGCTAGACAGTCTATGTCATTTAATTGGAGAGTTAAGTCTGTTAATATTAAGAAATAGGACAGAGAGGTATTTGGGAGTTCCTGCCATTTTGTCCACTTTCTTGGAGGCTGTGGCAACTGGGTTCTCCCTATGGTTCTTGGATTCTCAGTTTGGGTGCAGTTTCTTGGCTTCTATTGTGGTCTTGTTTTTTTTCTATGTGTAGGACATCTTTAAGAATCTTTTGTAGGGCTGGTTTGGTGCAGATGTATTGTTTCAATTTTACTTCGCTATTGAAGTTTTTTATTTGGCCTTCAGTTATGAAGGAGAGTTAAGCTGGGTACAGTATTCTTTGTTGATATTTGTTTGTTTTTAGGGCATGGCACCCATCATTCCAGGCTCTTCTTGCTTTGAGTATTCTCAAGCTGCTCATGCAAATCCTGTATCAATTTTTGAGTAGCTTCCTCACACTCATGATTTTCCTGTATAAACCTTTGGATTGCCTCCTTTCTCTCCCTGTCATCCTCATACAGAGTCCTTTGTACGTTTTCAATGTTTTCATATATAAACTTTGGATTGTATCATCTCTCTCCCTATCACGTTCATACAGAGTCCTTTGTAGGTTTTCAATCTTTTCATTTATCTTGTTTGCCAGCAGTGTTTGTAGAGCCATTTGGGAATTCTCCTCTGGATTATCCATTATCTGTTCTGTCCCCTGATTATCATGTCTGGGAGTTGAGATACCCAGACTTGCCATTTTTCTTGTGTTTTCGGGCTTACTCTGCCCATTTGGGGTGTAAATAACACCAGTTTTGTGCTAGAGAACTAACTTAAGGCAAGCATCAACCAAAGTCTGTATTTGCACAGACCCTGGTCTGCAGATACAATCTAGTTCAACAGATACATCTATTCAACATCAAACAACTACATATTGATGGGCTACGAAACGCAAAGAATAATTTGGAAAACCAGAAATTATTAGGCTTAGGGAGAGATGTGGGTAAAAAATAGGAATAGAGTGATGTGGGAAGGGACAGAGAGAGTTAACTAAGTCCTAATCTCAAAGTAGGAGATAGGTTGGATAGGATGAACCTAGAGACAGAGATAAAAAGAAGAATGAGAAAGGGGAAAAAAGAGACCACAAAAAATAGAAAAGTAAAAATTACACATATTATGCAGAACCAAAAACAAACTATTCAGAAAAGAACGTGAATATAATGAGAGAAGGGGAGGGATATAAAGGAGATGTGAAAATCTTAGAAATAAAAATACTTAAAACATTATACAGATATAAAGAGGTAGTACTGCTATTAAGGAATTTAAGTCTCAGTGGTTTTGAATTGAGTAATAAATTTGTGGATTAAGTGTGTACACAATGGGGGACAGGGTCTAATAGTCAACTACAGGTTTATCTGAGGATGTGCAGAACAACAATTAAGTCACATAAAGAAGAACAAAAGAGAAGAAAAGGTGAAAAGGATAGGAGAGAAAGAGAAAAGATCAGAAGTTCAGTAAAGCTAAACAAAAAAGATTTTTTTAAAAAAACAAAGAAAAAGAAAGAAAGAAAAATGCACACACATGTACTCCTAAAATAAAAATTATAAGAGGACAAAAAAGTTACTAGAAAAGAATTTTTTTCAAAAAAGGTAAAAATTAAAAATTAAAAAATGTTTTGGAAAAGAAAAATAATTTTTTAATAAAAGATACAAAAATTAGACGAGAAAAACAAGTTCTTTTATTTATTTTGGAAGGGTTGGGAAAAATCCTGTATCTCCCTTGTGTCCGTAACTAGCCTCTTGTCTGCTTGTGGTCCTGTGGCTTGATTGGTTTCTTAAGTCATTGTTTGAACAGGCAAAAAAATGCTCTGCTTTACCCAGGATTTTGTGAACTTCCTCCCAGGTTAGTTCAATGGGAGGGAGATCTGCTTTGTGTATCACAAAAGAGGGAGATGGCTTTTTCCTCAAATTTGGAGAAGCTGTGATGAGGCTAGGTTCTGGGTAGAGTTAAGGACTTTCAGCAAACTGTAGCTTTTCCCGGGGGCTAGTTTGTGAGAAACTCACAGAGCCCAGCCTGGAGACATTCTCAGGGTTTATGTTTACTGAATTTCAATTGATTGTCAAGGCTGCTAAAGGGAGGAACAGCCTCTGGCTCTGATTACCAAGTGATAAAGCCACTCCTAGGGCTGTACCAGAGCTGCGTGATTTTTCCCTGGGTGGAGCTGAGTCTGGCAAGTCTGTTTAGGTTCTTTTGACCTGCTAAATGACTGTAGTTTTCTTCCAAGGCCTGAGTTGGCGCTAGCAGCTCCACTGAGCTTTGTCGGTATCCAAGATGAAGATCTCCAGTACTGGGGGGCGGGAGGGGTGGCCTTCCCTCCTCTGCTCCCTGAGAAGGAGTGAGGACGTCAGGCTTCTACTCACATCGAGTCTTGGTTCCTGGGTTGTCTCTGGTCTGCGAACGTCAGGGTGAAGATGTCCGCTCCTTTTCTGTTCTTGCTGGTGTTGAGTAGAATCCGCTTCCCGAAGGGTATGGCTCCTTCGTCGTGGATTCTCTGTGATTCAGGAATGGCGGGGTAGGCCACCACTGCCACCGCTGCTGCTGCAGTGGCGGCGGCTGCTGGCAAGAGCTCAGATCTGTCTCCTTGTCTGGATTTTCCCTCTCTGGCCTAACTCTCTGTCCTGTGATGGCACACTTGGTGTGATTCTCTGGCTTAAGACTATTCACTGGACCTTTAAAACTGCTTTCTATGAGATAGCTGGTTTTGCCTCCAGATCCTCCTACGTCATCTTCCCAGAACTCTCTCCTTTTTTCTTTTAAAATAAACTTTTTTGTTTAGCTCTAGTGACCATTTGATCCTTTTTTCTTTCCTTCTCATTCGTTTCATGTTTTCTTCTCTTTCATTCTTTGCATGACTTATTTGCTGTGCTCATCCTCAGATATACACCGTAGTTGATTATTTGACTTTAGGCCCATTGTGTACACACTTAATCCAGGTATTTATTACTCAGTTTAAAACTGCTTAGACTTAACTTCCTTAATAGCAGTACTACTTCTTAATACCTATATAATATTTTAGCATTCTTATTTTTAAGTTTTCCACATCTCCATTCTATCCCACCTGTTCTCTTATTCTATCCACATTCTTCTCTGAATATTATGTCTTCAATTTGCATAATTAAGTGTTGCACTTCTTAATTTTTAATGTTTGTTTTCTGTTTTTTCTTGTCTTTTTTCTATCTCTTTCTTCTTTTTTTCTCTCTCTCTACTATCATTCTATCCAACCTATTTCCTGCTTTGAGATTAGGACTTAGTTAACTCTCCTTCTGCCTTTCCACATCCCTCTATTCCTATTTTTACCCACATCTCTCCCTAAACCTAATAATTTCTGTTTGTCAACTTCTTTGCTGTTCGTAGCCCATTAATACTTAGTTGTTTGCTGTTGAATAGATATATCTATTGAATTATATTGTATCTGCAGACTTTTGACTGTGCAACTACAGACTTTGGTTGATGCTTGCCATAAATAATGTGCTAGCACAAAACTGGTTTATTTTCATCCCAAATGGGCAGAGCAATCTGGAAAAACACAATAAAAATGGCAAGTCCAGGTATCTCAACTACCACTCATAATAATCAGAGGACAAAAAAGATAACGAATAATCCATAGAAGAGTTCCCAAAAAGCTCCACAAATACTACTGGTAAACATGGTAAATGAAAACATTGAAAACCTGCAAAGGACTCTGTATTAGCGTGATAGGGAGAGAGAGGTGGCAAAACAAAGAATATCATGAGTGTGAGAAAGCTACTCAAAGATTGATACATGAATTGTGAGAGTAGCTTCAGAACACTTAAAGAGTAATAAAGGAATTGCGTGAGCAGGCTGGGATCAGTCAAAGAGAAAGTCATGAATGGCGTGAGCAGGCTGAAAACACTCAAAGAGAACTACAGGAACTGCGTGAATATGAAGAAGCTAGTCAAAGAGTAATAGAGGAATTGAAAGAGGGGCTGAGAATACAGAAATATCACTAAAGGCATTCAAGGAATCCATAAACAGAGAGCTCAAACAAGTCAGGAAGGCCACAAAAGGGAATGCTGAACATAACCCAACAGAAGGAATGGGAGTCCAAGGAAACCATAACTAATCAACTAAATGATTTGAGAATAAATACTGCCACCAAATTAAGGAATTAAAGAAGTCCATACAAGATCTAAAACAAAGCTCCAAAAAAGAATCTGAAGCCATCAAAGCCGACCAACTAGAAGGAAAAGAAATAAAAAACAAAGTAGAAAGACTTGATCATAGGTTAGTCCATGCTGAAGATCGAATTTCAGGGATTGAAGTAAGCCTAGTTATTATAGAGAAAGAACATACAACCATCCAAGACAAGTCCAAGAAATATGATAGAGCTATTCAACACTTGGAAGACAACATCAGAAGGCCTTATCTGAGGTTAATGGTTGTAGAGACAGAAGTTAATGGTCTAGGAAATTTGTTTAACCGGATCCTAGCAGAGAACTTCCCAAACATGCAAAAAGATGGGTCTATTCAGATACAAGAAGCTTTTAGAACACCAAATAGACCAGACCAGGATAGGACATGCCACTGTCACATTATAATCTATACACGATCAATTCAGACCAAAGAAAAGTTCCTTATAGCTGTCAAGGAGAAAAGCTCAATCACCGATAAAGGGAAACCAATTAGAATCACCTCAGATTCCTCAGCAGAAACAATTAATGCCAGAAGAGCCTAGAATGATGTATGCCGTGCCCTAAAGACAAACAACTATCAACCAAGAATACTGTACCCAGATAAACTCTCCTTCATAACCAACTAGATCACAATAAAAGTCAAGGAACCACACCCAAACTGAGAATCCAAGAACCATAGGAAGAAACAAGTTCCTGCAGCCCCCAAGAAGGTGGATAAAATGGCAGCAACTCCCAAATACCTCAGTCCTATCTCTCAACATTAACGGACTTAAGTTTCCAATTAAATGACATAGACTCTCTACTTGGATTAAAAAGCAACATCCTTCTATCTGCTTCTTTCAGGAGCCACATCTTTCCCATAAAAACAAACACATTTTCAATGTGAAAGGTTGAAACAAAATCTACCAAGCAAATGGCCCCTATAACCAGGCGGGAGTTACAATCCTAATATCAGATAAAATAGACTTCAAATTAAAATTAGTGAGAAAAGATAAAGAAGGTCACCACATACTCATTAAGTGATCTCTCATTCAGGAAGATATTACAATTCTAAATATCTATTCGCCAAAAAATGGAGCACCCAAATTTATCCAAGAAACACTACTTACCCTCAAATCCCACATAGGTCCAAAGACAGGCCGAAATTTTCTTAATAGAGACCCACAAGCACAATAAATCTAAGAAGGGTTGAACAAAGGACATAGATAGCAAGATCTATAGAAAGCCCATGGATTGGGAGAAGGTCTTCACTAGCCATACAACAGACAAGGGTCTCATATCTAAAATATACCTTCAACTCAAAAAAACCCTCCAACAACAAACCTTCAAAGAAAAAACTGCCCAATAAATAAGTGAGCTAAAGACTTAAAGAGAAATTTCTCTAAAGAAGAATGAAGGATGGCCAATAGACACATGAAGAAATGCTCAACCTCTCTAGCCATAAAAGAAATGCAAATCAAATCAACATTGAGATACCACTTCACCCCAGATAGAATGGCTAGAACCAAGAACTCTAATAAAAAAAAGATGCTGGAGAGCATGTGGCCAGAAGGGAATCTTAATGCACTGTTGGTAGGAGTATAAACTTGTACAACCACTTTGGAAAGTAGTATGGAGTTTCCTCAAAAGACTCCACATAGAGCTCCCCTATGACCCAGCAATCCCACTTTGGGGCATTTAACCAAATGTTCACAAACAAAACTACAAGAATGTTACCAGCACAACTATTTTTATTGCAGCATTATTTACCATAGCTAAGATATGGAACCAACCCAGATGCCCCTCAGTAGATGAATGGATCAAGAAAATGTGATATATATACACAATGGAATCATAACCCTTCATCAGAAAGAATGACATTGCTCCATTTGTTAGGAAATGGAAAGCCTTGGAAAAAATTATATTAAGTGAAGTGAGCCAAGCCCACAGAAACATAGGTCCCATGGTTTCCCTTATTTGCAATATCTAGTACATGTATGAGTCAAGCAGAAAAGATCAGATAAGTGAAGTTAGGAAAATGAACCCTAAGAAATGTATTTAAAAGTTTTTTTTTCTTTCATGCATTTGTTTCTAATGCATTTATAAGATTATCTCTTTGTTGCTTTGTATGTCCCTCCCTCACAGTATAACCCCTGCTTCACTGTATTTGATGTCAGTATAATTTGTGGAGGGGCAGGGGAAAAACAATTATTTAAATAAGGATACAAGTGGACCCGTTGCAACAATGAGAAGTACAAGTTGTCAAGTCGAAAACGAACTTTACAACTTTGGTGGGGGGGGGAGGATTGGGTGGGTGGTCGGGGGGAGGCTGGGAAGTGATGGGAAAGGTAAACAAAGGAGGAGGCTACAATGCTTGATAAGAAATGTACTTACAATCTTGCCCATGTAATTGTAACCCTTCTGTACAGTATTTTCACAATTAAAAAAAAGAAAATTTCAAGACATGGTTTTATGAGTTGTCATTGAATTACTGAAACAGAGTATATAATTTTATGTATTTGTAAGTCTTTGTCCATCTCTCTTGAGCCTTTGTCATATTTCTATGCGTTTGCAGCTTGGAAGTGAAATAATGTTAAATTCAGTATAGTCAGAGACTATAGTTCAGAAGGCTCTTTTTAGACCCTTTTGGAGGTAATGCTAAGTTTCCATCTGATGTTCTACAGATGGCCATCTTGGTACCAGGACTGAGCAGAGTGTTATAAGAGGCTGATTTAAACTGATTTCCTCTGTGGTAATGGAGTGTGATCCTACTGCATATGTGTCTTTTTGCTAGACTCAAGGGCCCAGGCCTTCTCTGAAAATCTAAGGCCATGGGGGTAAGAGAGACTAAAACTCAGAACCCTTCTTTCCACATCCCTAGGATTACAGGCCTGAGTCTCATGGACTCAACTCATAGCTGCTTTTTTATACATAGTGTAGTCAGTTTCATAATATTCACTCCATATACAGATGTATACAAATATATGTATATGTTTATTCTTCTATTTATAATTAGTGTTAGATCTAGAAACACACAAATATATACTCATATAATTATAATCAGATTATATCACTACTTTCCCCAATAACATTTTACACTAATGTTTTATGTAATAAATACTCAAGACTAAAAATATAAATGTCTTTGCCGTTTGAAAAATCATATTCAATCTCTTATATTATATATTATACCATATATAACCTAAAAAATATAACATGTATTTACATATAACTGATTTAACTGTGTTATTTTTCTTCCTGATTTTGTGTTTGTTCATGTATGTAAGCTTTCTTTCTTTTATTGATGATAGCTTTTACTTTCCAGTATACACATTTCCTATATATTTTGTCAAATATTTTCAGCCCTAAGTAGATTTTTTTATATTATTGGAGCCAAATTTTTCTTCCATATTTACCCAAAGCACAATAAATATGAATACAGATTTGAACTAACTGTTGGAAGAATGTCCCACATACTACTATAAGAATTGTGGCATTTGTCCCAATTGAAAGAATAGCTTTCTAGGACATCTTATCTGCTGTTCTAGACCTTTTCTAGCTACCTTATCACCCCATGCAGGCATGGCCTGGCTTTTTTTCAGTTCCCTGTACATTTAACAGTTCCCTTTATATGCAGTAGGCTCTCTAGTACAGCCCTGTTTCACTCTGTGTTTTCCCCCAACAGAACACATATGCACGATGCTCCAGATTGTAGGCTTAAAAAGAAATATATTTAGGATTCATGAATCTAGAATAAATAAAAAACATTGACATTTTAATAAAGTTAGAAAAATAAATAGAATGAATATTTTACAAAAATCAGAACAAAAAGAAAAATAAAGGTTTTCCCAGGAAGGGGGAAACGAATCTCTAAATCAAGATTGGCCTCTAAGTTGCCTGCAAGCAGAGATTCTGCCTCAGAGTCCTCAAAGGGATTGACTTCCTCATTACAGTCAGGCTTTTCATCCTGAGTCCAGGGAGGAACAGATTCTAATTTCTCAATTGGAAATTAGATCTCCTACAGGAGGACAGATGGGTCTGGGTATTCTGTGAGGAAAGATTCCCTTTCCTCAACTGAATCTGGATTTTAAACCTTACTTACTGCTTTTCCTGAACATAGACTGGGGTCATTTTCCATTAGCACACATTTACCCTGCACACCAAGACGTGTCTTTTTGACTGGTTTGGAGCCGATCTAGGTGGATTTTGAGTGTGAATGGAAGATATTCTGGATCTTCTTCCTTGGTGGTATATGGAGGTTAACCTGCATCACATGTCATGTGGGGTTCAGAACCAGTGGGATCTCCACAGGATTCAAAACCTGTTTGGACATTTTCAATGTTAA
The DNA here is from genome assembly GCF_024711535.1 of Dipodomys merriami. Taxonomy (NCBI): domain Eukaryota; kingdom Metazoa; phylum Chordata; class Mammalia; order Rodentia; family Heteromyidae; genus Dipodomys; species Dipodomys merriami. Next base: position 1,087,023 of record NW_027206035.1, on the reverse strand, counting down.
AGGCTGGAACAAAATCTACCAAGCAAACGGCCCACATAAACAGGCGGGAGTTGCAATCCTAATATCAGATAAAATAGACTTCAAAGTAAAATTTGTGAGAAGAGATAGAGAAGGTTGCTACATACTAATGAATGGATCTCTCCTTCAGGAGGATATTACAATTCTAAATATATATTCGCCAAACACTGGAGCACCAAATTTATCAAAGAAACACTACTTTCCCTCAAATCCCAGATAGATCCAAAGACATTAATTGTTGGGGATTTTAACACACCACTCTCCCCAATAGATAGATCAACTCGGCAAAAACTCAACAGAGAAACCACAGATCTAAACAGCTGCATAGATCAACTAGATTTAACAGACATCTACAGAACATTTCACCCAGCAGCATCAGAACAGACGTTTTTCTCAGCAACACATGGAACGTTTTCTAAAATAGACCACATTTTAGGCCACAAAGCAAACTTGTCTAAATTCAGAAACATTGAAGTTATACCTTGCATTCTCTCTGACCACAAGGGAATAAAATTAGAACTCAACAACAAAAGCCACCAAAAAATTTCCGGTAAAACATAGAAGCTGAACAACACACTGCTGAATCATGAGTGGGTCATGGAAGAGATTAGAAAGGAAATTCAAATGTTCATGCTATTCAACAAAAATGAACACACAAATTACCAGCTCCTCTGGGACACAGCAAAGGCAGTACTCAGAGGCAAGTTTATAGCTCTGAGCTCCTACATCAACAAATTGGAGAGATCTGAAATTAGCAATTTAATGACACATCTGAATCTCCTTGAAAAAGAGCAGCAAGATAAACCTCAATCCAGTAGATGGAAAGAAATAATCAAAATTAAATCAGAATTAAATGAATTAGAATCCAAAAAAACTATAGAAAGAATCAACAAAACAAAGAGTTGGTTCTTCGAAAAACTTAACAAAATTGACAGACCCTTAGCAAACCTTATCAGAAAAAGGAGAGAACACACCCAAATTAATAAACTCAGAGATGAGAATGGAAACATCACCAAGGAAACAACCAAGATGCAGAACATTATAAGGGAATACTTCTCAAAATTTTATGCTAATAAGTTTGAGAACTTGACAGAAATGGACCTTTTCCTAGCAAATATTGACATGCCAAAACTAAACCAAGATGAGTTAAGCCAGCGTAACTCCATATCAAGCATTGAAATAGAAACAGCAATAAGAGACCTCCCAGCTAAGAAAAGTCCAGGAACAGATGGTTTTACAGCAGAATTTTACAAGAACTTCAAAGCAGAGCTCACACCAATACACCTCCAACTCTTCAATGAAATTGAAAAAGAAAGCTCACTACCGAACACATTCTATGAAGCCATCATATCCCTCATCCCAAAACCAGGCAGGGACTCATCAAAGAAAGAGAACTTTAAACCCATTCCTTTGATGAACATTGATGCGAAACTTCTCAACAAAATTTTGGCCAATTGACTTCAACAACTCATCCAAAAAATCATACACCACGATCAAACAGGATTCATTTCAGGGATGCAAAGCTGGTTCAATATACGCAAATCCATTAATATTATTCATCACATCAACAGGAGCAAGAATAAAAACCACATGGTTATCTCAATAGACTCAGAAAAAGCATTCGACAAAATCCAACACTCCTTTATGATGAAGGTTTTGGAAAAATTAGGAATCCATGGAACATTCCTCAATACAACAAGGGCTGTATATGACAAACCTACAGCCAGAATTATACTCAATGGTGAAAAACTAAAGCCATTTACTCTTAACTCAGGAACAAGAAAAGGATGTCCACTCTCTCCACTTCTCTTCAATCTAGTATTAGAATGCCTAGCTACAGCAATAAGTCAAGATGCAGACATAAAGGGGATCCAAATAGGGAAAGAATAAATAAAACTCTCCCTCTTTGCAGACCACATGATCTTGTATTTAAAGAATCCCATAGACTCCACTCCCAAATTACTCAAGCTGATTCAAAACTTTGGCAAAGTAGCAGGTTATAAAATTAACCCCCCAAAATCAATGGCATTTCTGTATGCCAACAATGAGAAAAGTGTGGCTGAACTTAGGAAAGCAACTCCATTTGTAATAGCCCCTCAAAAAATAAAATACCTAGGAATTAACTTAACTAAAGAAGTGAAGGACCTCTATGAGGAAAACTTTAAAATCTTAAAAAAGTAAAACAACACAGAACTTAAAAAATGGCAAAACCTCCCATGCTCCTGGATTGGAAAGATTAACATGGTGAAAATGGCAACACTTCCCAAGGCTATCTACAAATTCAACGCAATACCTATCAAAATTCCAACCTCATTGTTCAAGGAAACGAAAGAGGCAATCCAAAAATTCATATGGACCAATAAAAGACCCCGAATAGCAAAAAGGCTCCTCAACGGAAAGAACACTGCTGGAGGAATATCAATACAAAATTTTAAACTCTACTATAAAGCCATAGTAATCAAAACAGCTTGATATTGGCATATGAACAGACCTCAGGACCAATGGAATAGAATTGAAAACCAGAAATGAACCTACAGACCTATAGCCATCTAATCTTCGATAAAGCACCTAAAACAATAGAATGGAAGAAAGACAGCCTCTTCAGTAAATGGTGCTGATAAAATTGGTTAACTAATTGTAGAAAACTAAAGCTAGATCCTTATATATCACCCTGCACCAGAATCAACTCTAAATGGATCAAAGACCTTGAACTCAAAGCAGACACTCTGAAAACATTACAGGATGAAAAAGGAGAAACCCTAGGTCTCCTTGGCTCAGGCCAAAATTTTCTGAATAGAGACCTGGAAACACAACAAATCAAAGAAAGATTGGATAAATGGGATTGCATAAAGTTGCAGAGCTTCTGCAGGACAAATGACATAGCTAGCAAGATCAATAGAAACCCCACGGATTGGGAGAAGATCTTTACTAGCCATACAACGGACAAGGGTCTCATATCTAAAATATACTTGGAACTCAAAAAATTAAACCACCCAACAACAAATCCTCAAAGAAACAACTGCCCAATAAATATGTGGGTGAAAGGCTTAAAGAGAAACTTCTCTGAAGAAGAAAGAAGGATGGCCATTAGACACATGAAGCAATGTACAACATCCACAGCCATAAAAGAAATGCAAATCAAAACAACATTGAGATTACTCCTCACTCCAGTTAGAACGGCAAAAACTCAAGAACTCTAACAACAATAGATGCTGGAGGGGATGTGGACAGAAAGGAACCTTACTTCATTGTTGGTGGGATTGTAAACTTGTTCAACCACTTTGGAAAGCAGTATGGAGGTTCCTCAAAAGACTTCACATAGAACTCCCCTATGACCCAGCAATCCCACTTTTGGGCATTTAACCAAATGTTTACAAACAAGACCACACTAAAGCTACCAGCACAACTATGTTTATTGCAGCATTATTTACCATAGCTAAGATATGGAACCAACCCAGATGCCCTTCAGTAGATGAATGGATCCAGAAAATGTGGTATATATACACAATGGAATTCTATGCCTCCATCAGAATGAATGACATTGCCCCATTTGTTAGGAAATGGAATTAAGCCAGGCCCAAAGAAACATAGTTCCCATGGTTTCCCTTATTTGCAATATCTAGTATATGTATGAGTCAAGCAGAAAAGTTCAGATAATGTGATGTCAGGAAAATGAACCTTTAGATATGTATTTTAATTTTTTTTCTTTCATGCATGTGTTTCTAACACATTTATAAGATTATCTCTTTGTTGCTTTGTATGTCCCTCCCCCACAGTATAACCCCTGCTTTCACTATATTTGATGTAAGTATAACTTGTGGAGGAGATGGGGAAAAACCAGTTCTTTAAGGATACAGGTTGACCTGTCGCAAAAATGAGAAGTACAAGTTGTCATGTCCAAAACGAGCTTTACAACGTCGGTGCGGGTGGGGGGGGGGAAGGGGAGGGAAGGAGAAGGATTGGGATTGGGGGGAGGTGGGAGGCTGGGAAGGGATGTGAAGGGTAAACAAAGCAGGAGGCTGCAATGCTTGGTAAGAAATGTACGCATTATCCTGCCCATGTAATGGTAACCCCTCTGTACAATATGTTCACAAATAAAATAAAATAAAATTTAAAAAAAAAAACCTTTTTGGGCTTTTTTACAAATTCAAAAAAACCCCTTGATATTCACATGCTTTCTGGAGATCAGTGATGGCTTCCAATCTCTATCAATCACCATAGGTGACATGATTGATGGGTTCTTTATCTGAAGTTCTGCAGAAGCTTCTCTACTGTGAGGCAAACCTGAGCATGGAAATAGGTACAGGAAAGACTCTAGAAGTTAAGGTGTGACTAATCTCTCTTGAGGATCTAATGGGGGAAGCTGTAGAACTTTAGTTCGGACTGAACACTGATGAGAAGGTAGGGTGTTTCTTATGAGTGGCTACTTCCAAGTTCTTTCAAAAGGAGAACAGATATTACCAGGCAAAGACTATCCATAAAAGGACATTTTGCCAAGCTGGGGAATACTAAGGGCTCTTGACCAATCAGGCCCATCCCTAGGGACCCAGGCTCCATCCCTACTCACCAGCTCTGAGGCATCTAAACAAGGACTTCCCCTTTTTCTTGGTCTCATGGGTCATGCATTCCTCCAGCTGATACAGAAGAATATGTAAGCAGAAGAGCAAGTCTGAAAGGGGCATCTTGAGCTTGACATACTGTGTAAGTTCTTTCAGGGTGTCATAGTTTTTGTGCTCATAGAAATCATCAGGGTAGAAGTCCATCCACCTAGGGAAGATGGAACAAACCATGCTGTGGGCAGATTGGTGACAAGGAAAATGTGAGCCTGCCCTTCCTATCCTGAACCTTATACTATGAGCGTTTTTCTGGCGGGACGTGCATGTGCGGAAATGGGAAAAGACTCCTGTAAGCAGGATGCTCCTCACAACCCACTTCTAGGAATTTCTCAAATGCAATCCTCTAAAGTTCCACATGTGATAGGAGGAGAATGTTGTTTCCCCACTGGATCTGACTTGTTATACACAGCCCTCCTTTTCATCCATGTGAGTCCAAAACTACAACCAAATCCACAACTGTGTAATCTGCTATCCACTAAAGTGTCAAGCCTCAATCCCGTGGTGAACATCTTAAGTTGTGTGCAAAGAAGGAAGTTGATTTTGATTCAGAAACCTCCAAGATATTCAGTTGCAAGGACAGAAGTTCTCTTTTTACCAACATCCACTTCTTCATCTTGTTCATCTTCTTCTCAGTTACTGTAGAACAATCTGTACCAATGGGAGGAGAGAAAGAGGCTAACTGTATGAATCTCCTTTCCTGAACACGACACACATGTTAGTAGCTAAGTCCCACATGGTAATGTAAAAATGACAGCCAAAAACTGGTGATATGTCTACACAATTTTATGGAAATTCTAGTTTGTAAACTTCTAAAGACACATCTTCAATTAACCAGCCAAAGGCCATACGTGGGGCTCAAATGGTAGAGTACTCAGGCCCCAAATTCAAGTTCAACTTTCACCCTTTCTTCTGTCTATATTCTTTCAAAGCCCTCCAAATAGTGATTTCCTAGGTGAGGGTGGGTGTTGGGTGCCACTGGCTCATTCCTTTAATCCTAGTTTCTCAGCAAGCAAATTGCTAAGTCTCCACTACCTTCTGAGTCAAATGAAATCTTCTGGCAGCCCAGTCCTAAAGAATTAGCCTGACATTGCACCTCTTTGTCTCAAGCTAAGCTCCTGTGATAAGACCCCAGTGAAACAGTCTCAGAGAGGTACCAAATATTTCAATAATCTGCCAGCTGTGTCTCATCAGCCCTGGGTTTGAATGAGGAACACACTTTTTAAACAGAATTTCTGGCAGCTTCTCCATTGTCCCTCACTCTCTTTAGTGGTGGAGGAAGTTTCCAACATAAAAGAGATCAACTTTCTGGTAGGCAGGACCAGGTCCATTACCAGCATTTCCAACAATCCTGAGTCCAAGCTCCATATATTATAAGGCATATTTAGGGTTTGAGCAGACTCTTTGTCACACAGAGATGGTAAAAAGAATGGATCTTTGAAACATGGAAATGGGAATATACTTCAAAATGAGTAATAGAGTTGATTGAAATGTACACAGTAAATATTTTCTCAATATGCACATATAAAAGGAGAGAAGAGAAGGTTGTACTGTGGACTAGGATGAGATTAAATAAGTTTCCTGTCATAGTTATACCTGGCCTGAGTTGCCTTGTGATTCCTTTAAAAGGGCCTGAGACTGGATTCCTGGTTTGGCACTGATCCAATGTCTGAGTGAGGCACTCACACCTCTCATGCCTGAAATCTGAGTCTCTTGAACTTAAATGTTTTTTTTTCTTTCATGCATTTGTTTCTCACGCATTTATATGATTATTTTTTTGTTGCTTTGAATGTCCCTCCCCCACAGTATAACCCGTGCTTTCACTGTATTTAATGTCGGTATAATTTGTGGAGAGGAAGGGGAAAAACAAGTCGTTTAAATTAGGATACAGGTGGACCCGTTGCAACAATGAGAAGTACAAGTTGTCATGTCAAAAACGAACTTCACAGCTTTGGTGGGGGGAGGAAATGGGGGGGCAGGGGGAGGCTGGGAAGGGATGTGAAGTGTAAACAAAGGAGGAGGCTATAGTGCTTGATAAGAAATGTACTCACTGTCTTGCCCATGTAATTTTAACCCCTCTGTACAGTATGTTCACAATAAACAAATAAAAAAAGAAAATAATACAGGAACATCTTTCTTGTTCCTGAACCACAGGCCACGTGAGCTGGCTTGATTTGAATGTCAGTTACAGTTGCCTGGCTCTCAGAGTTCCATATTCTATTTTATTTTGAGGGAAGTAGTGTGATCTCTCAGATCTCAATGATCTAAACGGATTGCTCACATAAGACCATCCCAAAGACAAACTGGAGGCTGAAATATCCCCTCCCACATCACTCTAAACACATGTGGACATTGTCAAATCACAAAATCCTCAACTAGGTCTAGGAAACAGCATGGTCTCAGTCTCAAGGAACACTTCCTAGGTGAGATCCATGTCTTATTTGTCACTATTCCTCTCATCCTGCCCAAATCATTTTGCTCTCAGGGCCCTCTCAGCCTGCCATGTGCTTCTTGCATCTATTTTTGACATTTACTTCCTAGGACATTGTTAGGTTTTTGTTTCCTAATCTTCTGTTGCTCTTAAAGCCCCTGTGTGCAGTCATGTGGAAAAAAAGCAAGTACTTGTACATCTCATTGTGGCAATGGGTCCACCTGTATCCCTAGTTAAATGATTTTTTTACCTTTCCCTCCACAAATTATACACACATCAAATACAGTGAAAGCAGGGTTAAACAGTGCGGGAGGGACATACAAAGCAAAATAGAAATTATAATATAAATGTTAGAAACAATTGCATGAAAGAAAAAAAACATCAACTTATATGACCTTTTCTGCTTATACTAGTTATTGCAAATAAGGGACACCATGGGACCTAAGTTTTTTTTTGGCCTGGCTTCCTTTACTTAATATATTTTTTTCCAAGTCTTTCCATTTCCTAACAAATGGGGCAATGTGATGCTTTCTGATGGAGGCGTAGAATTCCATAGTGTATATATACCCGAACTTTACCACTTTGTTGTGTGTGGGTGGAGAGGATCGAGTGGGGAGAGGTGGGGGGAGTATGGGTACGGATGGGAAGGGAAAACAAAGAGGAGGCAACAATTCTTGAAAAGAACTGTACTCGTTATCTTGCCTATGTAATTGTCATTCCTCTGTATGGTATTCTCACAATAAAAAGAAAAAGAAAGAAAGAAAGAAAGAAAGAAAGAAAGAAAGAAAGAAAGAAAAAGAAAGAAAGAAAGAAAGAAAGAAAGAAAGAAAGAAAGAAAGAAAGAAAGAAAGAAAGAAAGAAAGAAGAAAGAAAGAAAGAAAGAAAGTCAGAAAGAAAGAAAGAAAGAAAGAAAGAAAGAAAGAAAGAAAGAAAGAAAGAAAGAAAGAAAGAGAAAGAAAGAAAGAAAGAAAGAAAGAGAAAGAAAGAAAAAAGAAAGAAAGAAAGAAGAAAGAAAGAAAGAAGAAAGAAAGAAAGAAAGAAAGAAAGAAAGAAAGAAAGAAAGAAAGAAAGAAAGAAAGAAAGAAAGAAAAAATACAGCTCACTTTTTACCTACCTAAAAAAAAAAAACGCAAGTACTTAGAGGTGGGAAAATCATGCAAGTATTGAAAAACAAATCTTACACATATAGCCAGACATTTTTACAGGTGTACATTCTTGTAAAAGATTATTTTTGATACGTTCGTCACATTTTATGACAGAGGGGAACTGGAGAAGGGAAAAGGTGCTGCATTGTCCTCTCATAATTCAATGATTATTATTTAAAAATACTATAGTTGAAGGAATGTTAGATTTAAAGATAAAAACTGTGCTTCTGTTCTTTTTATAAGCTAGTCGTTTATGAAATTTTCCTCACTAAAGTCTTGTCAACTGTGTCCCATAAACTATAGTCATCCTTCAAAATAATCAAGAAAAACTTTCACAAATAAGTGGGCTGATGTCCAATCTCTGGATAAGAATTTAAGATACAACCTTGCCTGCGATTCTGTGTGTGCTCATGTGTGGGGAGTGTGTGTGTATGTGTGTGAATGTGTGTCTGTGCATATGTGTGTTTTAGGACTTGAACACAGGGGCTCTATGACAATCCTGAGGTATCTTTCCCTTGACTGTAATGCTTTACCAATTGTACCATAGTTCCACTTCAAGTTTTTTTGTAGTGAACTAGAGAGGCTCATAAAATTTCCTGGTCAGGTTATCTGAACTATACCTCAGGTCTCAACCTCCTGATTAGCTAGAGTTATAATTATGAGCCTCCAGAACCTGATGATAAAGCATTGTTACTGGAGGCTGTGAGGTTGCAAGTTTCATTCCAGCTTCACAACACTCTATATCATAAAACAGCAACAGCAACGTCCTATATCAAAATACAATAATAAGATGTAATTAGAATACAATTTAGTGATATAGTCTGCTAGCATAGGTTTCAGGAAACCTTGGTGTCAATGATTTGGCATCACAAAATCAAACCAAAAGATAATTTTAGTAGACTCTACAATTTTTTTAATTCCAACTTATAATAATTTCAAAACATTATAAGAAACAGGAAAATATTTATACTTATAAAGAGAATGTAAAAAAAGATAAAAGATGGCAGATTATGAAATGGAAAATTCTACACTGCAGGAAAATTATTGCCATAGTGAATATATGGAGGTATTGTTATGGTGAATATATGATAATGTTCTTCAGAGCAGAAATAGATGAATATATATTTAGTTCACATAGTCTAACTTGTCTCTCTCTATCAACTTCCAATCTTCTAGTGCATATTATCAATGTATTCAGGTTTATGGTATGCTCCAAAATAACTAGCAGAGTCAGGAGGTTACCAAAATACATTAGTTTAATTGTTTTAGGAGATAAACGTGCTAATTATATTGACTATTCTATATATTAAACATGTAGTGTGTTCTCACTGTACTCTGTAAGTATGTACATACACTACTTCAAAGTGAAATGGAATACAACAAGATTTTACCTGTAAAGCTAGATATTTGGGACATCAGTTCCAGACCAGTGAAGTTTTACCTGCAATGCTCCCCAACCCTAGCTATGCATGATAGAATACGTATATCATCCCAGGTCCATGGGGAGCTGAGAGCAGGAGAATTTCATTTCCATGCCATTCTAGGCAAGAATTTCCACATGGCTCCATCTCAACACTGGCTAGCACCTATCACCCCTACCTAGGTTAAATAAAAATAAGAGCATTGTAGTATAACAAATAATATTGAAACATGCCAATACAAACCATCATGAACAACACACTCGTGTTTGTTCCGCATACCTGTAATCTTAACTGTTTCTATGATTATATATGTGATCCAGAGGCACCAAGCAGTTCATTATTTTAAAAATGACTATTTGATGCCAGGTGCCAGGGTCTCATGCCTGTAATCCCACCTACTTATGAGGCTGAGGTCTGAGGATCACAGTTCAAAGTCAACCAAGGAAGAACAGTCCCCATAAGACTCTTATGTACAATTAACAACTCAAAAGAACAGAACTGGTTCTGTGGCTCAATTGGTAGAGTGTTAAGTAACTTGAGCACAAGTCTCAGGGATTGTGCTCAGGCCCTGAGTTCAAGCCTCAAAACTGACAAAAATAATAAACATTTTAATGTCTGAATTTCTTGTGAATTAAAATGACAGCTGTGGTATACAATTCTACAGACTACTACAGATTTAATTATATTTGTAGTCAGCAAAAGTAGCAGCACTTGAATAAAGGACATTTTTTCATAAACTGGGGCAGCCTGGTCTCTAATTAGAGGAAATTGCTGGACTCATACGTAGTATTTTTTTATGTTGTGAAGTATTTTATTTATTTATTTAGTTAGTTAGTTAGTTTATTTTTTTAATTTTAATTTTATTTTTTTTGTGAACATACTGTACAGAGGGGTTACAATTACATGGGAAAGATAATGAGTACATTTCTTATCAAGGATTGCAGCCTCCTCCTTTGTTTACCCTTCACATCCCTTCCCAGCCTCCCCCAACCCAATCCCCCCCCCCGCACCAAAATTGTAAAGTTCGTTTTTGACATGACGACTTGTACTTCTCATAGTTGCATCGGATCAACCTGTATCCTTAAACGCCTTGTTTTCGCCATCTCCTCCACAAATTATACCGACATCAAATATAGTGAAAGGAGGAGTTATACTGTGGGGGAGGAACATACAAAGCTACAAAGAAATAATCTTATAAATGAGTTAGAAACAAATGCATGAAAGAAAAAAACATTTAAATACATATCTAAGGGTTCATTTTCCTAACATCATATTAGCTGACCTTTCCTGCTTGAGTCATACATATACTAGATATTGCAATTAAGGGACACCATGGGACATATGTTTCTTTGGGCTTGGCTTACATCACTTAATATAATTTTTCCCAAGTCTTTCCATTTCCTAACAAATGGGGAAATGTCATTATTTCTGATTGAGGCATAGAATTCCATTGTGTATATATACCACATTTTCTTGATCCATTCATCTACTGAGGGGCATCTGGGTTCCTTCCATATCTTAGCTATGCTAAATAATGCTGTAATAAACATAGTTGTGCTGGTAGCTTTAGTGTGGTCTTCTTTGTAAACATTTGGGTAAATGCCCAAAAGTGTGATTGCTGGGTCATAGGGGAGCTCTATGTGAAGTTTTTGAGGAACCTCCATACTGTTTTCCAAAGTGGTTGAATAAGTTTACACTCCCACCAAATATTAGAATGGAAGAAAGACAGCCTCTTCAGTAAGTGGTGCTGGCAAAATTGGTTAACTACTTGTAGAAAACTAAAACTAGATCCTTATATATCACCCTGCACCAGAATCAACTCCAAATGGATCAAGACCTCGGAGTCAAAGCAGACACGCTGAAAACATTACAGGATGGAATAGGAGAAGGCCTCCTTGAAGCATGCCGAAATTGTCTTAATAGGGAACCGGAAACACAACAAATCAAAAAAAGGTTGGACAAATGGGATTGCAGGAAGTTGCAGAGCTTCTGCATGGCAAAGGACATAGCTAGCAAGGTCAATAGAAAGCCCACAGATTGGGAGAAGATCTTCACTAGCCATACAACGGACAAGGGTCTCATATCTAAAATATACTTGGAACTAAAAAAAGTAAATCTCCCAACAACAAATCCTCAAAGAAATAACTGCCCAATAAATAAGTGGGCTAAAGACTTGAAGAGAAACTTCTCTGAAGAAGAAAGGATGGCCAATAGACACATGAAGAAATGCTCAACCTCCCTAGCCATAAAAGAAATGCAAATCAAAACAACATTGAGATACCACCTTACCCCAGTTAGAATGGCTATAATCAAGAAATCTAACAACAACAGGTGCTGGAGGAGATGTGGACAGAAGCGAACCTTAGTGCATTGTTGGTGGGAGTGTAAACTTGTTCATACGTAGTATTTTTTGGTTGATTTTGTTTTGTTTTAGGATGAGAAACCTTATTTCTGCCAATGGCCATTTGGATATGTCTAACATCATTCAAAGGCCATGGAGAATTAACAGTAAAGACGGGACACAGTCAAATGGAAATAAACTTACTTGTCTTTATGCCATGTTCCAAGTGAATTGTTTAGCTTATATATCCCTATGGTCTATAGTTTCCTATTCCTACCTTCCTGAAAATACAAGCATATTCCACCAATTCAGATTTGAGCCAGGCAATATGTAGTATTAGTGCCAAGAGTCGAGGAAAATTATAACACAACTAGGGAAGCATGAAACCAACACTTTAGTAGCTGGACAATGGGGACTCAGACCTATAATCCTAGCTACTCTGGAGGCTGATGATCACATTACAATACCATCTGGAGTGAGAAAATCTGTAATACTCTTCTCTCCAATTAGCCACACAAAAGCCATAAAGGAAGCTGAGACTCTAGATGTAGAGTAGCCTTGATTACAAAATCTCAGGGGCAGCACCCAATCCTGAGTTCAAGCTGAAGTTCAGGCACAAAAACAAAAACAATCAACAACAAAAAAAGAGAAACTGGGAGAAAGCTCAGGAAAGAATGGCATTGTCTACAAGAAAAATGTGTATGTTACATGAATTGTAAAATGGTAACATCACTTTACACACCTTAGTGACAATTACATTGAAAAAGGAATCTGAGAAATCCCAAAGGCATGGGGCCTTATGATGTGCATCTGCTTTCCAGAATTTAAAAGTCCAATCATCTGAGCTGGTAACACACAGGTTGTAGCCAAGGGTGATTAGAAAATATGAAGGCAAAGATCTTTTCAGCTTGTCCCACTAAATCTTTGATTAAGCAAAAAACAAAACAATGCAAAGTAAAAACAATAGACTTTAAGGTTAATTAGGCTGCTATTAAAGATTCAGATGGTATACTTTGTGGAGGGGAAGGGAAAAAACATATTGTATAAGTAGGTATACAGATGGGCCCATTGCAACATGAGATGTACAACACATTATGTCAAAAAACGAACTTTACAACTTTGGCGGGGGAGGTGGGAGATGGGAAGGGATAGGAAGGGGAAATAAAGGAGGAGGCAACAATATTTCATAATAAATGTACTCATTACCTTGCTCATGTAATTTTAACTTCTCTGTACGTTATTTTCACAATTAAAAAATTGAAAAAAAAGATTCCAGGCAGAATTATTCTGTTATATGATGAGCTAGTACATATGTTTTGTATATACTGAACTCACATATATCAGAAAAATATCCATGGATTCATAACTAGAAAATCTGAAATGTAAGGTATATTAATTAGATAAGTTTCATTAGGTAGCCAATGAAGAAAACACCACATGGTATTGTCAGGTTTATTAACTGAACTGCTGCCCATGCCATACATGGTGAAGAGGCATGTAAAAAAATGGGGTGACCCAACCTAGGGCCAGGATGTATCTAGGCCAAGGACTGGATGAGGTATGGCCAGGTCGGGGAAATGTCTGGCCACACTGGATCTGGATGTGACCTCTGTGCCTGGGACTCTCTTATGGTCAGATAGAAAGTGTGACCAGTGGCTGACCAGGTTGTGACTTAGCAGGAGGGGGAGGTGGCTGCCTCCAGGTGTGCCAGATACCTAGGTAACACATAAAGGGTGGAAACTTAGCTAAGAAGAGGAGGGTGTCTGCATAGGGTCGGCATGGCTGGGGCAGACCTAATACCAAATACAAGTAGTAACTCTGCGTTGTGACTCCTAACTCCAAACCATTCATTCTCAGTCATTTTCTTTCCTTCCATCCTTCCTTCCTTCCTTCCTTCCTTCTTTCTTTCTTTCTTTCTTTCTTTCTTTCTTTCTTTCTTTCTTTCTTTCTTTCTTTCTTTCTTTCTTTCCTTCCTTCTTTCCTTCCTTCTTCCTTCTTTTCTTTTCTCTCTCCCGCTCTCCCTCTCTCTATCAATCTCTCCTCTCATTCACTCTCCCTCTCTCTATCCCCTACCTCAGTATTCTCAACTCTCAAATAATGAACACTTGGTGAGTTGAACTCAGAAGCTGGGAAGAGCAGCTCACTTGGCCATTGTGATATTTAATTTCATGTTTCTTTACACCTCTTCCACTGGTCACTGGAATCAAATAATGAACACAGCAGCATGGCATCTCAAGCCATTTGGAGGAGGAAAGCAAGCACGTTCACTGCATTCTGTCAGGTCCACCCTGGGAAGGTGAGGCAGACTCCTCCCTCCTCTTGGCGAAATCTCAGCCCAGTTTCTGCATCAGGAGAGGTGACTGCTTCCAAGTGAACCAGTTACCTACGTGACACAGGTATTGAGCAGAGACTTATCCTCTTGTCGTGCTGAGATTAATGGCATGATTCAAAATGATCCACTAGTTTGTTGCGATTGGGACTTCCTAAATTTTTGGTTAGGCTATGTTCAAATTGTGATCTATTTATTTCTGATTACTAACCATGATTATAGATGTGAGCCAATGTGAAACAGCACATCAGACCATTCAAAGTTCTTTATCACACATGGAAAACACGCAGTTTCCCAAGTTACATACAAGTTGACAGACAGCAAAATAAGTCCTTAATTCTGGTCGAGACGTGTTTTTAATGTAAAACAAAATTACCTAGCAAAATATCTGACTAATGTGATTATACTTTCAAACTTACCCTACATTTTAATAACAAATCACCTATATTAGACAATGATTAACCCAAATTACCTGTAATCATTTATTTTTAGCATATCTTCTAGAGGTAGGCAGAACTGGAGCACACACTATTAACTAAGGTGGTAGAATTTGAGAGAATCATAATTCTGAATCAGTCTCGGAAGGAAAGTATCACCCATATCATCCTACTAGGTAGGGATATTGGAATGTAATCATGATCCTTGCTTTTTCGGCTTGGTGCAAAAGTTGCTACTCTATGAGTAATGTAACTTAAACAAGAAAGGATTGGTGGAAGGACTCCAGTGGTGGAGTATCTGTCTGGCAAACACAACATCAAAACTCAAATCAACTTCCAAAAGATAAAATAAGAAAAGGAAAGAAAGAACAACTCACACTGAGCATGTGTTCAATGTAAAAATTTACACTAAATCATTGTAGTTATAATACCATCATATAATTCTAGGAGAAAATACATTTTGTGTCAAGGCTAAATGAGAAAATAACATACTATATACAAAGCTTTGGTAAAGCATAGGTCTGGCTTACAATGGTGAATGCTTAAATTTGCATGTGCAGTGCTGTGCTGGGTTGTTAAGGTTTATGGAAGTCCATCATTTTGATGAGCTTGGCATGATGAAATTCCCTAACCATACAGTTCACTGAACAGATACTACTGACATATATATATATATATATATATATATATATATATATATATATATATATATATATATATATAATACACTAAATATACACATGTATGTATTTATATATTAAGTTGCATGTAAATCAAATAAAATTTAAAATGAATAAATTTAGTGAGCATATACCTTTCCCAAATAATTATTTTACCTGAATAAATTCATGTCTTAAAGTCTCCAATACTATATAACACTTACATGTTTGCTGATCCCCTTCAGCTTTTTTATGATATTGTTTTTTTTCTTTTTTAGATGAAAAATCCAGCCAATAAATACACTTTTATAACATTCCTTTCTTTATAAAATGAAAAACACGTTGTGTAATCTGGCTCTTTATGTGTTATCAAAAAATTTTTTATAATTTCAAGTACATATTTTCTTAGACTTAGGTCTCACTCATTTCTTCCAATATTATCTATGAAAAGGAGAAAATGAAGGATCATTCTGTTACTTTGGGAGCTTTTGTTATTAATCCTTGCAATAAATATTATGAAAATAAAATTCTGAAATTATTTAGAGAGATGACATGAAAGTTACCTTTCTACACACCCATGCTACTCCCTCAACTAAATCATAGAACTTGAAATAAGTAACATTTTAGCTGGGAGCCAGTGGCTCATGCCTGTAATCCTAGCTACTCAGGAGCTAAGATCTGAGGATGGTAGTTCATAGCTAGCTCTGGCAGGAAATCCGTGATGTCCTTACCTCCAATTAACCACCAGAAAACCGGAAGTGGCACTGTGGCTCATGTGGTAAAGTGCTAGCCTTGATCTAAACAGCTTAGAGACAGTGCCTAGGCCACGAGTTCAAGCCCCATGACCATGAAAAATAAAAAAGGAAAAAGGAGGAAAGCAATATTTTAAATCTAATGTGCACATATACACAAAAGTTGTCTAGAAATAAAATTATAACAGCTCCTGGACTGGTAAAAAATAGATTAAAGTGAAATTGCCTTCAATCATTCATTTAGACAATCCATACTGAGGGCAGGTTATTGGAGCTCACATAACTATCTAAAGAGGTAGAATTTGAGAGTATCACAGTTCAGAACCAGTGTGCAAGAAAAGTAACAAGGTTTTCATATCATCCTAAAGCCTGGCATGTTGGAATGCATTTGTGATCCCAGCTACTTGGCAGATAGATGTGAGGATCTTAGCCTCTGTTCAGCGCTCAGCAAAATTGATAACCTATGAGCAAAGTAACTAAATTGAAAAGGATTGTTCTAATGGTAGAATACTTGTTCTGCAAACAAAATATCTAAATTCATACTCATTTTCTAAAAGAAGAACGAAAAGAGAAGAAAGATAAAAAGAGAAAAGAGAGAAATAAAAGAAAGTAGAGAAGTGGGAGGAGAGAAGGGGAGGAAGGAGGGAAGGAAGGAAGGAGGATAAGAAGGAAGGAAGGAAGGAAAGAAGGAAGGAAGGAAGGAGGAAAAGAAAAGAAAGAAAGGGAGGAAGAAAGAAAGGGAGGAAGAAAGAAAGGGAGAGAGGTACAAATAAAAACCTCAGCATGTGTTAGATTTTAATAATGACCCCAAATCCTTTTAGATATAAATGCCATCATTTAATTCTCTGGACAGGGACATTTTGTATCAAGCCCTGTTGTAAGGTCATGGGACCTCCGAAAGACCATCAGAGACCACTACCAATGTGAAAAGCAAAAGAGTCCTTTATTTTCATGCTCAAGCTTGTTCCTCCATGCTCTAAGTAACTGGTGAGGGTAAGAGACCCCAAGCACAAAACCAGCACATCTTTTATAATATTGAAAAAACAAGTTTAGGAAATTTCCACACAAGCAGTTACATGATTGGTTTGAGGCCAGCCTAACTGCACTGTCTTTTTTCTGAACTATTGGTATGTTCTGTTCCTGGAACACTTGGGTAACTGTTCTGCTTTCTTAAGGGTGGGCAGGGTTGGTGGCAACCTGTGTTTTTTTTTCTCTCTCTCTTGGTTACTCTGAGGACAGCTTAGCACAAGATGGTGGCGTTAATCTTAAATTGGATTTACTTTGGCACTTCATTCTCTCCTCTTCTAAAGCATCAGGGTCCAATCATGGTCCCCTAATTGGCACAGTCTTCTATATATACAGTTTGGTATAGGGGTCTCAGAATCAATAGATGGATTGTGATGATTCTCTCTTTTACAAAGGACACCAGTCTACAAGGTCCAATTGTGAGTAACAAAATTAACCGTATCAAAGGCCCTAACATTTTCTTCCAGCAATCCTGACACCATATGTCACAGCTAACATAATTTTATACCAACTGTACTCCTAAGCTCCAATTTTAAGACATACTCATACTATTTGCTACATACTTAAACTTTCTGAGGTTTGCCTTCTTTACAAACATTTTAAGATGATCAGTACTTTTTAAATCCTTTCTTATCCAGAAGATACCAATTTTTCCCCAATTCATTTCTTAAGGCTTTCTTTACTACCCTCTTGTTCTTTAAAATTCCATAAGCTTTTTGTGGCTAGAGTTTAAAACTGCCCATTTTTCCTTTGACTTGTGGAACCAAGTTATCTCAGAAAGCCTCAATGCACTAGTGGGATGAAAAGCTTGCTAGATTTTAAGGCTAAGATTAGGTCTGTGTCTCATTCCTCTTACTACTTCCACTGATTAAAAAATCTCTCCTTTATCTTTAAAACACACATAGGAGGAAACAGGTTATTACCATACGAGAGCCAAACTAGGTGTGACACTGAAGTGTCTAAGGCAAGACAGTGATATCCTTGCCCCCAATATCCACTGGGGGATTAGAAAGGGTTACTGGATATCACCAAAACAATGTCCCACAAGAGCTTAGTTTTAGCAGCTTTCAACCGGGAAGCAGTCTCAAATGATGGAATCAGGCAGGAGTTCAGTCGACATCTACCACTGTGGAGTTGGACTAGGTGATGATGAGATTTCCTCCAGGTGACTGCCAGGCTGTTTTTGACCTTTACCCTGCAGTAGCATGATCTCTTAGTGGCTCCAAGGGACTGTCACACCTTGTGATGGGCTGCCAATTCATACACAGACTGGTTAAGGATACATTGCATAGGCTTGGCAGTCTGTGACCCCACTAGTTTTTAAGACTATTTAGACAATAATCCAGGACAATTTACCAAGATAACAACTGTTTAAACTACAGTTTTTAATAAATCTAGGCTTTCCTAGGCAGAAATAGAGGGCTCAGGTTTGTACTATTTTTTCCCATGCCTTTTCCTTCTGTCAATTTTACCACATTTTTAAAAAGGTGACTCTGGTCCCTTGTTCTTCAACGGGGAAGACGGGTGAAGATTCATCTTCTGTCATTTCTTTAAGCTGATTCAGGGTTGTTGATCCTACTAGCCAGGAACCTATAACCTTAGCCCATTTTACAAAGAGGTTACCAGGGTTAAATGTCATTAAGAACAATATTTTAACTTTTTACAAATGCACAGACCTTTTTTTCTGGCTACAACAGTGGAGCTTATTTAGCACTCTGGTTTGTTAAAGCATCTTTCTGGATGGTTTAGGAATGTGATCTCTAGTAATCCTAACAATGTGAGAGCCCTTCAGACAGATATCAATAGAAACACACTTTCAGGTTTACAAACATTTTTCCTGAGCAGATGAATTTCATGTAGCTGGTTTCAGTTCAAAAGTTACTGCCAATTAGAGCTTTTGGCACATACAAGGGTTGGGATCCAAACTATCTTCCATATTTCACAACCTTAGCTTTTTAGTACTATCACAGATGACTGACAAGTTCCTGGCGCCTACAAGGTAGATAGTCATAGACATTAGGCATGCTTACAATCTATCTTTCCATTACCTTCTGGCTCTGACCAATTTTTGAAGGGCCACACACTAATGACTCTAGGACCTGACATTATTTCTGCAATCCAAGCAGTGGCTTACAGTCTCTGGATGCTCCTCCATTGCTTTCGTCCCAGAAGTGTCTTCTCCACACTGGGAAAAATGCCTCATTGGCATTTCTCTTAGTTGGTTGCTGGACTTGAACTCAGGGCCTGAGTGTTGTCCCTCAGCTCTACAGTTCGAGGTTAGCACTCTGCCACTTTTGAATCCTAAAGCAACACTGCTTGCTCTTTCAGCTTTCTGCTGGCTGAGTAGAGGTCACATTCTCATAGGGACCTTTTTCTACTCGGGCTGGCTTCAAACCGGTTTGCAGATCAATGAGTTTCTTAAAGGCCACTTTACTCCAATTAAAAGCAACAAGGTGGTCAACATAGAAGTAGCTTTTAAGCATGTTCTTACCTGAAACATATTAAGTGCTAAAGTTACATGTGACAAACTTACAAGAATCCTCCCTCATTTTTGTGGGCCTGATGGGAACTGTTACCAAAAAAACCTATGAGAGCAAACTGAAATGGGAATTAAGCAATTATTTTGGTAATCCTAATTTTTCCTTTTTGCACTTTGAGGCAAATGTTTAGAACAAATTTATTTTTTAACTTTATATACAGAAATCAATTCCTAATTTATAAGCCTCCTATTAATCTCTGTTTCAATATTCTATACATTTGGTTGCATTATGAAAAATCCCTTGAACTCTCGATGCTAGGTGTCACTCATTTCCTCTTGGATGCTTGTTTTAAAACAGATACACATTAAAACTTTTAAACTCAAATAACAAATTTTTCTTAATGCAAAAATTACAATCAACATCACTGTACGAAGAAGCTAGACATAACACCTTTATGCCTTAAAAAAATCCAATGGCAGAATATCATTGAGAGCAAATCACATTATACAAATCAACTTTTTAACCCTCTTTTTAGAGCCGCCTTAATTTTAATTTTAACACATCCAAGGGGCAGTTTTAGCAGTGCTAATCAGATCATCACATCAATCATTTTTACCATTAGGTTTCCAGTGTCTATCTGCAGGGAAAAGGGACAGAATAAAGATGGGCCACTTGACCCTTCCTGTGTAATGGGCATGCACCCAGTCCAACTCTTTATGGTTAGATGAACTATGTTGGTGCCAGCTTGCCCTCTTTCGCCATGCATAGACTCCTCCCAGGGCCTGTTACACCATGCATGACCAGCAGAACTGTACTTGTGTCTGTTCACCCTTCACTCCTAAGAATGAGTCTTCTGTTGGCTTCTAATTTTCTCCTTTTTGTTAATCCAGATATCTTGATTACAGTGTTGATTATGCATTCTAAAATACCAGATTTTCTAATTTTCAAGTTAAAGAATCCTTAAAAAGCCATTAAAAACAATGTGTAAATTCTTCAGAAAATTTTTGGTAATGTCCAAACCTTATAACCTTTTGAATTTTAAACTTAAACTCACCCAATTGTTATAGCATGCTGACAATTTATATCATGAACATGTTCACAAACACATACAAAACACACTCACACAGATCTTTAAGCATGCAAAAATAAAAATCAGTTGTTTGTAGACATTCTAAAGTTTTCAAAGAAAAATTTAAGACAATATTTCTTTTTAAACTAAGTAACTTTGTTGAGTTTCATTTTCCCAGGGCTTGCTTGTTTAGCAAGGAATTTTACCAATTGGTATTTTGTTGGAGGAAGGCTGGGAGTGACGGGGGTCACCTGAAACTGAAGTGGCCTGATTTTTTAAATCAATTTTAGATAAAAGCACTTTACATTTTTGGGACTAGCTGAAAAGAGAAAACCAGCCACACAGCCTTCTCTGTGACTGAGGCCAGCTGGAGGCTGGAACTTTTATTTCCCCAGAGATGTTCAAATAAATAAGAAAAATGCAAAACCAAAAACATACATTTAAAACTAATACCAAGTCTAAAACAGAACTAGACAAGACAACAATCAAAGGCTGACTTTGTCTCTACCAGAACTCTGTGGCATTCTCACTCAGCAAACTATATTCAGAGTCTTCTGAGTGAGCCTGCCACTCTCACCCAGAACTTTCCTATCTCAGGAAACATAAAACAGAGAACAGTCAAGTCTCAGTGAATGGGGTGACAAATCACCAACATTTGTTTACCCAGGGGCCTTCCAAGGTGGAAAGGAACCCCCAATCATTTTGGAGCAAGGGAAATAAGTCCTTAGTGGCCATCCCCTCTGACTGGCAGATTCTCCCCCATACTCACACCTCCGTGGGCCAAGGCCTAAGGCTAAGATAAACACCTAATGACAAACAGAACACAAAGACACAACTTACAAAGGCACGCTGCAGCATTGTAAATTACCAACCAGAAAGTGCCAGACTATAGATGGAGAGTTTCCCCCAAAACAGAAAACTTCCCAATACAGATGGAAAACTTCCCAAAAAATGTCTGCATGAAAGTGTGAGACTACAAACGGAACATTTCCCAAAAAATGTCTGTACTAAACAGCAATCTACCCAGAGGGGTCTGGGGACGTCTCCTCACAGACCCCATTGGCAGTCTTATAGTGCATCCACCAAGACTCCTTGCCAATCAGAATACAGACTCTGTGGGAAAACAGAATTACAGATACAGAACCTACAGGCAACCAAATATACAGAACAGCAATGCCTTGATTTAACGGATGGGTTTTTTGGGACTCTGTGGTAGGGCGTCTGGAAGGTCTCATGAGGGGGATTCCAGATGAGCCCCCAGAAATGTTGCATGGACTTGGAACCCCGAAAGACCACCAGAGACCACGACCAATGCGAACAGCAAAAGAGTCCTTTATTTGCAAGCTCAAGCTTGTTCCTTCATGCACTCGGTAACCTGTGACAGTAAGAGACCCGAGCACAAAATCAGCACGACTTTTATAGTATTGAACAAACAAGTTTAGGGAATTTCCACACAAGCAGTTACATGATTGGTTTGAGGCCACCCTAACTGCACTGCCCTTTTTATGAACTATTGGTATGTTCTGTTCCTGGAACACTTGGGTAACTGTTCTGCTTTCTTAAGGGTGGGCAGGGTTGGTGGCAACCTGTGTTTTGTCTCTCTCTTGGGGTTAATCTGAGGGCAGCCTCCACAAGATGGTGGCGTTAATCTCAAATTGGAGTTACTTTGGCTCTTTAGCCTGAATAAACTATAGCATACCACATACAAAGCTTTGGTAAAACACAGGTCTGTCTTACAATGTTGGACCAATAAGAGTGTATGTCTAGTGATGTTGCAGTTGTGTCTTAATGTGTGTGGAGTTTTCCATCCTTATGATCTTATAATGATGAAATTGACTAACTACACAATTACCTGGGCAGATCTCTGCTGAGACCTATATATATTAAGTCACAGCTTAAAAAAGAACAATATTTACAATGAAATATGTTGAACAACCAGACATTGTGACCAAAATTATTTTTACCTGATTCAGTGTTTTTTAAACTCTATATCACATGTACAACTTCCTCATTTCCTTCTGTCTCATTATGTTGTCTTTCTTTGTTTTGGTTTTGTTTTCAAAACCATGGTGTAACAGGGTATTTCTTATTTTCTTGTCTTCTAGTCTTCAGAAAGTCTGCAGTTAAATAGGGTTAAGTTCCTTTTGTTAGAAAATTGAAAGAAATTGGGTGGGGTCTTCATCATAATTTTGTTATGATCTCAAATACATTTTCATATCTAACATTTTACTAATCTCACTTCAATCTTTTCCAAAGGTCACTTTAGTGGAAGAAGGAAATTCAAAGTGGATTCTGGTAGAGAATTTCTGGTACATATTAAGGTAAGCAACTCCAAAATTATTCATTAGAAAGATGAGTTGAAAGTCATCTTTTTACACACTGATACTCTTTTCTCAACGAAACCAGAGGATTTTAAATAGCTAATATTTTTTTAAGTTAATGGGCCGAAATGTGCACGAATTTTCTAGAAATAAAATGATCACTCATGAAACCTTACTGATACTTCAAAGAATATTTTCCAATAAAAGGAATCACCTTCCGACATTTTCACACAATATGTATCTTCCTGGTAACAGAACACAAAATTAGAATAAGACATCTAATTGATATCTAATTTTTGTTGCCTTTTTGCAATACTTCTTTCTTCTCATATTGATTAGTATGAAGTCTATGACCATTATAAAATCATATTTGTAATAAAAGTTACTAGATGGGACCTTCATGGATGAGATGGTGTGGGGTTTCTGGTGTAGTCCTGTCTCGTTCAAAGGAGGATTTGGTATTAGCCAACCTCTGTGGTGGAACAGAGTGGGGCTTTGAGGGTGAAAGCCAGTCTGTATAGGGCTTTGAGACAGCAGGGAAGGGACAGGAATGGCTAAACTTGTTAGGGACATGGTCTCTTGTGGAGTAGGCAGGATTTAAGATGGAGGCTGGCAGGGAGACAGGTTTTCAGTTAAAGAAGGAGGGGTCACTGGGGAGGAGTCTATTTGGGGCAGAAGTTTTGGAAGGAAGAACAAGGCTACCAAGGAGGAGCTTACTTAGAGGAGCGGTGCTGTTAGAGCACTGTGAGCCCTTGTGGGATATGTAGGGTGAGGTTTCCCATAAGGCAGGGCAGGGAATGGAGGCAAGAGGCAGACAGAAGGTGGGGATCCTGGTGCAGGAATGTGGAGCTATGAGGGAGATGCTTTTCAGGTTCTAGATTTGAGGGCAGGGTGGTACTAGGAAGACATGGTCTAGTAAGGGGCAGGGTTTCTGATGGAGAATGGCAGGCCTTTGGGAAGTGTGTTAGGGTGAAGGTGGAGTTTTCTACAGAGCAAGATGTAGTAACAATGTATGTAGGAGTTTTTCAGGACCAGAGCTTTGTGAGAGAAGTGATAGTATCCAGTGCTCTAGAATAGTTAGGATGGGGTTTCTGGTGTAGCCAGTCAGAACTTGAGAAGAGAAATTTGGGTGGGGATCTCAGTGTTGCAAGTCAGGACATGGACTTTGGACAGGGTTTCCAGTAGGGCAAAGCAACCTTCAAAAGGGACTATGGAGGGAGGGATTTACAGTTGAGCCTGGTGAGACTTCCAGAGGGAGGGCAACTGGTGCAGTGTTTTCCAGTGGAGCAATGTGGGTGTTGAGAGATGGGGTAGTGTGGGTTTTCTGGTGGAGTTTTTCTGGACCAGGGCAGGGCTTGGAGCCATGGGGATAGTTGAAGGAGGAGCTTTGAGAAGGAGTGGAAAGGCTACAATGGTGTAAGATAATTATGGGCAGGGTATCAGGTGGAGTAGGGTGTAGATCTTAGGGAAGAGCCAATAGGGGGTGGGTTTATCTGGGGAGCAAGGCAGGGCATTGAGAAGGTAGATGTGGGAGGTGAAGAGTCTTGTGGTGGAACAGGGCTGGCTTTCCAGGCAGTAGATGGGCTGTGTGAGAAGCTTCTGGCCAAGCAAGGTGGGGCTTCAAGGGCAGTTATAGGGAGGTGAAGGGTTTTTGTTATAGCACGATGGGCTTTGTGGAAAGAGGTAGGTTCAGGGCTGTGTTTTAGAATTTAGGCCACTTAGAAGTAGGCTAGTTATAGGCAGAGATTCTGATAAAATCAGGAGGAACTCCAGGGAGAAGGTTGGTTGGGGGTGGAAAAGAAAGGGAAGGGAGGATCTTGGAGGTAATAGAATATGGGAACAATGGGACTGTGAGGGACTAGAGTAGTTAGGAACAGGGTATATGGTGGATGAGGTGGGGCTTCGAGCGAGGAGCCCCATGTAGGCCGGGTTCTTGTTGTAGTATGTTGGGACATGAAAGGAGATATAGATGTGGCCCGGTATCTTGTGGTGCAGAACAGGGATTCCAGGAAGGGGTGGAGTGGAAGAGGGATTTTACTATAGCAGAGAAGGTGTTTCAGTAAAGTGTCTTGTTGCAGTCAAGCCTTTGAAAGTTTATAGCAGGTCTACCAGGGGGTAGGTTAGTTTAGATTAAGCTATTTAAGGAGGAAGCTGCCTGGAAGTGGGTTTCCAGTGGATCCAGTCAAGTTTTATGGGATGGGGGAATAGGTAAGGGGCAAGACAGTGCAGAGTGAGGCTACAAAAATTGAACAGTTACCACTAGTAAATACCGTATAAGAACACCATTTTCTGTCAGTGTAGACTTATATTACTTTTATGTATGCAAGAGATGCTGGAGAAAGTAAACAAGTAATAATCCTTCCTAGTGAATTTTTTCTTTATTCCAGTTGATTGAAAATAAAACCACAGGACACATCAGGCTCAGAGGCACACAGGAGACTAAGACACATGAAGCACTAGAATTCATTCCCCAGCACCAACATTAAGGACCACAAATAAAAGTTTAAAATGTTTCACTTGGTCATAATGGACTATATTGTCTTAAAATTGTGAATGAACAGAACTTTTACTCTGACCATTTTAGAAATCCTAAAACTAAGTAAATAGTAATGTTTTAACTTTATACAATATTGGAACATGTACTAAAAATAATTAGGAAAATATAAAACTGTACACAGAATTTCATTTTCCAGTATCAATTCAAATCTAAAAGAATTTAAAACCAGAAAATTGCCATATAGTGAGGTTGCAGCATGGTTTCTTTTCCATCATCAAAATGGTGACTTAAGCAATGTGTCTTTATCATTGGATGCATCGATGTTAAAACATATCTAAGAATATGAAGCACTACTATACAGACCCTGAAGAAACTCAGAAGGATCTATGAAATGATGTTGGAATAAAATTAATGACTATTTACAGTAGGAATTGATCTTCACTAGGGCCACAAATACTTTCCAGAAGAAAAGGCTACATTGAAAAATAAACAGTGAAACGGAAGCAGGTAGGCAGATCTTGAAGTAAACATTATCCAATGAACAACATCTAATGAGACATGATTGCAATTTTCTTTTACATACGTTAGAGTTACTGACCTATGTTCTTCCCTAATGCCAAATAACAAAGTCATGAAAATTCAGTAATCATTTTCAGAACATTGGAATTCAATGAATGTATTGCTCGAATATAAAGATAGATGTCTGATCTAATGCGTGAAGAAAATATCCCCAATCTCTGGCCCCACGCTGTGAGAAGTGTACAAGACAAAGTACAAGGAGAATGGACAGAAGTACAGTAGTGCATACCAGTAGTTCCCAAGATGCATTGATAGATGTAACAGGGGACAATATCAACAAGATCACCACAGGACTTAGCATGGAGAGTAGAGAGAAAAACAGTGAAAATGCAACGAGAATTGCAAAGGATTTCCTTGCATATTTGGCAGAAGAGTGCATGGCATTGAGGTTTAAGCTACGTGGAGGTATTATAGGAAACTACCTGTGCTCATATGGTGCCACGAGAAGTGAAGAACTTATGATTTACAAGACATTCAATAATCATAAAAGTCTTGCTTCAGTAGTACAGAGTTAAACCTTGATAAATTCTGTTTTGAAACACCTAACAAAATATAAAACCAAGACAAGAAGATTCAAATTATATATACGTTATTTGACTGTTTGCAACAATAGAGTTCAAAAAAATCAAATCACATAATGTGGATGTAAAAGGATAACATTATTAATGTAATCTTTATACAATACACATTTTATGTGAATAGTCCTGATTATAAATGATTTGTTTTCCTTACAGGTTTTGGATGCACAATACCAACAAAAAACAAAAACAAAACAAAGTAAAAAACACTTGGCATCTAGATGCCTGTGCCTCATCCCTATTCCTATATAGTCATGAGCCTGAGATTGGAAGATCATCGTTCACAGATGGCTGGGGTAGCAATACATGAAACATTTATGTTCAATTATTCAAAGACAGAGTGAAACCTTGGTTCAAATAGTACAGACTGAATAATTCATGAGTGAAAAAAACAAGCAAGAGTTTGAGGCTCTGAGTCAAGTTTCTTTAGTGTGTGTGTGTGCACACATGTGCGGGTGCGTGCGGGTGCGTGCACACACACACACACAAATGGAATGAGAGGAGAAGAGGGAGAGATAAAAGGGAATATTAAGAGTTTAAGGACTATAATAAGCATATATTAGCCGGGCGCTGGTGGCTCACGCCTGTAATCCTAGCTACTCAGGAGGCTGAGATCTGAGGATCGCGGTTCAAAGCCAGCCCGGGCAAGAAAGACCATGAGACTCCTATCTCCAATAAACTACCAGAAAACCGGAAGTGGCGCTGTAGCTCAAGTGGTAGAGCGCTCGCCTTGAGCTGAAGAGCTGAGGGTCAGCGCCCAGGCCCAGAGTTCAAGCCCCACGACCGAGAAAAAAAAAAAAAAAGCATATATTAATAAAAATGAGGGAAACGATGGATCCTAAGTTTCTTTGAGTCTGGCTTCCTTCATGTAATATGATTGTTTTCCAAGTCTTTCCATTTTCTTATGAAAGGGGCTTTGTAAGTCTTTCTGATAGAAGCATAAAATTCCATTGTGTATATATACCACATTGTCTTGATCCATTCATCTATTGAGGGGCATCTTGATTGGTTCCAATAATGCTGCCAGAAACAAAGTTGTAGATTTAGTGTGTTTAACTTGAGATCATTTTGACAAATGCCCAAGAGTGGGATTGCTGGTTCCAGAGCTATGTACATTTGACCTTACAAAATGATGCTAATTGAAATGAACTTCAAGCCATGGAAAAAAGTTGTTTTTTTATTTCAGATGTCAACCTTGATGTCAGTAGAGTGTCTAGATTGTATTTTATGTGATTTGTCTTTTGCCATTGTTTATCCCTTGCAATCTCTGTCTTTATTCTGGTACCTTCCACCTTGTATATAGATTTATCTGATTTGTATAAGTAAAGGGAAAAATATAGGGATGAAAGAAGTACAAAGAGTGACGCATTGCAACAATAATATTCACAAGACACTATATCAGAAATGAACTTTACAACTTTGGGGTGGGGAGGAGGTGTACAGGGTGGGAAGGGATAGAAGAACAACAACGGTGTGGGTAACAATATTCAATAAGGAATGTACCTTAATCATGTAACTATAACCACTCTGTATAGTATTTTTGAAATAAATTTAAAAATTGAACCTATCCTAGAAAAATATAGTTTTCAAAATAATACATCTGTCACAGTACTTGTGAGAGATTCTAGAGTCAAGCTGTTAGACTTGGAAAAGGAAAGATTGGGAAGCCATCTCAAACAGCAATCAAAAATCTGAGAACTGTGCTCTGGAAAGGTCGGTCAAGGGAAGACAGGAGTATGAGTCATTACCTCAAGAGTATTTAAGTTAGAGCTGTTGGACACTAAAAGATTAAGCCTTTGGAGACAAGATGGATGTCTGTGCTATGGTTGTAATGACTATTGCTCCTTTGCTCCCTAAAAATAAAGGGATTCAATTATCACTATGTATCCAAACAATACCTCATGTTAATAGTTGTAACCACAAGCTAGATTGATGTCTTAGTTTGTCGACATACCTGTAGCCACTGACCCCCCCCCCCACTGTAGTAGAATGAATATAAAACATGTTAAGGAGGATATGGGGATCCAGAAGCTGGCAATGAGGCTTTGGATCCTCTGATGTTATCTTTCCTATCACTTCCTGTGAATTCTCAGTTCTTTAGCCAGGTATCCCATCATCTTTGCTGTCCCATGGTTGTGGTAAGTGACAGTACTGATATTCTGAACACCTCAAAAGAAACTATGAAAAAACACTTCCTCAAAGAACATTGACATATATATAAGAGCACCTGGAAAGATACGAAACATCAGCAGTCACCCAGTGATCCTCTAGCAAGAATGTACAATTCAGGAGTATCTTTACTTCTGATAATATGAGATGGATAATTGTCCCTTTTGTATATTTGATATTTGATAATGCATACATTTTTAGAAACACATATACATTATGAAATAATGTGATTTATTTCACAGGTCACAGACCATGTCACTGATTGATGACCCTAATGCCTTATCTCAGTTGCCTGATTCAGATTTAGATGAGTGTGAATTGCCTAATTATGAACATTTCTCCATGAAACTCAACAACACAGAATGAAGTGTCAGGGTCAGGCAATTCTATACTTGCAAGGATTTTTTCATATATTAGAGTAATATACACTAACACTGCTCAGCACTCGTGGCACATTGATGTCTTATACGTTCTTCAGATCAGAAATAGGCTATAGCTTAATGTACAATGATGGGCTATACATTTTCAACGAAAAAGTGATGATTACCTCCTGCAATTATTATCAGTGAAGAATCCTTCCTATACATTTTACTGACTTAGATTCTACTCTGTGCCTTACCATTATCAGGCAGGGTCACACTATATCGAGCTACAATACTCCAGCAACTTTAGCTGCCTTTGAATTGTAAAACCAATATTGATACCAAGGTCAACTCTGCAACTCTAATCACATAGTTAGTGGACACCTGAACTTTTCAAGCCTTGTTAAAAATTCAGCTATTACTGCTCATTGTCAGTGTTAAAGATCTCACTCCTTTAGATTTATTGTCTATCTTCTTGTATTTCCAACGCTGCCTTAGATGTTGGTTTTTGAAGTAGATCTTTTAGTTTGCATTTGATTTATGGAGGTGCTAGTGATGTCAGTTGAACTGAATATATAATAATATAATTAATTTGATGTTTTGACATATGAATTTAATTTTGGCAATTGAGGAAGTGAATATGCATCACTCACAAAAGTTGCTTTATGTGTATTGATATTGCTATATTGTGAACTTCCTAAAAGCCAGCAATGGGATCACATATCTCAAATCCCATCACTTCTGTCACTGAGACAAGCCTGGAAAGGTCCAGACCAATTGTCTCTTCATAGTGAGAAGCTTTCTACAAAGAAGCAGGAGAGAATAGCAAATAGAGCAAATGAGTCTCCCAACAGTTTTGTTACATATTCTTTACACTTTGCCATTAAGACCAACGTAATAGTATTCTTTATGAACTCTTTCCTAATCTTTTCCTGTTCTGAGTAGTTTTATTTATGGATCTCCAAGAAGTCATATAAGAATCATATAAGAGGAGTTCTGGGAAGATGGCAGAGGAGAAGATGGAGGCTAAACAAGCTCTCGCATAAAAAGCAGTTTTAGAGTTCCAGTGAATAGTCCTAGGCCAGAGAATCACACCAAGTGTGCCATCACAGGACAGAGAGTTAAGCCAAAGAGGTAAAATCCAGGCAAGGAGACAGCTCTGAGATGTTGCCAGCACCCACTGCTGCTGCGGCGTTGGCCATAGTCGCCATACCTGCAAAACAGAGAGTCCAGGTAGAAGGAGCCAGACACAGTGGACAAGCAGATTCTCCTCAACACCAGCAGGAACCCACAAGGAGCGGACATTTCATCATGCAGTTCACAGACCAGAGACAACCCAGGAACCAAGACTCGACATGAGTAGAAGCCTGATGTCCTCCTCACTCCTTCTCAGGGAGCAGAGGAGGGAAGGCCACTCCTCCCCACCACCCAGTTCCAGAGATCTCCATCTTGGATACCTACAAAGCTCGGAGGAGCTGCTAGCTCCAACTCAAACCTTGTAAGAAAGCTAGAGTCATTTAGCAGGTCACAAGAACCTAAAGAGACCTACCAGACTCAGCTCCACCCAGGGAAATGTCACCCAGCTCAGGTTCCAGCCTCAGGAGTGGCTTTCTTCACTGGGTAATCAGAGCCAGAGGCTGCCCCTCCCTTTTGCAGCCCTGACAATCAATTGAAATTCAGTAAACAGAAACCCTGAGAATGGCTCCAGGCTGGGCTCTGTGAGTTCCTCACAAACTAGCCCCAGGGAAAAGCTACTGTTTGCTGAAAGGCCTCAACACTACCCAGAACCTAGCCTCATCACAGCATCTCCAAACTTGAGGAAAAAACCATCTCCCTCTTTTGTGATACTCAGAACAGATCTCCCTCCCATTGAACTAAACTTGGAGGAGGATCACAATATCCTGGGTAAAGCAGAGCATTTTTCTGCCTGTTCAAATAAACTGACTTAAGAAACCAACCAAGCCACAGGAAAATCAAACACCACAAACAGACCAGAGACTCCAACCTGTATGCCATGCTCTAAAATCAAACAACAATCACCCAAGAATACTGTACCCAGCTTAACTCTCCTTCATAACTGAAGGCCAAATAAAAACCTTCCATAGCAAAGGAAAATTGAAACAGTACATCTCCACCAAACCAGCCTTACAAAAGATTCTTAATGATGTCCTACACATAGAAAACCAACAAGACCATAATAAAGGCCAAGAAACTGCACCCAAACTGAGAATCCAAGAACCATAGGAAAAACCCAGTTTTAGGAGCACCCAAGAAGGTGGATAATATGGCAGGACCTCCCAAATACCTCTCAGTCCTATCTCTCAATATTAAAGTACTTAACTCACCAATTAAGCGACATAGACTGTCTAGTTGGATTAAAAACAAGATCCTTCTCTCAGGTGCCTTCAGGAGTCACATCTTGCCCGTAAAATCAAACACATTTTCAATGTTAAAGGCTGGAGCAAAATCTACCAAGCAAATGGCCCCAATAAACAGGCAGGAATTGCAATCCTAATATCAGATAAAATAGACTTCAAATTAAAATTTGTGAGAAGAGATAAAGTAGGTCGCTACATACTAATTAAGGGATCTCTACTTCAGGCGGATATTATAATTCTAAATACATATTCACCAAACAACAGAGCACTCAAATTCATCCAAGAAACACTACTTTCCCTCAAATCCCACATAGATCCAAAGACATTAATTGTAGGGGATTTTATTACACTACTCTCCCCACTAAATAGATCAACTCGGCAAAAACTCATAAGACAAAGAGCAGATCTAAACAGCTACCTCAATCAACCAGTTTTAATAGACATCTACTGAATATTTAACCCAGCAGCTTCAGAATACACGTTTATTGAGCAGCACATGGAACATTTTCTAAAGTAGACCACATTTTAGGTTACAAAGCAAACTTGTCCAAATTCAGAAACAATGAAGTTATACCTTGCATTATCTCTGACCAAAAGGGAATAAAATTAGAACTCACACCAAAAGCCACCAAAGAAAATCCGGTAACACAAGGATGTTGAACAACACACTGCGGAATCACTAGTGGTTCATGGAAGAGATTAGAAAGGAAATTCAGATGTTCATGCTATTCAACAAAAATGAACACACAAATTACCAGCTCCTCTGGGGCACAACAAAGTCAGTACTCAGAGGCAACTTTGTAGCTCTGAGTTCCTACATCAACAAATTGGAGAGATCTGAAACCAACAATTTAATGAGACATCTGAACCTCCTTCAAAGAGAGCAGCAAGATAAACCCCAATCCAGTAGACAGAAAGAAATAATTAAAATTAAATCAGAATTAAATCAATTAGAATCCAAAAAATCTATAGAAAAAATCAACAAAACAAAGAGTTGGTTCTTCGAAAAACTGATAAAATTGACAGACCCTTAGCAAATCTTATCAGAAAAAAAAGAGAACACAACCAAATAAATAAACTCAGAGATGAGAATGGAAACATCACCACAGAAACAACCAAGAATAAGAGCTCAGTTAGAAGATCAAATTTCGGGGAGATAGGTATCAAGAAGGAGAAGAGCAGGAAACAAATGAATGGGAAACATATTACAGAATTCTACAAGAGATCATGCCAAACATCCAAAGAGATAGGCTCATTCAGAGAAGAGAAGCCTTTAGAAACCAAACAGAATTCTATAACTAAACAATCCACCACCACATCATAATCCATTAGAGGATCATTAAAGATCAAGGAAAGCATTATGAAAGCTGCCATAGAGAAAAGATTGATTATTTATAAAGGATATACAGTCAGAATAAATACAGATTTCTTAGCTGATATGGTAAAAAGGAGAGCCTGGCATGATATATTACAAACAGTAAGGGTAAACAACTACCAACCGTGAATATGGTCCCAAGCCAATCTGTCCTTTACATTTAAAGAATGTTTAAACATATTTCATGACAATGAAAACTTGAAAAAATATACCTCCACCAAATCAGCAGGATAGAAGTTAATCAAATGTATCCTACTTAGAGAAGATCAAGAAGAGGAACTGGTTATATTAATTTTTTTATTGTTGTTCCAGGGGCTTGAAGTCTGCGCTTGGGCACTGTCTCTGAGCTCTTCAACTCAAGGTGAGTGCTCTATCTTTTGAGCCACAGTGTGACTTCTGTTTTTCTGGTGGGTAAATGGATATAAGAGTCTCAGGGACTTTCCTTCCCAGGCTGTTGTTGAACTGCAGTCCTCAGATCTCAGCTTCCTGAGTAGCTAGGATTACTGCTGTGAGCCAGTGGCACCAGGCTAAAAATGGGGGATTTTTAGAAAAGAAAATCCACCTCTTCACTTGTGTCTAAACCTCAGATATCACTAATAGAACACTTCACCTTCAACTCATTTCATCAGACATTTGTAAATTTTCTCTTTTAGTTCATGTAAGAATACAACAGTCAGTATCCACTCAGCTGTGGGACTGAATCAATTGTATGGAAATTGCTAGTACCTAAATCAAGAAATGTTACATCAAAACAAATTTGACCCACTTTTGTAATAATTATTTTCTCTTTTTATTACAAATCTTTGCTTGATTACTTCCTAATGTGAGTGATGACATTTTCACTCTACAGCCTCCATCCACATGTGGTCAAATATTTAAGAATTCAAAGACTTCCATTGATAATTTATTAGGCTGACCTCTAAGAAAATGTGGATTTCTGGAATTTGGTCTGCTGTCTTGTTCTTACATGCGCAGGCTTTTTATGATTTATTTGTTCTACAAGGAATTCTACTTTTTAATCTTTGTGTAACCAATTTTAGTTTCTTTATTCAGTCTTTCTGACATTCTCTCTGGAGATTCATTTGAGTCTGCCTCATTAAAAATATATTCATCAGCTAAATGACTTTCAGTTTCTGTTTTTCCCTGACTTCGTGTAGGCTGTGATAGCAGCCCTGACTGGCTGTGCTTACTGGAGTTTTTGTTTATTTGTTTGGTGTAGTATTTTTTTTTTAGAGGTATAGGATTACTATTTAAGGTAGTAGCTCTCTGGATCCCAGTGGTCTCCTGACCTAGGGTCAATGGGTTTTTCTCCTAAAGATTCAAAAAACAGCTGACTAAATTCCTGTTTAAATTTTCCCAAAATGAGGCAATCTGGCATCCTTGCAAAGGAATCAATAATCCTCTGTAACCACTTACAGAAATGGTCTATCACGATGGCTTTTCAAGATTGACTGTGAAAAATGTTCATTTCCTATTCAGGACCATAAAGCAGCTCACATCCCAGGGAGCAGAATTTTGGAAGGAAGGTCCCCTTCCTTCCTTCTCTTATTATAGATCAAACCATAATATTCTGCAGTTGTGGCCAGCCTGGAGCACATTTTCCCAAGAATAATATTCTGTAGTGTAAAAGAGGACCAACTATCAAAATAAATGTGAAAATACTTGTCGACTAAAGACTGATTTATCTTGCTTATATCTGTTGTTATTTTCATTACTTCAAACACATAGATAAATTATATTGGGATTAGAAAAGAGGCAAGGGATTAATGAAATAAACATTCAGTTTATTTTCATATATCCAATATAATACACTTAATCCCTTACGGAAAATTAAAACCAACTGTAGAAACAATGTCAGAAATATAAAATAAGCCTCAATATGAATAATCTGGCACAGATACATCATCATCTACTCAGAAATTCAGTCTCTCTGTACATATTTATTTGGTACAAAATAATAAAAATTTAATTAATGAATATGATGTTTAAGTATAATCTGAAATAGTCCTCGTGTATATGATTGTATATAATTTTTAGATGTCACCTAGCAGGAATTTAACATGCATGTAGAATTCAAATTTCCAAAATTTTATCAAGATGAGAGGAGTAATCCCTCCTGTATTGTGTGGTGTGAATTTCACTAAAATGCTGAACTCTTCCACCTAATACTGAGACATGTGCAATAATTTATCATTTCATATTAAAATGAGTGCTGTGTACAATATACGTTGAATTATTACATTAATTCGCAGAAATGAAACAATAATGATATATTATTTGTTTAAATTATAATGCTTCTAATTTGACAATTCATGAAATATATTATTAAAATAAGTTTCATTTTTTTCTTTTCTATACCTGGCAGAAATTAAAATTATATATTAAACGTTCAATATGAAGTAATCAATAATAACTAATATATTATTAAAAGTATATACTAATAAACTGTGATGTAAATTATCGTTCTAACAAATTGTGATGTAAACTACATTTAATAGAATTAATTTAATATTTATTAAACTTACCATCTTGTTATTGTTTCCTAACTGTGTCATTTGTTATTCTTGGTCCAAGTCATCTCTTCACCTCAATTGTTTAATTTTCTAATTTATCTCTATTGTTTTGTTGATTATGCATTTTGTTTTCCCTTTCTAGTGACTGACATAAGGCTGAAAATCTGTATGCTAGTTTAATACTTCCTATGTTAAAGTTAAATTGCTGCTCTCCACAGTTGTTCTACTCTTCTTTTTGTAGTACAGAATTTCCCCTAGTCCCATCGACTGTATTGCTACTCCCATATATTTTTTTATTTAAATTTTATTTTCAAGGTAGTGTACACAGGGCATATAGTTACATAAGTAAGGTAATGCATTTATTGCTTTTCTAACTTGTTTCTCCTTCCCCCATTTTTCTCCCTCTTCGCTCCCAATGCACCTCCCAAGATTATTTCCAAAATATTGTCTTGTGAGTATCACTGTTGCAGAGGTTCCCATTTTGTCCTTTGTCTCACCATTTTGTTTTTTCTCTTTCCCTTCCCCAGTTTAGATCAACATATTTACAATACCCAATGTATCAAAATCAAATACAGTGACTATAGCGGATAACCCATAGGTGGGGAAAACATAAAAAAGGTAAAAATAAATCATGTAGTACATTAAGAACAACAACAACAAAGAACATGTCTTGGAGTTCATTTCATTTAGAATCATCTTATATGGTCATATGTACATAGGTATTGAGTTATTTTGCTCATCTACTAAGATTATACTTGATGTACACAATAATGCTCCCCTAGGAAGAACAACTCCTACTTACTTAGCTTCATTCTGATGTAAGGTCAGTGTTGTCCCCAGTATCCTCATGTTGTACATTACAACTCTATACCTGGTCATACTGTATATCCACTATCTTCTACATTGTGAACTAAATGTTCCAGAAATTACACTTTGCTTTAATTTAAAAAAAATTCCGTCTTAATGTTTGAGGGGTGTGTGTGTGTGTGTGTGTGTGTGTGTGTGTATGTGTGTGTTTACAAAGATCAGAACACAACATTTTTCTTCATTTAGAATACAACTTTCAGGTCATTGTAAGTTGTGGCTAATGGGAAAAGTCTCTTGCTATTTTAAGGATGAAACATAAAGATATTTGTGCATGTACCACATTTGCTTTATTAGTATGTAGTTGAACACTGAACTTTGACTTATATCTTGGCTGTTTTGAATAAGAATTAACTATAGATATATTTACGAATTACCCAGTGAGAAATAATCACATGATTGGTGGGTCAGATGATATTTCAACTTTGAATTTCTTTAGAAACCTGCATACTACTTTCTACAGTGAGAATACTAACCAAGTGTGTAGAAAATTTCCTTTTCTCCCCACTCACCAACATTATTACCTTTTGTTCAAAGGTAATAAAGGGCAGGTTTATACTATTTGCAGTAATCCAAACTGGCCTTAGACTTAAATCCAACCTCCTAAATGCTTGGAATTACAAGCCTTTACCACCACAACTGGTTCCATTGATTTTTTATGAGTTATAATAGTTATGAAGTAGTATCATAGTAATTTTGAATTATATTTATCGAATGACTTCTACTCAGAAAGCATTAAGCCAGCATAGAAGTTGTATTAAACACAACTTTGTAAACCCACAGGCGATTTTCAGGGCTGTATGGAGAACTTATCTATTCAGCCTTTTGTCCATTTTTAATGCAGTTTCTTGTTAATCTCATCTTTAAGCTCTTTAAACCAGATCAATAATTAATTAAAGGTAGAAAAGAAAAAAATGTAGCAACTCCTAACATTTTTCAATTTTCAATAAGATGGTATTGCTTAAATCATTTCCTGTTTACACTTGTGACTATATATCTCAATTTATTTAGACCTTTTACAAGGCTGTAATTCATTCATTTTAATTTGATTGTTTTTTCCACAGCCTGTTTAACTAATTTCCCTTGGTTTCTTTCAGTCCCAATGGTTCAAATTTCAAACTGAAGAATAAATGGAAGGAAGCAAACAAAAAATACAGTTCCTCTCATCAGATGATGCCTGTATAAGAATGAGGAAAGAGTTCATCCATCTAAGGACCTATGATAGGACAACAAAAAAAGAATTCATTCTTCTAGGTCTTCTTTATCTTTGCGATGTAACTTAATTGTTGTAAAACACAATATACTGCTCAGATACTTTTATGTTTTATTAGTTTTACACATTTTCATATCGATTTCATCTCAGTCTACAACATAACTTCATCGTTCTGTCTCCGGTATTTTTACTCTAACAAGACATAAGATAACCAGTTTGATTTACAGCATGAGAAATTATCCCACTGGCTTGCTTGGAAGCAGAGCATGGTCAATAGATATTAGTTCTGGTTGCTCACTACATGTAATGTTTTCTGTACTACTTATCACATTTTATTTAGTATTTAAAAAAGACTGCTGGCTAAACTCAAAGCTCATCCATAGAAGTTTATATTAAGTATTTCACAAGTGTTATTTCCTTTAATTCTTAAGATAACATTTGCTATAATGCTAATGTTATTACCATTTTAGTGTTGGGAAAAATTGTAATTAAAGGCAGTAAGTGTATGGCCCAAAGACACACAGAGTGAGGAAGAAAATGAGTCAAAGTTTCCAAAAGTCTTTCAGCAATACACAAAAGGTAGATAAAATCTCTTCATTCTATGACACCCTCAATTCAATATTCATATTGTCCAAGAAATAATAGCATACAATGTCTTGGTCACATTGGGTTATCATGCACAGAACTTATAAATTGAGGTACAAAGAGAGGCATATTTCTTCTGTCCCACAGTTCCGGTATCCTTTTTAAAAAGTACTAAAACTTTTAAATATTAACACTTATTGTCTTTTAAGAATTCTAAAACGAAATAAATTCACATATAATCAATCCAAAATGTTTTAAAAGTAGGAGATGATAAAACAGGCCCCTGTGAAGTAAATTTTCTTCTACTTTATACGTTATTCTGAAAGCCTTTTGCTGGTTTATCATGCCTGTAATCCTAACTACTGGGGATATCTACTCAGGAGCCTGAGATCTGTGGATAACAGTTGGAAGCCTATCAGGGCAAAATAAATTCATGAGATTATTTTTCAAAACTTTTAATGAACTAGCAAACGGCCAGGAATGGAGATGTAGCTCATTTAGTAGCTCACCAATAGAGCAAAAAGGCCTAGCAAGACTTTGAAGCCCTGATGTCAAACTCTGAGCATGCCAACACACATGCAAGTGCGTGGGCACACACACATTTATTCAAAATACCTTCATATTAGTGTTTTGCATTAATTTCTTAACGATATTATGAGTAAAATAAAGGAAATAAACTCTTCCATCTCAGAACATTTTTATATGTTTTCATTGCTGAAAGATTAAAAATTAAAAACCTCACTTTACCATTACCATTACTAACTTGCTAACTGCTGATTTTGCTTCTGTAAATATGCTTGCATTCAGACCCCCTTCCCTGGGAAATAAAACTGGGCAGAGTCTCGAGGCGCAGATATCCAGATATCGGACGGCCCAGATGTCCGGATGGCAGCCCACCCCAGGACAAGGTCAAAGGTTACAGATAGTACATGTTTTTCAGTTTTAGTTTATGGTTTTCAGTTCCAGTTCAGTTCAACAAACCCCGGGATGGACCTTGACAACGACCACCTGGCAAGACCACAAGCTAAGCCAAATGTCAACCAATCATAGGCCTGTAACCATGTAAACCCCCCCTTAGACCAACCATGAGACAATTGTTTTACAAAGAGTGTTTTATGCTAATTTGTGGTTTTTGCCTTTAAAAATGCCTGTAACTGCTGCTCAGGGCTCTCTGACTGCCTGGGGCAGAGAGTCCGTTTGCACAAATGCCAAATAAACTCCTCTTGCTTGTTGCATCTGCTGGTTTGGAGTCTTGGTTTCTGGAGTGCCCTCCCGTTGAGAAAGTATCCCAGTGAGTCTGGGGTCTTTCAATTGCAAAATTACTGTACAGAAGGGTCACACTTACATAAGCAAGGCAATGACTACATTTCCTAACAAGCATTGTTAACTCCTCCTTTATTATTCCCCTACTATCCCTTCCCTTCCACCTCCACAAGTCCACTCACCTCCTCCCTTCCCCCACCTCAATTGTAAAGTTCATTTTACAACATAGTGTCTTGTGCATCTCATTGTTACAATGGGTGAACCTGTATTCCTATTTAAGCATTTTCTTTTTCTCCTTCCCATCCAAAAATTAGAAGAGACTATATACAAGATGTAGGTGCACCAACTTCAAATACAGTGAAAATAAGTGATTTAACATGGGGTCCGAACATATAAAGAAACAAAAAAAAACCATACTGAACGTTATACGTATGTGAGAAACAATAGCAAGAAAGAAAAAACCACTTGTGTCACTAACTTCGGTTCATTTACCTTAACATAATCTTTTCTGGTCATATGTACATAGCTTTTCACCTTTTCTGCTTATCCCAGACATATATTAGTTATTGAAAATTAGAGAAACCATGGGACTTATGTTTGTTTGGACTTGGCTTATTACACTTCATAATCTATTTCCCAAGTCTTTCCACTTCCTAACAAATTAGGCAATGGAATGAAAGGAATTTGCCTGTCATCCTTAAGCAGGGGCCATGTTAATCTTCTCCGTATCATTCCAAATTTAGTGTATATAATGCTTCCACAATACTTCTCAGGGAGCAGAGGAGGGAAGGCCATCCCTCACCCTCCAGTACTGGAGATCTCCATCTTGGATACTGACAATGCTCGGTGGAGCTGCTAGCTCCAACTTAAGCCTTGGATGAAAACTAGAGTCATTTAGTAGGTCACAAGAATCTAAGCTGACCTGCCAGACTGAGCTCCACCCAGGGAAAAGTCACCCAGCTCAGGCGCTAGCCCCAGGAGTGGCTTTCTTCACTGGGTAATCAGAGCCAGAGGCTGCCCCTCCTTTAGCAGCCTTGACAATCAATTGAAATTCAGTAAACAGAAACCATGAGAGTGACTCCAGGCTGGGCTCTGTGAGTTTATCACAAACTAGCCCCTGGGAAAAGCTACTGTTTGCTGAAAGGCTTCAACACTACCCAGAACCTAGCCTCATCACAGCATCTCCAAACTTGAGGAAAAAGCCGTCTCCCTCTTTTGTGATACTCAAAGCAGATCTCCCTTCCACTGAACTAACCTGGGAGGAGGATCACAAAATCCTGGGTAAAGCAGAGCATCTTTCTGCCTGTTCAAACAAACTGACTTAAGAAACCAACCAAGCCACAGGAAAATCAAACACCACAAAAAGACCAGAGACTCCAACCTGAGGCTGGTTATGGACACAAGGGAGATACATGATTTTTCCTACCCCTCACAAAAATTTTGTTTTTTTTTTTTTTTTGGTACCATTTTTAAAAAATGTTTTTGGAAACTTTTTTTTAATTTTTACATTTTTTGAAAAAAAATTTTCTAGTAACTTTTTTTTCTCTTATAATTTTTATTTTAGGAGTATATGTGTGTGTGCATGTTTCTTTCTTTACTTTTCTTTTTCTTTTAAAAAATTCTTTTTGTTTTTTGTTTAGCTCTACTGAACTTTTGATCTTTTCTTCTTTTTTCTTATCCATTTCACCTTTTCTTCTCTTTTGTTCTTCTTTATGTGACTTAATTGTTGTTCTGAACATCCTCAGATAAACCCGTAGTCGATTAGTAGACCTTATCCCCCATTGTGTACACACTTAATCCACAAATTCATTACTCAATTCAAAACCTCTTAGACTTAAATTCCTTAATAGCACCACTACCTCTTTATACCTATATAATATTTTAAGTATTTTTATTTTTAAGTTTTTCACATCTCCTTTATATTCCTCCCCGTCTCTCATTATATTCACGTTCTTCTCTGAATAGTTTGTATTCCTTTCTGCATCATATTTTTAATTTTTACTTTTCTACATTTTGGTCACTTTTTTTCCCTTTCTCTTTCTTCTTTTTTTCTCTCTCTCTACTTTCATCCTATCCAACTTATTTCCTACTTTGAGATTAGGACTCAGTTAACTCTCCCTGTCCCTTCCCACATCACTCTATTCTTATTGTTTACCCAAATCTCTCCCTAAACCTAGTAATTTCTGGTTTACCAAATTCTTCTTTGTGGTTCGCAGCCGATTAATATATAGTTGTTTAATGTTGAATAGATGTATCTGTTGAACTAGATTGTATCTGCAGAATATTGACTGTGCAAATACAGACTTTGGGTGATTCTTTCCTTAAGAAAGCGTTCTAGCAAAAAACTGGTGTTATTTTCATCCCAAATGGGCAGAATAAGTTGGAAAAACACAAGAAAAATGGCAAGTCCGGGTATTTTCACTCCCACTCATGATAATCAGGGGACAGAACAGATAAAGGAAAACTCCACTGCTGGCAAACATGATAAATGAAAATATTGAAAACATACAAAGGACTCTGTATGAGCATGTTAGGGAAAGAGAGAAGACAAACAAAAGGTCAATGCAGGAAAACATTGAAAACCTACAAAGGACTATGTATTAGTGTGATAGGGAGAGAAAAGTGGCAATCCGAAGATTTATACAGGAATATCATGAGCGTGAGGAAGGTACTCAAAAAAATGATACAGTATTTGCGTGAGCAGATAGAGAATACTCAAAGAGAAAGGAAGGAAAGGCGTGACCAGGCTGAGAACACGCAAAGTGAACAACAGGATGGCATGAACATCAGGAAGCTAAGCAAAGAGTAATACAGGAATTGAGAGAGCAGGATGAGAATACACAAAGATCACTAAAGGCATTCATGGGAGCCATTAAAAAAGAGCTGAAGGAAGTCAGGGAGACCACAAATGGAATGCTGAATGGAACCCAACAGAAGGAATGGAAGTCCAAGGAAACCATAAAAAATCAAATAAGTTATTTCAGAATAAACACTGGACACCCAATTAAGGAATTTAAGACGTTCATTCAAGATCTAAAACAAAGCTGCAACAAAGAATTTGAAGCCATCAAAACTGACTAATTAGAAGGATAGAAATTAAAATTAAATTAGAAAGTCTTGACAGCAGGTTAGACCATGCAGAAGATCAAAACTCGGGGATTGAAGACAGCCTAGATATTATAGAGAAAGAACATACATCCATCCAAGACAAGTCCAAGAAATATGATAGATCTATCCAACACTTGGAAGACACCATCAGAAGGCCTAATCTGAGGATAATGGGTGTAGAGGAGCACCTAGAAACAGAAGTTAATGGTCTAGGAAATTTGTTTAACAGGATCCTAGCAGAGAACTTCCCAAACATACAAAAAATAGGCCTATTCAGATATAAGAAGCTTTTAGAACTCCAAATAGACCAGAACAGAATAGAACATCCCACAGTCACATTATAATACACAGGATCAACTCAGACAAAGGAAAAGATCCTTAAAGCTGTGAAGGAGAAAAGATTAATCAGCTATAAAGGGAAACCAATTAGAATCACCTCAGATTACTCAGCAGAGACAATCAAGGCAATAAGAGCCTGTAATGATGTATGCCATGCCCTCATATCAAACAAGTACCAAAGAAGAATACTCTACCCAGCTAAACTCTCCTTCACAACTGAAGGCCAAATAAAAACCTTCCATAGCAAAGAAAAATTGAAACAATACATCTCCACGAAACCAGCCTTACAAAAGATTTTTAAAGATGTCCTACATATAGAAAACCAACAAGACCATAATAAAGGCCAAGAAACTGCACCCAAACTGAGAATCCAAGAACCAAAGGAAGAACCCAGGTTTAGGGGCCCCCAAGAAGGTGGATAACAAGGCAGGAACCCCCAAATACCTCTCAGTCTTATCTCTCAATATTAACGGACTTAAGTCTCCATTTAAGCGACATAGACTGTCTAGTTGGATTAAAAAACAAGATCCTTCTGTCTAGTGCCTTCAGAAGTCACATCTAGCCCGTAAAAACAAACACATTTTCAATGTTAAAGGCTGGACCAAAATCTACCAAGCAAGTGGCCCCCATAAACAGTTGATAGTTACAATCCTAATATCAGATAAAATAACTTCAAATTAAAATTTGTGAGAAGAGATAAAGAAGGTCGCTACAAGCTATTTAAGAGATCCCTCCTTCAGGAGGATATTACAATTCTAAATATCTATTCTCCAAACAATGGAGCACCCAAATTTATCCAATAAACACTACTTTCCCTCAAATCCAACATAGATCCAAAGACATTAATTGTTGAGGATTTTAATGGACCAATCTTCCCAATAGAGAGGTCAACTCGGCAAAACCAAAACAGAGAAACCGCAGATCTAAACAACTGCACAGATCAACTAGTTGTTACATCAATGTACTGAATATTTCACACAGCAGCATCAGAATGCATGTTTTTCTCAGCAGCACAGTGAAAATTTCCAAAATAGACCACATTTTAGGTCACAAAGCAAACTTGTACTAATTCAGAAATATTGAAGTTATATCATGCTTTCTCTCTGACCACAAGGGAATACAATTAGAACTCAACACCGAATGCCACCAAAGAAAGTCCTGTAATACACAAAGGCTGAACAACACACTATTGAATGACGAGTGGGTCATGGAAGAGACTAGAAAGGAAATTCAAATTTTCATGATATTCAACAAAAATGAGCACACAAATTACCAGCTCCTCTGGGACAGAGCAAAGGGAGTACTCAGAGGCAACTGTGTAGCTCTGAGTTCCTACATCAACAAATTGGAGTGATCTGAAACCAACAATTTAACGAGACATATGAAACTCCTTGAAAGAGAGCAGCAAGATAAACCCCAATCCAGTAGACGGAAAGAAATAATTAAAATTAAATCAGAATTAAATGAATTAGAATACAAAAAAGTATAGAAAGAATCAAGAAAACAAAGAGTTGGTTCTTCGAAAAAATTAACAACATTGACAAACCCTTAGCAAATCTTATCAGAAAAAGAAGAGAACACACCCAAATAAATAAACTCAGAGATGAGAGTGGAAACATCATCACAGAAACAACCAAGATTCAGAACATTATAAGGGAATACATCTCAAAATTTTATCTAATAAGTTTGAGAACTTGGCAGAAATGGACATTTTCCTAGCAAATATTGACATGCTAATACTAAACGAAGATGAGTTAAACCATCTTAACAGGCCCATATCAAGCATTGAAATAGAAACAGCAATAGGAAACCTCCCATCTAAGAAAAGTCCAGGACCAGATGGTTTTACAAAGGAATTCTACACAGGCTTCAAAGCAG
This sequence comes from Dipodomys merriami, assembly GCF_024711535.1. Lineage (NCBI taxonomy): Eukaryota > Metazoa > Chordata > Mammalia > Rodentia > Heteromyidae > Dipodomys > Dipodomys merriami. The sequence goes on along the minus strand of NW_027206035.1, from coordinate 1,042,280 downwards.
AGCTCACACCAATACACCTCCAACTCTTCAATGAAATTGAAAAGAAATCTCACTACCGAACACATTCTATGAAGCCATCATATCCCTCATCCCAAAACTACGCATGGACTCATCAAAGAAAGAGTACTATAGACCCATTTCTTTGATGAACATTGATGCAAAACTTCTCAACAAAATTTTGGCCAATCAACTTCAACAATTCATCCAAAACATAATTCACTATGATCAAACAAGATTCATTTCAGGGAGGCAAACCTGGTTCAATATACGCAAATCAGTTAATATTATTCATCACATCAACAGGGGCAAGAATAAGAACCACATGGTTATCTCAATAGATGCAGAAAAAGCATTCAACAAGATCCAGCACCCCTTTATTATGAAGGTTTTGGAAAACTTAAGAATCCATGGAACATTCCTCAATACAATAAAAGGTGTACATGACAAACCTAAAGCCAGCATTATACTTAATGGTGAAAAACTAAAGCCATTTCCTCTTAACTCAGGAACAAGACAAGGATGTCCACTCTCTCCACTTCTCTTCAATCTAGTTTTAGAATGCCTAGCTACAGCAATAAGACAAGATGCAAACATAAAGGGGATCCAAATAGGGAAAGAAGAGATAAAATTCTCCCTCTTTGCAGATGACATGATCTTGTACTTAAAGAATCCCATAGACTCCACTCCCAAACTAATCAAGCTGATTCAAAACTTTGGCAAAGTACCAGGTTATAAAATTAACCCCCCAAAATCAATGGCTTTTCTGTTTTCCAACAATGATAAAAGTGTGGCTGAAATTAGGAAACTACTCCATTTGTAATAGCCCCACAAAAAATAAAATACCTAGGAATTAACTTAACCAAAGAAGTGAAGGGCCTCTATGATGAAATCTTTAAAAACTTGAAAAAGAAGATCAAAACAGAACTTAGAAATGGGAAAAACTTCCACGTTCCTGGATTGCAAAGATTAACATCGTAAAAATTGCAATACTTGCCAAGGCTATCTACAAATTCAATGTGATACATATAAAAATTCAAACCTCCTTCTTCAAGGGAATACAAGAGGCAATCCAAAAATTCATATGGAACAATAAAAGACCCCGAATAGCAAAAACACTCCTCAACAGAAAGAACACTGATGGAGGAATATCAATACCAAATTTCAAACTCTACTCTAAAGCCATAGTAATCAAAACAGTTTGTCACTGGCACAAGAACAGACCTCAGGAACAATGGAATAGAATTGAAAACCCAGAAATGAACCTACAGACCTATAGCCATCTAATCTTCGATAAGGTAACTAAAAAAATAGAATGGAAGAAAGACAGCCTCTTCAGTATATGGTGCTGGAAAATTGGTTAACTACTTCTAGAAAACTAAAGTTAGATCCTTACATATCACCCTGCACCAAAATCAACTCGTAATGGATCAAAGACCTCGGAGTCAGAGCAGACACTCTGAAAACATTAAAGAATGGAATAGGAGAAACCCTAGGTCTCTTTGTAACAGGCCGAAATTTTCTTAATAGCGTCCCAGAAACACAACAAATCAAAGAAAGGTTGGACATATGGGATTGCATGAAGTTGCAGAGCTTCTGCATGGCAAAGGACATAGCTAGCAAGATCAATAGAAAGCCCATGGATTGGGAGAACATCTTCACTAGCCATAAAAAGGACAAGACTCTCATATCTACAATATACCTGGAACTCAAAAAAGTAAATCTACCAACAACAAATCCTCAAAGAAACAACGGCCCAATAAATATGTGGGCTAAAGGGTTAAAGAGAAACTTTTGTGAAGAAGAAAGAAGGATGACCAATAGACACATGAAGAAATGCTCAACCTTCCTAGCCATAAAATAAATGCAAATTAAAACAACATTATGATACGACCTCACCCAAGGAAAATAACAACAGATGCTGGAATGGATGGGGACAGAAGGGAACATTACTTCGTTGTTGGTAGGAGTGTAAACTTGTTCAACCTCTTTTTGAAACTAGTATGGAGGTTCCTCAAAAGACTCCACATAGAGCTCCGCTATGACCCAGCAATCCCACATTTGGGAATTTACCCAAATGTTTACAAACAAGACCACACTAAAGCTACCAGCACAACTATGTTTATTGCAACATTATTTACTATAGGTAAGATATGGAACCAACCCAGATGCCCCTCAGTAGATGAATGGATCAAGAAAATGTGGTATATATACACAATGGAATTCTAACCCTCCATCAGAAAGAATGTGAGTGCCCCATTTGTTAGGAAATGGAAAGACTTGGAAAAAATTATATTGTGTAGTAAGCCAAGCCCAAAGAAACATAGGTCCCATGGTTTCCCTTATTTGCAATATCTAGTATATGTATGAGTCAAGCAGTAACGGTCAGATAAGGTGATGTTAGGAAAATGAACCCTAAGATATGTATTTAAATGTTTTTTTTTTCCTTTCATTCATTTGTTTCTAATGTATTTATAAGATTATTTCTTAGTTGCTTTGTATGTCCCTCCCCCATAGTATAACCCCTGCTTTCACTGTATTTGATGTTGGTATAATTTGTGGAGGGGAAGGGGAAAAACAAGTCATTTAAACAAGGATACAGATGTACCCGTTGCAACAATGAGAAGTACAAGTTGTCATGTCGAAAACGAACTTTACAACTTTGGTGTATGTGGGGGGTGAGGAGTTAGTGGGGGGGCGGGGGAGGCTGGGGAGGGATAGGAAGGGGAAACAATTCTTGATAAAAAATATACTGAATATCTTGCCCATGTAATTTTAACCCCTCTGTACAGTATGTTACAATAAATAATAAATAAAAAATAATTCCAGATATTTATTTTTCAAGGGATGTGTAGGAGGCAGAATTCAATTATTCTATACAAGGGACCTGTCATAATGAAAAATACAGTAAGTGTTAAGGTTTGTTAAAAGTTTTAATGTTTGAAATGTATTTAATTTGGGGTATTTGCTTATATATGCCCAAACTAGGTCTGTTTGGCAGGTCATAATTCTTTTCTATAAAATAGTTAAGATTCATGGTAGCAGATCTATACCACTAAGTATGTACATTTCAGAGTTTAGAAACTTTACTAATGAGACCTTGCAAAGTCTCAGTGTAAAGTACCAGAATAAAGAGTTGACTTTGTTATCTACACAGTTTCTATTAAAACTATAGCACTTCCTTACTTTATATGTTAGCGAGGAACAAATGAAGATATAAAACATATACAAATTAGAAGGTGAACCACAAATGGTAATCTTAGTGGGTGACTTTAACCACTACTCATAGCCTATAAAATTCTTGTTGAACATCATAATCTTAGCCACTGTTAACTGTAAAGAAATATGACAATAATAAAATCTAATATATAGTACAATTTAAATACTGAAAACACTGGTAATTGTTTTGTTTTTTATTTTATTAATCATTAATACTTAATTATCGGCTTTCTTTATTTGTAGCATTGTTTTCCTTGTTGTAATAGGATACAACTTTTTGTAAGTTGTCATTAGGAGGTACTTTGTGAAGGTTACTGGGATAGCCAAACCATTTTTTATAGGTGCATGTAAATTTAAAAAGAGGAAAATTAATAACAACATATTTATTTTAAAAATGGTCAAGTAGAATCTGAATCAGGAATACTGATAAATGTCCACACTTAAAATCCTAGACCTAGGCTGTAGCAGAGGTATTACAGTGTTGAGGCCAAAAAAGTGGGAGACTGTGTTTTGTTTGTTTGTTTGTTTTTTAATTTGGATTTTTTTGGTCATGAGGCTTGAACTCTGGGGCCAGGGTTCTGGCCTTCAGCTCAAGGCTAGTGCTACCACTTGAGCCACAGCACCACTTGCATCTTTTTCTGCTTATGTGAAGCTGAGGAATCAAACCCACGGCCTCATGCATGCAAGGCAGGCACTCTACCATTGAGCCACCTTCCCAGTACCAGAGAGACTGTATTTTAAAAAATCATCTAAACAACATTTGCTTCTGCTTTGGGTTATATAATGAAATATATGAATATCTTTTTACATTTTGTGCATTGTTGTGCTTCTAAATATATCATAACTTCATCCACTTTATCCTTTTTAAAGTCATGAAATATTTCTGACAGTTTGCTTCTGTGAAGATTGTTTTGCATTTATAATTTCTTCTGAGTCATTTTTATTTTTTCAAAATCACTTTATATTTAATGCTGATGGGTATTTACACAGAGACAGGGATATAGAGGATTTAGTTTACCAAGTGAACATTAAAAGTAGACCTCAAAAACAAAAATCAGCCTTAACACATATTTTCATATCTTTCCCCACATTCTCCCTAAAAGATGACAATATTAAGAATGTCTGAGGGAAGCTTTTAAGCTCCAATTTTCTTGGGCTTCTTAGGTTTAGAATTCTTAAATTACAGGTTGTAATGGAAAAAGATATTTTGGCGCACTTTGCCCTTCAGACTGTATCTTGTTCTTTCCTTTTCTCGATTCCATTATTAGAGATTTTTCTCAGAGATGACTCAATCTCAACTTTTCCCTCTTCCTAAATGGACAAATGAATTTGCAGACCAAGACTCTTAGACAGAAAGAGTTTAAGAGCATGAATCTAAGATACTTCTTTCATACACCATCCCTACAAAGACACACGTACCAAAGCAGGATACATAGTTTCATATTTTTCTACCAAGGCCAAGGCATGAGGATGCTTGCTTCTGAGGGTGCCTGTTTGGGGCTCTTCTTGATGTTGCAAATTAACTTTATATCTAGTTCCATTATCAGCTACCAAGGATGGCATGTTTATACCATCAGGAGGTTGGCTCAACAGGGAGGCTGGATGTGTCACCTATGAGGGCTCCAAGGATCCCTCATGAATGGCACAGATGATCTGTGTTGGAAATACAGTGGGCAATTAAGGTATCCTACAAACACCTTCTCTGCAAAGCAAAGTTTACTTCTGTGGAAGGCATTCTGTCTGTCGCACGCTCAAGTTGAATAAACACACTGGACAGGCAGCTCACCACTGGCTCCCATGAATTTGAACTTTGGAATCATCTTTCATATTGGCTCAAATTTTTGACTCCTTTCAAACTAGTCAAAAGTTTTAATAATCAACCAAATCCAGAACACCTGGCCATTTGAAAAATAACCAACTTTTACCCAGCTGGTGTTCTACCACTAGTGTCATGCCTCTAGCCCCTGGTACTTCTCTAAAATAGCATTGGCAAGGTTTTGACTACCTTTACAAGGGAAGTGCTTATATCAGTGAAGCACTTCAAGATTTAACTTCTACAATTCTCCCATCTGATTTTGCTTTCTTTTCTTCCAACCAATAAGCACTGACTTTCCTATTCAGCAGTATCCAATAAGATATTTTGATTTTAAAAATGGTTTGTTTAAGGCAGATTTTCAGTCAGTTACTGAACCAAACCTGTTATACAAGACCTAAAGCAACCATGCACACATTACTATGAAACAATTACTAAAGAGGTAAATATTGACACAATAACTCATTGTTAAAATGCTTGTTCTATCATCAAACTAGTAAAGGGATCTGCCAACACATAAAGACACACAACCTTTTTTAAGTGACTGGGGGCTGGTCTTGGGTTTGATTTCATGCTCTGGGCATTGTCCACTTTAGCCACAACTCAAAGCTACCACAATGTAGTATCTTTTTTACAGCCTCATTGGAAATAAAAGTCTCATCTTTCCTGCCTGGGTTGGCTTCAAACACAGATCTTCAGAATTCAGCCACCTGAGCATTTAGGATTATACTCAGCATCATCTAAGTTTTTAGGTAATTTTTTGCCAGTATTAAATCCTTGTAAGTCTTTCTGTAGCATTGGCCTCCAACCACCACAGAGATTCCCTTTGAAGTATATTTATTCTTTTATTTTTATATGTCTATTGTAAAAATACTGTATAGAGGGGTTAGTTACATGAGCAAGGTGAAGCATACATTTCCCATCAAGCATTGTTACCTCCTCCTTTGTATTTCCCCTACCATCCCTAACCTCCCAGCTCCAAAACTACATTATACACTCTTTCCCACACCCCCTAAATTGTAAAGTTTGTTTTTCAACAGTGTCTGCTGCCTCTCATTGTTACAATGGGTCAACCTGTATTCCCATTTAAGCATTCTGTTTTTTCCATTTCTCTCCCCAAACTAGAGAAGTGTATATACAAGATGCAGAGCACTAACATCAAACTCATTGGAAACAGGGGTTATGCTGTTTGGGGGCGGGCAGAATATAAACAAACAAAAATCAAATGGAACATTATAAATATGTTAGAACAATAGCAATAAAGAAAAAAAACCACTTGTGTCTCAATGTTTGGGCTCATTTCATTTATCACCTTCTTATCTGGTCAAGTATCTGGTCAAGTATCGTATTTAGACCTATTTCTTTCCCATTCAATCCTACCAGTGGCTCCTACTTACTTTTCCATGGTGGCATTTTCAATTAACAAACCCTGCTGATAAATAAAAGCACATATTGGAATAATTTGATTATGGAGATCATAGATTGTGGAGATCAACAGAATAAAACTAATTTGAGTTCCTGTTTCTGGTTTCTAGCTTTAAACTCTTTGGAAAATTTTCAGGCGTCCCTAAGTAGCATAGTTATAAATATGAAGTTTGAATGACCTGATAACTAAGAAGTCTCTCCTCAGTAATTTATGGTGTTTGAGAATGTTCATGTGTGGGTTGGCCAATGGAACCAAAGCACAGATTCTACTCCAGTTGGCCAGTAACAACTCCAATAGTGGTCTCATGAAATACCACCAGACATTTCCTCTGGCTATGATTAGTACTTATTGCTCACCTCAAAGGATTGGCCTTCACTACATCCAGGTATGTTTCCCGGAAATGTCCAATTTTCCCCAGGTAATTGACCTGGAAAGAATGGAGCTGGTCAGTTTCAGGGGGTTTTGAAATAGACTCTTGTTTCTGAGAAGAGCAACAGCATGTTCCAAGTTGTCTCTGATCACATTTCCCTGACACACAATCATAGCAGTACTCTGTACGTGCATGAAACATTTTGTGACTTTATACCAACAAACTGAATTTGACTCTTTATTTGTAAGCTAAGGTGGAAAATGTAAAGACTCTTCACTTTACTTTTTTGTTTCTCTAGCACTCAACAAATATATTCTTCAATATTTCTGGTAGAGTACATCCATTTACAGATGAGAAATGAAAGGCCAACAGTCAATGTAATGAGTAAATAATGCTACTATAATTTGTGTCTGAGCTCTTCACTCTGTGTGCTTACAAGAACCAGTAATTTGGTGATGGAGAGGACCAATATGAAAAGACTATGGGGAAAAATACTTTGGAAAAGTGGCTTAAATCTAGGTGATCATTGATGATTACATGAAACAGGCTGGTGTCAGGGGCACAAAAAAGGAGTACATAGAAATCATATTAGTGACAGAAACTGAGAAAATGTTGATCATTCATCTTAACTAATGGGCAGGAGTAAAAGGTTAAGAAGAAATCTGAAGTGTTCTATGTCTCTGGCCAGGCAACTGTATTAGTGATATTCTTGGCGATAAGGACTACAGGTGGAAATGATGGATTTAGGGGAAAAAAGTCTCCGATAGTTCTAAATTTTATATTAAAAAGATGTAAAGATAGGTCTCTTTAGACATAATAAAAATACCTATGACCAGAAATATGAAAAAGAATAGTAAAATCGTGGAGCATTTTTAAAGGGAAGACGAAATGGAAAGTTCTGACAAACTGTGAGCAATGTGAGCACCAGTTAGGACAAGATTCGAAGAATGAGATAAATAAGGAAACAAGAAAGTAATAAACACAGATTTACAGAAGTAAAGAAAGGAAAAAAATGCAGGGAGAAAAGGTCAAAACTGTTACAGAGATATTGTAAGAAATATGCTATTTGGATTTGAAAACTAAAAGGATATACACAAGTTCAATAAGAATAATATTTTTGTAAAATGATAGAGATATGTCATATTGATAAAATTTTGAGATATGAATGTGAAGCCATACAATTCTGGATCCAGGAATTCAACAGGTCCTGTTGATTTTAAATGTTGGGAACAAATACTTTTATCCTGACCTTAAAAGAATTATACAGATGTAACTGTCATGAACTTTACATAGAGGTACTCTGTGAATATTTTTGAAACCTTTGTTTAGCCATGAGATTGTAGATTGCACTACAGCACAGACAAGTCTAAATTCTCCTACAGTTCCAATGAGTTACCCATGTATCCACATCATTTTGGGATTTTATTGACATATATTTAGATATGTTTGGGTATCTTATCAGTCTATCCATTATAAATGTAGGAAAAGTAACACCAAATATTAGGTTGAACATACAGCTTCACTGAAATGTCCCTAAGGAGCCTTTCAATTCTAGTATAATGGCTTATTTCAAAATGCTTTAAATTCTACATCCTGTAATGTGAGCATAGGGTTATACTGTGGAACTTTCCCCTTCAGATAGTGAGCACTACCCTATTGCTTAACATGGAGAAAGTACCCTCATACATAGACTGGGCGAGGGCAAACAAGAAGTGGTAGTTGGACAATGTTCTTAGCAGTTTGTACAGATGAAATGGGAATAGAGTAACTGTGAACTCAAAAGGAACGTGCAAAAAAAAGACAAAGGCACAAAGTAGAATGTGCCAAGGAAATGCTGAAGGACAATTTCAGGTGTGAGGGTGTGTTCAAAGTACAGTCAGATGATGTATTTGGAGAACTCGGGAAAAAACTGCTTTAAACCATTCAGGGACAATCATATAAGTAGAAGCCCCTAACTCTGACTCTCTAATCAACACCAACATCATCAATTTAGGGAGTATTTTCAAAGAGCAAAGTGAGAAAAAGAAGACTCATCACAGTTAGGGGTCACGTTGAAGTAATGACAATCACATAAATGTTCTTATAAATTTTCACTTATTTTGGAGCATTATAGTGGCAAAAAGCCAAGTAAATATCTTGTATGAATCTAAATTAAGTGGGAGGTAGTATATTGGTCTCTTTTTAACTTGAAAGTTATAGATTATATCTTTTTTATTGTGAAAATAAATCAGAGAGAGGTTACAATTGAATGGAAAACATAATGAGTATATTTCATTTTTTACTAGTTTTTTTTTATTGTGAATATACTGTACAGAGGGGTTAAATTACATGGGCAAGATAATGAGTACACTTCTTTTCAAGCATTGTAGCTACCTCCTTTGTTTCCAATTCCCATTACTTCTCATCCCACATCCCCCATACACAGTCCTCCCGCACCTCCTCGATCAAAGTTGTAAAGTTCGTTTTTTGACATAACGACTTGTACAGTTCATTGTTACAATGGGTCCACCTGTATCCCTAGTTAAATGATTTGTTTTTGCCCTTCCTCTCCACAAATTATAACAATATCAAATGCAGTGAAAGTAGGAGTTATACCGTGGGGAATGGATATACAAAGCAACAAATAAATAATCTTATAAATATGTTAGAAACAATCGCATGAAAGAAAAAAAAAACATTTGAAAACTTATCTTGGGGTTCATTTCCCTAACATCAACTAATCTGACATTTTCTGCTTGACTCAGACATATACTAGATATTGTAAATAAGGGAAACCATAGGACCTATGTTTATTTGGCCCTGGCTTATTTCATTTAATATAATTTTTTTCCAAGTCTTTCCATTTCCTAACAAATTTTGCAATGTCATTCTTTCTGATGGAGGCATAGAATTCCATTGTGTATATATATCACATTTTCTTGATCCATTCATCTACTGAGGGGCATCTGGGTTGATTCCATATCTTAGCTATGGTAAATAATGCTTCAATAAACATAGTTGTCCTGGTAGCTTTAGTGTGGCCTTGTTTGTGATCATTTGGGTAAATGCCCCAAAGTGGGATTGCTGGATCATAGGGGAGCTCCATGTGAAGTTTTGGAGGACCCTCCATACTGCTTTCAAAAGTGAGTGAACAAGTTTACACTCTCACCAACAATGCGGTAAGTTTCCCTTCTTTCCACATCCCTTCCACCAACCGTTTTTTATTAGAGTTCTTGATTACAGCCTTTCTATCTGGGGTGAGGTGGTATCTCAGTGTTGTTTTGATTTGCATTTCTTTTATGGCTAGAGATGATGAGCATTTCTTCACGTGTCTATTGGCCATCCTTTACTCTTCAGAGAATTTCTCTTTAAGACTTTAGCCCGCTTATTTATTAGGCAGTTGTTTCTTTTTGGATTTGTTATTGGGAGATTTAATGTTTTGAGTTCCAGGTATATTTTAGATATGAGATTCTTGTCCATTGTGTGGCTAGTGAAGATCTCCTCCCAATCCATGGGCTTTCTATTGATCTTGCTAGCTATGTCCTTTGTCATGCAGAAGCTCTGCAATTTTATGCAATCTCATTTGTCCAACCTTTCTTTGATTTGTTGTGTGTCTGGGTCTTTATTAAGAAAATTTTGGCCTGTGCCAAGGAGACCTTGGGTTTCTCCTATTCCATCCGGTAATGATTTAAGAATGTCTGCTTTGACTCTGAGGTCTTTGATCCATTTGTAGTTCACTCTGGTGCAGTGTGATATATAAGCATCTAGCTTTAGTTTTCTACAAGTAGTTAACCAGTTTTGTCAGCACCATTTACTGAACAGGCTGTCTTTCTTCCATTCTACTTTTTTATCTCCGTTATTAAAGATTAGATGGCTATAGGTCTGTAGGTTCATTTCTGAGTTTTTAATTCTATTCCAATGTCCTGAAGTCTGTTTTTGTGCCAGTACCAAGCTCTTTTGATTACTATGGCTTTGTAGTAGATTTTGAAATTTGCTATTGATATTCCGCCAACACTGTTCTTTCTGTTAAGGATCATTTTTGCTATTCAGAGTCCTTTATTGTTCCCTATGAATTTTTGGATTTCCTCTTCTATTTCCTTGAAGAATGAGGTTGGAATATTGATAAATATTGCATTGAATTTGCAGATACCCTTGGTAAGTATTGCCATTTTCATGATGTTGATCTTTCCAATCCAGGATCATGGGAGTTTTTGCCACTATCTAAGTTCTGTTTTGATTTCATTTTCAGCGTTTTAAAGTTTTCATAATAGAGGTCCTTCACTTCTTTGGTTAAGTTAATTCCTAGGTATTTTATTTTCTGTTGGTCTATTATGAATGGAGTTGCTTTCCTAATTTCAACCACATTTTTCTCATTGTTGGCATAGAGCAAAGCCATTGATTATGGGGGGTTAATTATATCCCCTGCTACTTTGTCAAACTTTTGAATCACCTTGAGTAATTTGGGAGTGGAATCCATGGGATTCTTTAAATACAGGATTATGTCATCTGCAAAGAAGGAGAGTTTTACTTCTTTCACTATTTGGATCCCTTTTATGTTTTCATCTTGTCTTATAGCTATAGCTAGGCATTCCAATACTAGATTGAAGAGAAGTGGAGAGAGTGGACATCCTTGTCTCATTCCTGAGTTAAGAGGAAATGGATTTAGTTTTTCACCATTAAGTATAATGCTGGCTGTAGGTTTGTCATATACAGCCTTTATTGTAGTGAGGAATGTTCCATGGATTCTTAATTTTTTCCAGAACCTTCATCCTAAAGGGGCATTGGACCTTGTCAAATGATTTGTCTCTATCTACTGAGATAACCATGTGGTTCTTATCCTTGCTCTTGTTGATGTGATGAATTATACCAATTGATTTGAATATATTGAACCAGCTTTGCATCCCTGAAATGAATTCTGTTTGATAGTGGTGTATGATTTTTTGGATAAATTGTTGAAGTCGATAGGCCAAAAATTTTTTGAGAAGTTTTGCATCAATATTCATCAAAGAAATGGGTCTATAGTTCTCTTTCTTTGATGAGTCCCTGCCTGGTTTTGGGATGAGGGTTATGATTGATTCATAGAATGAGTTTGGTAGTGAAAGTTCTCATAGAAGAGACATTAAAAATGGAAAAAGAAAAACTTAAATTTCAAAAGTGAAAAATTTAAAATTATTTAAATTTAAAGAAATGATTTTGAGAGAAGAAAAGGATAGGATGACAGGAGGGGAGGAATAGAAGGGAGACATAAAAAAACTAAAAACTAAAAGTTCTTAAAATTAGTTACTTGAAAATTACATAAGTAAAAAGAGATAATTCTGCTATTAAAGAATTTAAGCCTAAGAGGTTGTGAATGGAGTAATAAATATCTGGGTTAAGTGTGTACATAATGGGGGATAAAGTTTAATAATCGAGGAAGGGTATATATCTGGGGATGAGCAGACCAGCAATTATGTCATGCAAAAAATAAAGAGAAAATACATGAAAAAAATCAAAATAAAGGGGGCACTAAATGGTCAGAAGAGATTTAAAAACAAAGCATACATACATATACACCTAAAATAAAATTATGTGATGAAAAATGATTAATAGAATATAAGTTGAAAAATATAAATTAATAAAAAGTTACAATAAGAGTTCTTTGATTTTTATTGGGGTGGGGGAATGGGAAGGTCCTGAATCTCCAGTGTGTCCATAAAGAGTCTCTTGGTGGAGTCTCTGGTCTGCTTCTGGTGTTTGATCTTCTGTGGCTTGATTGGTTTCTTAAGTCAGTTTCTTTGAGCAGGCAGAAAAATGCTCTGCCTAACCCAGGATTTTGTGATCCTCCTCCCACGCTAGTCCAGTGGGAGGTGGAACTGCTTTGAGTATTCCAAAAAAAGGGAGATGGGTCTTTCCTCTAGTTTGGAGATAGTGTAATGAGGCTAGTTTCTAGGTATGGTTGAGGATTCTCAGCAAACAGTAGCTTTTCCCTGAGGGGCTAGTTTCTGAGATACTCACAGAGCCCAGCCTGGAGCCATTCTCAGTGTTTATGTTCATTGAATTTCAATTGATTGTCTAGGCTACTTTCGGAAGGGGGAGCCTCTAGCTCTATTTACCCAGTGAGGAAAGCCACTCCTCCATGGGCAGAGTTCCTCTGCTTGGGATAGGTGACCTTCCCATGGGTGGAGTTGAGCCTGGCTCATCAGGTCAGGTTCCTGTGATCTACTTCCCAAGGCTTCCAAGGCCTTAGTTGGAGCTAGCTTCTCAGCTGTGCCTTTGTCAGTATCAAAGGTGGAGATCTCTGGTGGTGGGGGAAGGATGTCCTTCCCTCCTCTGAACCTAAGAAGGAGTGAGGATATCAGGGCTCTACTCACGCCAGAGTCTTGTTTCCTGGGCCATCTCTGGTCTGCGATCTGCAGGATGAAGATATCTGCTCCTTATCAGTTCTTGCTGGTGTTGAGTAGAATCTGTGTGCTGTCTGGCATCTTTGTCTTTGACTCTGTAGGTATGGCGGCTCCCGCCTGTGCTGCTCAGATCTGTCTCCTTGCCTGAATTTTCCCTCTCTGGCCTAACTCTCTGTACTGTGCTGGCAAACTGGGTGTGATTCTCTAGCCTAGAACTGTTCACTGGAACATTAAACCTGCTGTCTATGAGAGAGATTGTTTAGCCTCCAACTTCTCTTCTGACATCTTCCTCCAAATTCTAGATTATGTCTTTCTATACTCTAACTTAGGATAATGATCTGCTGTCAGTTATTTTCTTCTCTTCCCCATCTTTTGACCTTGCACTTACATAACTTTCAATTAAATAGACATACTTGAGCATGCATTTCCAAATTCTTCAAAATTATCTGAATTTCTTCATACTTCTGGCAGCCTCCTATATCTTTCTCAAGGGAATATTTTGTCACTACTATCCTGCCTAATTCAGTTGAATATATACATTACACTCTCATCCATATTTCTCAACACTTGTACCACCAAAAAAATCCTTCCTTACGTAGAATTCATGATTTAAGTATGTCTGGAGAGGTGGCATCTGTCATTTTTGAATGACCCTAAGAGATACTTACATGCAATCATGTTTTAAACCAATATGCCACTCAGTAGATGAATGAATTGACAAAATGTGGTTTGATTGATAGATAGATAGATAGATAGATAGATAGATAGATAGATAGATAGAGGAATTATATGCTTCCAATTCATAAAGAAATGGAAAGACTTGGAAAAAATCCTTCTAAATAAAATAAACAAGACACAAAGAAACAGTTTCCATGGTTTCCCTCATTTGTAATAATAGGAAATGTCTAGGATAGTTCTAGCAGATGAGCAGAATGCCGCAAAAGCTATATATATATGTATAGGACAATATAAGATCTTGTTGAGCAAAATGAACACCTAGATATGGAAATGTAGGTTTTACTTTGTGGTTGTTGTTTTTAATGTACTATGTGATTTCTATTTTCTTTTGTGTATTCCCCTTGGTTTATCCCCTGCTCTATTTGATTTTGGTACTTGTTGATTGTATATATCATTATCTTAATTTAGCAAGGGAAGAAGAACAAAAAAGTGGGGAGACAAAGAACAAAGGGAAAACCAATTCAATAGCAATACTCACAAGACAACATGTTGAAAATTTACATTACATCTTGTGAGGGGTATTGGGGTAAAGGAAAAGTGTGAGAAACATGAGGGAGTGGGTAAAATTTAGACATGTTATGTATTCACTACTTTATAATTACTGCAACCCCTAAAAATAAGTTCCCTAAAATATAATTTCACTGTATTGCTATAGTAAATATTATTCCATGTGTATTACCTTTTTTAAAAATGAATACTATTAGGCATCTAATTTGAATTAATGACTCCTTTCTTTATCAGAGGTTCTCCAACGTGAATGTTATCCAACTATACAATATTTTCACAATATACTTGCCATTATTTTGAAAAAAACCCAATAATTTTAGTTTTGTCTCATAGTGAAACAGAAGACGGTTTAATTCTCTGGAATCTCCTAACTTTTGAAACTGAATAATTGTTAAGAGGACAGAATATATATGTTCTTCAAAATTCCTACAACTACTAACTTTTCATTTTCAAATTCTGAACCTTCCACACCAGAGATATTAAAAATAGTACCTGATTGCATGTTATTTAATTCTGCAATAGCTGCAGTTTCCAATGGGGTGTTTCATATTGAGAAATCAACAGAAAAAATAGCCACATTCTAGTAGAGGATATAGCTACGAAGCATGTGTAATAATTACTTCCTCAAGAGTAAACATTTATTCATCATATTGAGCTATTATGTCTATGACCATCAATCCCAAACTTTTATGCCATGAAGTCATCTTAGCTCAACAGTTTCCAACTTGTAAGGTGCACCATAATATTCCTTAATTTACATCATGAATAGCTTACCTCTATTGTGGAAAAATAGTACACTTCTGCTAATGTGATGCCCTTCCTATTGTGGAAAGAACACTACACTAAACATTGCTGCATCATTTCCCCCCAGTGGTATTCTAGAAATCAGAACACTTGCAAATATTATTTATATTTATATTTTTTATCTATCATAGGTATTCATGAGGTTAAGATCAGAAGATGATGGTTCAAAGCCCACACAGGCAGGAAGATTCTTTACATTCTTCTCTCCAATAAACTGATCAGGAAAAGCCAGACACAAGTGGCATTGATGTTGAAATGGTAGGGCATGAACCTTGACCACAAACAGGCTCAGAGAGAGTGGCCAGACCCAGAGTTCAAGTCTGAGGACAAACCAAAAAACAAAATAAAATAAAAACCAACTCTAACCTTAGCATTTTGCTCATTGTATACAGAGGCATGTAATTAAGGAAATTTCCTCCTGAATTATGAATAGATTGAAGAACCAATTCATCACACAATTATTTACTTCGTATCATGTTACACCAAAGCCTCAAAAATTGCTTTTTCTAAATTTGTTAATTAATATCATCCAATTGTTGGCAACTCTGTCTAGATTATTCACATTATCAGTTTATTCATGAACTGTTGGATTTATCTATTAACTAAATTCTAATTATACCTCCCTTGAAAGAATATTTTAGGCAAATAGAATGCCACAATCATAGGCGAATTTGTCAATTATACCCTCTACTTAAAAATAATTTTGTAGTATCCTATAGAATATAAAATTACAAAGAAAACCAAAATATTTATTTTAAATCTAAATTCTAACTTAACAAATTCTTCAAAGTCCTACATTAAATGAACTTTGTTATGTCTCCAGGCTTAAATATTTGTAATCCTTCATCATTTCTTTGGAATCCAACAGAATCATGATTACTTTCTCAAATTTTTTATCGGAAATCAGGAGCCATTTTGCATCTAGTAATGTTCTGTAATGAAGAGAGCATTTAAAACACAACTGAGGAGTATATATGAATTGCATTTCAATAGGAAACTTGACTACTCAAAACATAATGGAAAAATTAGCCCAAACTTCCTACTGTGTATCCCTTTCTTGTTGTTCGGAATGTTTCATAGAGCCAAAATTATACTATTTGGTCCAGAGAAGGTATCGCTATGTATATGCATTCTCTAATCTCCTGTCTTAGCCTGAGTGCTAGACTACCAGTCTTGTATCACATTGCCCTGCCATAGTTTGTTGGTTTATTTAATCTAGATACAGACTAGCAATTCTGAACTTCTCCGATGATCTTATCCATTAGACTGACTGCTCAGACTGTTTATGTACTATTTTCAAAGACATTCTAACATTTGACACAGGATATGAACATTTTGAGATGCACCTGCAGGGGTCTGTGATTCATTCTTCCATGGATCCGATACCTTTAATAATGATTACTTGACTTTTCTATTATCTCTGGTCTCTACCTATGTAACACTGTCAAACATCTTTGAAGAAATTTCACTTGAGGACTTCCAATAATAAAAATTATCACTTGATCTAGTCTTACTCAGGATATATTTTCTATTATTTTCTAACTTTTCTCCACATTCTGAGAGTTGTTTCATTTGTGCAGGTGTTTGCTCATATAAGTGCCTCTATGTGTATGTGTATGTTTGCATGGTGCATGCAAAAGCCTAAGCAACCTTATTCAGAAATCTTGCTCATGACTAGTATTCCATCACTTGATCGCACGCCTATATCCTAGTTACTCAGGAGGCTGAGATCTGAGGATTGCAGTTCAAATCCAGCACGAATAGGAAATAAATATTCTGAGGCACTTATTTCCAATTAACCACCAAAAAACTGGAAGTGTCACTGCAGCTCAAGAAGTAGAGTGCTAGCCTCGAGCTGAAAAACGGAGAGACATTGCCCAGGCCCAGAGTTCAAGCACCACCACGATCATCAGAAAGAAAGAAAGAAAGAAAGAAAGAAAGAAAGAAAGAAAGAAAGAAAGAAAGAAAGAAAGAAAGAAAGAAAGAAAGAAAGAAAGAAAGAAAGGAAGAAAGGAAGGAAGGAAGGAAGGAAGGAAGGAAGGAAGGAAGGAAGGAAGGAAGGAAGGAAGGAAGGACAGAAAGAAAGAAAGAAAGAAAGAAAGAAAGAAAGAAAGAAAGAAAGAAAGAAAGAAAGAAAGAAAGAAAGAAAGAAAAAGAAAAAGAAATGAGTTTTTGGTCACCAGTTTATTACTAGTATAATTCGTGCTATCTCAACATAGACTTTTTTTCCAGTTAAATCCATGCTCTTATATCTAACTTGCTTGGGAACCAGAATTATTCTTCCAGTCTATGTTTTACAAATTTGCATGATTAGCAACCATGATTTAGAGATAGAAGATGAAAGAGTGGCCTTTTCCTTCATGTTCCACTTAGTATTAATGCTTTCTCTATGTCACTCCCATAGATCTACATATTGACTGGCTTTATTGGTTCAATGTTGTCTTATTTGCAGAGTCTTCTATAGTAAATTGAACAATTATACTTAAGCACAGAACTTTTCTTTCTCCTATTATTCCTATTTTTCTTCTCCTGATAACTTATCTACACTTGGGAAATAATGCACAACACACACACTCACAAAAAATAAACTTTTCTGAGAATCTTCTTCCCAGTTAAATTTAATTTACAGAGCACTTTTGAAATTTGAACTTAATGTACTCTGGATAATGGTTTCTTTCATGTTTTTATTGTGAAAATAGTGTACAGAGGGGTTAGCGTTACATAAGTAAGGTAATGAGTACATTTCTATTGAGCTTTGTTACATCCTCTTGTTTTGCCTGTGGTATCCCTTCCCTCCTCATCTACACAATTCCCCCTCCACTCCCCAAATTGTAAAGTTCATTTTCTACATAGTGTCTTGTTCATCTGATTGTTCCTATAAGTCATCCTGTATCTTTCTTTCAGCATTTTATTTCCCTTCCCCTCCCCACATTAGAAAAATGTATATACAATATGCAGGGCACTTACCTCAAATCCAATGAAAACAGGTGTTATACCATGGGAGACATAAAAGAGAAACCAAAAAAAATAACATAGGACATTTTAGATACATTAAAAACAATAGCAAAAAGGAAAAAAAAACAAATTGTGTCCCTATCTTGGGGTTCATTTCACTTAACATCTTCTTTTATGGCCATATATACATGGATAGTGTTTTTATAAGCCATTTAAATTTTATATGTTGTATTTACTAAGTTGTCTCTGAAACTCGTGTTACCTCATGTCCAAAGATGTCTTTGTGCTATTTCAATGAAGCCAGAAAACATTTAGTTTACCTCGAGCAATGCCATAGATTGTTCCTGGAAGTAAGTGGCAGGAACTGTCACTGTAAGTGGAAACTGATCCCAAGAGAGGAATTGAACATAGAGAAATGACAAAGTGCAAGTTAATTTGTGTGTTCCTTTTTACTGTACAAGAAAAGAATCTAAGGATTGGAGGAAATTCTGTGCCTGACTTTTTCATGTGTGTTCTTTACTCATATACAACTTGTCTCTAAACTTCTAGTTGAGAATATTACAAAAGGAATCAACGTGCCATTTGAATACCAGCATAAAACACAAGCCATTTGAATACCAGCATAAAACACAAGGAAATAACATTGTTTTTAAAAGATAATGAGTACAATTCTTATCAAGCATTGTAGCCTCCTCCTTTGTTTACCCTTCCCATCCGTTCCCAGCCTCCCCCGCCCCCCCCAAACCAAAGTTGTCAAGTTCGTTTTCGACATGACAACTTGTACTTTTCATTGTTGCAAGGGGTCCACCTGTATCCTTATATAAACGACTTGTTTTTCCCTTCCCCTCCACAAATTATACCGACATCAAATAATTGTAACCCCTCTGCACAGTATTTTCACAATAAAAATATTTTAAAAAATAAGTAAGGAAAAAAACAAAAAAAGTGTTCTATTGTAAAGTGCTCTACTACAGGGAGGTTTTAATGTGCCTTATGCATGGATATTTCACTACTGAGATGTTTCTCTTGTTGAATGAGTCAGTTATCAATTCCTTTAGTCTTGTCCTGAGTTCTCCATCACAATAAGGATTACAAAAAAAGCAGCATTCAGTGAGTATGATCAGCAAAAGAGCCTCTTCTCAAACCAGTGCTTTAAGGATGGTCCCAAAGTAATATGTGAGTTTTTTTCCTTGTTTGTTTGTTTGTTTGTTTAGTTTGTGCTGATTCTGGCGCTTGAACTCACAGGCTGGACTATGTCCCTGAACAGTTGTCTTTCCTGTCCAACTTCCCCGAAAGCTAGTAATCTACTGCCTGAGCCAAAACTTCACTTCTGGCTTTTTTGGTGTTTAATTACAGATAAGAGTATAACAGACTCTCCTGCCTGGGTGGCTTTGAAATGAGAAAGTAAGAAAGCCAAGTGACATCAACTGTATTAAGATTTCTGTTTTGAACCAAGAAATACTAGATGAAGTTTATTATAAAGTTAATATTGGACAATTTTTAAAGGAAGAGAATATGCCCATCAAAGATGCCATAACGTAAATACACAAAAGTAGGTGCACTGAATCATTTTGGAATTATTTTTCTGCTTAGGAACATAACTCTTGACTTCATAGTTCCTTTTGGGGAAACTTAAAATAATATTTGCATTTTTTTGGCCAGGGGGCTTGAAATCTGATCCTGAGTACTGTCCCTCAGCTCTTCAGCTGCAGGTGAGCACTCTACCACTTTAGGTACAGCACTACTTCCAGGTTTCTGGTGGTTATTGGAAGATAAGAGTCTCATGTACTTTCCTGATCAGGCTTGCTTTGGACTGCAATCCTCTGGTCTCAACCTCCTTGAGTAGCTAGGATTGTAGGCGTCAGCCACCAGCACCTGGCTCATATTTGTATTTATGTGCACTTCATGACACTATGTAGACAAAAAAATGGAAATTTGAATCAAATGCTGACATTGTAGCTGTTCAGAAAAATTGAGGTAGTAATAAATATGTCCTCCTTTTCCATGTTGTTACATTAATGAATCATGAGCAATGGGACCCTTACATTAGTACCCTCTGCCATCTGTTTAGGTGTGTTTAGTATCAGGAAATGCTCATAGAGAAATATAGAAAGACTGAGATCTTTAGAAAGCAAAGGAGATCAGGTATGAAAGAACAGCATAGAAGGAGATACAACTTATCACTCAGAGATTAAGAACTAGCCAACGAGATTTAGCATGCTAAAGGCAATGAGGAATAAGCCTACTTGATAACTAGTTCTTCAATAACCAAAAATGGTTCCCTAGAACAGTTGCTGGTATAACTAAGTAATTATTATCATTTATTCCTTCCATCTGGAGTTATTCCTTCTCTTCTGTCACAATTGTTAATTAGCCCCTGCTTTTTTGGTGCCATGAATGTCCAAAAAGATTTCTAAATCTCACTTAGACTACCCTTCTCTTTGTGATTAGCAGTGACCACACAAAATCCTGGAATCTTTGAATTTCCAGAATTAATTTTTACCTGATATCTAAGCACACTCCTGGCATTAATAGCCATGACTTATTAACAAAACTTTTTTTTTCAACACAGTATTCTAATATAGATAAACTACATGAATTAAGGACTATTGTCACGTATCAGCATGGAAGGAGCAATTATATTTTCCAAATATGGGTTCTTTATTTTGCATTTACTAACTAAATGTATTTTTTTCCAGTCCTGGAACTTGAAGTGAGGGCCAGCGGTCTGTTACTGAGGAGTTTTTGTTTTGTTTTGGATTTTTTTGCTCAAGGGTAGCACTCTACCCCTTGAGGCACAGCACCATTTACAGTTTGTCTTTTTCTATTTATTTGGTACTAAAGAATTGATCCCAGGTATTCATGCATGCTAGGCAATAACTGTACAATGAAGTCACATTTTCAGAGACCTAAATGACTTTCTTAAGATGGCATTAATATTTCATTCCATTACTATGTATTATAATTTCGGCCAAGTGGTAGAGAAGAAGTGGAAACAATACTAAGTCCAGTAAGGCTGACATTGCCATCACATCACTAAGGAAATACACTCTTAAAACCTGCAGGACTGATAGGGCTGTTACATGTGACATTATTATGTAAAACACTCTTAACAGTCATCTCCGACATCCATAATTTTCTGCTTCCACTTTCATGGTCAAGCTCCAAATATCTAAGCCTTTTTATTCATTGGATGTGTTTCCTAGGAAGGAAGAAGGAGGATGTGGAAGGTGATGGTTGAAAAATATGTATAATGGTTCCCTGACCACATTTTTTTGCATTTTTAAAAAGTGCTACTGATGAGGTCCCATTTACATCTAATTGACTATGCTATTTGCACAAGATTCAGATAAATGAAGGCATTTATTCTGGTGGATAGTCACATATATTAACAAAATCCATTTCTGGGAAAAAATGATACTAAGTAACAAAGTATAAAGTATTGTCTTTAAAATGGTTTCTTCTAGCAGAACAAAATGTAGTATTGAAATGATTACTCCAGCTTTCTATGAGATGTTATGGTGTCTCAGTATCAAAATGTTCTCTAATTCCTGTAACATCCGAGCATTAAAGACATGATTTGAAAATCTCAGTAGTTTTAGAAACAAAGATACATAATAACTTCCTTCTTGCAGAGACATGTGATAGCAAGTATGATTGACTGTATTATAGTTCTCATTTTTTTCCCTCTTCATCACAAGTGTTGCATATTTTGGCATACTACCCTATGTCATGAATCAGCTCCCTGTAGTTCAGATTTAACTCTACTCTGCAATGTCAAGATGGGTCATGTAAGCTACTTCAGTTTACAAAAGTGAACCAGAGATGGCGACAGGCTATTTCTAGGGGATTTCTGTCCCATTCTCTGTGTCTTACAGCTGACTTATTTTCCCTTCAATATAAAAATAGCATATTTCCAGAGGTAATCTTCCGTCAGCTTATATACTGGAGGAATATACCATGTGAAATTGAGTCAAAAGTCAAATACAGCCACATACATATAAGACAGCAAGAATTAAGCTATTATTAGAATATGATACATGGTATTAGATTCTTACCATCCTTGTATACTTTTATGAGAGTTGAGTATGGCGCACCAGAATTTAACAAATACTAAACAAGAAATAAGCAAATAGATAAAATTTCCTGTTTGATGCGACTACATTTTTTTTTATAAAGAAGCATTCTCCATATGATCACTTTTGTAGTTAGCTTTTTGTATAAATGGGTTTAATCACTCTAGAGCACTGTATTTAATATCCACAATAATTACCCAGACATCGTGATTAAGATGAGGAAAAACAAAATGTTAGATTTCTCATCATTTTTTCATTATTTAGAGAATACTTTATTCGTTTCTGTAATCAAACCCACGTAGATAAGACCTTGCATATTTAATAGAGTGCATTAACCCCTGTACAAATGGAAAAAATTAAGTTTAATATTTTTAGACCAATATGGCTATTAATTTCTGTACAAGACCAACTCAACACGGTAAACTGGGATACTGTTTCCAACTTTGACAGCACAGCTAAAGTTTACAAAAAATCAAATCACATATATATATATATATATATATATATATATAGAGAGAGAGAGAGAGAGAGAGAGAGAGAGAGAGAGAGAGAGAGAAATAATAGCAGTATGTTATGCATCAATAGCAGCAATAGCTTTTCCAGGTTCTGCAGTCATGTGAACAAAACTAGAAACCCAGCGCATCCATTAATAAAAAGAAAAAAAGATAAAAAACAAAACCCCATAAAAATGCGAAGTTCTGTTACTGTTGTGGTACCTGGCACCATTTTTTTAACTTCTGAATCATCATCTGGAAAGAAAACATTTTTTTAATTTTATTTGTGAACATACTGTAGAGAGGGGTTACAATTACATGGGCAGGATAATGCATGCATTTCTTACCAAGCATTGTAGCCTCCTCCTTTGTTTACCCTTCACATCCCTTCCAACCCTCTCCCCTCGCCCCCACCCATTCCTCCCCCCATCCTCCCCCCCCCCCGCAGAACAGACGTACAACTTGTACTTCTCATTGTTGCAACAGGTCCACCTGTATCCTTAAACGACTTGTTTTTCCCCATCTCCACAAGTTATACTGACATCAAATATGTGAAAGCAGGGGTTATACTGTGGGGAAGAGATATAAAAAGCAACAAAGAAATAATCTAATAAATGAGTTAGGAAAACATGCATGAAAGAAAAAACATTAAAATACATATCTAAGGGTTCATTTTCCTAACATCACATTATCTGAACTTTTCTGCTTGACTCATACATATACTGGATATTGCAAATAAGGGAAACCATGGGACCTATGTTCCTTGGGCCTGGCTTACTTCACTTAATATATTTTTTCCAAGTTGTTCCATTTCCTAACAAATGGGGCAATGTCATTCTTTCTGATGGAGGCATAGAATTCCTTTGTGTATATATACCACATTTTCTTGATCCATTCATCTACTGAGGGGCATCTGGGTTGGTTCCATATCTTAGCTTTGGTAAATAATGCTGCAATAAACATAGTTGTGCTGGTAGCTTTAGTGTGGTCTTGTTTGTAAACATTTGGGTAAATGCCCAAAAGTGGGATTGCTGGGTCATAGGGGAGCTCTATGTGAAGTCTTTCGAGGAACCTCCATACTGCTTTCCAAAGTGGTTGAACAAATTTACACTCCAACCAACAATGAAGTAAGGTTCCCTTCTGTCCACATCCCCTCCAGCATCTGTTGTTAGAGTTCTTGATTTTTGCCATTCTAACTGGAGTGAGGTGGTATCTCAATGTTGTTTTGATTTGCATTTCTTTTATGGCTAGGGAGTTTGAGCATTTCTTCATGTGTCTATTGGCCATCGTTCTTTCTTCTTCAGAGAAGTTTCTCTTTAAGTAATTAGCCCACTTATTTATTGGGCAATTGTTTCTTTGAGGATTTGTTCTTGGGGGATTTAATTTTTTGAGTTCCAAATATAATTTAGATGAGACCCTTGTCCGTTGTATGGCTAGTGAAGATGTTCTCCCAATCCGTGGGCTTTCTATTGATCTTGCTAGCTATGTCCTTTGCCATGCAGAAGCTCTGCAACTTCATGCAATCCCATTTGTCCAGCCTTTCTTTGATTTGTTGTGTTTCCGGGTCTCTATTCAGAAAATTTTGGCCTGAGCCAAGGAGTCCTAGGGTTTCTCCTATTCCATCCTGTAATGCTTTCAGAGTGTCTGCTTTGACTTCGAGGTCTTTGATCCATTTAGAGTTGATTCTGGTGCAGGGTGATATATAAGGTCTAGCTTTAGTTTTCTACAAGTAGTTAACCAATTTTGCCAGCACCATTTACTGAAGAGGCTGTCTTTCTTCCATTCTATTGTTTTAGCTCCCTTATCGAAGAATAGATGGCTATAGGTTTGTAGGTTCATTTCTGGGTTTTCAATTCTATTCCATTGGTCCTGAGGTCTGTTCTTATGCCAATACCAAGCTGTTTTGATTACTATGGCTTTATAGTAGAGTTTGCAATTTGGTACTGATATTCCTCCAGCAGTGTTCTTTCCGTTGAGGAGCGTTTATGCTATTCAGGGTCTTTTATTGTTCCATATGAATTTTTGGATTGCCTCTTCTATTTCCTTGAAGAACGAGGTTGGAATTTTGATGGGTATTGCTTTGAATTTGAAGATATCCTTGGGAAGTATTGCCATTTTCATGATGTTAATCTTTCCAATCCAGGAGCATGGGAGGTTTTGCCACTTTCTAAGTTCTGTGTTGATTTCCTTTTTCAAGATTTTAAAGTTTTCATCATAGAGGTCCTTCACTTCTTTGGTTAAGTTGATTCCTAGGTATTTTATTTTTTGAGGGGCTATTACAAATGGAGTTGCTTTCCTAATTTCAGCCACACTTTTCTCATTGTTGTCTTACAGAAAATCCATTGATTTTGCGGGGTTAGTTTTATACCCTGCTACTTTTCCAAAGTTTTGAATCAGCTTGAGTAATTTGGGAGTGGAATCTATGGGATTCTTTAAATACAAGATCATGTGGTCTGCAAAGAGGGAGAGTTTTATTTCTTATTGGAAAGAAAACATTCTTGAGAAACATCATTAAAAACAGCTCTGATAAAACACATTCACTACTTCTACGTATCATAAAGCAGGTACAAGGTATTTATAATCACAGAGGGATGATACAGTACTGTCCTACATCTATAATACTAGAGGATACAATTAAAAAGGCACTATTAAGACTTGATTCTACTTTTCCAGAGGGCCAAATGATGGTATGACACAGCTCATGAAGAAATGCACTTTCTTAGATAGGAGTTCCTTGATCAGTTTGACAGTTCAAGTACTCAGTACTTTGTCTCTTAGTACTCAGTACTTAATCCCTTAACATCAGCCACAAACCGTTTGAAAATTGAGGTGCGGGAGAAGGAAGAGGAAATAATCCCCAAACAACAAACAAAAACTATACCCAACATCCACTGGACTCATACAAAGATGACTGAGTGAAGGTAAGCAAGACTCAACTTGTCTGTTGTATGTTTGAATGGCGAGAATCTCACAGAGTCTGATGAGAGTGTAGCCAGGCCCTGGACGTATGGATGCTGTCATTAATAGTTCACCGTTTGCTCACTCATCCAGGATATCCTTCTCTTTTTCTCTTCTCTTTTTTTAGTGTGAATTTTCATCCTTTCTCCAAATTCTCCTATTAATAAAGGAAGAATGACACTTTGTGGATATCAAGCAAGAGGCTTCACAGCCAGAATTTCATTCTTTCAGAAATAAGTGAAGTAAAACAGAGTAGCTCGACGAAGAATAAAGTTTTTTTCCCCTGTCTGGCTCCCACTATAGTGTCTTAACATGAGTTAATTATCTAATAAAACATTTGCCTTGGCTAATTTTTTAATATAGATTTTAAATAAAAAATAATTTTTAAAAAATTTTAAAAATACATTTTAAATAAATAGTAATTTGTTGTTTGCTTTTGGCAGGCATGAAATAAGGCTGCATTTTCATTGGGTGAGTTAAGAGATTAAATTTTATGAGAATCTAACATAATGAAAAATAGATGATTTTAAGATAAATAGCTTATTGGTACATTTTTAACATGAAATATCCACAGAGACATCTTTTTTCTTCTTTTCCTCTCCACACTCATTCAACTTCAATAACCAATTCATGTAATTGAAATATCTGTGTTTTGGGGAATAAATTAGACATAAAAAGTTACAGAAAGAGAACCAATATTAAATGGTGTATTCTTTAAAAATAGCATTCAAATAAATATTAGCCATAATTCCAAAATAATAGCCATCAAATGATATTGAAAAGAGAAGAGTTTAAGCAGAATGTATAAAAAGTGATAGTGCCAGAACTGCTTCAGGAGCTGCTCTCTGGGATTTAGGGTTTCTAGAACATTACGTTTTAACCAGGATTAATTGCCTTCAAGGACGATATTTTTTAGTTATATTTCATTGAAGAAATATGTGGTTCAAATTTAATGAAAAGATAACAGGTTATAATCTGTATTTCTCTAAGGTGTTTAGTATTGATATTTTTTATTGTGAAAA
Source organism: Dipodomys merriami (assembly GCF_024711535.1). Taxonomy (NCBI): domain Eukaryota; kingdom Metazoa; phylum Chordata; class Mammalia; order Rodentia; family Heteromyidae; genus Dipodomys; species Dipodomys merriami. The sequence goes on along the minus strand of NW_027206035.1, from coordinate 1,015,542 downwards.
TACCGTACATAGGGTTTACAATTACATGGGCAAGGATATCAGTACATTTCTAATCAAGCATTGATGTTTCCTCCTTTTTCTCCTTTTCATCCCTTCCCAACTCCCACCCCCATCAACCCTGCCCCGGCAAAATTTGTAAAGTTCGTTTTTCTACATAACGACTTGTACATCTGATTGTTGTAATGGGTCGACCAGTATCCCTATTTAAACAATTTGTTTTTTCCCTTCCCCTCCATAAATTATACCAACATCAAATACAGTGAAAGCAGGGTTATACCATGTGGGAGGGACATTCAAAGCAACAAAGAAATAGTAACAATCACATGTAAGAAAAAATATTTGAATATTTATCTTGTGGTTCATTGTCCCTAACATCACATTATCTGACCTTTTCTGCTTGTTTCAAACATATACTAGTTATTGCAAATAAGGGAAACCATGGGACCTATGTTTCTTTGAGCCTGGCTTACTTCACTTAATATAATTTTTCCATCTTTCCATTTCTGAACAAATGGTGCAATGTCATTCTTTATAATTTAGCCATAGAATTCCATTGTGAATATATACATTTTCTTGATCCATTCATCTACTGAGGGGTGTCTGGTTGCTTCCATCTTAGCTAAGGTAAATAATGCTGCAGTAAAAATAGTTGTGCTGGTAGCTTTAGTATGGTCTTATTTGTGATCATTTGGGTAAATGCCCAAAAGTGGGATTGTTGGGTCATACGAGAGATCTATGTGGAGTCTTTTGTGGAATCTTCATACTACTTTCCAAAGTGGTTGAACAAGTTTTTCTCTCACCAACAATGCAGTAGGGTTCCCTACTGTCCACATCCCTTCTAGCATATGTTGTTATTAGAGTTCTTAATCATAGCCATTCTATGAGGTGAGGTGGTATCACAATGTTGTTTTTATTTGCATTTCTTTTATGACTAGGGAGGTTGAGCAATTCTTCATGTGTCTATTGGTCATGCTTCTTTCTCCTTCAGAGAAGTTTCTCTTTGAGTCTTTAGCCCACTTATTTATTGGGCAGTTTTTTTGAGGACTTGTTGTTGGGGGATTTATTTTTTTGAGTTCCGGGTATATTTTATATATGAGACCCTTGTACATTGTATGACTATTGAAGATCTTCTCCCAATCCGTGGGCTTTCTATTGATCTTCTAATTATGTCCTTTGCCATGCAGAAGTTCTGCAATTTCATGCCATCCCATTTGTCCAACCTTTCTTTGATTTGTTGTGTTCTCTGGGTCTCAATTAAGAAAATTTGGCCTGTGCCAAGTAGTACTAGGGTTTCCCCTATTCTGTCCTGTAATGTTTTCAGAGTGTTTGCTTTGACTCCGAGGTCTTTGATCCATTTGATGTTGGTTCTGGAGCAGGGTCATATATAAGGTTCTATCTTTGGTTTTCTACAAGTGATTAACCAATTTTGCCAGCACCATTTTCTGAAGAGGTTTTCTTTTTTCTATCCTATATATTTTTTAATATCCTTATCAAAGATTAGTTGGCTATATGTCTGTAGGTTCATTTCTGATTTTTCACTTCTAATCCATTGATCCTGAGGCTTGTTCTTGTGCCAGTCCCAAGGTGTTTTGATTACTATTGCTTTGTAATATAGTTTGAAATTTGGTATTGATATTCCTCCAGCACTGTTCTTTCTGTTAAGGGTCGTTTTTGCTATTTGAGGTCTTTTGTTGTTCTCTATGAAATTTGGGATTGCCTCTTCTATTTCCTTGAAGAATGAGGTTGGAATATTGATTAGGTATCGGACTGAATTTTTAGATAGCCTTTGGAAATATTGGCATTTTCACGATGTTGATCCTTCCAATCCTGGAGCAGGGGAGGTTTTGGCACTTTCTAAGTTTTGTTTGATTTCCTTTTTCATGTTTGTACATAGGCTTTATGTGTGTATAAAAATAATAATGCTATTAAAGAATTTATGACTAAGAGTTTTTGAACTGAGTAATACATTTCTGTATTAAGTGTGTACACAATGGGGGATAAAGTCTAATTATTGACAACAGGTATATACCTGAGGAGGATCAGAACAGCAATTAAGTCACACATAAAAGAATGAAAGAGCAAAAAATGAAAAGAATGAAAAGGATAAAAAAAGAAACAAACCCAAAAAATCAGTACAGATTTTAAAAAATCACATGCACACTTACACACATATACATCTAAAATAAAAATTATGATGTAAAAAAATTAATAGAAAACAATTTTCAACAAAAATTTTAAAAGGTACAAAAATATTTCTTTGATTTTTTTGGGGGGAGGGAGTTGATGAGAAGATCCTGTATCTCTCTTGTGCCCATCAAGTCTCTTGGTAGAGTCTCTGGTCTGAATGTGCTGTTTGGTTTTCCTGTGGTTTGATTGGTTTCTTAAATCAGTTTGATCAAGCAGAAAAATTCTCTGCTTTATCCAGGATTTTGTGATCTGCCTCCCAGGCTAGTTCAGTGGGAGGGAGATCTGCTTTGAGTATTACAAAAGAGGGTGATGGCTGTTTCTTCTAGTTTGGAGATGCTGTGATGAGGCTAAGTTCTTGGTAGAGTTGAGGCCTTTCAGAAAACAGTAGCTTTGCCCTAAGGGGCTAGTTTGTGAGAAACTCACAGAGCCCAGCCTGGAGCCATTCTCAGGGTTTATGTTTACTAAATTTCAATTGTTTTTCTAGTTTGCTTTAGGGAGGGGCAGCTCTGGCTCTGTTTACCCAGTGTAGAAAGTCACTCCTCTGGGGGCAGAGTTTTCACTGCCTGGGCTGGGTGAAGCTGAGCCTGGCAGGTCAGGTGAGGTTCCTGTGACCTGCTAAATGACTCTTTTGTTTTCTTCCAAGGCCTGAGTTAAAGCTAGCTGCTCAGCCAGGCTTGTCAGTATCAAAGATGTAGATCTCTGGTGGGGGGAGCGGTGGCTTTCCCTCCTCTGCTCTTTGAGAAGCAGTGAGGATGTCACGGTTCTACTCACGCCAGTGTCTTTGTTCCTGGGTCGTCTCTGGCCTGCGATCTGCAGGATGAAGATATCTGCTCCTTGTCAGTTCTTGCTGGTGTTGAGTAGAATCAGCTTCCCAGCCTTGTCTGGTGCCTTAGTCCCTGAATCTCTATGTTGTAGGTATGGCTGCTATGGCCACCACTGCTCTCTCTGCCACAGCCGCTGCTACCTGCAAGTGCTCAGATCTGTCTCCTTGCCTGGATTTTCCCTCTATGGCTAAAGAAACTCTCTGTATTGTGATGGGACACTTGGTGTAATTCTCTGGCCTAGGAATGTGCACCAGAAAACTAAAACTGCTTTCTCTGCAAGAGGTTGTTTAGCATGCAGTTTCTTCTCTGCCATCTTCTTCCGAATGCCCTAATAATGCCTTTCATTTTAACATTAAAGTTGTAAGTAACACATTTGAAGTCCTAGTGAAATTTGAAGGTTCAGATTTAATGTTAAATTTTCAAAATTCCCAAATATTGCATTTTTGCAACCAATATGGAAAACAGGCATGTTTTATCCTCAAGACTGTCATTATTTCATATGCAAAAAGTTAAATAAATATAATATTAGTTCAGTGTAATTCAGTGGAAATAAGAAATCATATACTTACGTAATGCATCAATTCCATAGATTATAAGGTCTATCGATCAAAATACTATACTTGTTTTAAGTAGATTACTTAAGACATAAAGAAAGTGATAATTTTCTTTAATCAGTGAAGTTGATATAGAAGTTCTGTGTGCTTGATACATGTCAATTTACACATATGCTTGGCTCATCTCAATGTTATTTGAGGATAACTGAGAAAAGAACTAGAAAAAAAATCACTCAAATGTTTAGCTTTATTTTGTGGCTAAATATGTCTTTTCTATATCTCTTTATTTTATTTGAAAAATCTGGTAAATTTATTTAAGTTACATCAACAATAATGAGAAATAAACATCCCATAACTCCTTAAAAGACAATTAATAAGAAAACAAAGAAATGATAAAGAAACAAATAGAATGTCATTTTGCACGTGGTCATTGTATATTGTGGTGCTTTGTAATTGTTTATTGTGTGACTATCCCATTAATCTGGCTCAAATCACTAGTGCTACTAGATGAAAATTTCAAAATCTAGAGCAGCTAACACAGCTGTGCAGTTATTTGTGGGTTTCTCTATAGTAGTAGCTGGGCATAAACACTAAAAAGGAAATAATTCTAGTTCTCTGCAGGTAAGAATGTGATAAAAAGCATACGTTTATATTCCTAGATGAAATAAGAAGAACACACCTTCAAAGCTTACTATACCATTAGCCCTTTAAATAACAGTGCCATTTTTAAGACAATATAGAGGATTAAAGTCTTTCATCTCCCCCATCCATTACTGCCACTCACAAATCATTGCCAAGGTAAATTTCTAGTTCTTTTTTTACATTTAAATGGCTTAGGAGTAACATAAAAAATAATTCAAGTTTTGACAAAATTTAATTTAGAATAAGCAAGCAAACGAGATTCAACTCCATAGTATAACCTTTAGGAAAAGTGAATTAAGGAATATGGCATGTCCTTTGTAATGTAATATTAGAAATTAGGGCAAAATTCCAGAAAGAGACTCTGGAAGAAGGAAAAAGAAGTCTTTGATAAGATATATTAAAGATTACCTAGGGACAAGTAATTTTGCCTACCTTTTCTATTATATGATAATGTAACATATTTTTGTTTGCTAATCAGTGAAACTCAAAGAGATTTTTAAATATAATAGGAAAAATGCATAGTCATGAATGAATGAAATTAGGGAGTAGATGGCTCAGGAGCTAGGTGATTCTGTAAAATATTCTCATTATTTTGAATAATCTGGTGTGCCTGCAAGTCTGTATTTAGAAGGAAGAATCTTATTTCCCTCAGGGTATACAATTAATTATATTAGGTATACTACATTAATGACAGCAGATAAAAGTAATTAACATTTCATGCCATATGTTTTTGTTCATATGATTGCATGAACAATCTAAAAAGTTATGTTTGGGGATTGAGTTTTGTGGAAGGTCAACTGAAAGTATAAACTTTTGGAATCTTGAGAAAGATATCAATGGCAAACATTTCAGTGTAGATCAAGTTTAGACAACACTTGTAAAGGATATATAACCCTATTTGAAAATGCAATATTTATTCATTTTTCCATAGCTACATTATTCATAAATTTGTAGGAAAACAAGTTCAATTATGGAAACATAATGTAATGTCATTATTTACTGCATTCAGTTTAACACTTTAGTTTCGTCAAGTCGAAATACCATTTATTTCTTCTGTATAGGAAGGAAAATGCTAAATATTACAATTTGTGCCATAGTTCACATTAGGAAGCTTTGTCCATATCAATAAGTTTATTTCTTTTGTTTCTGTTTTCCTATTTATAATTCTGTTTTTAAGGACTTTTTCTTTCTCCAAATTTGAGGCTTGAATATACCTCATGCTCTCAGTTTTTGGTAACAGTAGTCAGTGTAACATTAGAACCATGCCTCCAGCCCAGAAATTTTTGTAGTTAAATGGAAGTAGAACCTCATGAAATTCCCTACCAGCCTGAGAACCATTATCTCACAAGTGCCATCCTTCTTATTCACTAGAATCATACAGATGAGTCATGGACTCCAAGAGTCAATGACTTTTCATGTCTTATAGATTCCACATTTGCTAGTAATTGTAATAATAAACTACCACAGATTGGGTAGCATTAACACTGTAGATACATTGCCTCTAAGTTTGTGGAACTAGAACTCCAAGATCAGAGTTGGCTTCTTCTGAATCCTCTTTCCTTGGCATACCCATGGCCTTCTGCTTTTCTTGCAGGCGACTTCGACTTAAATGCTGCCTTTGAGATTCTGTTTCCAAATGCATTCATTTTCTAAGGCAATGGGTTGTTGAAGTTTAGTATGATTTCAGTGGGACAGTATTGAACAGATAACATATTACTTAACGGATAGAAGAAAATCTAGAGTTAGAAATTATTTGAATTGGGCGTGGAAGATATGGTTATACCTTAAAAAATAGGAAAAGAGATAAAGATTTTATTAGAGCTTGTAAAACCAGTATGAAGTCTTTACCTTAGACAAGCCAAATTCTTACCCTGTCACACTTAAATTCCTAGTGATACTGGGGGATTGAATCCAAAACCTTATACTTGTAAAACAGCATCTCTAGTACTGCCATACCTGCATATTGTAATTGGATTGTTTATTTTGAAGTAGTATCACTATGCCTGGGCCTGCTTAGACTGCAGTACTCCTAACACAAACATAATTCATTGCATCCAGCAAATGGTTAGAATTTCTGAAACTTCTTTTTTTGTCTGTGCTTTCCTGGAACTGAAATTCTGTAATCTCTGTTTCCCAAGTAGATAAGATTACAGGTTTGAGCCACTTTATAGAGTAAAAGTATACAATTTAGGGCTGGGAAGGTGGCTCAGTGGTTAAAGCGCTTGCCTTGCATGCCTGAGGCCCTGGATTCGATTCCTCAGCACCACATAAGCAAAAAGAAAAAAGCCGGAAGTGGCGCTGTGGCTCAAGTGGTAGAGCACTAGCTTTGAGCTGAAGAGCTGAGGGACAGTGCCCAGGCCCAGAGTTCAGGCCCCATGACCGGACCCAAAAAAAAAAAAAAAAAAAAAAAAACCTTGATATTGCCTATATTGTGCTTAATGTATATAGTCTACCTTAATTTTTGTTTAGTACTCTGAATTGAAATCATTGATTTTCTTGGTATGCATGGCTTTGTTTTGGATGGAATCCCATAACAATAAAAAAATCTCCCAAAAGTCTATGTCAAAAATCATGGAAAGGAAGGCTTCAGTTGGAAACAAAACACTGATCCTTAAGTTATAAATGCAATATATTTATTATGTTAGTCAATGCTTTCTTAAATATTAGAAGAGAAGGAAGGCAGAAATGTGAAATATGTAAGGTATAATTTTGATAACCTACTGGGCATCTGTAGAAATTCTGTAGTTTTCACTTTATGTTAACTTCCTTTCTTAAAGCTTGCTTTATTAGAACCCTCTGGGTGGATCATGGTTGGACTGATTGGTAACCTTCTCCAGGAAATTCAGCTGATTTTAGAAGGCTGATGGTGTGGGAAATAAAGGAATGATCAGAATGAGCACAGATATTGTCACAGAATGAGCCAACCAGGTTCAACTGCTGAACAGCAAAACATAGCAAAGGTTCAAGTCTGATGATCCACGTTGGAAAATATATAGATAAACATACATATACATATACATATACATATACATGTACATATACATACAAATATATATACACATATGCATATACATATACATACACATACATACTTGAAAAAGTAAATATCTGGTATAATATAGGGAATCTTGGCCTGACAAGTATTAAATTATATCAAACTGGTTGCACGAAAGTTACAGTAAAATATCAACTGTTTAGTATAGATTTTGCATAGATTTTGTAAAGGATGAAAATTCTTCTTTCATTTTATACTTTACAAATATCCATAGTTTGTTTTACGTTTTATTACATTGGACTAGGAGCATCTATACAATAGTGAGAATTGGAATTACACGAAATATGCAACATGTTGGTTCAAGGATGTAATCTTAGCTAGTTAAGAAACGATCAGATAAGTTTATGTTAGGCGAAATGAAACCCAATATAAGAATTCAATTTGTTTTCCTTTCTTGCGATTGTTTCTAACATATTTATAAGATGATTTATTTGTTGCTTTGTATGTCCCTCCCCCATGGTATAAGCCCTGTTTTCTTCTTTTTTAATTTAATTTAATTTTATTTGTGAAAATAATGTACAGAGGAGTTACAATTACATGGGCAGGATAATGCGTACATTTCTTACCAAGCATTGCAGCCTCCTCCTTTGTTTACCCTTCACATCCCTTCCCAGCATCTTCCCTCCCCCCCCAATCCCAATCCTTCTCCTTACCCCCTTCCACACCCCCCTGCACCGACATTGTCAAGCTCGTTTTGGACATGACAACTTGTACTTCTCATTGTGGCAACAGGTCCACCTGTATAGATAAACAACTGGTTTTTCCCCATCTCCTCCACAAGTTATACTGACATCAAATACAGTGAAAACGGGTTATACTGTGGGGGAGGGACATACAAAGCAACAAAGAGATAATCTTATAAATGTGTTAGAAACACATGCATGAAAGAAAAAAACATTAAAATACAAATCTAAGGGTTGATTTTCCTGACATCACATTATCTGAACTTTTCCGCTTGACTCATACATCTACTAGATATTACAAATGAGGGAAACCATGGGACTTATGTTTCTTTGGGCCCGGCTGACTTCACTTAATATAATTTTTTCCAAGTTTTTCCATTTCCTAAAAAATGGGGCAATGTCATTCTTTCTGATGGAGGCATAGAATTCCATTGTGTATATATACCACATTTTCTTGATCCAATCATCTACTGAGGGGCATCAGGGTAGGTTCCATATCTTAGCTATGGTAAATAATGCTGCAATAAACATAGTTGTGCTCGTAGCTTTAGTGTGGTCTTGTTTGTAAACATTTGGGTAAATGCCCAAAAGTGGGATTGCTGGGTCATAGGGGAGCTCTATGTGAAGTCTTTTGAGGAACCTCCATACTGCTTTCCAAAGTGGTTGAACAAATTCACATTCCCACCAAAAATAAAGTAAGGTTCCTTTCTGTCCACATCCCCTCCAGCATCTGTTGTTGTTAGAGTTCTTGATTTTTGCCGTTCTAACTGGGGTGAGGTGATATCTCAATGTTGTTTTGATTTGCATTTCTTTTATGGCTAGGGAGGTTGAGCATTTCTTCATGTGTCTATTGGCCATCCTTCTTTCTTCTTCAGAGAAGTTACTCTTTAAGTCTTTCGCACACTTATTTATTGGGCAGTTGTTTCTTTGAAGATTTGTTGTTGGGGGGTTTAATTTTTTGAGTTCCAAGTATATTTTAGATATGAGACCCTTGTCCGTTGTATGGCTAGTAAAGATATTCTCCCAATCCGTGGGCTTTCTATTGATCTTGCTAGCTATGTCATTTGCCCTGCAGAAGCTCTGCAACTTTATGCCATCCCATTTGTCCAACCTTTCTTTGATTTGTTGTGTTTCCGGGTCTCTATTCAGAAAGTTTCGGCCTGAGCCAAGGAGACCTAGGGTTTCTCCTATTCCATCCTTTAATGTTTTCAGAGTGTCTGCTTTGAGTTCTAGGTCTTTGATCCATTTGGAGTTGATTCTGGTGCAGCGTGATATAAAAGGATCTAGATTTGGTTTTCTACATGTAGTTAACCAATATTGCCAGCACCATTTACTGAAGAGGCTGTCTTTCTTCCATTCTATTGTTTTAGCTCCCTTATCGAAGATTAGATGGCTATAGGTCTGTAGGTTCATTTCTGGGTTTTCAATTGTATTCCATTGGTCCTGAGGTCTGTTCTTATGCCAATACCAAGCTGTTTTGATTACTATGGCTTTATAGTAGAGTTTGAAATTTGGTATTGATATTCCTCCATCAGTGTTCTTTCCATTGAGGAGCGTTTTTGCTATTCGGGGTCTTTTACTGTTCTATATGAATTTTTGGATTACCTCTTCTATTTCCTTGAAGAAAGAGGTTGGAATTTTGATAGGTATTGCGCTGAATTTGTAGATAGCCTTGGGAAGTATTGCCATTTTCAGGATGTTAATCTTTCCAATCCAGGAGCATGGGAGGTTTTGCCATTTTTTAAGTTCTGTGGTGATTTCCTTTTTCAAGATTTTATAGTTTTCATCATAGAGGTCCTTCACTTCTTTAGTTAAGTTAATTCCTAGGTATTTTATTTTTTGAGGGGCTATTACAAATGGAGTTGATTTCCTAATTTCAGCCACACTTTTCTCATTGTTGGCATACAGAAAAGCCATTGATTTTGGGGGGTTAATTTTATAACCTGCTACTTTGCCAAAGTTTTGAATCAGCTTGAGTAATTTGGGAGTGGAGTCTAATGGATTCTTTAAGTACAAGATCATGTCATCTGCAAAGAGGGAGAGTTTTATTTCTTCCTCCCTTATTTGGATCCCCTTTATGTCTCCATCTTGTCTTATTGCTGTAGCTAGGGCATTCTAATACTAGATTGAAGAGAAGTGGAGAGAGTGGGCATCCTTGTCTTGTTCCTGAGTTAAGAGGAAATGGCTTCAGTTTTTCACCATTGAGTACAATGCTGGCTGTAGGTTTGTCATATATAGCCTTTATTGTATTGAGGAATGTTCTATGGATTCCTAATTTTTCCAAAACTTTCATCATAAAGGGGTGTTGGATCTTGTCGAATGCTTTTTTCTGCATCTATTGAGATAACCATGTGGTTTTCATTCCTGCTCCTGTTGATGTGATGAATAATATTAATTGATTTGCGTATATTGAATCAGCTTTGCATCCCTGAAATGAATCCTGTTTGATTCTGGTGTATGATTTTTTGGATGAGTTGTTAAAGTCGATTGGCCAAAATTTCGTTGAGAAGTTTTGCATCAATGTTCATCAAAGAAATGGGTCTATAGTTCGCTTTCTTTGATGAATCCCTGCCTGGTTTTGGTATAAGGGTTATGATGGCTTCATAGAATGTGTTCGGTAGTGAGCTTTCTCTAACAATTCCATTGAAAAGTTGGAGGAGTATTGGTGTGAGCTCTGCATTGAAGGCCTTGTAAAATTCCGCTGTAACACCATCTGGTCCTGGACTTTTCTTAGCTGGGAGGTCTCTTATTGCTGTTTCTATTTCAATGCTCGATATGGGCCTGTTAAGATAGTTTAACTCATCTTGGTTTAGTTTTGGCATGTCAATATTTGCTACGAAAAGGTCCATTTCTGTCAATTTTCAAATTTATTAGCATAAAGTTTTGAGAAGTATTCCCTTATAATGTTCTGAATCTTGGTTGTTCTGTGGTGATGTTTCCATTCTCATCTCTGAGTTTATTAATTTGGGTGTGTTCTCTTCTTTTTCTGATAAGATTTGCTAAGGGTGTGTCAATTTGTTAAGTTTTTCGAAGAACCAACTCTTTGTTTTTTTTATTTTTTCTATAGAATTTTTGGATTCTAATTCATTTAATTCTGATTTAATTTTGATTATTTCTTCCCGTCTACTGGATTGGGGTTTATCTTGCTGCTCTTTTTCAAGGAGGTTTAGATGTGTCATTAAATTACTAGTTTCAGATCTCTCCAATTTGTTGATGTAGGAGCTCAGAGCTATAAACTTTCCTCTGAGTACTGCCTTTGCTGTGTCCAAGAGAAGCTGGTAATTTGTGGGTGCATTTTTTTGAATAGCATGAACATTTGAATTTCCTTTCTAATCTCTTCCATGACCCACCCATGATTCAGCAGTGTGTTGTTCAGCCTCCATGTGATATCGGACTTTCTTAGGTGGCTTTTGGTGTTGAGTTCTAATTTTATTCCCTTGTTGTCAGAGAGAATGCAGGGTAAAATTTCAATGTTTCTGAATTTAGACAAGTTTGCTTTGTGGCCTAAAATGTGGTCTATTTTAGAAAACGTTCCATGTGCTGCAGAGAAAAACGTGTATTCTGATCCTGCTGGGTGAAATGTTCGGTAGATGTCTGTTAAGCCTAGTTGATCTATGCAGCTGTGTAGATCTGCAATTTCTCTGTTGAGTTTTTGCCGAGTTGATCTATCTAGTGGGGAGAGTGGTATGGTAAAATCCCCAACAATTAATGTCTTTGGATCTATATGGGATTTGAGCGAAAGTTGGGTTTCTTTGATAAATTTGGGTGCTCCATTGTTTGGCGAATAGATATTTAGAATTGTAATATCCTCGTGAAGGAGAGATACTTTAATTAGTATGTAGCGATCTTCTTTATCTCTTCTCACGAATTTTACTTTGAAGTCTATTTTATCTGATATTAGGATTGCAACTCCTGCCTGTTTATGGGGGCCGTTTGCTTGGTAGATTTTGTTCCAGCCTTTAACATTGAAAATGTGTTTGTTTTTACGGGCAAGATGTGTCTCCTGCAGGCAGCAGATAGAAAAGTCTTGTTTTTTAATCCAACTAGACAGTCTATGTCGCTTAATTGGAGAGTTCAGTCTGTTAACGTTAAGAGATAGGACTGATATGTATTTGGGAGTTCCTGCCATGTTATCCACCTTCTTGCGGGCTGCGAAAACTGGGTTCTTCCTATGGTTCTTGGATTCTTAGTTTGGGTGCAATTTCTTGGCCTCTGTTGCAGTCTTGTTTGTTTTCTATGTGTAGGATATCTTTAAGAATCTTTTGTAGGGCTGGTTTGGTGGAGATGTATTGTTTCAATTTTTCTTTGCTATGGAAGGTTTTTATTTGGCCTTCAGTTATGAAGGAGAGTTTAGCTTGGTACAGTATTCTTGGTTGATAGTTGTTTGTTTTTAGGGCATGGCATAAATCATTCCAGGCTCTTCTTGCTTTGATTGTCTCTGCCTAGAAATCTGAGATGATTCTAATTGGTTTCCCTTCATAGGTGATTAACGTTTTCTCCTTGACAGCCTTAAGGATCTTTTCCTTGGTCTGAGTTGATCCTGTGTGTATTATAATGTGATGGTGTGATGTCCTATTCTGGTCTGGTGTATTTGGGGTTCTAAAAGCTTCTTGTATCTGAATAGGCCTATCTTTTTGTATGTTTGGGATGTTCTCTGCTAGGATCCTGTTAAACAAATTTCCTAGACCATTAACTTCTGTTTCTAGGTGCTCCTCTACACCCATTATTCTTAGATTAGGCCTTCTGATGGTGTCTTCCAGGTTTTGGATAGATCTATCATATTTCTTGGACTTGTCTTGGATGGTTGTATGTCCTTTCTCTATAATATCTAGGCTGTCTTCAATCACTGAGATTCGATCTTCTGCATGGTCTAACCTGCTGTCAAGACTCTATACTTTGTTTTTTATCTCTTTTCCTTCTAATTGGTCAGCTTTGATGGCTTCAAGTTCTTTGTTGAAACTCTGTTTTAGATCTTGTATGAATCTCTTTACTTCCTTAATTTGGTGTTCAGTGTTTGTCCTCAAATCACTTAGTTGATTGGATATGGTTTCTTTGGACTCCCATTCCTTCTGTTGGGTTCCATTCAGCATTCCCTTTGTGGTCTCCCTGACTTCCTTCAGCTCTTTCTTAATGGATTCCATGAATGCGTTTAGTGATCTTTGTGTATTCTCTACCTGATCTCTCAATTCCTGTATTACTCTTGATTAGCTTCCTCCCGTTCGTGGGATTCCTGCAGTTCTCTTTGAGTGTTCTCAGCCTGCTCACGCCGTTCCTCACTTTCTCTTTGAGTACTCTCAAGTTTTTCACGCAAATCCTGTATCAGTTTTTGAGTAGCTTCCTCACGCTTATGATATTCCTGTATAAATTTTGGGGTTGCCTCCTCTCTCTACCTATCATGCTCATAGAGAGTCCTTTGTAACTTGTCAAACTTCTCATTTATCATGTTTGCCAGCAGTGTTTGTAGGGCTATTTGGGAACTCTCTTCTGGATTATTCATTATCTTTTCTGACCCCTGATTATCAAGATTGGGAATTGAGATACCCGGATTTGCCATTTTTCTTGTGTTTTTTCCGGCTTACTCTGCCCATTTGAGATGAAAATAGCACCAGTTTTGTGCTAGAATACTATCTTAAGGCAACCATCAACCAAAGTTTGCATTTGTACAGTCAATAGTCTACAGATACAATCTAGTTCAACAGATAAATCTATTCAACATCAAACAACTATATGTTAATGGTCTTTGAACCACAGAGAAAAATTTGGAGAACCAGAAATTATTAGGATTAGGGAGAGATGTGGGTAAAAAATAGGAATAGATTGGTGTGGGGAGGCACAGGGAGAGTTAACTATGTCCTAATCTCAATGCAGGAAATAAGTTGGGTAGGATGCAAGTAGAGAGAGATAGAAATAGAAGAAAGGGAAAGGGAAATGAAAAGAGACCAGAAAAAAACAGAAACGTAAAAGTTAATATAATTATGGAGATTAAAAGACCATCTATTTAGAGAGGAATGTGAATATATTGGGAGAAGGGGAGGGACATTGAGGAGATGTGAAAAATTAAAAAAAATGCTTAAAATATTATATAGGTATAAAGAGGTAGTACTGCTATTAAGGAATTTAAGTCTCAGAGGTTTTGAATTGAGTTATAAATTTGTGGATTTAGTGTGTACACAATAGGGGATAGGGTCTACTAGTTAACTACAGGTTTTTCTGAGGATGTGCAGGACAAGTGTTAAGTCACATAAAGAAAAAAAGAGAGGAAAAGGTGAAAAGGATACGAAAGGGAGAAAAAAAGATCAGAAGTTCAGTAGAGCTAGACAAAAAACAAAAAGATAATTAAGAAATAAAGAAAGAGAAAAGACAAGAAAAAAAAGGAAAATGCATATTCACGTATTCCTCAAATAAAAATTATGAGAGAAAAAAATAGTTACTGGAAAACAGTTTTTTTTTCAAAAAAGGCAAAAATTAAAGATTAATAAAAGTTTTCGAAAAGGAAAAAAAATTATATATATATATATATATATATATATATATATATATATATATGGTACCAAAAAAAAAAAAAAAGAAAAAAAGGAGAAGAAAAAAGAAAAAAAAAGTTCTTTGATTTTTTTTTTTGATTTTTTGGGGAGGGGTTGGAAGAATCCTGTATCTCCCTTTTGTCTGTAACCAGCCTCTTGGTGGAGTCTCTGGTCAGCTTGACATCCTGTGGCTTGATTGGTTTCTTAAGTAGGTTTGTTCGCACAGGCAGAAAAATGCTCTTCTTTACCCAAGATTTTGAGATCCCCCTACCAGGTTAGTTTAATGGGAGGGTGATCTGCTTTGAGAATCACAAAAGAGGGGGATGCAGTGATGAGGCTAGGTTCTGGGTAGAGTTGAAGCCTTTCAGCAAACAGTAGCTTTTCCCTGGGGCTATTTTGTGAAACACTCACAGAGCCCAGCCTCGAGCCATTCTCAGGGTTTCTGTTTTTCAATTGATTGTGGAGGCTGCTAGAAGGAGGGGCAGCCTCTGGCTCTGGTTACCCTGTGAGGAAAGCCACTCCAATGGCTGGCGCCTGAGCTGGGTGACTTTTCCCTGGATG
The DNA here is from genome assembly GCF_024711535.1 of Dipodomys merriami. Taxonomy (NCBI): domain Eukaryota; kingdom Metazoa; phylum Chordata; class Mammalia; order Rodentia; family Heteromyidae; genus Dipodomys; species Dipodomys merriami. The sequence continues at coordinate 1,000,515 of NW_027206035.1, read as the reverse complement.
GAGCTGAATCTGGCACGTCACTTCACCGTTAAGTTCTTGTGACCTGCTAAATGACTCATTTTATTCCAAGGCCTGAGTTGGAGCTGGCAGCTCCTCCGAGCTTTGTCGGTATCCAAGATGGAGTTCAGCAGTGCTGGGGGGGAGGGGTCACCTTCCCTGGGAAGGAGTGAAGACATCAGTCTTCTACTCATGCCGAGTCTTGGATCCTGGGTCGTCTCTTGTCTGCAAACTGTAGGATGAAGATGTCTGCTCCTTGTCGGTTCTTGCTGGTGTTGAGTAGAATCCGCTCGCCCGCTGCATCTGGCTCCTTCGTCCTGGATTCTGTGGCTCAGGTATGGCTGCGGTCTCAGCTGCTGGCCAGCCTTCAGATGTGTCTCCTTGCCTTGGCTTCCCCTCTCTTGTCTAACTCTCTGTCCTGTGATGGCACACTTGGTGTGATTCTCTGGCTTAGGACTGCTCACTGGAACTCTAAAACTGCTTTCTTTGCGAGAGCTTGTTCAGATTCCAGCTTCTCCTCCGCTGTCTTCCCGGAACTCCTAAGCCTTGTTTTCGCTGTATTTGATGTTGGTATAATTTGAGGAGGGGAAGGGAAAAAACAAATTGTTTAAATAGGGATACAGGTGGACTCATTGCAACAATGAGATGTACAAGAGGTTATGTCGAAAAACAAACTTCACAATTATGGCGGGAGGTGGGGGCTTGGAAGAGCGGGATGATGGGAAGGGATGGGAAGGGGAAACAAAGGAGGAGGCAACAATGCTTGATAAGAAATGTACTCATTACCTTCCCCATGTAATTGTAACCCCTCTGAATGTATATTGACAATTTAAAAAATGAGAGAAACGGGAAAAAAAGAGATTGAGATCTGAAGATCACAGTTCAAAGCCAGCCTGAGTAAGAAAGTTCATTAGATTCTTATCTCCAATTAACTACCACTTCAAATTGTATGTAAAGCACTGGGCTTGGCCACAAAAGCACCAACCAGGCCCTGAGATTAAGGTCTATGATCAACAGAAAAAAAACACAAAAAACAACATGGAATTAGATATTTTATAAGGAAGCACATTTTAGTATACTCTATGAAGGCCCTAGTCCCCTAGGATACTTTCGTCAACAGGAGGGCACCCCAGAAAACTCAGACTCCAGGCCGGGAGATGCAATAAACAAGAGGAGTTTATTTGACGTTTGCGCAAACGGACCAGACAGGGAGCCCCGAGCAGCGGTTACAAGCCTTCTTTTAAAGGCAAAAACCACAAGATTAATGCATAACACAAAGCATCCCATGATTGGTCCATTTAAAGGTCACCATATACACCAACAATCACTTTGCCACGTGGGAAATTTTGTAACACTCTTTGTAAAATGACTGGCCCATGGTTGGTTTAAGGGGGGGTTTACATGGTTACAGGCCTATGATTGGTTGACACTTGGCTTAGCTTGTGGTCTTGCCAGGTGGTCGTTATCTCAAGGTCCTGTCTGGGGAATTTCTAAATGCGAACTGAGGAACACGTACTGTCTGTTCTTTATCTACGACCACTGACCTTGTCCTGGGGCAGACATCTGGGCTTTGAGACTTTACCCAATTCCTTATTTCCAGGTGGGGGGGGAGGTTGGTGTTACCTCAAGCAAGCAAGTTTACAGAAGCAGAGTCAGCAGTTAGTAAATTGTAAAATGGATGCAGCCCTAATTTTTCTAATTCTTCACTCTACATTGTTAGAAAGACTAGACTTCTGAGTTAGAGTTATAACCTACCATACTAAGTGATATTGTCCATTTATGAAGCAGAAAGGCTTTTTCAGATTTACAAGTTTGAAGGTTTCAGTGTATGTTCATTCAGTTGCTTATGTTGCTTTGGGGGCCTACGACAAGACAATGTGGATGTGTGGGGTGTGTCAAAGAGAAATGATTTTGACCTAGAATGATTAAAAGATAAAATAAGGAAGAAGATGAGAGTCTATGTTCTCATGGGTTTCACTCTGAAGAACTTAATCTCCAGAAGAACTATTCAGGTATTCTCTTCAGTCTGGGAGGAAATCGAAAGTCATTTTTCTTTTACACATAGCTCTTTCTGGGGCATTCTAAATCAAATGGCAACATCTTCTCCAATGATAATGACTTGTCCAGGGGTGGACGCAAATAGATATTTCTATAAATTCTAATCAGATCTCAGCAGACTAAATATTTTATGGAATTTCTATTAAAATATTTTCCTTGCACACTGACTGGGTCTTCTTTCTACATGATTGCATATCTGTGTGTTTGTGTGTAAATTTGTGTTTGAATAAACTAATATAACAACGTAGAGATAAAAGTATTAGTATGGCCTTTTGTTTTTCTTCTCATATCATGAAAACCTGCCACAATTCCCAAAAAATTCCCATCCAACATTCAAACATTAATGCTGTCCCAAAAGTTCTGGTACATCCACCTCATTTAAAACATCCATGCTATATGAAAAATTTAAGTCTTCCAATTACATTGTCAACAAAGAAACAACGTACAATATTTGTTTTAAAAATAGCTAGATTGTAGAACACGTTAGCCAGAAAATTGAAGGAATATATTATGGGATTTCATTTAAATATTTAGTCACTTAAATGCATATTCTATATGCACTACTCAAAACCCTTTTGAGCTACATAATTGCAAAACTCATCTATTACCATCTTCTATGAAGACAGTCCTTGCTGAAAACAATCCAAATGTGGTAAACAAAATTTACACGTATGCCATTGTCAAACGCTGCAGTTCTAAATCATGGAACTGACAGAACAATTAATGCCTGTGAAAAGCTAGTTCTAAGGAGTATGGAAAGGAAATACATTGCATCGTAAGTGGAAAAATCCACAGATGTTTCAGGTTGGGCTTCGTTATTGGCATTTGTGAGATATATTTTGGAAAGCACAATGTATGAAAGCATGCCGTTTGTAAAACTTTGCTGGGAAAGAAAAGTTTTTGAAATGTTTGAAATGAGAATACAGACAATAGAGTGGCTAAGATGTTGGATGCAGCTTTAAATACAGACTGAAACAAGGCAAAGAATGGGAATAAAGTTTTTCCTTATCAAATGTTTTCTGGGTATATTGTGCGATACAATATAATAATGAAATGATCATTTCTTTAAAAAAAAGGAAAATTACTGTCACCTGTTGAATTTCTTTTTTTAAATTTAATTTAATTTAATGTTTTTATTGGGAAAATACCATACAGAGGGTTTACAATTACATGGGCAAGATAATGAGTACATTTCTTATCAAGCACTGTAGCCTCCTCCTTTGTTTCCCCTTCCCATCCCTGCCCATCCTCCCCTCGCCCCCCAACATATATCTCCCCCCGCACAAAAGTTGTAAAGTTCGTTTTCGACATAAAGACTTGTACATCTCATTGTTGCAATGGATGCACCTATATCCCTATTTAAACGATTTCTTTTTCCCCTTCCCCTCCAGAAATTACACCGACATCAAATACAGTGAAAGCAGGGGTTATACTGTGGGGGAGGGACATACAAAGCAACAAAGAAATACTCATAAATGTGTTAGAAACAATCATATGAAAGAAAAAACATTTGAATACACATCTTAAGGTTCATTTCCCTAACATCACCTTATCTGACCTTTTCTGCTTGACTCAGACATATACTAGATATTGCAAATAAGGGAAACCATGGGACTTATGTTTCTTTGGACCTGGCTTACTTCACTTAATATAGTTTTTTCCAAACTTTTCCATTCCCGAACAAATGGGGCAATGTCATTCTTTCTGATGGAGGCATAGAATTCCATTGTGTATATATACCACATTTTCTTGATCCATTCATCTACTGAGGGGCATCTGGGTTGGTTCCATATCTTCTTATCAAGCATTGTTGCCTCCTCCTTTGTTTCCCATTCCCATCTCTTCCCATCTCTCTCCCCCCTCCCCCACCCTCTTCCTCTCTCCCCTCCCCTCTGCCAAAGTTGTAAAGTTCATTTTTCGACATGTAAATATTCAAATATTTTTGCTTTTATGCAATGTTTCTAACATATTTATCAGATGATTTCTTTGTTGCTTTGTATGTCCCTCCCCCACAGTATAACCCCTGCTTTCACTGTATTTGATGTTAATATAATTTGTGGAGGGGAAGGGAAAAACAAATCGTTTAAATAGGGATACAGGTGCATCCATTGCAACAATGAGATGGACCTGTTGAATTTCTTTTTAAAGTGAATTTTAAATGAAAAGAATGAAGAAATTTAGATGGTTAATAAAATATTATCAATAATTTTTTTATTTTTTCTTAAAAGTTAAACTGAAAGACTAATAGTCCATTAAGACTATTATATAGTAAGTTTCCTGTCATTTATTTTCCTTTTGTCCCTCCTTTTTGGAGGTGATATAAATTTGTTTTTTCAGAAAGACAATCTGGTCTTAACCACTACACACAAAATTTATGCTGTCCTAGAATCAGAGAGAATTTTTTAAAATTAAATTAAGACAATAGTAGGCTCATTTTATGCTAACACAAAATATAAACACCAATGACATTTTTCACTGAACAACCACTCATAAATAATCATGAAACAATAAAGTTAAAATCCATGTAATTTTTTTTTGTCAGTCGTGGGGCTTGAACTGTTGGCCTGGGCACTGTCTCTCAGTTCTTCTGCTAAAGATTACCACTGTATCACTCAGCCACAATGCCAATTCTGGTTTTCAGATGTTTTATGGGAGATGAGTCTGGTGTCCTTTTCTGCCCAGGCTGGCTTTGAATCCCTATCCTCAGATCTCAGATTCCTGAGTAGCTAGATCCAAGCCCAGAACCACGTCCATTTTAAAAAAGCAAGTTTATTGAAATTTCAGCCTTTTTATCCAATAAACAATGTTATTTTCAGCATTAATTTATAGCTATGAGTTATTTTTAGGTTTAAATTTCTTTTTTTTAATATAATTTTTACTATTTCTCATTTTCTCACAAAATACACTGTAATTGACTTTCCAAAAAGTCAATTATTACATATTATTTTACACACTATCATTATTACACTGTATATTACATATAGTGTGAAGTGAAAATAGTTTGGCCCATTTCATATAAATGTGTAGATTTTATTTTATTTAATTTTAGCATTATAAATTCACATCTGTGTTTTAAAACTGAGGAAAGAAGAATTTAGAGTTAAAATCAAATATGAATGTGTAGTGTGTCTCAATTGAACCAAAAATTCTGAGTTCACACAGACAAAATTATTTTCTTTCCACTAAAGAGTTTGAAGTAATACCATTGGAAACAGTGAGGCAAGAGGAAGAAGAATTCAAATCATGTCAAACATTGTCTCTGTTATTCTGCTACTCCCTCCATTAAGAAGACCTGCTCATTCCCAGTTGTCACAAAACTTCAAATATCTTAGAATTCTATTTGGAAAAGATCTGAATCACTGATGCTTTTTATGCTTTATGTTATATGAAAAAAAATAAAGACACAAAACAATTAAAATAAAATGCACACATGTGTTGAAGTCACCACAGCTGAAAAAACAACCAACAAAGTAGAACTCCAGCAGGAACAAACATATGTTGTGCCCCCCTTTTTTGTAAATACTAAAACCTAAAATACATGTTAATTTGAGTAGAGCCATAAATATAACTCTGTCTCAGAAATAAGGTTGTGTTAATTTGAAATTAAATTCATCTAGATGAACCTAATATATCAAATCCCTTGAATGGATCGAATTGTTTAAAACAAATGTAATTATGTGAATTATGATCTGCACACATTTAGAAGAATAAAATGTGACAATATCAAATCACAAAAATCATGACATACTTAAAAATTCAGAAATTCAATGAATAAGTCCAATAGTATCCATATTGAGAACTAAATACTACTGATTTAAGAAGAACAAAATATCCAAATAATAGAATTTGAGCAGTGTACATGACTGTACATAATTTAAACTACTCCAAATTACATGATTGTAGAAGACTGGATGTGGATTATGTAAAGGAAAACATCAGCACATTATATAAATGAAATTAAAATTTCATGAAAGGAGAGAAGTACTTTCTATAAAATAATATTTTAAGAAATGGTGGTCAAAATCTTTCTAGTACTGACAATATTGCATACCTTTTAGTTAGATGCAAAAAAGACCCAAGTTACATGAGCTGATTTGAAACTTTGGCAAAGTAGCAGGATACAACTGTAACAATATTATGGATATTTAGTCTGGCATGGAATTCATTTCCTCTTTGATCTGACAAATGAATATATGAAAGAACATAATTTCTCCAACTAAATATCAAGATCTAACTAAACGTATAATCAGAAAACTCATCATGCAAGCCATAGTGCAACTGGGGTAAAAGAAAAATCAGTCATACAGATTCTGTATTTATTTTCAATGTTGATTTTTTCATAAATTATTTCCATTAGTTTGCATTTTAAAAACATTGTATTAAATGATGTATACCTTGGTAATTTTAGATGGCTCCTTAAATTTTGTTCTGAATATAATGTATCACTTTAGTTCCTAACCCATGAAATGATGTTGATTACAAAACAAATGCTAATAACCAATGTTTATAACACACAAAATCTCATAAGCATGATACCAGTAAGCATGGGTTAACTTTGTGATATCATGGTCTCATGACTGATGAGATCTATCCGCATGAGTATTGTTGTACCTAGATTCCTCAGCCTAAATTTAGCCACTGTTAGATTTGTTTATATCTATTTATCTATATATATGGATATATATATATATATATATATATATATATATATATATATATATGTAGGTATGTCTGTCACCATCAGATATTAAACCTGAGTATAAAGCCTAAGGAAAATGATAAGGTAAAAATTTAGCTTTTCTGGATATATACAAAAATGCATTGGTTTAAAGTCAACCTATTTCTCCAAAACATTTTCAGCATTTCCTTTCTATATGTATTATTCTCAAGAAGGGAATGGGGAATGTGAGAAGAGGACTCAAAAAGCATTGTCTTCAAATATACATAATTTGGAATTACCTCTTTATTTTGTTATAGGCATTTTTGATAAAAAATTTTGTGTAATCGATTTCCTGGTCAGGTATAATATATCCTAATTGCATACACCAAAGTACATTCAGAAAATGGAATATAGAAATTAAGTAAAGAAAATATATTCAATAAATATCAAAACGTATATGCCTATAGAGATAATATTTTTAAGATTACAATGGAAATATTCTAATATAATAATTAATTTGATTGAACAATTAAATATTGACAGTATTTAACTAGAATACTTTAATGCTACTTGGACAAGATTGTCTTTCTAAATTAGCAAAACCAGTTTCTCCTTTTAATTCATCACGGAAATATCTGAACAAATGAACTTATAACAACTAGAATGAATTTTTGTCTTTTTATTAGCAAATATTAATTTCCCAAAGTATTTTTATTGTGTTATACACATATGTCTACATAATATAGCTTGCTAAATTTTATTCTTTTCATTAATTTGATTATCCTGTTTTTATATGTTTTATTATGTCATCATACTAACTTATACAGTATTTGAATATATTTACTGCACACTATTTCTCTTCATGTCCTCACTCATTTCCCAAACTTAAATAGTTCCATCTTTTACACCTGGCTCAGGCATTTTATTTTCTGGGTCTAGTGTCTGCACATGAGAAATCTAGTATTTGATTTTCAGGGTATAGCTTATTGCTTTAATGTGAAGTTTTCCAGTTCCTTTTCTTTTGTTGAATATGGTATGATTTCATTATTATGTGTGGCTAAATGATACATCATTGTGTATATATGTATTTATATATATATATATATATATATATATTACAATTTATTCAGTCAGTGATTAAGGAACATGTAGGTGAATTCTGTAGTTATTTAAATTTTTATGGGGAGAAAGAAGGATGTAAATAATGATGCTTGGAAAGAGAAACATGCTCTTTAGGAGGGCACGTTAGTATTTCCTCTCAGCTGCTCTTTCATCAGTATTTCAATAATACATTATATTTAAAATATAAATTACATTTGCAAAGGTGTTCTGTTTCAGTATCTATAATATTTTTATTACAATGTTACATTTATTATGTCATGTGAGTATGGAAATGATGTGAGCATGACTATGTATGCATGTTTGTATATGTAGCTGACTCTAAGAAAACTGAGTATATGTGAGATACAGGATTCAAATAATAGTTTCAGACCTATACATTGCTATATTGATGTACATGTCCTGTTCGTGGAGTGTGATTTCAAGATCACATTTTGGTAGGTTTCATACCAAGTAAGTAGATGTTTCTAATCCAAAATTTTAAGGAAGAAAACAACTACTCTGTTTCATAATCATTTAGTCTTAGTACTCAAGACAATGTAATAAGTGTAAAAAATTATTGAGAGTATGATGGGTCAGTGGTAAGTCTTTAGAAACTCTACATTTTTCCCCAAAATCTTCAGATGTACTCTTTGGATATAAATTACAAATATATTTCGAAACATACAGATACAATGTGAACATATTATATATGAAAATATATGTACATAATGTAAATATATTTTATATTTTGTTATATTTTGAAGGTGAATCACATATATCTATTTATATTTAAATGTAATTCCTCTCGTCATATACATATACATATATATATACACACACACACACATACACACATATTGTTTTCTTGTTTTGTTTTGTTTTTTTTTTGTCAGTCTTGGACCTTAAACTCTGAGCTTTGGTGCTGTCCCTGTGCTCTTCAGCTCAAGGTGAGGGCTCTACCGCTTGAGACATAGCCCCACTTCTGGTTTTCTGATGGTGTATTGTAGATAAGAATCTCATGGACTTTCCAGCCAGGGCTGGCACTGAACCGTGATCCTCAGATCTCAGCCTTCTGAGTTGCTGGGATTACAGGCATGAGCCACCAGCACCTGGCTATATTTATATGTAAGATTTGTCAGTGGAACAAAGGGTACAGAAACTATTATTCTTATCACGAAAGGACTTCATATTGGCAGGTATAATTACAAGAAGACAAATGATGAATATTCACAGTGGCACAAAAATCTCTTAGGTGCCTAGTAAGACAGCACATTTTTCAAGACACTTTATGTAGTATGAGAGGTTTGCAAACTAAGCAACTGTAGAAGAGAGTGAACCCTAAGCATAACTGACAATTGCAGGAACCCAGTCTTCGGTGACAGATTTAGCAAGGCCTCTCTTTGAGATTCTTGTTAGGGACATGATGAACAATTTATAGTTTAGTTTTGATTACAGGACTCTTTTACATCTGTCACTCAGATATTAACTTAGATATAACTTAGATAGTAACTCAGATATAAATTTAATATAGTTCCTTTTGCTCGAACTTATATTTTCATGGCTCAGGAAAGTGTTTTTGTTTGTGAAAACTTGGTTGTTCACAACATAGGCATGCGTTTTTAATCCTTTTGAAAATACGTTTTGCAGAGTATTCTCTGAGATGAGCTTCTCTTTATCATATCATAGGAATAAACTTACTCTGATTCAAGCTAGCTTGTTCTCTTCCATTTGAAAAGACTTCTTTACATGTCAACAAACGCTCATTTACTTGCAAAAGTCTGTCAGTGAGTCAAACCTAGCTCACCCAAGTGAGGTGAATTCCTCTCCCATGTTTCCTTTACATTGAAAAATGGTAAGAACTGTTTAGCAATGCTCATACTTTATAATGTGAAGTGTGACTCCTATTTTCCATAAGGTTAATCAAGCAGAGAAATGGATTAAAGTGTAAAAAATAGCCTTTGAAATAGTCTTGAACCTTGAAAATTGTCCTGGGAATGACTTTTTGGAGAAATCTCCCTATTCAAAGATGAACGACTCATTTTTTTTATTGGGCTCGTATTGGGGTTTTGACTCCAGGCCTTGAATTCTATCTAGGCTTTAATTCTCAATGTTTGCACTATACCACCAGAGCCACACCTTCACTTCTTCCTTTTTACTACAAGTGTAGAAAAGAATCTCTTAGGTTTATCTACTTCAAATAGCTTCGAATTGCAGTTGTCAAATCTGAACCTAACTAGTAGCTAGGTGTAAGTCATTGGTGCTCTTCTAGAACTCACTTCTTAAGAATAAACTCAAAAAAAGAGAATAAATTGTTCAATTATTCATGTATCGTCTGATAATCCAAATCACTTGCTACTGAAAGATAAAAAGAGAGAAGTTACAGATGAATATTGAAGAGAGAGACACAAAAAAAAGAAGGAGGTATGGGAGGATCTATGCGGGGAGGGAAAAGGAGGAGAAGAAAGGTGGGGCGAGCTGAATGGAATTGCCTATTCCTCACTAAGGTATTGTTGGACAGTCAGTGCCTTTGCATTTATGTAGCCAAAGCTTTATATTTTTTGTAGTAGTAAGTTGAGATATAAAATACCAATTTCCAAGTAATAACCTATTAGTGTGTTTCCTCCTGCACCCAGGGCACCACAGTTAGATTACTGTTACAAGGAAGACAAGAGTAATCAGTTTATATGATTCTAAGAAACAATAATTGACATGCCAGGAATGCTCCCTTGTATGATGAAGTCAAGCATCACTCTTGTTCCCTGCTCCAGTCTTCCTCTCAACAGAATAGGAGAAACAGAAGAGGAAGGAGATATCTGAGTAATGATCATGTCTCTGTTTACCCTCTTCCCTTGGACTCTCAAACCATAAATCCAAAGGAGACATAACCTGAACTAGTGGGGGAAAGAGGGGGAAAATTCTGTCTAGCTAAACATGAAAATTTTAAAATAATTGGGGCAGCATTTCAAATACTGAAATAAAACTTTTTAAATTATTAATAAAAAGTAACAAAATTTATTTAAAATTTAGAAGACTACAAAGCTTACTATATAATGGAATCTGCATAATTAAACTGAATCCTGATTCTATCATCTGAAATTAAGACCATTCCTAAAATTCCAATACTAGATAAATTACCCTTGATATTCACTTAAACTGTGTGAATATGATGCAGAAAACATGACTTTAAATTCAGACTGCTGAAATAGTAAGTGATGGAAATTCATGAAGGATAGCATCATGGTGAGAGCATGGAAAAGATTTTCCTTCCATCTTCAGTGTGTAGAGAAGAAAAAAGCTGTAGTGGATGGTCCTGAAGGTCCAATTCTGAATTTAGGACAGAAGGTGAATAGTAAGAATACCTATCTCAGCCACTTAGAGATTAGAAATGTGGAGAAATATCCTCATTAATGTAGGTCAAACATAGAAGAGAAAATGTGGCAATACCAAAGCCAAGTGCCAAAGGCAGAGATATTGAACAAAATACCATGAACTTGAAACAAATCTTAAAAGGGAGGTCTGGGCTTAAGGGGAGTAGGACAGAAGAATAGAGAGGGAGATGGTAGATTAATACAGTCATAACACTCAAAGTATATATGCCAGAGTATAAATAGGAAACTTGAAGGGATAAGAAGGAAGCAAAATGGAAAGTTGGACAATGATCCAGATGTATCGTAGTTTGAAATGTACATACACTCTATTCAACACTGACGTGATGAAGTGAAACCCCTTTGCACAACTATCTAAACACTACATTTTTTGAAGTTTAAATAGTAAGAGACCAGAAGCACAAACCTTTACAGATAAATAAGAGGACAGCATTGACACATTTTTGAGGATTTTGTTCCTTTCAATATACAAAATTTAATGTGTCAAGTCTGCTGCAAGTGTAATTTTATTTTGTACATTCTTTTTGCAAATTGCTTAAAATATACAGAACCATATTCAACTATCAAGCACATCAATTCCAATAAAAATATTATAAACCTTTAGGTTTCTCAGTTGTTTCTAAATATCTTAATGTAATTCATTGGAACTAATTTCATTCTAAATTTAAGTTTAAATTTTAAAATCCTTTTAATGGGACACAGGTATGGCTAGATAACTGATGTTAGCAGAATCAGAATTATTCAGAAGGCTGTAAATGGATGTTTACCTAATTTTCTCTCTTCTGGATCATGGAATTCAGATTGTCCTTGTTAGGAAAAGGGAGGAGAATGGAAAAGGAATAGGCTGGAGTGGATCATCAACAGGTGAGGACTGTGTATTGAGGAACAGCGAGGGGCAGAACCCTTCCAGTGGGTTTGGAGCTTGTGCAAGGGAGCTGGGACAGGATCTGGGTTTTTTAGGAAGTATGAACAAGGAGGTAGAGGTTAATGAAAAGCCCCTAGGTCAAGGAAGGTGGGGGGCCTTTCAGTTGGGCCCCAAATGGGATGTTTACAGCTGGGCTTAGGTGGATTGCCCTGACTGCACTTCAAAAGAGTTTACACATACCTGGGATTTTGCCTGCAGTCTGTATGGGCCTGGGACAACAGAGTGGGGGTCAACCCTTCATACTCCACCCTTAGATACATGAAATGAGAGGGCCAAAAAGGGAGAGGGAAGTTCTTCTTATAGGATCTTTGGGTACATAAAAATAATTGGGCTGAGATGGAAGTAGCATGGTGTTATGAGAACAAAGCAGATTCCCATCATTTAGAACCCTGAAGGAGTATAAAGTAGGAGGGGCCTCGTGGTCTTTTCTGGTTACTTCCTGCTGGCATTGGGATGTGGAGAAGTCAATGGGGCTTGTCCAGTTCCTGGTCTGTGCTGGGTCCAGGGCAGTGTATGCAAACCCTCTGGTTGCCTGTAGTAATAGGATGGCCTTGGCTTGGTCACAGGTCCTGATTGAGGGCTTTTATCCTGTTAGAGAGAAACTTGTAAATGCTGAGATCAGGCAAAAGACTGCAAGGTGGCAGGAGTTGCTGATGTCACTGACACAGGAAAACACAACCTGAGCACAATCCAGAACATTTCCAATTAGGTCATGAGCCCATAACTAGTCAGAAGCTAGGGCTAGATTGAAATAGTTAAGGGCTTGGTGAGAGACCTTGATCATTTCCTATAATAGCAGGTAACAAAGGCAAGAATATAAATACTGTCCAGTTAGAAGTTAGACAGATATCGATATTAGATGGACAAGCTTCTCAACTTATTTCTATTGACCTCCTGGCTCTGGTTAAATTTGAAACGGCAGGCAAAGAGTAGCTGATGTGACATCATCTCCTCTTACTCTTTTCCACCTTTTCCTGGGGGTCTAGGTGCTTGTGCATGGCATATGGGCTTTGAACTCAAGGCCTGAGCACTTTCCCTGAGCACTTCTGCTCGAGGCTAGTGCCCTACCATTTTGAATCATGGGGTGACTTTTAGCATTTGGCTGGTTAATTTTTGAGCCAACTTCCAGCCTGGCTCTTTGGTGGTGGTTAGTTGGGAGATAGAGTCTCAGAGCGATTTTTCTTCCCTGCCTGGCTTTGAACTGCAATCTTTGCCACAAAAACCCTTTATTACATCCAATTAAATCAACAAGGAAATCTATGGGATCAAGTAGAGCTTACATTCACACTATCAAGAATTGATCAAAAATACATTCTAGAACTGATGACAAAACTCAATAGATGGGACGAGAGTTTGAGCACAGCTTGGCTGCCTGGAAAACCTGATAACCAAAATTTACAGGAGCACTCCTGGCCTACACATGCTTCAATAGCATAACAACATAGCTGACTTTTTCAGATCTAGCTGGGTAAGGTTGACAGAGAGCGTCCCGCAAGAGTCTTTGTTTTTGTAAATCTGAAGAAGTCTTTTACCAAGAATCATCTGTGTGTGATGGAGTCAAACAGGAGTCCAGTGTACCATGATGGAGGTAGGATGGTCCCAGGCAGGATCAGGGCTAGACTAGATTCCTCGGATTAATTGTCAAATCTCCTGTTTAGTTGCTTACAAATTTATACACAGACTTGTTAAAGACACTTAAATTTAGATGAACATATAGAATTACATGCTAGTTTTAATGTAAATCACAGCCAACTATTACATAATGACTTAAAAGCTGTCTTTTTTTATAATTTAATTTTATTTTATTTGTGAACATACTGTACAGAGGAGTAAAAGCTGTCTTTTAAGGCATACTCATACCATCTGCTACATACTCGAACTTTCTGAAGACAGAAACAAATATGTGGAACAAATATTTTAAGACAATTCTTAACTCTTTACTGGTGTTTTTTCCTCACAGCTGGCTAGGAGCTGAGCTGGGTTTCATTCATTTTACTACTACCTCGATAAAAATGTTTTCTTTTAACAAATGGCACATTTGATAGGAAATATCAGTACTAAGAAATAGAAGAAGATTACTTTTTAAACAGTTTTTATGTACTATGAGATTATATTGAACATGCTCACACACACACACACACACACACACACACACACACACACACGCACTTAAACCAATGTTTTTGTTTAAAAAAATCGGCCATAAGTTTTATGGAATTCCAGTGGCAAAGTGATATTGTTTTGCCCAATATGATAAAACCTCGTGGTCAATGTCAGAAAAGTAGGCAACACCAAAAAATGCAGGGCAAATTTTGACAAATAATTTCCACCCTTAAATAAACATTGAAAAAAGCAGAAAATCTTTAAATCAATTTTGGTGATGAGGCAGATTAGTATATGAATTGAATATATTAACCCCTAGAAGAGTGAAGAGGAGAGAGCAGTAAGGTTGATGGAAGAGTGGGGGTTATAGAAAAACCCATCATTTGGCCTTTGTCTCTTCCTAGGTGTCAGCTTCCAGGGCTTGTAGACAGAATTGGGGGAGGGCGTGACTGAACAGGTTTGTAAGGAGAATAGGTAGAAATTTTAACCTGAAGACATTTAAAGGAATATGTGGCTTCATCATGAAGGTATTGAAATGTGTGTTTGAGTAATTGAATAGAGAGAGTTATTGGAAGAAGTGAGAGGGTGGGATTTCTCTTCTGAAGTCTCCTTGAGGAGAAATCAAGAATCTAGACTTTGAACTGAGTTGTCTCAGGAAAGAGAAAAGGATTGGATTATTGTTTAAGTCCCCAAAAGTACAAGGACTGGTTTGTTCCGATTATGGGATTTCAGGGTGGTAAATGGAGAGAGGAGTGTCCTCAGTGTGTTTGCCAGCTATCCACTGTCAGTGACAATTAGCGAAAGGTCCAGAGTAGAGGATCCATTTAATTAGGGTCTGGAAGGGAAAAAGGTGTATTAGATATAGAAAAGGGTTGAGAAATGTATACATATGGAGTAGTTTGTTTACAGTGATATTTAACAGGGCTGTTAGCTTGTTGTTTTACCTTTGGAGGCCTAAGTCCACCCCTACCTTGTGTCAGCTACACAGGCAGGCAGACAGGCGAGCAAAGGGACAGGGATTAGCAGAAGGAGTTTGCTTGAAACAGATAGTTTTAGCCTAGAAAATCTGGACCAACTGCAAATAGCAAGAGTGTAGTTAGAAGAGCAGGGAAGGAGATAAGTATCTTTGGTGCTGGAGGTCATCAAAGAAAAGAGATAGAGAGAAAGGGAGGGGGTGAGAGAAGTGGGTGAGAGACAGACTGAGCTGCGACAAGATAAGGAGTTACATTTTTAGAGGAGATGATTGCGAGGCCATTGGCAGAGAAGTGCTGGGTTAGTAAGGCAGGAGAGCAGGGAGGGGGACCTCTGGAGTAGAGGTCAGAGAAGGACTTGGTGGACAGAACAGAACAAGCAGAGGGCAAGTTTTCTGGAGCAGAGGTAGAGGAGGGCTTATGTTTAAGGTACCTTGGATTCCTCATCATTTCGTTGGAGAATTGTTTAAATCATTAAAATTAAAACCTAAAGTTACAAATTTAGGCCAGTGGTGGCCATGGTAAGAAGACCAGATTTTGGTAGAAAAACAAGTCATTAAAAAAAATAATTTTTATTGTGAAATTAACATACAGAGGGGTTAAAATTAAATGAGAAAGGTAATGATTATATTTCTTACCTAGCATAGTTGCCTCTTCCTTTTTTCCCCCTACAATCCCTGCCCTCCCAAATCCATGTTTCTCCCCCCCCTCCGCAAAGTTGTAAAGTTCATTTTTTGACATAGCATTTTGTACATGTCATTGTGCAATGGGTACACATGTATTCTTATTAAAATTATTTCCCTTCCCCTGCCCAAATTACACCAACATCAAATGCAGTGAAAACAGTGGTTATACCATGGGGGAGGGATATATGAAGCATTTTTTTACTGTAAATTAGTCAGCCCGGAGTCTTAAGATTAAACTGCAGGCATGCTAATGAGGTGTCTCTGGGAGACAATTTGGAAAATTTGGTAGGATTTTGGAGCCTGTCCCATTTCTCCAGGCATCCTTGGTGTTTTGAGAAGGCAGACGGATGGAACCCAATAATTAATAGAGTGCATGCCCAAAGGTCCTAATTAATGGTGGTCAGTCAGGGAGTCAGGAAAGTGGAGACTCCTGGAGTCTCCACAGACAGGAAGAGATCCCCACAGACAGGAAGGAAGGGAGGGATTCCTGGAGTCCTGCAGTCCTTGTCGGGGCCCCTGTTCCACAGACTAGGCTGGTTACCTTTTCCTGAAGGCTTTCAGGTGGTGGGTGAAGTTGGTCAAGTGGCAAAAAGCCTCCTGCCTAGAGATCAGAGTCCAGTGACAGGGTAAAGGAGAGAGAATAGGGGGTTTATGCAGGGGTCAATAATACTGCAAGCCACAGCAGAATGGCCCTCCCCTGCTTGCACCAATTACAAAGGCCAAGGCCAAGAGGTCTTTCATGAGGCTGTTTAGCCCAAAGTAAGCTCATAGGGCTCTGAACTCCCGATGCAGAAAGGCCTTGGAAGGAGGAGGAAAATAGCAGAGAAGCTCCATGAGAGGTGACAAAGAGGTGGGTTGCCCCTCCGTAGAGGGCATCCAGTTTATTCCTCACACTTTTCCATTCCTGGATGTAGGAACCATATGTTAGAAAAATGGAGTAGAATGGAAAAGGAATAGGCCAGACTCGATCAGACTCAACAGGCGAGAACTGTTCATTGACAGACAGCGAGGGGCACAGCCCTTCCTGCAGGATTGAGGTTGTGTGAGGAGCTGGGACAGGATCTGGTTTTTTATAGGAGGTCTGAACAAGAAGGTAGAGTTTAATGAAAAGCTCCTGGGTCAAGGAAGGTGGGGGAATTTCACGTGGGCCCATAATGGAATATTTACAATTGGACTTAGGTGGATTGTCCTGCCTGTACTTCAATGGAGTTCACACATACTTGGGATTTTGCCTGGAGTCTGTATGGGCCTGGGACAATAGGATGGGGGTCAATCTTTCAGTCTTAATTGGAAAAAGATAGTCTTCCCAGCTTTTCCATCATCGTTTTCTTATTAGAGGATTATTCCAGATTAGCTATATATTGATTTATAATGACTGAGCCTGACATAAAGGTGAGGGAAACTGTCTACACTTCAGTGAGGTTCTGACTTGTGTTTCACAAAGTGTTATGAAAGCTCTCCATGAGAAATCTAGCAGCATTTCTAAAAAGTCCTTGCGTGCTTATACTTTCTGATAATATCTCAATTCAAGTATTTCTCCCCAGAGTTCCATACCT
Source organism: Dipodomys merriami (assembly GCF_024711535.1). Classification (NCBI taxonomy): domain Eukaryota; kingdom Metazoa; phylum Chordata; class Mammalia; order Rodentia; family Heteromyidae; genus Dipodomys; species Dipodomys merriami. The sequence goes on along the minus strand of NW_027206035.1, from coordinate 983,072 downwards.
TTCAATAATGCTGTATTAGATCCCTGTTGTATTTTGCAGACAGATCTTGGTGATGAAATTTGTGCTTTTCAAAATTACTCTCCCAATTCCATCCACAAAATGAAGACAAAAATTATCTGAAAAAATTTGTATATGTTGATAGTGCATATAATTTTTTAAAGTATTATTTTATTTTGTTAAATTTTTAATTGTGAAAATACCATACAGAGGGGTTACAATTACATGGGCAAGGTACTGAGTATATTTCTTATCAAGTATTGTTGTCTCCTCCTTTGTTTCCCCTTCCCATCCCTATCCATCTCTCCCCCACGCCCTCTCCTACCCCCACCAAATTTGTAAAGTTCATTTTTCGTCATAATGACTTGTACATCTCATTGTTGCAATGGGTTCACCTCTATCCCTATTTAAACTATTTGTTTTTCCCTTCACCTCCACAAATTATACCAACATCAAATACAGTGAAAATGGGTTATACCATGGGGAGGGACATACAAAGCAACAAATATATCATCTTATAAATATATTAGAAATGATTGCAAGAAAGAAAAAACATTTGAATCTTTATCTTGTGGTTCATTTTGCCTAACATCAACTTATCTGACTGTTTCTGCTTATCTCAAACACATACAAGTTATTGCAAATAAGGGAAACCATGGGACCTATGTTTCTTTGGACCTGGCTTACTTCACTTAATATAATTCTTTCCAAGTTTTTCCATTTCCATGTAGACAGAAGGGAACAAAATATTGATTAAAAATTTTATCAACTAGAATCTGAATCAGGAGTGTTGATAAATGTCCACACCTAAAATCTTAGCCCTAGGGTGAAGCAGATGTATTACAGAGTTGAGGCTACAAAAATGAGAGACTGTATTTTGTTTTGTTTCTGTTTTTGTTGGTCATGAGGTTTGAAATCTAGAGCATGTGTGCTGTCCCTCAGCTACTCAGCTCAAGGCTAGCGTTACCACTTTTGTCACAGCACCACTTCCATCTTTTTCTGATATGTGGTACAGAGGAATCAAACTCAGGGCCTCATGCATGCAAGGCAAGCACTATACCATTGAGCCACTTTCCCAGTTCCTGAGAAACTGTGTTTTAAAAAATCATCTAAAGAACATTTTTTTAATCTTTGGGTTATATATTGAAATATAAGAATATCTTTTTATATTTTTGTGAATTATCATACTACTTAATTTATATTAACTTCAGCCACTTTATTATTCTCAAAGTCATGAAATATCTCTGAGAGATTGCATCTGTGAAAATTGTTTTTGCAGTTATAATTTCTTGAGTAATTTTTAGTTTTTTATCAAAAGCACTTTATATTTTATGTTGGTGGGTTATTGTGCATTAAATACCTTCAAATGTATATGTAGAATCTAAAAATAGCTGTATGAATATTCTCATACAGCTCTTATTTATCTGTTATGCACTTTCAGTATTATGATATTTCTCTCTATCTTTCACTCTATCTCATTCACTTGCTTTCTCGTTCATGTTCCATGTCTGCTACTTAGCATTTCTGCTGGTGTACTATTATCTTTCAGGATCCACTGGTTTTGGGAGAACATGATAGGGACCATCAGTTACAATGGCATTCTTTAAGAGTTATAGCAGTGATGTGATATTATTCTTTGCAATGCTAAATGGCAAAACAACAGATCTAAAAATTCCTTTTCACTTTTACTATTATTATAAATTTTATCTCATAGGAATCATGGGGATGGATAAGATACTTTATCCTTTTACCTAAAAGATATTTTTTCTTTTATAAATAACCCATGTATAAATACATGTAATGAAAATAAAGCTATCCGATGGATAGATTTTCATCCCTGTTCACAGGGATGAAAAACAAAGTAGTGGCAGAAGTGAGTACAAAGGATAACCATCATAGAGCAAAGATCCTCAGAGCAGTTTATCATGTACACTTTGTGTGAATGACAATGTGCAGGAACTATAGATTAAGTCACTGAACAGCTGATATATACGCACATATGTTATGTATGTATATTTTTTATATTTGCATATATGTGTGTATATGCCCTTATATATGTACACATGTATGCTCCTATACACATGAATACACACATACATACACACATGTATACCTGGAGAAAGACACATAGTTACAGCCAACAAAAATTTCACTACTTGATGAATATGCCTTAGACGGAATGCTTGGAACCAAATATGTTGAAGATGCATTTTTCTCTAGAAGTATTTTTACCACTCCTCTTATCTCTTAAAACTGATAGGTTTTGACAGATTCGACTTGTGCAGTACAAGTGATAGCAAGCCACTTGGAAATCTCATTAAGTAATGGTGATAAGGTGTCTCCCTGTTTCCCACAGAATGCTTGCTCTTGTAGACATTCTCAACAACCAAGTAGCTGGAGAATACTCTGGTAAAGAATAACGTTATAAGGCTTTAAATGGCATCCTTCTTTGAGCTATTTTCCAACAGCTAGCATCAATTCCTAAGCAGATGAGTGAATCCTCAGAAGACTGGAGCTCATGTCAATATTTAACCAACCCATTTGAAAAGTCCTATGTGAGAAATGCTGACTGAGGTCTTGCTGATTTATTGGTCAAGAAAATAAGAAAGAAAACTGCCACACGTACTCCGGTGGAGTCTGCTTAGCATGGGAAACCTGCTTTCAGATCTGAGAATTGGGCTTCAAAGAGGCCTAACTCCTGAAAAGGCTGGCAAGCCCCTGGGAAAGATGTGTTCCTGTTTTTCTTTTCTTTGCTGTATAGGAGTGCCTATTAATATTTTACTGTTCCTGCTGCTTGTTCTACTTACTCATGCTCAACGTTCCCTTATTCAAGGCTCTTTCATGGAAGGGTTGACGACTCCAACATCTGATGAGTGTCCTGAGAACATGACTAACTCACCAGAGTTAAGTGCTACCCTAAAAGACCCTCTTATGGATGCTATTAGACAAGTCATATGGAAATATAAACATATTGGGTGTTTCATGACGTCATTTCAGCAGAAGGAATTGTTTGTAAGAGATTTACAAGAAGCTGTAGGCACGGCTAGAGCAGAAAGAGTGTATGGCTATTGGAGACTTCCCTTTAATCCTAAAGCATATACAATAGATGCAGGGAGCCGGGGCGAACGCCATTACAAGGCGCCACCCACTCCCTTGCAGCTTTGAGGGCCATATTAGACAGTGCTTGGCGGGACGATGGGTCCTGGGCTTTGCGTGTGCGCGAGCCACGTAGAGTCCCCAGCCAATCCCGTGGCACCTGGTGACGGTGAAAGGCAGATGACCAATGATAGAAAGACCCGTGTTCCTATTCCCTATATAAGCGGCCATGTTTTGGGTGCACGTTCTCTCGCGCTCAAGCTCTCCCATCAATTGAAAGGCTCTCCAATAAAGCGTGATCTGAAAAGACTCCTGGTGTGGTGGTCGTTTTTTCTCGCTGGCCGAGAAGGCGTTCGCCGCAAGTAGACTCATATAGATATCGTGTGGATAAAAAAGATGTAGAGGGATATATAGACCAAAAGCTAAATAAGATTCTTAAAAGTTGGTAGATGGAAGGTGGCAATAGCTTATCAGAAGAAAATGGTGGGATCCTCCATTATCTAGAGGACCCCAAAGACTTCCCCCAGATCCATAGCCTTTTACAGGTGTGTACGATAAGGATGGCAAACATTGGGAAAACAACTTAGGAGAAAGAACTTCCTATTACTATCTTTCATTTACTGAGAGACTTGCTAGATCTAGGCCTCCTTTGTGCTTACTATCAAAGAAGGAACAAGAAAGATCTTATGAGACAGTTAAGGCCTCTATGGAGAAGAGTAAAGGATTATGTGAAAGGGTTACAGAAAAGACACTATGAGCTTGAATTTGATATATGGCCAGATTTAACTAAGTATACTGACTATCATGATTTTGGGCCACAAATTGGGGACCCTCTAAAGAATGGCAAAGAAGCACAATTGCTTAGAAAAGATTTGAAACGCATAAAGTACAAAACTAAACAAAAGTAACTATGAAGTACTAGAGTTCATGCCTTTCTGTTCAGCACCTTGCCCATATGCTCTGGTTAATGGTTAATAGGTGATAAATATCAAAACCAATTGTATTTCTTAAAAATAGAGGTAAAGCCGAAAACAAGTGCCTATCATCATAGCTCGTCATCCAAAAAACAAGATCAGGTGACCAGCTGGTGACCACCCCAGAACAAAGCCTTGCAGCTTTGTGTAACCTTTTACCCTTTCTCATGGAGACTTTTTCTATAAAAGCATGTTATCCTCTGCAATAAATCACACTCAGAATTCACTCCTGTTGTGTGTGAGTTGTCTGTTTGCCATCTCCCCACCTATTCCAGTTACCTCCACAAGGTGTCCTCCGTCGTCCTGAAAGAGCCGTTCCGCGGCAGAAAACATTTTAATGCATTAAAGTTTGAAAATAATTTGCAACCTGTCAATAAATGTGTAGAACACAATTATACCAACTGACAAAAGATGATATTCCTTTCATTTATGTGCTTTTGGGCTTGGTGGGTGACTTTAGGTGTGTCTACACAAGTAGAATCAGCATGAAACAAGCCAGCGTTTTTTCATTTAAGGTACAAGAAAAGGATACAGGTTGACCCATTGTAACAATGAGATGTACAAAACACTCTATCAGAGGAAGGGTGGAGGGAGGTGGTGGGGAGGTGTGAGGGGAAGGGTTGATAGGGGAAAAACAAAGGAGGGGGGTAACAGTGCTCAATAAGAAATGTACTCATTAACTTACGTAACTGTAACCCCTCTGTATAGTATCTTCACAGTAAAAACATATATATTAAAAAGATACAAGGAAAACTTCTGTACTTATAAGAAGTTGTATTTGTCACTCAATATCAGTAAGGTAATGGTATTAGGACAAGAGGCATATTAAAATTTTGGATGCTCAAAATCTCTGCATAAACACAGTATTTTATTTACATTAGAATATGCCCAGCACCTAGTGCAGTGTAATTGCTATGAAAAATTTTGCTACATTCTATGTTTGTAATAGAAAATAAAAGTATATGCACTCCCACCAACATGCACCTATAAAAATGGTTGACCATCCCAGTAACTTTCTCAAAGTACCTCCAAAAGACAATTTACAAAACTTTGTATTATATTACTACAAGGAAAACTGTAGGGAGCCAGGGTAAACGCCATTACAAGATGGCGCCCACTCCCTTGCAGCTTTGAGGTAACCACTCCATTTCAGGCGGTGCTTGGCGGGACGGTAGGTCCTGGGCTTTGCGCATGAGCGAGCCACGTAGAGTCCCCAGCCAATCCCGTGGCACCTAGTGATGGTAAAAGGCAGACGACCAATGATAGAGCGACCTGTGTTCCTATTCCCTATATAAGCGGCCATGTTTCGGGTGCACGCTCTCTCGCGCTCAAGCTCTCCCATCAACTAAAAGGCTCTCCAATAAAGCGTGATCTGAGAAGCCTCCTGGTGTGGTGGTCGTTCTTTCTCGCTGGTCGAGAAAGTGCGCGCCGCAAAGTGGTGCTGAAACCCGGGACCCGCGCGAGAGGCCGAACCGGAGCCAGAACTCAACACGCGGAGAGGGGACGTCGGTAAGTATCCCCCGGTATGCTGTTCACTGTAGATTTAGATATTTATTGGTTGCTTGCATTGCTTCTTCCTTTGTGGCTTGTCTTTTTGATGGTGCGCACTTGCCTCGAGGAGGGGTTTGATTTAATCCAGGAAGGATGCAAAGTACTAACACGGCATCAGGATAGTCTATCAGAGTCAGCATCCAGTAAAGGGGAGGAAAATAGGCCTAAAAGAAAAAGGGAAAAAAGACAAAAGGATCCTAAAGAATTAAAGCAGGAGGGACTGCAGCCCTCACACAAGGAGAAGGGTCTTAGGGAGGAGGGGGTCTCAAGGACACCCCTATGCCCTTCTTTAAAAGCAAACCGGTTCTCAGCCCTACATGTGGAAGGGCGGGACCAAGAATGCAGTGATCTTGTGAGTGACTCAGAGGAAGAAATGTTAGAGGAGGAGGGAGAGCAGCTCGATCCAGCTGATAGTGAAGACTTAGAAGAGGCTGCGGCGGAGTATGAGGCAGACAGATATGGGGGTTGGCGCCCCCTAGGGGTGGGAGTACAGCAGCAGCCAGGAAGAGGAAACAGAGCTGGCCCTCACCCGTCGGCCCCCTGGGCGTGCCCGCCGGCGGGGCGGAGTCACTTTATAAAAGGAAGCACCTGGTCGAGGCTGGTGGCCACTTTTCCAGTTTTTGAAAATCCAATTACTAATGAAAGAAATTTTGAGCCGGTTTCCTACTCCCAGTTAAAAGATTTAGTTGAGGCAGTCAGGACTTATGGGGTGACGGCCAATTATACCACTGCCTTGCTTCGAAGGCTAACTATTAATGCTATGATTCTGTGGGAGCAAAAACTGTTCAATATTTTCCTGAATTAGTGGCTAAACAGGCAATTTTGGTCTGAAAAAAAAAAGGCAATTTTGGGTATAAAGTATTGTTTGATGCACTTTGCAAAAATTCCAGATAAATTAATTATTCCATACACCCGTAAGCAAGTTGAAATTTTAGCAGCCACAGTGGATATGTGGACAATTCTTGTTTGCTCATTTCCAAATGTAATTGATAACCATTATCCTAAGCATCCTCTGCTTGCCATAGTTAACAAAACTTTAGTGTATTTTCCTGTTGTCACTTCAAAGGAGCCCTTGGATAATGCTCTGACCATCTTTACGGATGGATCAAAATCTGGACAAGGTGCCTTTTTTGTTCAAGGACACAAACAGCCGGTAGTCTTTAATTTTCAGCCAAAAGTCCCACAGGCTGGTCAATGTTTAATTGTGCTTGAAGTTTTTAAAAGATTTAATCAACCTTTTAATTTATTTTCTGATTCATTATATGTTGTAAATGCCGTCGCTTCTCTTAAAGTTGCTGCTTCAATTAAGCAGGCCAGTACAATTTCTAATGTTTTGTTACAGATTCAATCCCTTATCTTAAACAGAAAACACTCTTTTTATATTGGACATATTCGCGCCCACTCTATGTTGCCGGGCCCGATGGCAAGGTGTAATGATTTGGTGGACCAGGCAACTCGGGCTGTGGCTCTGGTCGCTGCTGATCCTGTAGAATTGGCAAAAGACTTTCATAGATTGTATCATGTACCTGCTAATACCCTTAGGAAAAGATATAATTTGTCCAGGCATGTGGCAAGAGATATTGTTAAAGCCTGTAAATCCTGTGTTACCTTTCTTCATCCTCCCCATGTGGGGGTAAACCCCAGGGGGTTGAGACCAAACGCCCTATGGCAAATGGATGTTACTCATCTGACAGAATTTGGTAAGTTGAAATATTTACATGTGTCTGTGGACACCTTTTCCGGTGTCATTCATGCCACACCTCTGGCAGGAGAAAAGGTGTCTCACGTCAAAATACACTGCTTAGAAGCTTGGGCAGCTTGGGGAAAGCCCCTTAGACTCAAGACGGATAATGGCCCTGCTTATACTTCCCATGGTTTTCGCGCCTTTTGCGCACAAATGCAGGTTGCCCACACCACCGGACTGCCCTACAATCCTCCATGACAAGGTATAGTGGAAAGAGCTAATAGAAGCATAAAAGAAATGCTTCAAAAACAAAAAGGGGGAATTGCTGAGTCAGCGTCCCCCAGGGAAAGACTTTCTCTTGTGCTCTTTACCCTTAATTTTTTAATTCTAAATGACAACGACCAGTCTGCCGCAGATCGGCATATGACAAGAGACCCCATGGATACTAAAGACATGGTTATGTGGAAGGATGTTATTAATAATAAATGGTATGGACCGGATCCGGTAATAACGAGATACAGGGGAGCTGTTTGTGTTTTTCCACAGAGTCAAGAAGTACCTCACTGGGTGCCAACGACACTGACCAGGCTGGTGGAGACTGCAGCAGAACCCCCTCTTGAAGATGCCATCCACTCGTCTCCTGATGCAGCTGATCTTCCTGCTGTTAGCAACAGTGCTAATAGCAACCCCTGTGATAGCTAAACCAAAGGCTGTGGGCTGTCACCAGGGCCTGGCCAGTTCCTATGCCCCTGCATGCAGACTCCCTTTTTCTCCCCACCTTATTTTCCACAGATTGTAGGATGGAAGACTGGATTGCCTCTGTGGAGTCCTTTTTCAAAGAGTGGGTGGGAGTCGGAATGTTTTTAGCCTGCTGCCTGGGAGGATGCGTGGTCTGCCTATGGTTGGTCTGTCGCCTTCGAGCCCAAACCAGAAGGGACAAGGTTGTTATCTTGCAAGCATTAGCCGCTTTGGAGAGTTGATCCTCACCCCAGATCGGGCTGTCGGCCCTGAGAGGCAATTAAGCCTTACCATCCTGCATAGCCTTAGCACCCCGAGGGATCAGGGGATCCCATTGCACCGGGACAGGTATGCAACTTGCAATTTGGGACAGGGTGCTAGGCAAGTGCACTGCACTTGAGGGTACCATCTCCTCAAGAAGAGCATGCTGGGTTGCAAGTGGGTTGATGCCCAAGATCCCACCTCTGCAAAAAAGGCATCGGACGGGCCTGGTCATCACTGGGGAAGGCGTCCCTCAGGCAAAGGCCAGTGCAAGGTCCTAATGTTTTAGACAGAGGCCCAGCCTCTAGTCTTACCTGTTGCCAAAAAACAAAAAAGTGGGAACTGTAGGGAGCCAGGGTAAACGCCATTACAAGATGGCGCCCACTCCCTTGCAGCTTTGAGGTAACCACTCCATTTCAGGCGGTGCTTGGCGGGATGGTGGGTCCTGGGCTTTGCGCATGCGCGAGCCACGTAGAGTCCCCAGCCAATCCCGTGGCACCTGGTGATGGTAAAAAGCAGACGACCAATGATAGAGCGACCCGTGTTCCTATTCCCTATATAAGCGGCCATGTTTCGGGTGCACGCTCTCTCGCGCTCAAGCTCTCCCATCAACTAAAAGGCTCTCCAATAAAGCGTGATCTGAGAAGCCTCCTGGTGTGGTGGTCGTTCTTTCTCGCTGGTCGAGAAGGCACGCGCTGCAGAAAACAATGCTACAAATAAATAAAAACAACAATTAAATATTCATGATTAATAAAATGAAAAATAAACCAGTTACATGTTTCCAGTATTTGAAGTGTACTATATATTAGATTTTACTATATTCTCATATTCCTGTACATTTAAAACTGGCTAAGGCTATGATGTTCAACAAGAGTTTTATAGGCTATGAGTAGTCTTTAAAGTTACCCACTAAGATTACTATTTATGGCTCATCTCGTCATTTGTATATGGCTTATATCATCACTTGTTGCTCGCTAACATATAAAGTAAGGAAGCTCTAAATTGTAGTTAACAAATTCTTAACTCTTTACTCTGCTTCTTTAAACAAAGACTTTGCAACTTCTCATTAGTAAAGTTTCTATAAATTCTGAAATATAAATACTTAGTAATATATGTCTGCTACCATAAATCTTAACTACTTCTTGGAAAATTTTTATGACCTGCCAAACAGTCCCTATTTTGGCATATTTAAGCAAATTCCCAAAATTAAACCCATTTAAAGCATTAAAACTTTAACAACCTTAACCCTTGCTGCAATGTTCATTATGACAGGTGCCTTGTAGAGAATAATTGAACTCCTCCTTCTACACATCTCTTGAACCACAAATATTTGGAATTACTTTGTTTTTGACATATCAATTTTGAGTTTCTTCTTAAATATGTGCTTATGTAAGAAATAAATATTTCATGACCATTCTTTTGCATTTACTTTTTGTTGAAGTGTCTAATTTAAGAAACTCAATTATACTTTAGATATAAAAAAAGTTCTGTGCTCAATTTGGCAGCACATACCCTAAACCTGGAATGATACAGAGATGATGAGCATAGCTCCTTCGAAGGATGACACACAAATTCCTGAAGCGTTCAATATTTTTACAATGACAGACGCTGGAGGGAATGTGGCCAGAAGTAAACACTACTGAATTTTTGGTGAGAGTGTAAACTTGTCAACCCCTTTGAAAAGCAGAATGGAGGTTCTTCAAAAGATTCCACATAGAGATCCTCTATGACGCAGCAATCCTTCTTTTGGGCATTCACCCAAATGATCAGAAACAAGACCATACTAAAACTACAAGCACAACTATGTTTATTGCAGCATTATTTACCATAGGTAAGATATGGAACCAACCTGATGCCCCTCAGTACATGAATGGATCAAGAAAATGTGTGTGTGTGTGTGTGTGTGTGTGTGTGTGTGTGTGTGTGTGTGTGTAACTGTGACCCCTCTGTACAGTACTTTTACAACTAAAAACATATAAAAGTGTTCTGAGATGGAAGAGTTTATTCCCCCAATTTTATCCATATAATATTGTTAACAAAGCAGATTTTTAAATACTACGTAGAATGTGATATGTATTACAGAAACCATTACATGTAATGAGCAACCAGAAATAATGTTATCAATTGACTATGCACTGCTTCCAAGGAAGCCAGATGGATAATTTCTCATGCTCTAAATCAAACTGGTGATCTTATGTCTTGATAGTGTAAAAATATCAGGGACAGAATAATGAAGGAATTACAACTGAGGTGAAATCCATATGAAAATATACAAACCTGATAAAACCTATAAGTATCTGAGCAGTATATTGCGTTTTAAATCATTTACGCTACATTGTAAAGATAATGAAGACCTATTAGAATGAATTAACTTTTTGATATGCTATCGTAGCTCCTTAGAAGGATGAACTCTTTCCTCATTCTTGTAGAGGCTTCATCAGATGAGAGGAACTGTATTTTTTTGTTTGCTTCCTTCCATTTATTCTTCACTCTGAAATATGAGCTACATGATACTGAAATACACCAAGGAAAATTAAACACACAGGCTTTGGAAAGATCAATCAATGTAAAATAAATAAAATACGTATAACCTTGTAAAAGGTCTAAATTAATTAATTATATAATCTCAAGTGTAGACAGAAAATGATTTAAGCAATGTCATGTAATTGAAAAATGAAAATTTTTAGGAGATACTTAATTTTTTCCTTTCTACTACATTGAATTAATTATTGATTTTGTATAGAGAGATTAAAGATGAGATTAACAAGAAACTTGCTTAAAACTGGGCACAAATTCTGAATAGACATGTATTCCAAAATCCATGAAAATCGCCAGTGGGTTTACAAAGTTGTGTTTAATGCTACTTCTATGCTGGCTTAAGCTTTGGGAACAGAAGTCATTAGAGAAATGCAATTCAAAATTACTATGATACTCCTTCATAACTATTACAACTCTTATTTTAAAAAAATCAAAGGAACCAGTGGTGGTGGGAGTCAATTTGGCCTAGAAACCCTCTAAGGAGAGAGCAAGATGAGGCATTGGCTTATGTGAGCTGCTCAATGTCTGCCATCCCCAAAAGAAAAACATTGGAGTGAAGCTCAAGGCCATAATGCCTTTGGGCTTGGGTCCTTCCCTTGACGATAGCATCTGCAAGTTGATCTGCCTGAGATTATACCTGAGGTGTGCCCCCAGGGGAGTGTGAACCCACTCTAATGGCTCCCCCCTTTGAATTAAAACTGCAGAAATCAATGTAACACCTCCAAACCACCAAAGGGAAATGGGCTCAAAAATAGAATTCCTCTTCAGGAAAACTTCATCCAGGCCTTTTTAGAACTGCAAAAATATTGCCCAATGGCTGTCTGTAATTGTAATAACTTCTTGGTGCATCCTGCCTTTTAGTAGGGCAAATAAGGCACACACTATCTTTAGGGACAGGCACCCATGGAAACAGCCAATTGATTTCCCCTAAAAGGCTATGAAGTTGGGTTAAGGTCAGAGAGGTTGGAATATCCAGCAAAGGCTTAAGGAGACTGTCCTGAGTCAAGGTAAGGTGGAACCAGAGCACCTTAAAAGGAGGTAACTTTTGAATCATATTGAGTGCTATGGTGAAGCCCCCCTTTCTTAATATGGTGCGAACCTGGGCCAGAAGGCCCTCCAGGTGTCCTAGGTCTTGGTGCCCCACGATTATATCATCCGGGTAGGCAAACACAAGGGAGGTATCTGAACCCAACACAGTCCCTAGAAGTGTGGCCAAGTATTGTTGGCAAAAGGCCAGGTTATTTGCCATTCCCTCTGGCAGCACCGTCCATTCAAACCTCCAATCAGGCAGGGAAAACTTAAGAGAAGGGATGGAGAAAGCAAACTTTTTGCAGTCATCCGGATGCAGGAGGATTGAAAAAAACAATCTTTAATATCAATCACACCGAGGTATATTCTGAAGGTATAGCAGGAGTCCAGGGCATACCTCTTAGGGATGCCTACTAGCTCCATCCATTCATTTACCTTTCATAGATCTTGGAGCATACACCTAGCCCCAGAGGCCTTTTGAATAACAAATATGGGTGTGTTCCAAGGACTCATAGAAGGGCATATGTACCCAAGGTTTATCTCCACCAGAAGGTGGAGGGCTACAAGTTTAGGTTTTATCAATGGCCACCACTCCACCCAGGTAGGGCTTCCTATCTAAATCAAACTTGGATCCACAATTCTTTTTCCAATGGTATCCCTTAGTGCCCCTGGGTCAGGGTGTAGGGGGAGGTTAGGACCCCTCGGGCCAGTTGGCAGAGGATTGTTGTGAATAGTCCCTCTTAAAGTGCCTCTCCTGCCCACATTTAAAACAAGTCCCTCTCCCCGATGGTCTTGGGGTTCCTTGGCCCTGGGCTGCCAGTGCCTGAGTAATAGCCACAGTCATTGCAGATGTCTGAGCATGTAAAGCTAAAGCTTATGATTGGGACTGGTGCTGTTGCATTCCCACATCCTGTGAGGCCACCAGCCATCTTCTCAGAAAACACTCTCTCAATCCCATGCAGGCCATGTGGTGGTCTGCATTCATCTCTTCCCAGACCAGCAGCTTTACAAACTGATCTTGGAGGTTCCCTGCTGGCAGCTTGTGGTTAATACTCTGTTCAACTCCATCTACAAACTCAACTAGAGGCTCACCAGGTTTTTGTGTAACTCCTGCTATGAGGGACTCAGTGGGCCCATCATCCAGTTTGAACCATGTGGCAAGTCCTGCCTGCATCACCTGGTCACGGTATGGGCCAGGTATTGCGGCATGTTGGATGCCAGTGGAGTACCATTCCCCATCCCTTTTAACATGGTATAAGTAATAGGTATCACAGATTGAGCCTGCCAGTTATTCTCCACTCGCACTCTGCATTCCTCCTTAAAGAAAGCTCACCATTTAATAAACTGAGAACAAGTGAGGAAGGCTTTGGCCACATCCAGCCAGTCCTTGGGGACACATGGGTGATAAGCAATGTCCTGTAATAAAGTCTGGGCCCAAGGAGAGTTTGGACCATCCTCCACCACTGCCTTGTGGAGCTCTTTTAGATCTTTAGCTTCCCATGGATACCATTCCAAGGGCCAGATTTACCAGATACACTTGGGGAAGCAAATCCTGTGGCCCAGGGTCCGGGGTCCTGGGTGGCCCTTCCTTTCCAGGGTAGGCCTCCAATTAGGTTACTTCCCCACCCCTCAACCCCTCCATGGAAGGTTGGTAGGGGTCCGGGTCTTGCAGTTCCTTCTCACAGGTTGCGTAGGATGCTGTACCTCTCCCTCAATCGGGGAAATAGGGTGGGGACCTAGGACCATCCGGGGAACCTGAGTCAGAGGGGGTAACTTTCACCCTCATTTTGATTTCCACTGTGCATGTTTCAGTGCATTCTTGGATGAATTTTACCCATTCCTTTTCCTTCTCACTTCTCAAGTCCTCCTTTATTCCTGCTAGGCCTAATGCTGCCTCTTCCTCTTACTTCTGTGAAATAGCATTACACATACTAAGGGTTTCACTTACCCTGTGAGACTGCTTAGCCTCTGCCGGTATCTTTTCCTTTCAAGCCCCACGTTGGGTGACAGATGTTGGGTCTTCGTCCATCCCACAAAAGACGGATGGGGTCCAAATGAAAGGTAAGTGCGGCTGCTCCCCTGTTCCGCGGCCTCACTTAGCCAGGGAGACAAACAGACACAGCAGTTAGTCAAGTGAAGCAGGAAATTCATTTATTAACTCAGAGCAAGCTCTTTTTTAAAGCAAAAAAGACCAGGTGTGCATGGGAGGGGAGGAAGAGGAACCTTATCATGCACCTAAGCTTCCACAGGATGGTTAGTCATGGAATGCAAAGCAAATTGGGCTCTTCCCACACAACTCCCCCTCAGCGCCATCTTTACTGCCCATATGCTCCACAATCAAAGACCTCGGAGTCAAAGCTGACACTCTAAAAAATTCAAAGGATGAAATAAGTGAAACCCTAGGTCTCCTTGGCACAGGCCAAAATTTTCTTAAAAGAGACACAGAAACACAACAAATTAAAGAAAGTTTGGACAAATGGGATTGCATAGAATTGCAGAGCTTCTGCATGGCAAAGGACATAGCTAGCAAGATCACCAGAAAGCCCACAGATTGGGAGAAGATCTTCACTAAACATACAACGGACAAGGGTCTCATATCTACAATATACCTGGAACTAAGAAAATTAAATGCCCTAACAATAAATCGTCAAAGAAACAACTGCCCAATAAATAAGTGGGCTATAGACTAACAGAAGAACTTTGCTGAAGAAGAAAGAAGGATAGCCAATAGACACATGAAGAAATGCTCAACTTCCCTAACCATAAGAGAAATGCCAAACAACATTGTGATACCACCTCACTCCAATTAGAATGGCTATAATGAAGAACTCTAATAACAACAGATGCTAGAGGGGATGTGGACAGAAGGGAACCCTACTGCATTGTTGGTGGGAGTGTAAACTTGTTCAGCCACTTTGGATAGTAGTATGGAGGGTCCTCAAAAGACTCCACATAGTGCTCCCCTCTGACCCACCAATCCCACTTTTGGGCATTTACCCAAATGATCACAAACAAGAGCACACTAATGGTACCAGCAAAGCTATGTTTATTGCAGCATTGTTTACCATAGCTCTAAGATTTGGAACCAACCCAGATGTCCCACCATAGATGAATGGACCAAGAAAATGTGGTATATATACACAATGGAATTCTATGCCTTCATCAGAAAGAATGGCATTGCCCATTTATTAAGAAATGGAAAGACTTGGAAAAATTATATTAAGTGAAGTAAGCTGTGCCCAAACAAACATAGGTACCATGGTTTCCTTTATTTGCATAAACTAGTATGCCTGACACAAGCAGAAAAGGTCAGATAAGTTGATGGTAGGCGAAATAAACTCCAAGATAAGGAATCAAATGGTTTTTCTTTCTTGCAATTGTTTCTAACATACTTATGAGATGATTTCTTTGTTGCTTTGTATGTCCTTCCCCCACGGTAAAACCCCTGCTTTCATTGTATTTGAGGTTGATATAATTTGTGGAGGGCTAAGGCAAAAACAAAATGTTTAAATAGGGATACAGCTGGACCCATTGCAACAATAAGGTGTACAAGATGTTACATCAAAAAAAAACTTTACAACTTTGGCTGGGAGGTGGATTAGGAAGGAGGGTGATTTGAAGGGATTCGAAGGGGAAACAAAGGAGCAGGCAACAATGCTTGATAAGAAATATACTCATGAATGTTGAATGAAGACTGTGGAAATGAAGCTGGAGGTTGTCAATTTTTCGTATAGATAGCAGTTTAGTGTTCCAGTGAACAGTCTTAGCCTAGAGAATCACACCAAGTGTGCTATCACTGTACAGAGAGTTTGACCAGAGAGTAAAAATTGAGTCAATGAGACAGACCTGAGCACTTGCTTGCAGCTGTGCCAAGGCGGTGGTGGTGGCGGCCATAGCCACACTACCTAAACACAGAGAATCCGGGACAAAGGCACCAGACCCAGAGAGCTAGTGGATTCTACTCAACACCAGCAAGAAGTGACAAGGAGCAAATATCTTCATCCTGCAGATCACAGACTAAAGATGACCACGGAACCAACACTCCAGCGTGAGTAGAACCCTGACATCCTCACTCCTTCTCAGGAAGTAGAGGAGGGAAGTCCACCTCTCCCCACCCCCAGCAGCAGAGATCTCCATTTTTGATACTGACAGAGGCCTGGCTGAGGAGCTAGCAACAACTCAGGCCTTGGAAGAAAGCTGGAGTCATTTAGCAGGTCACAGGAACCTGACCTGACATTCCAGGCGTAGCTCCACCCAAGGGAAAGTCACAAAGCCCAAGCAGAGAATCCTCCGCCCCTACAGGTGTGGCTTTCTTCTGGGTAAACAGAGCCAGAGGCTGCCCCTCCCTACAGCAGCCTAGAAAAACAATTGAAATTCAGTATACATAAACCCTGAGAATGGCTGTAGGCTGGGCTTTGTGAGTATATCAGAAGCTATCCCCTCAGGGAAAAGCTACTGTTTGGTGAAAGGCCTCAACTCTACCCAGAACCTAGCCTCATCACACCATCTCCAAACTAGAAGAAACAGCCATCTCCTTCTTTGCCATCTCCTTCTTTTGTGATAATCAATCTCTCTCCCACTGAACTAGCAAGGAGGAGGATCACACAATCCTGGGTAAAGCAGAGCATTTTTCTGCCTGCTCAAACAAACTGACTTAAGTAACCAATCAAGACAGACCAGACAGTAACCACAAGCAGACCTGAGACTCCACAAAGAGATTCGTTAGGACACAAGGGAGATAAAAGATCTTCCCATGCACGCAGCCCCCGCCTCCCCAATCAAAGAACTCTTTTTTATACCTTTTTTAATTTTTAATTTTTAAAAATTTTAAAATTATATTTTAAAAATTGTTTTCTATTAATCTTTTTTGTCCTCGCATAATTTTTATTTTAGGTGTGTGTGTGTGTGTGTGTGTGTGTGTGTGTGTGTCTGTGTGTCTGTGTGTCTGTGTGTGTCTGTGTGTCTGTGTGTGTCTGTGTGTGTTTTAATCTCTACTGAGTTTTTGGTCATTTTTTTCTTTTTTCTTTTTCTCTTCTTTTTTTTCTTTTTCATTTTTTTTGTCCCTTTCTTCTTTTTGGGTGACTGAATTTCTGTTTTGCTCATCCTCAGATACATACCTGTCATCGATTATTAGACTTTATCTCCCCTGTGTACATATTTAACCCAGAAATTTATTACTCAATTCAAAACCTCTTAGGCTTAAATTCTTTAAAAGTAGTATTATCTCCTTCTACCTATATAATTTTAAGAACTTTTATTTTTTAGCTTTTCTTCTCTCAATATCACTTCTTTACCCTTTCATAATTTTTGTGTTTCACTTTTTATATTTAAATTTTTGTTTTTCCATTTTCTCTTGTTTTTTTAAGTCTCTCAAATAATTCTGCCCAAGCTATTTCCCTCTCTGAAATTAGGACTTGTTCAAATACACTCTCTTTTTACCTACCACATCCCTCTAATCCTACTTTTCCCCACATTTCTCTCTAAATCTAATAACTTCTCGTTTGCAAAATTCTTCTTTTCTGTTCTTAACCCATTAGTACATAGTTGTTTGATGTTGAATAGATTGTATCTATTGAAGTATGGAGGTTCCTCTAATGACTTCACATTGAGCTCCCCCATGACCCAGCAATCCCAATTTTTGGCATTTACCCAAATGGTAACAAACAAGACCATACTAAAGCTACCAACATAACTGTTTATTGCAGCATTCTTTAAGAGAGCTATGATGTGGAACCAATCCAGATGCCCCTCCGCAGATGAATGGATTAAGAAAATGTGGTATATATACACAATGGAATTAATTCTATGCCTCCATCAGAAAGGATGACATTGACCCATTTGTTAAGAACTGGAAATACTTGGAAAAAAGTATATTAAGTGAAGAAAGCCAGGCCCAAAGAAACATAGGTCCCATGGTTTCCCTTATTTGCAATAACTAGTGTATGTCTGAAACAAGCAGAAAAGGTCAGATAAGTTGATTTTACGTGAAATGAACCCCAATATAGATATTCGTATTTTTTTCCTTCTTGCATTTGTTTCAAACATATTCATAAGATGATTGCTTTTTTGTGTTCTATGTCCCTCCCCCACGGTATAACCCCGGCTTTCATTGTATTTGATATTGATATAGTTTGTGGATGGGAAGGGCAAAAGCAAATAGGGATACCAGTGGACCCATTGCAGCAATGAGATGTACAAGTCGTTATGCTGAAATTCGAACTTTACAACTTCGGGCAGGTCGGGGAGGCGGTGGGGGGTGGTGGAAGATATGAAGGGAAGGGGAAACCAAGGAGGAAGCAATAATGCTTGATAAAAATGTACTCATTACATTTCCTCTGTAATTGTAACAACTCTGTATGGTATTTTCATGATAAAATTTTTTTTAAAAGGATGTAAAATATTTTGATTTTAAAACATTATATATATATATATGTATATGTATATATGTATATATATGAATATACAAATATGTATATATATTCATTACCTTGCCCATGTAATAAAATCCCCTCTGTACGATATTTTCACAATAAATAAATTATCTGAAAAAAATTGTATCAGTCAATAGTGCATATAATTTTATTTTTCATTACAAACATAGAATGTAGTAAAAATTTTCTTAGCAATTACCCTGCACTAGGTTGTGGGCAGATTCTAATGGAAATAATATACTGTGTTTATGTAGAGAATTTGAGCATCCAAAATTTTAATATGCTTGTGGTCCTAAAACCAATACCTTGCTGATATTGTGTGACAAATACAACTTCCTATAAGTACAGAAGTTTTCCTTGTATCTTTTCAATTTATATTTTTATTGTAAAGTTCCTGTGCAGAGGGGTTACAGTTACGTAAGTAAGGTAATTAGTCCATTTCTTATTGAGCATTGTTACCCTCTCCTTTGTCTTTCCCCTACCATTCCGCCCCTTCATACCTCCCCAACATGTCGCTCCACCCCCCCCATAGAGTGTCTTGTATATTTCATTGTTACAATGTGGCAACCTGTGTCCTTTCCTTGTATCTTCAATGAAGAAATGCTGGCTTGATTTATGCTGATTCTACTGTTGTAGACACACCTAAAATCACTCGCCAAGTTCAGGAGTACAAAATGAAATGCATAGCAGAAACATTGGAACATTTCAGAGAAGATTAGCATGGCTCATGTACAAGGATGACAGACAAATTTCTGAAGCATTCCATACTTTTACAACAGATGCTGGAGGGGATGTGGCCACCAGGGAACCGTACTGCATTCTTGGTGGGAGTACAAAACTTGTTCAACCACTTTGGAAAGTAGTATGGAGGTTCCTCAAAAAACTCCACATAGAGCTCTCCTATGACCCAGCAATCCCACTTTGGGACATTTACCCAAATGATCACAAACAAGACCATAATAAAGCTACCAGCACAACTATGTTTATTGCTGCATTCTTTAAGATAGCTAATATATGGAACCAACCCCAATACCTTAGCAGATGAATGGATCAAGAAAATGTGGTATATATACACAATGGAATTCTATGCCTCCATCAGAAAGAATAACGTTGCCCCATTTGTTAGTAACTGGAAAGTCTTGGAAAAACTTATATTAAGTGAAGTAAGCCACGTCCAAATTAACATTGGTCCCATGGTTTCCCTAATTTTCAATAACTAATATTTGTCTGGGTTAAGAAGAAAAGGTCAAAAGCTATCTGCATATGACCAGATAGGATGATGTTAAGGGACATGAACCCCAAGATAGGGACACAAGTGGTTTTTTCTTTCTTGCCATTGTTTATTGTTTATTGTTTATTGTATAATGTGCGATGTGAATTTTTGTTTCTTTATATGTTCCTCTCTCCTGCTATAACTCCTGTTTTCACTGTATTTGAAGTTGGTGCGCCTACATCTTCTATATACGCTCCTCTAATTTTTGGAGGGGAAAGAAAGAAAACAAAATGCTTAAATAGGGGTACAGGTTGACACATTGTAACCATGAGATACACAAGACACTATGTTGAAAAATGAACTTTACAATTTAGGTGGGGTAAGGGAGGAGGGTTGTGTACTTATGGAGCTGGGAGGGAAAGGATGGTAGGGGAAAAATAAAGGAGGTGGTAACAATTTTTTTTACCTTGCTCATTACCTTGCTCATGCAAATGTGACTCCTCTGTACATTATTTAGCTAATAACTAATATTATGAGGCAGACTGAAATGAGACTCCAGAGAAAGAGTCAGAAAGACTGATCAGAGAGACTAAAATTGGTCACACAAAGATTGGAAAATAGAATTCCTTGTAGAACATACAAATCATTGAAACCCTGCACATGTAAGGACAAGAGAGCAAAGTCCAGAAATGCACATTTTCTTAGAGGTCAGCTATTGAATTATCAATGGAAATATTTGTATTCTTAAATATTTGACCACATGTGAGAGAAGGCTGAAGAGAAATAAAATGCCATCACTCTGTTTGGACGTCCAATATCACACTAGGAAGTAATCAATCACTGATTTGTAATAAAAAGAGAAAACAATTATTCCAAATGAGGGTTTCATTTCTTTTCCTGTAACAGTTCTTGATTTAGATGCTAGCAATTACCATACAATTGATCCAGTACCACAGCTGAAATGATATTGACCGCAGTATTCCCACATGAAGGAAAAGAGAAAATTAACAGATATCTGAAGAAATGACTTGAGGATGAAATGTTCTAATAGTGATATCTGAGGTTTTGACACAGGTGAAGAAGTGGATTTTCTTTTCTAAAAAATCCCCATTTTTAGCCTGGTGCCAGTGGCTTACATCTGTAATCCTAGCTACTCAGGAAGCTGAGATCTGAGGACTGCTATTCAAAGCCAGCCTGGGCAGGAAAGTCTGTGAGACTCTTATGTCCAGTTAACCACCAGAAAACCAGAAGTGGCATTGTGGCTCAAGAAGTAGAGCACTCACCTTGAGTTGAAGAGCTCAGGGACAGTGTCCAAGCCCAGACTTCAAACCCCTCGACCAACAACAACAAAAAAATCTCCCTTTTCTTGGATTGCCTACATCTTTTCCTATCATTCAACAAAGAAGCCATTTTATCACCCACTAAATTTAAGTCCTAACCTAGCTACTGCTAATAGAATGATTTGGTATCTTTTTTTTTTTTCTGTCCATCATGCGACTTGAACTCTGGGCTTGGGCTCTGTCGTTGTCATCTACAAGACAAGGCGAGTGTTCTCCTGCTTGAGCCACAGTGCCACGTCCGGTTTTCTAGAAGTTTATTTGAGGCTCACAGACATTCCTGCCAACGCTGGCTTTGAACAGTGATTCTCAGATCTTAGTCCCCTGAGTAGCTATGATTACTGGCCTGAGTCACCAGCACCCGGCATGTTTTGGTATCTTATGGCAAATGGTTCATATTTGGGGGGGAAAAAAAAAAACAACTATGGTAACATTTTTTCCAGTACTTAAACTCTGGGCCTGGGCCCTGAACACGGTTATGCTGGTAGCTTTCATGTGAGCTTGTTGGATTACTGCCCATGAGGGGAATTACTGAGTCTTAAAAGAGATCTATGTTTAGTCTTTTCAGGAAACTCAGTACTGCATTCCACAGTGGTTGAACAAGTTTAATTTCCCACCAACAGTGTAATAGAGTTCCCAATTGGCTACATCCATGCCAGAATTTACTATTGTTAGTTTCTTGATAAACGCCATTCTAACTGGGACGAGGAATAATCTGTCTTGTTTACTTGTAGATTTGTGGGCACCTTCTAGCTACTATGAATGAATCCATGAAACCTATATTGCTCGGAGTCTGCATTCCTTTCTCTTTTCTCTTAGTATCATTTTCCCCAACCTTTCATTTTCCTTAAGACTAGTGAAAAGTCATCTTTTCAGATGAGTGAATAGAATTCCATTATGTGTGTGTGTGTGTGTGTGTGTGTGTGTGTGTGTGTGTGTGTGTGTGTGTGTGTGTTTGTAAGATGAATATAGGCCCATGAGTTCATTTCTAAGTCTTCTGTTTCATCTGTAATTTAGTAGTTCCATACTAAAGTTGAATTGTTTTCTCTACTGAATTGAAGAATATTGTTGGGATTTTGATGAGTATTGCATTTTCAATTTTTGGCGGTCAGTATTGCAGTTTTTGCCATGTTAATTTTTTTTCAGGCTTCATGATCATATGTATATTATGTTCAGAAAACACACATTGCAATTTTGAACAAACAGACGGAAAAGTGTCTGGCAGTAGTTCCAGAAAATTTACCCTCTTAGGCTGCAGGAAGCCTGTCTCCCCCTAGGCCTTTTACTATTATTATTACTACTAATTATTATTATTATTATCTTTAAGTAGTTGTTCAAAGCAGTTTATGAATACAACACATCTTGATTAATGTCACTGCTTTTTAAACTAGAAATATTCTTTTTTATTTAGTTACAAGAGTTTTCAGATTCAATTCTTTTTAAGAATCTTAACAACTAGGTTATGAATAGCCTTTTATAATTACCAAGTCTATTTTTGTCCTTGGCCTAGGCAAGTTCGACATAAGTCATCCAGCCCCCACCTCATCATTAGAGAATGAATGATATTTCCAAATGCCTGAGAAGTTTAGCATGCTTTTATTTTCTTACTTTTTAAAATGGGACTTGAACCAAGGACCAGGGCATTCTCCCTTTGCTTCTTCACTCAAGACTATAATTCTAACACTGGAGTTACACCTCCACTTATGCTTTCTGGTGGTTAACCAGAAATATGTTTCCTGAACTTTCCTGCCCCAGCTGGCTTCAAACTATGAGCCTCAGATCTCAGGCTTCTGAGTAGCTAAGATTATAGGCATGAACAACTGATGCTCAGCCTTAGTTTTGGTTTTTTTTTATTGTGATTAAGTGATTACATAATTTCCCAAATTTCAAACTATTGTGGGATCGTGATGCTCAGTTAAACTCACAAACACATTCTATCTTTCTTGGACCAAATTGTCTATCATGGTCTATAACATTTATGAGTTCTATGAGCTTTGCAATACAGTTATTTCTTCCACATTGGGTGGTATGTACATTTCTTTTGTTTTGCATAGCATCAGATGTTCCCTCTTTCTCATTTGTTCCCTCCCTCCCATTGCTGCCATTAAGTTGCTTAGTTCATTTTGGTCAATGTCCTGTGCAGCTAATTGGTCCCCTTGTTGTATGTTTTTCCCTGATTCCCTCTAGTTCTGTGTTGTCTTCCTGGATCCCCTCCAGTGTACATATATATACCATACATGTGATCAGCAGCATGGAGTTATTTACTTGTGATTCAACCAGATGAGTGGAAGCTCTCTGTTTCTTAAGTCCTGTTAATTTTGTCGTATCACTTAACATTGTGGATTTAACATCCACTTATCAGGGAGACCATGTACCATTTGTCTCTTTGATCTTGGCTTACCTCGCTCAACATGATTTCTTCTAACTCCATCCATTTCCATGCAAATGCCATTATTATTTTGTCCTTTCTAATGTCTGCATAATATTCCATTGTGTATAGATACCACAATTTTTGGATCCATTCATCTATGATGGGACATCTGGGTTTTTTCCATATCCTGGCTATTGTGAACAATGCTGCAATAAACATGGAGGTGCATGTGTCCTTGTATACTGGTTCCTGTTGTTCAGGATAGATGCCTAGAAGTGGTATGACTGGGTCCTATAGGAGGTCAATAATTAGCTTTTTGAGGAACCTCCAGACTGCTTTCCAAAGAGGTTGTATATGTGTACATTCCCACCAGCAGTGTAATAGGGTTCCTCTTTCTCTGTATCTCCTCCAGCATTTGTCGTTGGCTGACTTGTGGGCCATTCTGACTGGGGTAAGGTAGTATCTCAGGGTTGTCTTTATTTGCATTTCCTTCACAACCAGGGATGCTGAACATTTCCTCATGTGTTTCTTTGTCATTTTTATCTCCTCATCTGAGAAGTCTCTTTAGTTCCCTTGCCCATTTAGTAATTTTTTTGTTAGTCTTGGGAGAGATCAGTTTCTTGAATTCCCTGTATATCCTGGATATTAACCCATTGTCTGTTATATTGCTGGTAAATATTTTATCTCAATTAGTTGGTTGTCTTTCTAGCACAGTTGTGATAGCTTTAGCTGTTCAGAAACTTTTTATTTTAAGGTAGTCCCATTTGAAGAGTCTCTCTCCAATTTGTTGTGACCCTGGGACTCTGTGCAGGAAGTTCCTTCCTGTGCCTATAAGTTCAAGTGTCCCTTTTACTCTGTCCTGCAGTAGTTTCACAGACTCAGGTTTGATGTTAAGGTCTTTAATACATTTTGAGTTGATGTTGGTGCATGGTGATAGGCTGGGGCCCAATTTTAGTCTTCTGCATGTGGCCGCCCATTTTTCCCAGCACAAGTGGTTGAAGAGGCTGTGTTTCTTCCATTGTATGTCTTTTGTTCCTTTGTCAAATATCAGCTGACTGTAGGCATGTGTATTTATTTCTGGATCTTCTATTCTATTCTACTTGTCTTCGGGTTTTTTGTGCCAGTAACATGCAGTCTTTGTTATTATAATTCTATAGTAGTGTTTGAAGTTCGGCATGGATATCTCTCCCATGTTGTCTTTATTTCCTAGAACTGTTTTGGCTATTCTAGTTCTTTTGTTATTCCATATGAAATTTGAGACTGTTTTCTGTATTTCACAGATGTACATCTTTGGTATTTTAATAGGAATTGCATTGAATTTGTATATAAATTTTTGCAGTATTGCCATTTTCACTATATTAAGTCTGTCTATCCAAGAGCATAGGAAGTTTTTCCATTTCCTAGTGTCTTCTGTAATTTTTTTTCTTTAACTTTTCATACTTTTCATTAAATAGTTCTTTTACATCTTTGGTTAGGTTAATTCCTAAATATTTAATTTTTCGGGAGGTTATTGTGAATGGGGTGGCTTCCTTTATTTCCTTTTCTGCTTGTACATTGTAAGTGGACAGGAAGGCAACTGATTTTGTGGGTTGATTTTGTATCCTGCTTCTTTGCCGAAGTGATATATGATTTCTAAGAGTTTGGGGATGGAGTTTTGGGATATTGAAGGTATAGTATCATGTCATCTGCAAAAAGGGATAGTTTAACTTCTTCTTTCCCTATGCGGATCCCGTTAATGTCTTTTTCTTGCCTTGTTGCCCTGGCTAAAGATTCCAGAACTATGTTGAAGAGGAGTGGAGACAGTGGGAATCCTTGACTTTTTCTGGATTTTAAGAGAATTGGTTGTAGCTTTTCCCCATTAAATATAATATTGGCTATTGGTCTGTCGTAAATGGATTTTATTATTTAAAGAAATGTTCCTTCTATTCCTATTTTCTCTGGAACTTTTAGCATGAATGAATGTTGAATTTTATCAAAAGGCCTTTTCTGAATCTGTGGAGATAATCATGTGATTCTTGACCTTGGCTCTGTTGATGTGTTGGGTACATGTTGTGATTTTTCCCATGGCATCCTTAATCCTGCTAATATGGGTTTCTTGTCTTCTTTTTTTAATTAAACTTGCCAATGGTCCATCAATTTTATTTATTTTTTTCAAAGAACCAGCTTATTTGGTTAATTTTGGCTATGATTCTCTGATTCTCTAATTCATTAATCTCTGCTCTTAGTTTGGTTATCTGGCTCCATGTACTAACTTTAGGTTCTATTTTTTCATGTTTTCTAGCTGTTTTAATTGCAACATGAGATTATTTACGTGGTCTGTCTCTATTTTCTTGATGTGGGCACTGAGGGCAATAAATTTGCCCCTCAGGATTGCTTTTGCTGTGTCCCAAAAGTTTCTTTTAGGGGTGTTTTCATTTTCATTGAGTTGTAGGAATTTTTTAATTTCTTCTTTAATCTCTTCCATTACCCAGGCATTGTTTAGAAGTGTATTGTTCAATTTCCATGTTTTTGAGTAATTTCTGCAATATACTTTGTTATTGAGAACTAGCTTCATTCCACTGTGGTTAGATAGGATACAGGGGATTATGTCAATCCCATTGTATTTGCTTAAATTCCTTGCATGAAGTATGATATGGTCTATTTTGGAGAAAGTTCGTTGAGCTGCTGAGAAAAATGTGTACTGTGTTTTTTAGGTTGAAATACTCAGTAGATATCAGTTAGTTGCACTTGAAGTATGGCCTCATTTAATTCAGTAGCTTCTTTAGTAATCCTCTGGTTGGCAGACCTGTCCTTTGGAGAAAGTGGGGTGTTAATGTGTACTAGTATTATCGTATTGGGATCTATTTTATTCTGTAAGTTTGAGAGTACTTGCTTAACATATCTGGGTGCACTAATGTAAGTTGATGGTAGTAATATCCACCTCTTTGATTGTTCACTGTATTAATATGTAAAGTCTGTCGTTGTCTTTTTGTATTGATTATAATGAAAAATTTATTTTGTTAGATATCAGGATTGCTACACCTGCTTTCTTCCTGGGTCAATTTGACTGGTAGATCAGTTTCCAGCCGTTCACTCTGAATTTGTTTGTATGTTTGGCTGAGAGGTGGGTCTCCTGAAGGTAACAGTTTGTATGTTTGGCTGAGAGGTGAAGTCAACAGATTGATGGGTCATGTTTTCTGAGCCAATCTGCAGTTCTTTTTCTTTTGATTGGTGAAGTAAGCCCGTTATTATTAAGAGATAGTATAGAGAGATGCATTGTGGTCCCTGTGATTCCCTATTTTCCTAAGGTTTTCTTCTTTCCTTTCCTCCTGTGCTTCCTCAGTTACACTTTTATTGATGTCTGTCTGGGTCTAGGTCCCTGTTTCTGGTTGCTTTCTTCAGGTTGTGTCCCCCCTCTTAGAATTCTTTGTAATGCTGGCTTAATGTTTATGTATTCATTTAGTTTTTCTTTGCTATTAAAATTTTTCAGTTCTCCATCAAATGTGAATTCTAGCTTTGCTGTGTATATCAGTCTGGGTTGACAGTTATTGGCTGTCA
Organism: Dipodomys merriami; assembly: GCF_024711535.1. NCBI lineage: Eukaryota > Metazoa > Chordata > Mammalia > Rodentia > Heteromyidae > Dipodomys > Dipodomys merriami. The sequence continues at coordinate 956,315 of NW_027206035.1, read as the reverse complement.
AGGATCGTATGTTACTTTCCCAGGCCTTTCTTGCATTCAGTGTTTCTGTGGAGAAATCTGCAGTGATCCTAATTTTTTTCCCATTGTAGTATAGCCCCTTTTTCATTTTTGTTGCATGCAAGTTTGTTTCCTTATTATTCAGATCTACCATTTTTACTATAATTTGTCTAGAAGTGTTTCTCCTGGGATCCTGCTTGCTAGGTGTTCTATAGGCTTCTGTTATGTAGGTAAGATGTTATTTTTTGAGATGGGGAAAATTTTCACTGATTATTTTGTTGAATATTTGTAACATTTCCTTGCTTTGATATTCCTCACCTTCGTCCATTCCAATTATACCAAGGTTAAATTTCTTGACCCTATCTGCTTGCTCTTGAATTTCCCTTTGGCATAATTTAAGTGATTTTTCCACATCTGTAATGTTTTGGTCCAGTTGGTGTATCCTGTCTTCTGTATCTGACACTCTACGTTCCATTTCGTTCACTCTGTTAACTGTGGCTTCCATTGTGGTTTGCATGGAAGAAATGGACTCATTTATGGATTTGATGTTCGCTCTCAAAGTACTGATCTCACCTTTTAATGAAGTGTATACTGCCTCTATTTTTGCACTGATATCACTTCTCAGTGAGGTGTGTGCTGCCTCTATTTTTGCGCGTACCTCCTGTTTTAGATCCTGCATCTCTTTTGATAGTTCATCCCTGTGATCTTTAATTTTCTGGTCTATTTCTCACTTTATTTCCTCAGTCATTGCCTCCAGCATATTTTGTATGTAGCTTTTGTCTTCCATTCCTGCTTTGCTCCCACTAGGGCTCTCCCCTGGGTGGCTGCTGGCTTTTGGGGATAGCTTGCTATCCTGGGTCTTGATAACCCTTGTAATTTTTCTGATTTTCTCATGGGGATTCAGGGATTATTGGAGACTAATCTGAAAATTTGTTTTGCTCAATAGGTGTCTGTCTTTTCTTGGTTGCTGTTTCTGTGCTGGTAGAGAGAATCTGTACCTGATCTCGGTTCTGTTGAGGGCCGGCCTCCAGCTGCTGGTCTGACACATATAGGGTTCTCAGTTCTCTGTTTTAGATCACTGGCAATTCCTGTCTTTGGAAGAGTTGAGCAGCCCAGATTACTCCTACAGGTGCTCTTGGCGAGTTTGGATGTGCTGGATGCACTGTCCCAGATGCTGGAGTTTGCTATGGGCTCCTGATATTTTTTTGGTGGGTTGTGGGCTTGAACTCTGGGTTTGGGCACTGTCCCTCAGCTCTTCAGCTCAAGACTGATACCCTACCATTTAAGCCAAAGCTCTTCTGTCTCTTTCTGCTTATGTGGTGCTGAGGAATCAGATCCAGGGCCACATGCACCCAAGACAAGTACTCTACTGCTGAGCAACCTTACCAGCAGAGCTCCTGACTATTATCAGGTGCTGGTGGCTTGTGTTGTTCAATTTCCAGCCTAGAATATATGGGTTGGGTTCTGGTAGGGTTTAGGCTTCTCCTTTCCTGAGCCCCCAGGTCTTTGCTGTCACAGATGTGTTTCCCAGGGGATGCAGTTCCCTGTTTTTCTCCCCTCTGCTGAGGCACATGCAGCTTCTTACTTCAGTTGGGAGGAGTTGGTTGTGTTGCCCAGTTACCGGATCCCCAGACCTGGTGCCAGTGCCTGGCCTGGGACATGCCGGTTGGACCTATGCTGCTGTGTATCCTGCCTAGTTTATGCAGCCTGGGGTACTCAAATTTCTTCCACTGTTGGGTATCTGGACCCAGAGGTGCTGTTCCTGGCTTGGGCATTTAAGCTCCCTACCAGGGGTGTGCTTGCTCTAGCCTGGCGAGCTGAGTGTGCTTCACAGTCTGGTAGAGCTCTAGAACATTTCCCAGTTTTAGTGGGTCCTGTGGTCCAGGTGTTGGGATAGGGTGTCTGAGTCAGGGTCGCGGGATTCCCACCAGCTCTGTTCTCTCTTAAGGCATACACTGTCTACTGTGGGATACTCACCCAGGTGCTAATTGTTCTTTTTGTGTGATGTACATCATTGGTTGCCGTTGAAATCAAGAATTCAATTAAGGTGGTTGTGGGCTGGGCTGGGTGGTGGTGGCTCTGTGAGTTTCTCTTTTGTCTCTGCCTCAATTGATGCTGTTAGGGTCCAAGCTGCAGGATGGGCCTCTGTCCTCCACCCGAGGGATGGGGGAAGGGCCTCCATGCAGGTTCTGAGCGCTGGGGTATATCTCTGTTTGTACTCTCTGGATCAGCATCAGTTCTTTGCAGGTCTTCTGCCTTGTTTTCTGTGGGCATCCCATGTAGCTCTGGCACTCCCGCTGAGAGGCTGAGTTCCCGGCTCAGAGGTTTCTCTGTTCATTGCGGTTGGCGGGTCTGACACCGGTACTTCAGACGACTTCTGCACAGGTGATCTGCAGGTACTGAGCACTGCGGTTTGTCTCCAATTGCGTTCTCTGGATCACCACCATTTCCTTGCAGGATTCTGCTCTGGTGTTCTGTGGCTCTGTGTAGCTCTGTAATTCTTGCCATGGGGCCGAGTCGCTTTGGCAGGATGGAGCCTCTCTGCTCGGATAGAGAGTGAGGGGTGGGGTTGGGATCTTTGTGCAAGCTCTGGGCTTGGCGGTTTCTTCAGTTCGTCGCGATCAGCGGGTCGGACACCGGTACCTCAGGCTGCTTATGAGCAGGTGATCTGCAGACAAACCCCTGTGTCTCTGGGAGTCTGGCAGCCCTTGTCGGGCTGGCTGGGTGTGGTTTGGTGCATTGCTGCATGGCCAGTAGAGGTTGGGGAAGGGGTCTTCGTGCTTCTCTTCTGAAATTCTTTTTCTCTCTTTTTTTTCCTGCCTTCTGTTTTTCTCTCAGTGTTCATCTTTTTGTTCTTGTCGGTTTCTTGGGGAGATTAAGCGTTGGAACACGACTCTCTTTTTGGTTGGGGAGAGCTGTGGCATTTCCCTACTGCCCCTTGCCATCTTGCTCATCCATCCAATTTTTATATTTTTAAATATCTATTTCATTATAAAGATGCTGTACAGAGCGGTTACATTTACACGATTAAGTTACAGTCCTCATTGAACATTGTTACGTACTGCAGTTTTTTTTTCTCCCCCTAACTCTTCCCTCCATTTCTCCCACACACATTACATTGTAAAGTTAATTTCTGCTATAGTGTCCTGTGAGTATCATTGTTGCAATGGGTCACCTTTTGTACTTCTTTCAGTATTTTGTTATTTCCCTTCCCTTCCCCCAATCAGATAAATGCATATACAGGATGCAGAGTACCAGAATCAAAGACAGGAATTGCAATGAATAAAACCAATAGGAAAAGAAAAATGATATAAAGTAAGAAGAAAGAACTAGCTACAGTATATTGGCTACATCAAGCTTGACAACTAAACAAAAGAAGACCTGTTGTTTCTATGTCTTCATTTCAGTTAGCATCATTTTGTATGGTCACATATACATTCACACCTCCTGAGCTATAATGATCCACTTTCAGGAGTAACAGGCTAATGTTAATAATTTCAAGTGAGAGAAATCATAGAGCTCAAGTCATTTTGCATGTGCTAGGAATTGATACAATGCACAAAAATTACATGCTTTAATAACTACAATGCCAGTTTATCAGTGCAGTACTAGGTGTCCCTTGGCTGGAATCACTCCTGAGGAAACCTAAGGCAGTTGGTGCACCTGTCTTCTGGGCTGGACTGAGGGCCTTGCTGGGCAAACAGCAATCCATTCCTGGATCCCACTTACAACTTTTTTTAGTAGACCCCCTACAAATCTCTCTTATCCCAATAACAGCCTTCTGGCTTTCAAGTGAGGTTATCTTTCATATCTCTTAGAGCTCTCCACACCTTTGTCTAGAACAGCTTTGTTCCAGGGCCCACATTCAGCAGCTTGTTCTAAGAAGAGTAGTAGCTATTTTGATAGCCAAATATATTCTCTGCCATCTCCTCCTCAAATTAGTCTTTGGTGTCAGTATGAGTCTGCTCAGAGGGTAGAGCCAGCCTGGGATGGCTTTGAACCATGATCCTCAGAACTAAGTCTCCTGAATAGCTGGGATAACAGGCGTGAGCCACCTGCACCCGGACATCATTTCTTTCTTTTTTTTTTTTTTTTTTGTCGGTCGTGGGGCTTGAACTCTGGACCTGGGCGCTGTCCCTCAGCTCTTCAGCTCAAGGCGAGCGCTCTACCACTTGAGCTACAGCGCCACTTCCCGGACATCATTGCCTAATTCCAGGAACATTTCAGGGGGTGGAATAGCACAGCACCACATACATTTGTTAGCAACTGCCCCAGGTTGAGCCAGATGCTCAGACCAAAACCACTGACCTTGATGTTGCCTTTGGTGTCCAACAGGATGTTGTTGGACTTAAGGTCTTCGTGTGTGATTCTGTTTTGGTGTAGGTAGTGAGCAGCACTTAGAATTTGTGTGATGAGCCTCCTGGTTTCATCCTCATACAGGCGGCACGATATTCAGATCCACCCCAGGAGGTATCCCCTAGTGGCCAGTTCCACGATGATACGTACATACTCTTCCTTCTCCAACACCTGGTACAACCTGATGATGTGTTTGTGCCATACCGTCTTAAAAATGTCCACCTCATTCTTTATCTAATGATGATGACTCTCACTTCCAGGCTATTTTAAATGCCACGTCCTTTTCTGTGACATGGGGATGGGCCACCTTCACTTGTCCATAGGTACCTTTGTCGATGAGCTCATTCATCTGGTATTGTTTGATGATCTCCTCCTTCAAGAAGTTTGAGGATGATTCTTTGTGTCCTTCCATCCTCCCACTATGATGGCAGGTAGCAAGTCTACCTAAAATAAACTTAATAAAATAATGGCAAACCAGAAATAGTAAAAGAAATACCAAAATCCAAACGACAACCAGTCCCCACAACCAAAAATTCATTTAGCCTTGAATCAGTCCAGCGGGTCATCAAGCAAGAGCTCCCAGCTCTGTTAACTGACAGAGGTTGGAGCACAGTGTCTTCCTATATATCCTGCATGGACTCACACAATGGAGCAATCACAACCAGGCATTGTAATCTCATGGAGGAAATGGACCAATCAGAGTCTGGGCCAGTGAAGTCAAAGAAAAAGTGGACCAATCACAGCCTGCCAGTATTGACATTCTAACTCAGAGGCCTCAACGACTGCTGCTAAGGACTCCAGGTGGGCTTGAGGTTGCTCTGGTCATTATCATGGCATTTTTGAAACCACTAGGACAGTGCTCAATATCCTCTGTTTTTCTAGAGGACCACTGCATCTTATAAATTGCTTCTCTACCTAATAGCCTCCATTCTTGATTGTCAACTTATTGTCTGGTTCCAACAATGGCATTGCACAAAGGCCTCCCACCTTCTCAAGGACAGTTAAGTCCTACAACTTCCTCTTGAGGGTACAAGCTGGCTTTGAGCCACAATCCTCACAATTCACCTTCCTGAGTAGTTAGGATTATAGTTCTGAGCCATTGGTAGGTATTTAGCTCATCTCTTACATTTGGAGACAGTATATTTGTTAGAAAGGTAGGTTTCAATATGTCCTTTTAGCACTTTAAATTTCTTGCCCTTGCTGTCTAATAGATAATTTAGTTTATGATGAGAAATTACTCATAATATCATTGAAGATCACTTGGTTGTGATGAATTGTATCTCTGCGTTTTGGGAGGATTTCTGTCTTTGTTTAATTCGAATTTGTCTTAGTGTGGACTTAGGTAATTATGTTAATTTTTTGACCTTGTAGACACCTGCATAGAAGGGTTCATGCTTTAATCAAAACTGGGAAGCTATTGGTTATTATTCTTTCAAATACTATGTATTTCTTTTTTTCCCTCGGTACATTATACATATATATATATATATATATATATATATATATATATATATATTATACATACATATTCAAATTGTATATGTGAATATACATATATATACCTACATATTTGTATTATATATGTCTTTATATATATATATATATATATATATATATATATTTATTTTCACATAGCTTCCACTTTTGTGGTTGTTTATGGTAGGAAGGTTAGATTGATCGTAGCTACTCCATCAAAGAGTTAGAAGTTTTCCTATTTATTTCTTGATAAAAATATGCATTTCTTGGCAAGGATATTGAAACACATAAAAAGCACAGCTAGCCCCTCGCCTCCATATCTCTCTAATTTCCTGCCTCTGTCAGGTCTCTGAGCACAGCACCATTATGTATCGGGTTCTTCTAGTGTGTGGTGTGATCTTTTGCAATGTCATGTGCTGCTTCAAAGGCCAACAGGTCTGCACCTGGAGGAGGAGCTGCTCCAAAGTCAGCCTGCATGAGTGTACCTGCCTGCCTCTGTCTTGGTGTCAGAGCCCCAGCAGCTACTGGGGTGACCTTAGCAGATGTGCGTGTGCCAGGATTGCAGATTGGTGACTGCAGGAGGCACAAGCACAGCCTCTATTTTTACCCATCAGAGGTCTACGGTGGAGCCTGGGGGTGTTCCCCTGTTGGAAGCTATGCTTGGAGCATGGCTGGGGGCTGCAGAAGCCCCACTTTGGCCTCACATCTGGGGTACAACAGATGCCAAGGATTTTTTGGGCTCTTTTCAGAATATATGGGCAGGTTCAAGAGCAGATGAGTTCAGGGGACCCCTAAACACAGGTTGGGCAATGGAGCTGGGAGGGGCAAGGCTGTCCAGGTTGGCAGGGGTCAGATGATGAGCCTATATTAGTAGTCTGCTGGCTTCCAAATGAAAAGCTAGACTTGCTTGCTACACAGAAATATCCCTCTAAGAATGGTTGCACCAGAGAGTCCCATGGTGGTGGGGGAAAACTGCTAAAGACTGCAGTAGATGGACCAGGGGCACTTGGTGTTCTCTGTAGGCAATTCAATGCTGGCTCTGGCAGGAGGGATCTGAAGGTTCCCTAACACTGCAGATCCAGGGAAGCCAGAGCCCAAGAAGACACCAGGCTTTGCCAGCTGGGCACTGGGCAGGCTGGTAGGTGAAACCTTGCTGGATGGCTTTGCAGAGTCCTCAACCTGGCCCACCTACCAGCACAATAACCTGCCTAGGATCTCCTCAACTGTAGAACTTGGAGGCAGCAGTTCTTCCAACTTAGACATTCAGTGTCTAGCTTTCTTGAGGCTGATGTGGTCAGGGCCAGTGTGGAGGAGCGGCAGGCCTCCTGCTGGGGGAAACAGATGTCCCTTCCAAGGCATCTTGGGAAAGGGATGCCCCTGGAAGTGGACTCATGGAAAGGCTGGTCTATCCTGCTCAAAGAGAACACCTCCAGTTTGTTTGACTGTTTGGTTGAGTTGGGGGGGTCTCCCCTTGGAGGCAGTGATATTAGGGGACTGTATTGGTGAGATTATCTCAAAATTAAACCAACTGTTGATCAAGCAAAAGAGTAAGGCTTGCTGAACTGCCCATGGTTGGTGTAGTTGAGGTCATGGCTGCTTTTGCCTTGAATGTCCTCAAGGATTTGTCACCAGAAGACAAATGACTGGATGCTGGCATGAAGTCCAATGGTTTTAGGAAATTTATCAGAGAGCACTACTTGGCTTGTATGTCATTCAATAGGGCTAACACTGGGTGCGGAGTTTGAGCTTTAGAGCTGGGCATCACAGCTTGATCTTTTTGGAGGACTATGGATACCTTCTGGATGGTGTTGGACCTTTAAGGGGTCTCAGTACATTTTGAGATTAAGTGTGATCCTCTGAGCTTCATCCTAGGTTTGTGACAGGGCTGAGTTCTCCCTCCCTGCTGTCCTGATGCCTTTAGGGTGTGGGCTGGTTTCTGGCAAGTAGAAAAGTTTAATGTGTCTTCTATTGCCTGAGCCTCACTAGGAAGGGCTGTTGTTGGCAAGGAGGATTGTGTAATTGGGAGGTCTTTGTGTTCTTTGAATAAGGGAATCAGAGCACATCTTAGCTTTCTTTTTGAATGTTTAGTTTCTGTGGAAGTCTAAAGACCTAAGAGTTTAAGGCTCCAGAGGCTTTCTAGTTTTCCAGACATATCCAGCATTTTTTTTCACCTTACAAAGACACTTCTAACTTCCTCCCTTAGTTATACTCTCCTGAGCCTTATGGCTATGGCATAAATGAGGAAAGACAGGCAGGGATGTCCTGTTGCTAAGGAAGGCAGTCAGGACTGCCTTGTTGCTGAGAAAAAGCAGGCAGGCCTGTCTTGTTACATAGTTTCATTTTATTCACCAGTGTTGGTAAATAAAGTCTCCAGATTGGAATTCAGGGGCTACCCATGATCATTGCTCATTCTTTTTCCCTGCTCTTACCATACTGACTTTCCATTTAAATTCATTTTTACTTTTCATTTTTTGTCAGAAGTAAAGAGGCGATTAAAAATCTATATTCAATACTAGTTTTTATCCTTGAATTACTAAAATACACGAAGAACATATCAATTCAAGAATCATAAAATGGCAGATAGGGGCTGGGAAGGTGGCTCAGTGGTAGAGTGCTTGCCTTGCATGTATGAGACCCTGGGTTCTATTCCTCAGCACCACATAAGCAAAAAGAAAAAAGCTGGAAGTGGTGTTGTGGCTCAAGTGATAGAGTGCTAGCCTTGAGCTGACGAGCTGAGGGACAGCAGCCAGGCCCAGAGTTCAGGCCCCACGACTGGAACAAAAAAAAATAAAAATAAAAAATAAAATAAAATGGAAAATGGCATGAGTTTGATCTCTGTCCCTCTACTGTGACTCTCTTCCTCTACTCTGGGGTGACCACTGCGACTAGTTAGATGTGTATCCTTGCATTCAAACCAAATGTGCACAAAGGAGAGGCTATTAAAAAGAGACTTGACCACAGCTACCCAAGGTACCCCAAACCTATCTTAGTAGGACGACAAATTTCCAATTCACACTATGGAGATTCAAACTTCTATATTCAGGTTCACAGACCTTAGCCAAGTCTGTGCTGGAACCACATGACTGAAGATGGTAGCTCATTGTTCACTAAAAAAAGAAGTCTGCAATAACTGTAAATCTCCCCCCTGCCTTTCTCACTAAGTAACAGTATGAGGTATAAGGACTAAGGAGTTAACAGGCCTTTAAGAGATTACTAGACTTTGGGTTTTAACTTTTGTATTTCCATGTTTCGCTTTAGATCAAATATTGGGTCTGTAAAGCAGCAGCCCAAGAGAAAGTGATGTCCAGAACTTGTTTAAGTGTCTCAGACTATTTGAATTTGTTTTTACTGAATTATCTTTTTTCCTACAATCCACACCTGTGGCCAAATGGGGACTTTCTTACAGTTAGCGGACTGAAGGCCCAACACTGCATCTATTTATGCCTTGTTATGCAGCCTTGTTCTGGTATATGGCTGTTGCAATCTTAGATTTAGAACCCCTGTATTTCTTCCCCTCTCTTTCTCCTCCCTCTCTGTCTTTCAGTAAACAATTCCAAAATATTTGTTGAAAATAAAGCTTGGAAAATTGTCATAACATTAAACAGTAGTGTCCACTTTTGAAGCCTGACAATTTTGTTAACACAGGTAGAGAACAAGGAAGATAAAATGTATATGCAATATACAGATGCGCACACCTACACCAAGGGAATATTTTTCAATAAATATGTGATTGTATTCAGTGAGTATAATAATATCCTGAACAATTATAATCTTTAACCACAATCTCAATTTGAACTAATAAATGCTAGAACAACTTCTTGTATCATTTAAATGATTTACTTTTCAAATATTCTCTGAGTTGTTTCCTTAGTGCTATTAGCCACATCCAGGGTAACTATTAGTCAAAAATTCATTTAATCTTTATCGTATTGATATCATGCCTATTGATATTATTGGCTGTAAAGTTCTCCAAACTATAAACTTTTAAACTTCCCAAGCCAAATTTCTTCCTGTGCCTTAACAGATTGTTTCCTCCAGGTTTTATAGACCTTGAATTCTCCGTGGGAAAAGAAGAGATCTATGTATCTAATATATTTTTAGTATATTTGTAAGTGTGTGTGTCAGTTTTCTTAAACAAAACATAAATGAATAGGTAGTCCATTTCCTAGACAGAAATGATTAATGTTACAAAAGAAATACAGGTGAATCAGGCCATCATGGGTACTGAGTATTAACAGATATGGGAATTCCCCAGGCAACAGTGTGGAATGTGGGATGTGTGTGTGACAGTGTGTGTGGGAAAGTCCGTGAGACTCTTGTGTTCAATAAACCACTAGAAAACCAGAAGTGATGCTGTGGTTCAAGCAATAGAGCACTCACCTTGAGCTGAATAGCTTAGGGACAACGTCCAGGCCCAGAGTTTAAGCCCCTCAGATGACAATAATAATAATAATAATAATAATAATAATAATAATAACTATTATTATTATAAAGGAAATTAGACAAAGTCCACAACTTAATTGTACAGCAATACAAAATAATTCATAATAGATTTAGCAATAAGTACCATAAAAATTAGATCAAAATATTATAAATGTCATATTTTATATGTATATAAATTTTTCAGAAGGATTTAAGAGTGGAAACGGTGACATTGATCAATATCAATGGACTCATAAACTGACATATTGAATTGAAAAAAAATGAAAAGCATGCTTCAGAAAATAATATGTAAATAAATAAAACCAATACTCAATCATTCAGAAAAATTATATATATATACTTATTCAAATGTTTATGTGTTCCCATATATATTATATACATTTTGTAGTGTCATATTTGACTACATGGGGCTTATATAATTATTTTTAAGTATTTTCTTTTTGTTGATCAAAAAGCGAATATCTAGCTTTCAAATTATATGGCGTTCTTTTTTTATTTTTGATATATTTTCATTTAGGAGAAAATTTGAACCTATTATAGAGCATTTTAACTTTTGGAAAGGCTATACTCATACTGGATTAGCAGGGAAACTGTGCTCTATTCATCTGTAAAGACCTACGAGAAAACCATTCTCATGGTCTAAATCAAAAAGTTAGTTGTTACGTACTGAAGACTAGCTTGTCTTTGTTTATCTAGTTGTGTGTGTGTGTGTGTGTGTGCGTGTGTGTGCTTGCGTGTGTGTGTGTGTGTGTGTGTGTGTGTGTGTGTGTGTTTGTGCAAGCACGTGCATACGTAGGCCTGTCTTGGGGACATGAACTCAGGACCTGGGTGCTGTCTCTGAGCTTTATTTTTTTAATATTATCACTTATGCCACAGATCTACTTCCAGCTTTTTGCTGGTTAATTGGAGATTAGAGTTTTGTGGAGTTTCCTGCTGGCTTTATACTACAAAACTCAGATCTTAATCTCTTGAGTAGCTAGTATTACTGGTGTGAGCAACCAGAGCTCAGATAGAAAGCTATTTTCGTCTACGATTAGGGATTATAATTGTCTTCACTCTAGCCTACCCTTCTCCCTAAGGTATCACCAAATCATGACGTGCTCTTCCCTTATATTTCCTTTCTTTCCCTGAGTTCTTGCCTTTTCTCCCAGCTTCCATCTAACAATACTGGGCACATATATAAATCATCTTAGCCAAGTGAACTGTCTTCACATTTTATTTCTATTGTTTTCATTTTCCTGGCTAAGTATGTTGCATTCCTTATAACTAACTCCTCAGCATAATAATGTTCTTTGAATTTTTTTTCTAGAATAGCATATATAATAACTTTTGATTCATTTAAGTGTTTTCTGATTTAGAACATGTGGCTATTGACCAATAAGAAGATACAGGAATATATGAGACCAAAACTAGAAACCAGTATATACCTTTCTTCTCTTCTTCCTCCTCCTCCTCCTCTTCCTCCTCCTCCTTCTCCTCCTCTTCCTCTTCTTTCCTTCCCTTCCTCTTCCTCCTTCTTCTCTTCCTCCTCCTCTTTATTCTTTCCTTTTTCTCCTTCTTCTCTTATTTTATTATGGTTTAAATCATAAGTTTTCTTCAACAAATGCACTCCCCAAATCCATGACACTTTCTCTAAGTTTCACTAACCTTTTCTTCCCTCATATTTTTATTTGCATCAATTGCTTGTTTTGAACAAGGGAGTTTCAGAGTGACATGTACAGATATCATTCATCTGGGCTCTGACTTGGTTCAACCTAAACCATGCTACGGGTTTCATAGACTTTGTGGTTGCAATTTCATGGAGGTACATACAAAATCAAAGGTTTTCACCCTGTTCTCTTCACCTTTGAAAAAATGACTCATTGAAAGGAATATTATCCTCCACATTTATTTTTCCTTAAAGCAAGTTAATAATAGGAAACATTTTGCTGTGGAAAAGTGAAAAGGAAATCAACAAAGTTGAAATAGTCTATTTATGCTTGAGAACTCTTGCATACTTCACGTACATGCTGTTTGTATTATGACTATTTGATATTTTGACTCTCCATTCATTGATTGACTTCATTACTTGATAGAAAATTTACATAGTCCAAGATGTATCTCAAGGTATTCTGCAACAGTTATCTGGGAATTTCAGCCATGGAAGACAAGAAGCACATACCTCACAGTAAGCTGGAAATATAATAGAGTTCATTCTTTCTTAATATAATATTTCAGTGAGTTGTTTATACTGAAAATGAAGAAGTTTAATTGCAACAAACATGTTAAAGGATTGACAGGTATCCTCTGTATACTTTGCATATATATATGTGTGTGTGTGTGTATACACACACACACACACACACACACACACACACACACACACACACACACACACACACACATATATATATATATATATATATATATATATATATATATATATATAATTTAAAAGCATGACTCAGTTTCCAAAAACTTCTGGATAAAATTTTAGGTGTAAAAGCACCAGTAAGTGGCTTTGCACTTACAGATCAGAAGGAAACCAAATTAGTGCCAGGGGGACTTTTGTTCTTTTAACTGAAGAAGAGCATTACTGTTGAAGAGAGTCAATCTGATACTAAATTTTAAAAGATTAAAAAACAGTAAAGCATTTCAGATTGTATTTCTGTGATATAAAAAGATATTATATTGAATAAAATGTATCTATTATATGGATTCCTTTTAGAAAAGGGCAGTAAGCTCTGCCTGGAAACTACATTATGTTTTTTCTCTTTTCTTAAAATGAGGAAAGAAATGCATGCCACAATTACCTCTTCTACACTTTGTACCATGGAACAGTAACTAGATAGCACATTGATTTTTAGTGCACTTTTCATTTGAAACAACAGCTTCTACTTTAAGCTGATTAGTGATTCTTCAAGGATTAGTGAGCAATCAAAACATATAATAATCACATTGCTACAAATATGGCTATGTATGCAACATAGTCAGAGATCATGGAAGACTGTACTAATGATATAAATCAGGTTAAATGGTCAATTTAACTTTGGAGATAAGGAAAATGCCTTTGAAAAATAACCAGTTTTGCCAGACACCAGTGACTCACACCTGTAATCCTTGTTACTCAAGAGGCTGAGAGCTGAGAATAGTAGTTCAAAGCCAGCATGGGAAGCAAAGTTCCTGAAATTCTTATCTTCAAGTAACTAGCAAAAAGTCTGGAAATGTAGTTCAATGGTAGAGCACTAGCCTTGGGCAAAAGAAGCCCAGTGACTGTGTCCAAGTCTTGAATTAAGCTCCAGGATCAACACACACACACACACACACACACACACACACACACACAGCGTTCAATCCATATTTTCAGAATTTGTTTGCAAACTTATTTTAGTAAAGTATTTGTCTTTCCATTTCATAACAAATGGGGCAATATCATTCTTTCTGATGGAAGCATAGAATTCCATTGTGTATATATACCACATTTTCTTGATCCATTCATCTACTGAGGGGCAATTGGGTTGGTGCCATATCTTAGTTATGGTAAATAATGCTGCAATAAACATAGTCGTGCTGGTAGCGTTAGTGTGGTCTTGTTTGTGAACATTTGGGTAAATGCCCAAAAGTGGGATTGCTGGGTGATTGGTGAGCTATATGTGGAGTGTTTGGAGGAAGCCCCATACTACTTTCCTAAGTGAAGTAAGCCAGGCCCAAAGAAACTTAGGTCGTATGGTTTCCCTCATTTGCAATAACTAGTATATTTCTGAGACAAACACTATCAGATAACTTGATATTAGGCAAAATGTACCCCAAGATAAGGACCCAAGTGTTTTTTCTTTCTTGCTATTGTTTCTAACATATTTATAAGGTGATTTTTTTTGTTGCTTTGTATGCTCCTCTCCCACGGTATAATCCCTGTTTTAATTGTATTTGTTGTTGGTATAATTTGGGGAGGGGAAGGGAAAACAAAATAAATTGTTTAAACAGGTGAACCCATTATAAAAATGTAATGTCCAAATGCTATGTCGAGAACCGAACTTTACAACTTTGGTGGGGGTGGGGGCATGGGTGGGGGGTTCGGTGGGAGTGTATTTGTGGAGATGGGAGGACAGGGATGGTAAGGACAATCAAAGAAGGAGGCTATAATGCTTAATAAGAAATGTACTCATTATCTTGCTCAGGTAATTTTAACACCTCTGTACGGTATTTTGACAAAAAATTAATTTAAAAAGGAAAGTATTTAATATATATGGATACACATCTGTGTGTATATAAGTGTAAACCAACTTAATAGATGCTGCACTATAACTTGAAAAACAAGATATATTGTAACCCCACATATCAACTCCATAGATCTAGTAATAATGTGATTCTATGTTTAAAATATTTATAAACCTACACCTTTAAACTAACCTATGTATATCATGATAAAAATTTATCAAGTAGAAGCAAGAGATAGAATTGTTATGGGAAGAAGTTTTTTGGAGGTTGGGAGAGAGGGAGTACTGCAGAATGAATCTCAGGTCCTTGAGCTTTCTAGGCAAGTACTCTGGCACTTGAGCCATGCCTTCAGCCTAAATATATGCAACCAGTTTTTAAAAACTGAAATAAGAATAAACAAACATATCTATTATTGTTGGTTATATTGATAATGGCAATTCTTACTGGGGTAACTTGGAATCTCAATATTGTCTTGATTTGCATTTCTTTTATGGCTAGAGATGTTGCACCGTTCTTCATGTGTCTACTGGCCATTCTTATTTCTTCTTGGAGAAGCCTATCTTTAAGTCTTCACTACACTTATTAATTGCTGTTTCTGTAAGAATTTGTTTTTGGGAGGTTTACTTTTTTGAGCTCTAAGTATATTTTAGATAAGAGAACCTTGTTGGATGCATAGTTAGATCAACTCCCTTGCTGTGGGCTTTCTATTTATCTTGTTAGCTATGTCCTTTGCCATGCTGAAAATCGTTTGATGCAATTCCATTTATCCAGGCTTTCTTTGATTTGTTGTGGTTCTGGATCTTAGGAAGCTTCTTTTTATATATTTGCTATTTTTGCAGAAGTGATATATGGGGGGTTTACAATTACATGAATCAGGTAATGAGTACGATTCTTTTTGAACCATGTCTCCTTTCGTTTGTCCACTCCCAGTTTTTCCTTCCTATTCTCATCCACAGATGTATATTTCATTTTCCACATAGTGTCTAGTGAGTACCACTGTCATATTTTTTCACTTTTTATTCCATCTTTTCTGTGCCTATTCCATCCATGCCCTAGTGCCCTAGTGTATCCTCTGTCTGGGATGTGGTCAAAAGGCAATGCTACTACACCATTGGTGGGAATGTAAACTTACTCAACCACTCTGTAAAGTAGTATGGAGGTTTCTCAAAAGAATATACACAGAGCTCCCCTATGATCCAGCAATCCCACTCCTGGACATTTATCCAATTGACCATTAACTAGGCCCCACTAAAGCTATCAGCACAAGCTTGTTCATTTCAGTTTTTGTTTTTTACAATAGCCAATATATAGAATCAAACAAGTTGCCCCTCAGTGGATGAATGGATCAAGAAAATGTGGTATGTATATATAATGGAATTCTATGCTTTCACCAGAAAAAATGATATTGCACCATTCATAAGGAAATTGAAACACTTGGGGAAATTATATTAATTGACGTAAGCAGCCATACCCAAAGAAATACAGGTTGCATAGTTTTCCTCATTTGTGGTAACTAGAATATGCCTATAATTTTAAAAGTAAACACAATAGCTGGTAAAAGAAAAAAATAATAGAGGAAGGAAGTTGGGAGGGAAAAACAGAAAATGAGGAAAGAGGTGACACTGTTCAAAAAAGATACTCAGTACCTAACTTATGTAACTGTAACCTCTGTGTAAATCACCTACACAATAAAAATTTTAAAAAAGAAACAAAAAGAATACACAAACACAAATATTTCAATATAGTAGTAGAATGGAGGAAAATGATGAAAGGAGTTTCTGATCAAGAAACATCAGATATTAAGTGCTTAAATTGTAACCCCTTTGTACAACCATTTGAAGTTTAGAAAGAATAAGTGAATTTAAAAAAAAAACTCAATAATTTTTTTTGTGAATCTATAGTTATTACTTGTAGATATACATAATCACTAATTTTATGTATTGAAATATTTATGTCTTCTCTTTTCTTTTTTCTTTTTTTTTTTGAGGGGGGGCCCCAGTCGTAGGGCCTGAACTCTGGGCCTGGGCGCTCTCCTTCAGCAGCTTTTCAGCTCAAGGCTAGTATTCTACCACTTGATCCACAGCACCACTTCTGTTTTTTTTCTATTTATATGGTGCTGCAGGATCGAACTCAGGGCCTCATGCATGCAAGGTAAGCGCTCTACCACTGAGCCACCTTCCCAGCCCCTCTTTTATATTTTTTTAATATCTTTTTACTTCTGTATTAATAATAACAATTATGGCAATTTAGGATAATTTATTTCTTCCAAAATTTTAATATTAAAGTTTTTTTTGATTTAGTACTACATTTGTTTTCTCAGTGTTTTTAAAATCAGATCTACATAACTTTCCAATATTCTTACTAATATTTAGTCACACATATCTCATTCATAACTTAATTCTAGCATACATAAATTTGGATGCATTAGAGATATTTTATTGACCATTTTCTTAGTTTGCAAACTACTACTTACTTTTGTTTGTCTCAAACCCTAAATGCCAAGTAATTAGAAGGCAACTTTCACATTTTGAACATACGTATTTATTTTTATTTTGTTAATTTTTTCCTTATCTCAATCTTTTGCCTCATGTCACTTTATTTTCTTGTGAGGAATAGGGTTAGCATATTCCTTCAGAGAGAGAATTTTGGTGTGAAATGTTCTCAATTTTAATTCTTTACATATTTTACTTTTTTGTCTTCCTTTTTCATTGTCAAGGTGGTGTACAGAGAGGTTAGTTATGTAAATAAGAAAATAAGTATATTTCTTGTCAACTTGTTACCCCTTCCCTCATTTTTTTCCTAAATCCCACCTCAACCCTTCCCCCTGAAGTTGTATAGATCATTGTTTACATATTTTAAATCTTTGTATTTGTATGGCAGTTTAATAAGAAAAAGAAACCCAGATTTGGGTTGATGGTTGATAAGTACTTTAAACATATTGCTTTATTGTCATTGAAAAAAATTCTTCCTGTGCCAAGCATTCATCTCAGGGTCTTATACATGCTTGGCTTCTCTGGCTGCTGCTCTCCTACTTAAATCATGCCTCCAGACAAGCCGTTTGTTGGTTTCTTGGAGAAGACTCCTTACAGCATTTTTTGTGTCCTTGCTGGCTTCAAACTCTGATCTTCTAGATTCCAGACTCTTGCTCCACTTGGATTACAGGTGATACCCTCTGGTGTTGCATGTGTCTAGCACCTTATATATGTTCCTTTATTGTTGAAAAGTTGGTGGCTTATTATTCTTTTTTTTTAATTTAATTTAATTTTATTTGAGAACATACTGTACAGAGGGGCTACAATTACATGGGCAGGATAATGCATAAATTTCTTACCAAGCATTGTAGCCTCCTCCTTTGTTTACCCTTCACCTCCCTTCCCAGCCTCCCCCTTCCCCACACCCAATTATACCCCCTCCCCCCCCCCACACCGACATTGTAAAGCTGGTTTTGACATGACATTTTGTACTTCTCATTGTTGCAACAGGTCCACCTGAATCCTTAAACGACTTGTTTGTCCCCATCTCCTCCACATGTTATACTGACATCAAATATAGTGAAAGCGGGGGTTACACTGTGGGGGAGGGACATACAAAGCAACAAAGAAATAATCTTATAAATGCGTTAGAATCACATGCATGAAAGAAACGAAAATTATTCTAAACTTCTGTATTCATCTTATTACAGGTAATGTCAAGAAGTTAGAAATTATGCATGTTATGTTTTATCTTAATAAACGAATACTGACACCATACCATCCATTATTCCTTTATTTTTGCTTTCTTTATTTCTTCTGCATATTTGAACCTATACAAATCCATTCCATTCAATTCCCTTCCTACATGTTATTTTTACAACATTTTTAATTTATTGTTAGCAGTTAAACGTTTTGTGAATTTTTATTTCAATATTTTCCCTATATTTTAAATTAATTTTAGTTGGAGTGATTTTTGAAATACTAGCCTTCACATTACTAGAAACCCAGTTACAGATAAACCTATATATAAAACATGCTCTTAGTGTTGTCTTTATATAGTCAAGATTTTTGTAATGGGTATTTGAGGCTCTAATAAAGACATTAAATGTTGAAATAAACTGGGAATAATATAAAATGCTATTTAATGAAATTTCTGTCTTGCCTCTACCAGTAACTAATATGTTTTGTCTAAATAAACTCCCACATGGTATAAACCCTGTTTTCATGGTATTTGATGTTGGTATAATTTGGCGAGAGGAAAGGGAAAAACAAAATGTTTAAATAGGGATACAGGTTGACCCATTGTAAGAATGAGACATAGAAGACACTATGTTGAAAAACGAACTTTACAATGTAGGCTTGGGGTGGGTTGCTGTAGATATGGGGTGGGAGGGAAGGGATGGTACGGGAGAACAAAGGAGGAGGCAACAATTCTTGATAAGAAATGTACTCATTACCTTACTCATGTAACTGTAACCCCTCTGTACAGTATTTTCACAATAAAAAAATTAAGAAAAAGCATTGTAAGTTTTACATTCTTTTGCTAAGGCTTTCAAATGAAATACCACACACAAGGTGAACTATAAAAGAATTATTTATTTATTCTCACACTTAGAGGCTAGAAGTCAAGCTGGTGCTGGTGTTGGAAGCATCCTCCCCTCCGTTCCATGGGGGTACTGTCTCCGCCCTTGCACTTGTTTTCTTGATACTGTTCTTCTTTAGGCTTATTTCTCTATTACATTTCCTTGTCAATAAAGGATCATAGTTCATTTTCACTGTGCTATCCAATAATGGCCTCATTTTAACTTTTTTCTTGGTGCAAAATCTATATTTTAAGTATTATATTCCTGGGTATGAGGGATAACGGCTGAAAAAGTAAAGTTGGGGGAGGGGCACACTTCAGCCCAGGCACAGATATAGGTTCTTTGGATGCCATCACTTGCATTCATAAACTTACTCTCACAGTAATTTTCATGGGATCTCACATACTTGAATTTGTATTTATTCCACTGTAATTTAATTGATAGCTATCTGTGTGATGTCACTTCGTAAAAATACAGTGATTAATGTAAAAATGTAGAGGGTAAGAAAGGAAAAAATGTAAGAAAGAGAAAACAAAATTTTCCTGGCTAAGGATACAAATGTTTCGCATAATGTATCAATGTCACAACCATTGACTCTTGTCAGTACTTGCAAGTTTTGTTGTCTGTGTGCTGATTGTAAAACAAATCTTCCACGTTTTGAACTTTTTAAAATCATTTTGGGCAATTAAACCCACCAAAACCCAGAAACAAGACCAAAATATGAAGTACTTTATTTGCATATCCAGATTTCCAATTATGTGCCTAGTAATATGCAAATAAGCCTTACTTCCTCTTGAATAAGAATTTGATGGTTGCAATCCATCTCCCCAAATTATATGCCTAATGATTTTTAGAATTTTTGAGAACTACTGTGAAATCCCAAATGCTCATATGAAACTATACTAGAATCAAGAAATATTTGCTCATTGTCATCCAACAACCTTATTTTGCTATATTTATGCATGCACATGCATGAACATATAGGTACAGATAGTACATAAACATGTTATCACAAAATCTAGATAATTCAAACTACAATTCATTTAGAAATAATGGTTAGTATGCTGACAAATGATGTGATTATGACTTGAATTATTGTACCTTGTACTCAAATACTATAAGAAGAAAAGATAATGTGTCTGATAGATATTTCCTATTCAATTGTTCTTTAGTAGAACATAAAATTTCTTTGCAACCTATTCGAAATTTGTTACTTTTATCCTTCTAGGCACTGGATACTCAAGAGATTGAGAGCTCACAAAGAAGTTCTAAGCCAGCCAGGCAGACGAATCCAAGTGACTCTTGTCTACAAGTAATAAACAAAATTCAGGAGTGGATTCCTGAGTTAAGTGGTATAGCATAAGTTGTGAGTGGTAAAATACAAGTGAGACTGGAATCCTGAGTTCAAGTCCAGTAATAATTTTTATGACTATCATACCTAACAACCATTATTTACATAAATGTATAGACTAGTTTATTAATTTTTATGTCCA
Organism: Dipodomys merriami; assembly: GCF_024711535.1. Lineage (NCBI taxonomy): Eukaryota > Metazoa > Chordata > Mammalia > Rodentia > Heteromyidae > Dipodomys > Dipodomys merriami. Next base: position 935,798 of record NW_027206035.1, on the reverse strand, counting down.
AGATCAGGACTGTCATTGGCTGGAACTTTAATAATTGAGCCACCTCTCCAAAGCCTAGTGTATTAATTTTGATAAACATTTTAAAGATATTTTGTTGTCTGTGCATTGATTGGAAAAGAAATTTTCTGTGTTTTCAACCTTTTAAAATCTTTTAGGGCAATTAAACCCACCAAATCCCAGAAATCTCACCAGAACTTGGAGTGCTTTATTTGCATATCCAAATTTCCAATCATGTCCCTAGTAATATGCAATAAGCCTTATTTCCTCTTGAATAAGAATTTGATGACTGCAATCCTTCACCCCAAATTATGAGCCTTATGATTTTTGAATAAGATTTTTTTTATTCTCATGTGTCAATACTCTAATGTTTTGCACTAGTTTCCTATTGGATAATTTCATTTATGAATTGTGTGGCTAAGGATTACTGTTTTATCCTAAATTGACATAATGTGGCAAAATTATAATGACATACAAAACATACATTCTGAAAAGCTCATTAGGGCTGGGTAATTATAGCTACTTAGGGGTTGAGGTCTGCAGGGTGGTGAATTAATTGCAACTAAACAGAAATCCTCCAAAAAGCGACAAAATATCATCTAATATAATCTACTACATGCTGAATATATTTGTATATGTGATCACAAATGTTATCCTATATACTGTTTTAATAAGTAATAGTATTCCCATTAAAAAGTAATGCTTGCCAAAGAGAATTAAGTTCCCCATTAAATCAGTGTATAAATAAATGACAGACCAGAAAGTCATCAGATTTGAGACCCATTGTTAGCATTTCAAAGCACAAAACTATTCAGTGGACTTTATGGTTCCATTAATGTAGTTGGATACTGAGTTTGAAATAATTCCATGGATGCTCTTTTCCTCCCATTAATAATCAAAATGGCTGTACAGCACTTTCAATGAGTAACCAGAGGATTTCACTCCGTGCTGTGAGGTCCATTCATTGCTTAGTCACTTTTGTAATTTAAACATATTTTAACTGTGTAGTCATATTATTGGAATATATGTAATTGACTGTAATGAATAAATATATAACTCTATAAATAACAATGTTGATTTTGTATTTTTTAAAGCTTGAGTGAATGTACTTCAAAAATGTATGGATGACAATGAAATGGTTCAATGGTAGATGAAGATTTAAAAGTCTTATAATAATAAAATACTCAGATAAATGTGACATTGAGAAAAATATTGTGGATTCCAGAACAACAGCACATAAGTTACAGCACAGATGTGTCTTGGGAAACCATAGCAGATTCATATACAATGAATTTATTGTCTGCAAAAATAAACAAAAAGGGATAGTGGCATAAAAAGTTAGTACTTTTTATATGTTATACAGTTGACTAATTCTGTTAGATTCAATGAATATTTCTAGGAGACTAGTTAGTTGTTTTGCTTTTTGTGGTGTTTGCCAGTATTGAGACTTGAATTCAGGGACTCATGTTGTATATTGTCACTCATGCAGGTGCTCTACCTCGAGCTACAAACTTTCAGCTCTTTGGTAAGAATATTTCTTGGATTTTTCTACTCAGACTGGCTTCAAACCAAGATCCCAAAATCTCAGCCTCCTCAGTATCCAGGCTTAGAGGGAGCATGAGCCATTGACACCTGGCTTTGGAATTTAAAACATTAAAATAGAAATAAGGTTTTGCATTCATTGTTTGCATTCATTGGATTCATAGTGACAATATCCTACTTGAATTCAGTTCAACCAGTATGTAGTACATATTTACCTGAAAAATGTGAGTAATTCAAAGCCAGGAAAAAATTATTTAAGGACATAAAACTTTTGCTAATTTCATATTGTAAAGAGACAGAAATACTGCATGCACTATGATTTAATAAGCTATGCTACACACTGAAATTGCTAACTGATGAATCATGTGAGGATCACAAACCAACTGGTAGGTGTAGATAGACTTCCTGGATAGAATTCATTTTCCAGAAATGAGAGACCAGATGCAGAAGATATATTGTTTAAACAAGACACAGAAATTTTACTTTTATGAAATTATATTGAATCTGGCATTTTGTACAAATTATTAACTTATAGTTGAGGAATTTAGTATTGGAACATTATAAGAAATGTCCATTAGAAGATTCTATTAGAGAAATGCTATTGTGAGTCTGTGGGCATCAGTTTATAGTCACGTTTGTTTCAGAAGACCTATTAAATTAACTTTTGAATGATGTAACTAAAGGCAAGCAATACTTTATATAGCTCAACTGGAACACAAATGCTCACTTAAGCTGAGATCTAGAAATGAACTTTTGGATGAACTGTATAACTCCTTGCTAGAATAAACAATTGGTACTGAGTTAGTGAAGAGAACCCTGTATATTTCTGGCAAACTAATAAAGATAAAGCTTTTTTTATTGTCTGTAAGTAGTTGTACAAAGGCAGTTCAACTCAACATGTCAGTCTATGAGTATAATACATCTTGATTAATGTCACTCCTTCCACCATTCCCACTCCCATCTCTCCCAAATCTACCCACTCCTCAGATTATATGATTTCATTTTCATAATGTGCATTGAATATAATGACTATATCCATTGACCCTTCCTCTTTCCATTTATCTGCCACTGCCTTTGACTAATTCCTCCTGACACCCTACAAAACTGGTTCCTAGGCTTTCTGGTTTTCATTTTGTGAAACTGTTTGCTAGTCTTCCAAGCAGTTACATCACTACAATCCTCCCCAAGGATTCTTTTCTTTAGACAATTTATTTTTTGTTTATGTTACATGACTCCTACGTGTTTTTGAATATGTTTATAATTTAATTTATAAACACATGAGAAAAAGCATTCGGTCCTTGGCTGTCTGAGCTGGTTTTACTTTGCTTAACATGATGTTTTTCAGATTCAATCATTTCTTTCCAGTAGTTGACAAAATTCCATTGAAACTATGCACCACAGTTTTTTGCTTCCACTCATCCATTTAAAGACATTTGTGCTATTTGCATAACTTGGCTATAGTGAATAATGAGCAATGAATATGGTTGTATGTACCTTGGCTGTGTATTGGCTTGTAATATTCTGGGTAGATGACCAAGAGTAGTATAGCTGGATTGTAGGGGGAGCCTATGTTTCTTTCTTTTTCTTTTTCTTTTTTTGAAGAATCTCCAAAAGTGCTTTCCAAAGTGGTTTTGCTAATTTACATTCTTCCCAACAGTGTATTAGGCTTCAAGCTCTCACATGACCTTTCATTCAAAGCCACCAAAGCCACACTTCCTCTTCCACCTTAGTTAATTATAACTAAGAGACCCATGCATATTTTGCCTGACTTTGAACCTATTTCCTCGGATCTCAGCCTTCTGAATAGCTATAATTATAGGGATCAACCCCAGCACCTGACTAATATCCATTTATTTGCACCATAGTACTCAATATTTATTAAATACACATAAATCATATGTCTGTAGAAAAATCTATTTTCAAAATAACAGCAGTATCTACAGTGTAATTTAACATTTTATAAACCAAATGCTAACCATATGTTCTATAAACAATAAACAGTTACAAAGTGAAGAAATATTACTTTAAACAATTTATTTAATTCTTTCATTTTTACAAGAAAATACACTATATCTTCTTAAGTTGTTCGTTAGCATAATACATCATTGCAAACGTTTATTCAGAAATGACTTATCCTAGTCAACATTATTGATGTGCCTTACATACTAGTTTTCATCTCTTATTTTGCAAGAAGAAATCCTGTAACTGAGTAACTTTATGTTAAAAGAATCTGTTTGTCAGTGGAGAACCAAAGCTTCTGGTTGAAATATATGAAGGAGACAATAATCAAAGGAAAAATTGAAAGAGAACTTTTTAGAATATGAGGATGTATGTAAAGTCGATATTTTAAATAAACACATCATCTAATATTTTAAAATTTTATTTATTTTGATATCTTTTACTAGCATAGATGAATAGTTAAATGTAATATAATTGTCATGATTCTGCAGGTGAGTGTGGATATTGTGGTTTGAAGAAATTAATAAAAGTTATCATCTATTCTCTTCATTCTAAACATTAACACTGTAGATATTCCACCATCTAAAATAGAATATGCTCAAAGAACATCTAAACTAAGTTTGCTTGTCAAATTAGTATCTAAGAGAAATCTAACAGCAATCTCATTAAGGAGATCATTTAGGACATGATTAAGAAACGTGTTAAGAATGGAGCTGGGAGGTAGTTCAGTGGCAAAGTGTTTGCCTAGCAAGGGCAATGTCCTTGGTTCAATCCCCAGTATCAAACAAGAAAAAGCCAAAAAATATATAGCTAGCCAGGTGCTGGTGGCCCATTCCTGTAATCCTAACTCTTCAGGAGGCTGAGATATGAGGATTCAATTCAAAGCCAGACCACACAAGAAAAGCCCAGGAGACTCATAATTCCAATTAACCACCACAATCAGAGCTGTGGCTTAAAGTCATAGAGATGTAGCCTTGAGCAAAATTGGTCAGGGACAGTGCCCAGTCCTGAGTTCAAGTCCCACAACCAAAAGAAAAAAAAGTTTGGAGAATATTCTTCATAGAGCAACTCACTCAAAGTGTAGCTCTACACATTGTATGTTTACTTGTACATCACATACATTGACTGATCTGCATTAACTTCAGAAACAAAGATTGAGAATTTGATTAAAGTATAAAGATTATTGGTATTCAAACCTGCTCTTTGCAGTTTGACCATTGACAGCTGGTTCTCTTGGCTTTGCTTCTAATTTAAGCTATTCAGGAGTCTGAATTCCATACAATCATAGTTCAAACAAGTCTTGAGAGGAAAGTCCATGATACTCTGTCACCAAAAGGACCAACAAAAAAGCCAGGTTGGAGTGTGATTTAAGTGGTAAAGTACACTGTACAAATAAGCCAAGACATTAAGAAGAATTGAGCTCAAATATCAATATAAATAACACTCCCCCCACATGCAATACAAATAGAAATAATTAATATATGACACTGCCATGCTGTAGTACAGGGTCCTTACACTTATATCCAGTGTTCCTGCTGATTAACAGTCTCCAGTACAGTCTTAACCCAAGCACTTCAACATAGAAAAATAAACAAAAAATAAATAAACAAAACTCCAGTACTTAATATAAATCTAACAGGTAGATTTTCTAAGAGATTATATATTCCAGAAGCAATATATCCACAACAAAATAGTACATTGTAACACTCAGGCAAAAATTATGGGAAAACAATGCAACAAGAGCCGAATGAATTATGAAGATAAGCTATAAAACACAAACAATTGAATGTGCACAAAAACAACAGAGAGGGTGATTAAAGGTGAGAATCACAGGGAAAACATCTGAAAAATTTTCAAATTTGGTCAGAGATGTTAAGTCTCACCTGGAAAAACTAACTACAAATACCATAAAATAAAATATATTAAAGCTATAGTTTGTTCTTCATAATCTAATCACTAATTTGCAAAGACAAATAGGGCATCCTAAAATGGTCAGTTTGAGGTGCACATTTATTTCAAAGGATAAAGACCATAATATCTCAAAGCACTTTTTAGACAGGATGAAAACAGAGGAAAGACAATGGCTACAATTGTAACCTTCTATTACCATCCTTAAAACTAAAATACATAGACATATCAGGAAAAACAGAGAAATCATCAGTAGTCAAATGTTAGTAAAAGTAGTTAAGGATACAGGAGCAAAGTTGTCCAAGCAGAAAACAGAGAAGGGAAGAAAAAACACGTAAGAAATTAAATTTAAAGGAAATTTAATTGTAAAAATTAATGATCACAATGTGTATGGAAGCTTAAAATATATTTAAAGTTTTAAGACATCGACACAAGTTCCAAAACTCAAGACAATAAAATAGAACTATTAAATGAAGCAAGTATGCTTCTAAATAAATTGTTATACATGTTGCTAATTGACACTATTTATTGTGACTTGGCAAGTGTCTTCCTGAAAAAAAATGCTGGAAGAAAAAACATAATTTTAATGTAATGTTACATTTAGCTATTCAGAAATTATATAGGGAATTTTAATTATGGTCTCAAATCAATGGGAAATATCATATATCAGAATGGGTAGATATTCTAAGATAATGTGTCCATACATCTATGTAAATGTGTTTTTATTGTATAGTTCTGCGTTTTTTCAGCAAAGACAAATGTCCTTAATAATAAACACATTTTATTAGTGCTGTCTAGTAGAATGCATGAAAATTTAATTTGAAATGATTTATGTTTCTCAAGCAGCCTTCACAATGGCTTGTCCCTCTTTAGTCACAGCAGGGTATACTTATGAACCTGTATATTTTATAGTCAGAGAGCTTTACATGAATTGTTGAAAGGCCAATAGTCTGGCAAAGTCTATGTATCTAATTGAACATTCTCTGCACTATTTTAGCATATTTATTTCTGTTTTGTTTTAGAGTTCTCTAAGAGTCCAATTTTTATAAACCAAGAATTGAGTTATTTTCTTTTACAATTATAACTAAAGAATCAAAGCCTTTGTCAATCGACTTATTTCCAATGTGAAAAATGAATCATAATAATTAATTCGCTTTAAACCACATAGATTGTGTAACTTAAACTACACACATTAGAACCCATACCACATTTCTTCCATATTTATTTGCATTTAACAATGAGATGACTCTGTTTTCAATATGGAGACAATTATATTCTCTGAACAACCATTGTACAATTTGACCCTATTGTACAACTGTGCATCTTAAAATGAAACATTTCTAAAACCTAAAACATTTCTTATTTACTTTGCGTTTTGAAACTTTTATATATATATTCATATTTTAAAACACATTTATGTAATTTTTTTGTGTGTGGATGAGTGACAGATTTGATAGTCGAATGGTTAATACAAGACAACCAAGGAATAACATAATTATTGAGATATGCAGTTGTTAAATCTATGTCTCCTAGGCTGCTACAGAAACATGATCCAGTTTCCATAAGGATTTATGACATGAGTGAGTGAGTGATCTGTCAGATGAACAAATACAGGTTCAAAACAAATACAGGTTCCTAAACCTAAACTTAGTTTGAATATAGAATGTGATTATTTCAACTGCACCATGGAGTGCATAAGATTTAGCACAAATTAAGTGAGATTCTGGGAAAAGAAATGTGAAGGGAATAAAAAGATGGAGGCTGCAATGCTTGATAAGAAATGTACTCATTATCTTGCCCATCTAATTGTAACCCCTCTGTACAGTATGTTCACAAAAAATTAAAATTAAAATTAAAAATTAAAAAAAAGAAATGCAAGCTTACTAAACTGGTCTTAAATGTTTTGAAAGAGCTATATTCTACCTTCAATTTTATAAGGTTTCAAAATTTAAGAAATTAATTACTTAACCAGGTAATTAGTTAGTTAACTAATTGTTTGTTCATGCCAGTAGTAGAGATTCTTGAAGTCAGGGCCTCACACTCTCATTTGGCATTTTCATTCTATTTGACACTTTACCACTTGAGCCACAGCTCTATCGTAACTTGGGATTTTGTTGTGGATAAGGGAGAATGGTCCAGGGTAAAATTTCCTGCACAGTGTAAGATGATTCTGTAGATTGGATCTCTCACTAGTTCCAGAAAGGTTCTCAAACCTACTTATCCTCTCTGTTAGAAACAGAGAATAAAACAGAAATATACAAACTGGGCACCTGCGGCTTATGCTTGTAATCCTAGCTACTCTGGAGGCTGAGATATAAGCATCGTGGTTGGAAGCCTTCCAGTGCAGAAAAGTCCATGAGACACATCTCTTATCTCCCTTTAACCACCAAAACCCAGAAGTGGCACTGCAGTCAATGTAGTAGAAGGCTAGCCTGGAGTGAAAGAGGTCAGAGATAGTAGCGTAGGCCCTGAGTTAAAACCCTATGACTGACAGGAAAAGGGTAAATTATAATAGAAAAAATAGAGTGAAAATTATATATATGCAAACAGAGAAATGGAGAGAGCGAGAAAGACAGCAAGAATGCATGACAATAGCCATTGATTATTAAATATACATAGAAAAATATATATTTACTCATATCTATAAATAACATTTCAGTACCTAATTTTAGATTTTATTCTCTGATCTTGGAAAATGGCTTACTCATAAGTCTCAGTCCTACTCATAAAGAAATAGTGGCAAAAATGACTTAATTCTGTGAAGACAAATTAAACTTCATTTGTAAAAAAATGTCATGAATCCAGAAATGCATACTACTTCTATCCAACTCACTGCTAAGTGTTGCCAAGGAAAAGAGTTTTAATCAATTTAGCACACTATAGCTGTGGTGGTCATGAGTGGTTACTTATCACCAATCCTAGTTTTATTCTTCCCTTCTAACAAAATGCTTCAATCAACAAAACCACTTGAATATGGCACATAAAACACATGCTTTGAATTGATCTAGGGCACACAAAAATCACTCTAAATAATAGACAAAAAATAGAAACGACTCTAGAGAAAAAGACTTCATAAATGAATATCTATAAAATCAGTAAAACACATTGTATATGAGAAATAAATTATGATATTGAATAAATGTGGTGTTTAAATTTTGAGGTCCAAGTTCCGGGAAGATGGCGGAGGAGAAGCTGGAATCTGAACAAGCTCTCGCATAGAAAGCAGCTTTAGAGTTCCAGTGAACAGTCCTAAGCCAGAGAATCACACCAAGTGTGCCATCACAGGACAGAGAGTTAGACAAGAGAGGGAAGCCAAGGCAAAAAGAAACACGTGAGTGCTCACCAGCAGCCGCGGCGGCGGCGGCGGCAGCAGGGTTGCAAGCAGCGGAGACGGCAGCCAGGGGGCCATACTTGAGCGCTCACACAGAGAGTCCGGGACGAAGGAGCCAGACGCAGTGGGCGAGCGGATTCTACTCAACACCAGCAAGAACCAACAAAGAGCGGACATCTTCATCCTGCAGCTTGCAGACCAGAAACGACCCAGGATCCAAGACTCGGCGTGAGTAGAAGCCCCACGTCCTCACTCCTTCTCAGAGAGCAGAGGAGGGAAGGCCACCCCTCCCCCCCCAGCACCTGTGATCTCCATATTGGATACCGACAAAGCCCGGAGGAGCTGCCAGCTCCAACCCAGGCCTTGGAATAAAACGAGTCATTTAGCAGGTCACAAGAACTTAACGGCAAAGTGATCTGCCAAACTCGGCTCCATCCAGGGAAAAGTCCCCCAGCTCAGGCGCCAGCCATTGGAGTGGCTTCCCTCACTGGGTAACCAGAGCCAGAGGCTGCCCCTCCTTCTAGCAGCCTCAACAATCAATTGAAAAACAGAATCCCTGAGAACGGCTCCAGGCTGGGCTCTGGGAGATTTTCTTTTTGCACAGAACAGCCCCAGGAAAAAGCTACTGATTGTTGAAAGGCCTCAACTCTACCCAAAACCTAGCCTCACCACTGCATCCCCCTCTTTTGTGATTCTCAAAGCAGATCACCCTCCTAGAAAACTAACCTGGGAGGGGGATCTCAAAATCTTGGGTAAAGCAGAGCATTTTTCTGCCTCTTCCAACAAACCGACTAAAGAAACCAATCAAGCCACAGGACCTCAAGCTGACCAGAGACTCCAACAAAAGGCTGTTTACAGACAAAAGGGAGATACAGGATTCTTCCCACCCCTCCCAAAAAAAAAATCAAATGACTTTTTTTTTCTTCTTCTCTTTTTTCTCTTTTTTATTTTCTTTTTTTCTTATTCTTTTCTTTTTTTTGTTTGTTTTTTGTTTTTGGTTACCTTATATATATATAATTTTTTTCTCTTTTAAAACTTTTATTAATCTTTAATTTTTGCCTCTTCAGAAAAAATAATTGATTTCCAGTAACTTTTTTTTCTCCTCTTATAATTTTTATTTTAGGAATATGTAAATAAGAGTTTTCCTTTCTTATCTTATCTTCTTTCTCTTTTTCTTTCTTTCATAATTATCTTTTTGTTTTTTGTCTAGCTCTACTGAACTTGTGATCTTTTCTTCTCCCTTTCCCATCCTTAAAGTTTTTCACATCTCCTCTATGTCCCTCCCTTTCTCACAACATATTCACATTCCTCTCTAAATAGATGGTCTTTTAATCTCTACAATAACATTAATTTTTACGTTTCTATTTTTTTTCTGGTCTCTTTTCATTCCCCTATCCTTCTCTTCTTTTTTTCTCTCTCTCTACTTGCATCCTACCCAACCCATTTTCTGCATTGTGATTAGGACATAGTTAACTCTCCCTGTGCCTCCCCACACCAATCTATTCCTATTTTTCACCCACATCTCTCCCTAATCCTAATAATTTCTGGTTTTCCAAATTCTTTTCTGCTGTTCGAAAGCCTTTAAAATATAGTTGTTTGATGTTGAATAGATGTATCTGTTGAACTAGAATGTATCTGTAGACTATTGACTGTACAAATGCAAACTTTGGTTGATGGTTGCCTTAAGATAGTGTTCTAGCACAAAACTGGTGCTATTTTCATCTCAAATGGGCAGAGTAAGCCGGAAAAACACAAGAAAAATGGCAAATTCGGGTTTCTCAATTCCCAATCTTGATAATCAGGGGTCATATCAGATAATGAACAATCCAGAGGAGAGTTCCCAAATAGCTCTACAAACACTGGTGGCAAACATGATAAATGAGAAGTTTGACAACTTACAAAGGACTCTCTATGAGCGTGATAGGGAGAGAGAGGAGGCATGCCAGAAGTTTATACAGGAATATCATAAGCGTGAGGAAGCTACTCAAAAACTGATACAGGATTTGCGTGAACAACTTGAGAATACTCAAAGAGAAAGGGAGGAATGGCATGAGCAGGCTGAGAATACTCAAAGAGAACTGCAGGAATCCCACGAACGTGAGGAAGATAAACAAAGAGTAATACAGTAATTGAGAGAACAGGTAGAGAACACACAAAGATCACTAAAGGCATCCATAGAATCCATTAACAAAGAGCTGAAGGAAGTCAGGGAGACCAAAAAGGGAATGCTGAATGGAACGCAACAGAAGGAATGGGAGTCCAAAGAAACCATATCAAATCAACTAAGTGATTTGAGGACAAACACTGAACACCAAATTAAGGAAGTAAAGAGATTCATACAAGACCTAAAACAGAGCTTCAACAAAGAACTTGAAGCCATCAAAGCTGACCAATTAGAAGGAAAAGAGATTAAAAACAAAGTAGAGAGTCTTGACAGCAGGTTAGCCCATGCAGAAAATCGAATCTCAGGGATTGAAGACAGCCTAGATATTATACAGAAAGAACATACAACCATCCAAGACAAGTCCAAGAAATATGATAGATCTATCCAACACCTGGAAGACACCATCAGAAGGCCTAACTTGAGGATAATGGGTGTAGAGGAGCACCTAGAAACAGAAGTTAATGGTCTAGGAAATTTGTTTAACAGGATCCTAGCAGAGAACTTCCCAAACATGCAAAAAGATAGGCCTATTCAGATACAAGAAGCCTTTAGAACCCCAAATAGACCAGACCAGAATAGGACATCCCACTGTCACATTATAATCCACACAGGATCAGCTCAGACCAAGGAAAAGATCCTTAAAGCTCTCAGGGAGAAAAGGGTAATCACCTATAAAGGGAAACGAATTAGAATCACGTCAGATTTCTCAGCAGAGACAATCAAAGCAAGAAGAGCCTGGAATGATGTATGCCATGCCCTAAAAACAAACAACTATCAACCAAGAATACTGTCCCCAGCTAAACACTCCTTCATAATTGAAGGCCAAATAAAAACCTTCCACAGCAAAGAAAAATTGAAACAATACATCTCCACCAAACCAGCCCTACAAAAGATTCTTAAAGATGTCCTACACATAGAAAACCAACAAGACCACAATAAAGGCCAAAAAACTGCACCCAAACTGAGAATCCAAGAACCATAGGAAGAACCCAGTTATCCCAGCCCCCAAGAAGGTAGATAACATGGCAGGAGCTCCCAAATATCTCTCAGTCCTATCTCTTAACGTTAACGGACTGAACTCTCCAATTAAGCGACATAGACTGTCTAGTTGGATTAAAAAACAAGACCCTTCTATCTGCTGCCTGCAGGAGTCACATCTTGCCCGTAAAAACAAACACATTTTCAATGTAAAAGGCTGGAACAAAATCTACCAAGCAAACGGCCCTCATAAACAGGCGGGAGTTGCAATCCTAATATCAGATAAAATAGACTTCAAATTAAAAACCGTGAGAAGAGATAAAGAAGGTCGCTATATACTAATTAAAGGATCTCTCCTTCAGGAGGATATTACAATTCTAAATATCTATTCACCAAACAATGGAGCACCCAAATTTATCAAAGAAACACTACTTTCCCTCAAATCCCATATAGATCCAAAGACATTAATTGTTGGGGATTTTAACACACCACTCTCCCCACTAGACAGATCAACTCGGCAAAACTCAACAGAGAAACCGCAGATCTAAACAGCTGCATATATCAAATAGACATAACAGACATTTACCGAACATTTCACCCAGCAGCATCAGAATACAGGTTCTTCTCAGCACCACATGGAACGTTTTCTAATATAGACCACATTCTAGGCCACAAAGCAAACTTGTCTAAATTCAGAAACATTGAAGTTATACTCTGCATTCTCTCTGACCACAAGGGAATAAAATTAGAACTGAACACCAAAAGCAACCAAAGAAAGTCCGGTATCACATGGAGGCTAAACAACACACTGCTGAATCAAGAGTGGGTCATGGAAGAGATTAGAAAGGAAATTCAAATGTCCATGCTATTCAACAAAAATGAACCCACAAATTACCATCTCCTCTGGGACACAGCAAAGGCAGTACTCAGAGGCAAGTTTATAGTTCTGAGCTCCTACATCAACAAATTGGAGAGATCGGAAACTAGCAATTTAATGACACATCTAAACCTCCATGAAAAAGAGCAGCAAGATAAACCCCAATCCAGTATACGGGAAGAAATAGTCAAAATTAAATCAGAATTAAATGAATTAGAATCCAAAAAAACTATAGAAAGAATCAACAAAACAAAGAGTTGGTTCTTTGAAAAACTTAACAAAATTGACAGACCCTTAGCAAATCTTATCAGAAAAAGAAGAGAACACACACAAATTAATAAACTCAGAGATGAAAATGGAAACATCCCCACGGAAACAACCAAGATTCAGAACTTTATAAGGGAATACTTCTCAAAACTTTATGCTAATAAGTTCGACAACTTGAAAGAAATGGACCTCTTCCTAGCAAATATTGACATGCCAAAACTAAACCAAGATGAGTTAAACTATCTTACCAGGCCCATATCAAGCATTGAAATAGAAACAGCAATAAGAGACCTCCCAGCTAAGAAAAGTCCAGGACCAGATGGTTTTACAGCGGAATTTTACAAGGCCTTCAAAGCAGAGCTCACATCAATTCTCCTCCAACTCTTCAATGAAATTGAAAGAGAAAACTCACTACCGAACATATTCTATGAAGCCATCATAACCCTCATCCCAAAACCAGGCAGGGACTCATCAAAGAAAGAGAACTATAGACCCATTTCTTTGATGAACATTGATGCAAAACTTCTCAACAAAATTTTGGCCCATCGATTTCAACAATTCATCCAAAAAAATCATACACCACGATCAAACAGGATTCATTTCAGGGATGCAAAGCTGGTTCAATATACGCAAATCAATTAATATTATCCATCACATCAACAGGAGCAAGGACAAGAACCACATGGTTATCTCAATAGACGCAGAAAAAGCATTCGACAAGATCCAACACCCCTTCATGATGAAGGTTTTGGAAAAATTAGGAATCCATGGAACATTCCTCAATACAATAAAGGCTGTCTATGACAAACCTACAGCCAGCCTTATACTCAATGGTGAAAAACTAAAGCCATTTCCTCTTAACTCAGGAACAAGACAAGGATGCCCACTCTCTCCACTTCTCTTCAATCTAGTATTAGAATGCCTAGCTACAGCAATAAGACAAGATGCAGACATAAAGGGGATCCAAATAGGGAAAGAAGAAATAAAAATCTCCCTCTTTGCAGATGACATGATCTTGTATTTAAAGAATCCCATAGACTCCACTCCCAAATTACTCAAAGTGATTCAAAACTTTGGCAAAGTAGCAGGTTATAAAATTAACCCCCAAAATCAATGGCTTTTCTGTATGCCAACAATGAGAAAAGTGTTGCTGAAATTAGGAAACAACTCCATTTGTAATAGCCCCACAAAAAATAACATACCTAGGAATTAATTTAACTAAAGAAGTGAAGGACCTCTATGATGAAAACTTTAAAATCTTGAAAAAGGAAATCACCACAGAACTTAAAAAATGGCAAAACCTCCCATGCTCCTGGATTGGCAAGATTAACATCGTGAAAATGGCAATACTTCCCAAGGCTATCTACAAATTCAACGCAATACCTATCAAAATTCCACCCTCATTCTTCAAGGAAATAGAAGAGGCAATCCAAAAATTTATATGGAACAATAAAAGACCCCGAATAGCAAAAACACTTCTTAACGGAAAGAACACTGCTGGAGGAATATCAATACCAAATTTCAAACTCTACTATAAAGCCATAGTAATCAAAACAGCTTGGTATTGGCATAAGAACAGACCTCAGGACCAATGGAATAGAATTGAAAACCCAGAAATGAACCTACAGACCTATAGCCATCTAATCTTTGATAAGGAAGCTAAAACAATAGAATGGAAGAAAGACAGCCTCTTCAGTAAATGGTGCTGACAAAATTGGTTAACTACATGTAGAAAACTAAAGCTAGATCCTTATATATCACCCTGCACCAGAATCAACTCCAAATGGATCAAAGACCTTGAACTCAAAGCAGACACTCTGAAAACATTACAGGATGGAATAGGAGAAACCCTAGGTCTCCTTGGCTCAGGCCGAAATTTTCTGAATAGAGACCCAGAAACACAACAAATCAAAGAAAGTTTGGACAAATGGGATTGCATAAGGTTGCAGAGCTTCTGCAGGGCAAATGACATAGCTAGCAAGATCAATAGAAAGCCCACGGATTGGGAGAAGATCTTTACTAGCCATACAATGGACAAGGGTCTCATATCTAAAATATATTTGGAACTCAAAAAATTAAACCACCCAACAACAAATCCTCAAAGAAACAACTGCCCAATAAATAAGTCGGCAAACAACTTAAAGAGAAGCTTCTCTGAAGAAGAAAGAAGGATGACCAATAGACACATGAAGAAATGTTCAACATCCCTAGCCATAAAAGAAATGCAAATCAAAAGAACATTGAGATATCACCTCACTCCAGTTAGAACAGCAAAAATCAAGAACTCTAACAACAACAGATGCTGGAGGGGATGTGGACAGAAAGGAACCTTACTTCATTGTTGGTGGGAATGTAAACTTGTTCAACCACTTTGGAAAGCAGTATGGAGTTTCCTCAAAAGACTTCACATAGATCTCCCCTATGATCCAGCAATTGCACTTTTGGGCATTTACCCAAATGTATACAAACAAGACCACACTAAAGCTACCAGCACAACTATGTTTATTGCAGCATTATTTACCATAGCTAAGATATGTAACCAACCCAGATTCCCCTCAGTAGATGAATGGATCAAGAAAATGTGGTATATATACATAATGGAATTCTATGCCTCCATCAGAAAGAATGACATTTCCCCATTTGTTAGGAAATGGAAAGGCTGGGAAAAATTTATATTAAGTGAAGTAAGCCAGGCCCAAAGAAACATAGGTCCCATTGTTTCCCTTATTTGCAATATCTAGTATAGGTATGAGTCAAGCGGAAAACGTCAGATAATGTGATGTTAGGAAAACGAACCCTTAAATATGTATTTTAATGTTTTCGTTTCTTTCATGCATGTGTTTCTAACGCATTTATAAGATTATTTCTTTGTTGCTTTATATGTCCCTCCCCCACAGTGTAACCCCCGCTTTCACTTTATTTGATGTCAGTATAACATGTGGAGGAGATGGGGACAAACAAGTCGTTTAAGGATTCAGGTGGACCTGTTGCAACAAGGAGAATTACAAAATGTCATGTCAAAGCAAGCTTTACAATGTCGGTGTGTGTGGGGGGAGGGGGGTATGATTGGGTGGCGGGGAAGGGGGAGGCTGGGAAGGGAGGTGAAGGGTAAACAAAGGAGGAGTCTGCAATGCTTGGTAAGAAAAGTATGCATTATCCTGCCAATGTAATTGTAACCCCTCTGTACAGTATGTTCTCAAATAAAATAAAATAAAATTTAAATTAAAAAAAAATTTTGAGGTCCAGTGCGAATGAAGTTCCTTAGGAGATTCAAGGCAGTTCCCAATGAGTAAGTGAGACCTGAGCAAGGAATTGAAGAATCAAAATTGGTATCTTGCCTGGGAGTTGATGATAAGTGGTAGTAGTCTACCCTACCAATGGTAAGGCCTTGCATGCAAGCCCCATTACTACCAAATTGATAGCTAGGATATGAATATTCTAAAAAGATGGGCTGGGAGACAGTGGAGGAGTATTGATCAGAAAACAACATTGAAGTTAGTTTCTTAAGTCATAAAATACAAGAATGAGAGAAAACATGTCAAAGAAGTACGGATGGATGTGAAACTCATGTTAAGATCAACTTACCTATAATTCTACATGCATGACAAGCCACAAAATAGATTTGAGTAGAAGAAAAAAATTAGCAGAATCACAACTTAGAAGTTTCTGTCTGTTCTGTTGAATTTATAAAAGTATGAGAAACAACAAAAAAGAACTTATTCAAGTCTATTGCAATAATTCAAGAAAGAAAGGTTCTGGTTTCAACATAAATGTAACACTACACGTGAGAGAAGTAATTAGACTTAGTGTACAGTTTGAAAAATATTGCCAAGAGGGTTTTTTATGGATTAGAAAAGAGGAAACGTTCCATTGTTTCTAGATTGGACTATTGAAATTCAGAGAGGATGAACCATGATACTCATTTGCAGATTTTAAGGCATTAATGAAATCAAACAGACTGCTTTCTTTCAAAATGTTGGACAAAATATTACGTTTTATTCTTATTCCTGCCAATTTTATTTTGGACTACCATTATTTTCAGGTGAACTTAATCTTCAGTGATATATTTAAAAAAACAAAGTACATATAAGAATGAACTGTTTATTTTTTGTTACAATGAGAAATTAAATATCTATTTTCTGCTCAAGTAAACTTAGAATATGAGTTAATGTCTGATATATCATTAAGTAAAATTATCATTTATTTCTTTGCATTTGGGAAATAATAGCTCTCTTAACAGCAGTTTAATACATCATAAAGAAATGTAATAAGTAAAGACCCAATACCATAAAAAGTTTTAAGATGTCCTGAGATTATTTTCTTGACTATATACAATTTGACCATATGAATATTAGCATGGAATCTACTCTAATTCTTAAGTAATAGAACTTGTCATGGTCTGGAAACAATGAACTCTTCAATGTCTGTTTCTTAAACCACAGGCAAATAAAAGCACAGACTTTTATTTAAAAATCACCAAGGAATAAAGTTTAAAGTTTTGCAAAGATGATGCTTGTTGTAAATGAAAAAACACGTACATAATTGCCTGTGATTCATGAAGATAGCTGTAAATACAAGACATTGCCAATAAACCTTACAGTGGAAAAACAAAATATACGCAGTGATTGTGGTTTTTCTTTAAACTCCTTCCAAAGATAAATGAGATACAGTGGGAAGAAAAGCTACTGGACAATTAATAATGTTACTTTTCATCTCTTTGATTTACTTTTGTTGCCTCATTCTTTATAATTTCATGGGTTTGTACTTGCCACTCTAATCTTTCCCTCTTGCAATTTTGTGTTGATTTAAAATTGTCTTTCCTGTGGCTTCTTCTTCTTCTTCTTCTTCTTCTTCTTCTTCTTCTTCTTCTTCTTCTTCTTCTTCTTCTTCTTCTTCTTCTTCTTCTTCTTCTTCTTCTTCTTCTTCTTCTTCTTTTATTATTGCACTAGTTATTTTTTCTTGTTTGCCTAGTATTTTTATTCCTCTACATCATGGCTCTATTTAAGAGTTTTACAAAGTATGAAGTAAAATTGAAATATGTTTGTAAAAATGAAGGAAAGGCTCTGTGGTAATATATTGAGGCTTAAGCCATGCTAACAGTATCAGAGAGTATCAAGGTTTCATTTTGCTTGTCAACGCTGCTCCTACATTTCTATATAAAGACTCCAGATGAGAGGTCTCTTCCAAGGTCAGGTACTTATAATGTCAGTCAAAAGCATGAGGAGATTTATTAGGTAACAACACGCATCTTTGCATTTTGCCCTTCTCCAATATAAACACTGAGGAGATGTTTGAAGCTGTGTGTAAACGTGGTCCTAATGAATAATAAATGATGATACACTCTTTGATTTCAAACTGATGGGCTCTTCACATGGCACCATTTTTTCTACAGAGGGCTACCTTTTTTAAATGCATGATGACTTATGCAAAACTGGTATTACGTGAATCAATACACACCAAAGAGAAGAATGCAATATAAATATCAAAGAACCACAAGAACTCGCATATCTGTGCAAACACAACACACACATGCTCAAAGATAAGTATTTATCTAGATTTATATATTCTTATGAAAGTATATGGTCCAATAAAGGATATCTTTAACTTGATTAAAATCACTATTTTCATTATAGTTTTTAACTTTGGAATGACTTATTTCAAAACTTTCAAAATTTGAATATCTGAGAGCTGTAATATTTACATAAACTTATTAATGATTTTGAATGTGGGCATTTCATTAGTATGACCAAAATGTTATTTTATGATTTTAAGATGTATATATCCTTATTTAGCTTCTTCCCAGGAAATATAAAGGAAATTCTTTGTAGTATCGATGTTTTTGCTGCACAATATAAACTACAGAGTATTCAGTATCACTGCATTATTGGTTTTAAGCTATGTTAACAAATGCATGAAAGAAAAAAAAAACACTTAAAATACATATCTTAGGGTTCATTTTCCTAACATCAACTTATCTGACCTTTTCTGCTTGACTCATACATATACTAGTTATTGCAAATAAGAGAAATCATGGGACCTATGTTTCTTTGGGCTTGGCTAACTTCACTTAATATAATTTTTTCCAAGCCTTTCCATTTCCTAACAAATGGGACAATGTCATACTTTCTGATGGAGGCATAGAATTCCATTGTGCATATATACCACATTTTCTTGATCCATTCTTCTACTGAGGGACATCTGGGTTGGTTCCAGATCTTAGCTATGGTAAATAAAGCTGCAATAAACATAGTTGTGCTGGTAGCTTTAGTGTGGTCTTGTTTGTAAACATTTGGGTAAATGCCCAAAAGTGGGACTGCTGGGTCAGAGGGGAGCTCTATGTGGAGTCTTTTCAGGAACCTCCATACTACTTTCCAAAGTGGTTGAACAACTTTACACTCACTCCCTCCAACAATGAAGTAAGGTTCCCTTCTGTCCACATCCCCTCCAGCATCTCTTGTTTTTAGAGTTCTTGATTTTTGCCATTCTAAGTGGGGTGAGGTGGTATCTCAATGTTGTTTTGATTTCCATTTCTTTTATGACTAGGGAGGTTGAGCATTTCTTCATGTGTCTATTGGCCATCCTTCTTTCGTCATCAGAGAAGTTTCTCTTTAAGTCATTAGCCCACTTATTTATTGGGCAGTTGTTTCTTTGAGGATTTGTTGTTGGGGGATTTAATTTTTTGAATTCCACGTATATTTTAGATGTGAGACCCTTGTCCGTTGTGTGGCCAGTGAAGATCTCCTCCCAATCCATTAGCTTTCTATTGATCTTGCTATCTATGTCCTTTCCCATGCAGAAGCTCTGAAACTTTATGCAATCCCATTTGTCCAACCTTTCTTTGATTTGTTGTGTTTCCGGGTCTCTATTAAGAAAATTTTGGCCTGCGCCAAGGAGACCTAGGTTTTCTCCTATTCCATCTCAAAGCAGATCTCTCTCCCATTGAACTAACCTGGGAAAGAGGATCGCAGAGTATTTTTATGCCTGTTCAAGGAAACTGACTTCAGTAACCAACCAAGCCACAGGAACACAGGCAGACCAGAGACTCCAACAAGAGGCTGGTTATGGACAACAGGGAGACACAGGATTTTTCCCACCCCTCCCCAAAAAAACAAAGAACGTTTTTTTTTCTTGTACCTTTGATTAAAAATTGTTTTTTTCTAATTTTTTTAATCTTTAATTTTTACCTTTTTTGAAAAAAAATTTTTCTAGTAATTTTCTTTTCTCTTAGAATTTTATTTTACGGGTATAAGTGTGTGTGCGTTTTTCTTTCTTTTTTTGTTTTTTGTTTTGTTTTGTTATGTTTCTTGTTTAGCTCAAGTGAACTTCTGATCTTTTTTCTTTCTTTCTTATCCTTTTTACCTGTTCTTCTTTTTTGTTCTTCTTTATGTGACTTAATTGCTGTTCTGCACATCCTCAGATATACCTGTAGTCGATTATTAGACCTTATCCCCCATTGTGCACACACTTAATCCACAAATTTATTACTCAATTCAAAACCTCTTAGACTTAAATTCCTTAATAGCAGTACTATCTCTATACCTATATAATATTTTAAGTATTTTAATTTTTAAGTTTTTCACATCTCCTTTATATCCCTCCCCTTATCTCATTATATTCATGTTCTTCTCTGAATAATTTGGTTTCGAATCTGTACAATATTTTTAATTTTTACCTTTCTATTTTTTCTGGTCTCTTTTTGTTCCCTTTCTCTTTCTTCTTTTTTTTCTCTCTCTACTTTCATCCTATCCAACCTATTTCCTGCTTTAAGACTAGGATTTTGGTTTCTTAATTGGAGACCTATCTCTGCTTATTCTGCTTAGGCTGCTTTAAACCAGGATCCTCCGTTTTTGGCCTCTTCAGTAGCTAAGAGGTAAAATATGAGCCACTGGTGGACAGCAACTTTATTAACATTTTTGACATGTTTGAATGAATTTTAAAGTAAGACATATATGTTACTTTTGAAAATGGCAGGTAATAGTAATTAATGATTAACAGAATTTAAACATACAAAGATCAGAATGGCAAGTAGCTGAGAACAGGATGGAATAAATCAAAATTACCTATGACAGTTTTCAGACGGTGCACACAAATGAATGAATTGTTGGAGCCCAAGTTCATCAAATAACTGAGCTCCAACTGGCTGCCATACTCATGATGCCAGCTACTGCTGTGCACAAGATTGTGATGTTGCTGGATGACACAGTTTCAAGATGGGAACCTGAACTATTTCTATTGATCTAGAAGGAGAAACATCAGTACAAGAAATGTGACAATAGGGCCAAATACAAAACGATATTCAGTCCAAGGAAGACAGAATAACTTTATTTCTGAAAATACTATTCTCTCACAAGGAATCCTGAGCTGAATATGGTGGTCCATGTTTGTAATCTCCGAACTTGAGAGGCTGATTTAGAAATTAGCTTGAGACCAGCCTAAGTTTTAGGCCAACAGAAAGACACATAGAAAAACTCTATCTTAAAACAACAAGAACAACAAAAGTCCCAACGACTGGGAATGTGGTTAGTTTTAGAATGCTTGCCTAGCATGCATAAAACATTTTATTTGATTCCTCAGTATGACATAAGCAGAAATACTGGAAGTGGTGCTGTGGCTCAGTTAGTAGAATGATAACCTTGAGCAAAATAACCTCAGAGAGATTGCCCAGGCCCTGATCTCAAGCTCTAGGATCGTCAAAGTTAAAAAAAGGTGTAAAATGCTGTTTGTTGGAATAAATATGTTGAAGAGTTCTTTATACTCACTAGAAAATTGTGCTGTTGGACATTCATAATGAACTTTGTAGGAAAAAGTAAAATAAATTAATGAAATAATATCTGGCATTCGACAAGACATAGTAGATCTAAAACTGATAGTTGCCTATGGTTTCTTGATACAACTTATGTTACAGATACACTTGCCAAATTGTGATATTTTAAAAGTACAATCAGGGGTTTTCTCTTTTCCAAAAGAATTTTACTGCCGGGCACCAGTGGCTCACACCTATAATCCCAGCTACTGAGGAGGCTGAGAAATGAGGGTCTGTGAGACTCTTATCTCCAATTAAAGGTAAAGAAAATGTGAAGTGTCACTGTTGCTCAAGTGGTAACACTAGCCTTGAGCTGAAGAGCTGAGGGACAGCGCCCAGGCCCGCAGTTCAATTACAACAACTGACAAAACGTAATAATAATAATAATATTAATAATAATTTTATGGTTACTATTAAGGTGTTATATATAAAGGCTACCATTTCATAATTTTGTTTCTTTGATAAATGAAACACAAATCCATCTTCATTGCCAAGAGCCAGGATTTGGCCATCTGCTTTACAGCTGATCTCTGTGTGTAGAGGCAATCTGTAATACAAAGGAAACCAAACCAATTATGACTATGTTGGGTCTTTGTCCATCCCACAAAAGATGGACAGGGTCTGAGGAATGGTGAATGCGGTCGCTCGCCCATTCCCCAGCCATGCTTAGACTGGGAGACAATTAGAAGCAGCGGGGAGTCAAGTCAAGTAGTAAAACTCGTTTATTAACACACAGCAAGCACTTTTTAAAGCAAAAAAGACCCAGTGGCATGAGAGGGAAGGAAAAGGAACCAATTACTGTAAAGTTCACACCCTATCATGCACCTTATTTTCCACAGGCTGGTTATGCACTGAAGGTAAAGCAAATGGGGCTCTGCCCATTCAACCCCTCTCAATGCCATCTTTGCTGTCCAATTTGCTCTACAGCAAATTGGGTTCTGCCTAGTCAACTTCCTCTCAGTGCCATCTTTGCTGTCCACGTGCTCCAAGATTCCCTTTTATTTGTTTTAATGGCAGACCCACCTCCCAGTTAGTAATCCTTTTCCTTCTACTGTAAAGGTTATTTTAACAGGATTACATTGGAAAGAATAGCATTGGCCATGCAGGAGGTTTGAGGCAAGTCTGGTGGGCGGGATTTGGCAGACAAGGATAGGCAGGGCCCTTGTGCATGATCCAAGAGCTTGTCCCTGTTACATCACATCCCAACCTAGCACAGTAATAAACATCAGCTCCACCACAGTTAGAAATGTCCAAAACAGTTCAATTAATTCCTGAACATATATAAAAGTCACTATCTCATAAGGTTGTCCTCTTCCGAACATGGGAGCAGCCTGGGGATTGGGAGTTCCATACATGCAGCAAGGTGCATTCTCGTGGGCCCCTATTCTCAGGCCATTCTACTATAGTCCAGAAAAACAAGGAAAATTTAAATCAAACTGCAGAAATAGCAAAGCAGTTCCATTCACCTGGTGTGGTTTATGTAAGCCAGTTCCTTGTATGTGTCTTTAAGTGAAAACAGGGGTCAAGATGACCTTTGAGCTATTCTGTCAGTTCCCAACACCCTGTCTTTGTTTAAAGAAGAGAACCTGCCTGTCATAGGTTGGGTGGATTGCCTTGCTGCCTTACCCATCATCGGGAACTTCTTCGGAGCAAAGCTAAAGGCCCTGTCTTACGTTGGTCAGACTGACACCCGCTCTTACCCATCTCTGGCCACGATTCCTCTCGGGGGAAATTCATTCACTTTGATCTTGATCTTATGTAACTGGCTGGCTGAGCTCGTAAGAGTTTTGCAGTGCACATATAATGCAAGGAGGCATAGAAAATCCATCAGCAAAAGCATTACCAGGCCAAGAAATGTCATTAGCAGTCCTTTAACATTAGTCAGGGATGGGATAGCAATCTTTGCCTCTTCAGAGTCCAAAGGTGGGGCTTGTTCTAATCCGGGTATTTGCCTGTGGGTTTGAAAAAGTTCTAAAGACAATTTATTTGATTATTTCTGCATTGCCAGCGCTGATCACTGCACAGGTCACCCGTTGAGATCGATGCAGATTCCATAGGGCCATTGCTGGGACTGGGAAGGTCAGGACAGCCAACAGCTGGAATATCACCATCTGCAATTGTTAGAGAACACAAGACCTTCTCAAGCGCTGGTTGCGCTTGAGAATGGTTAGTAATTATCGTTTTGCTTTCCCTCTTTTATACACAAGCCTCAGCCACCATAGCTGTTTTACTTTCCTTGTTGGTTAGTTTATCTTGGGCATCCTCCTGTATAGAGAAAATGGGTAAATAGTTAAGGTTCCTGGCAGGGATCCAAATGGAGGCTGTCTCCCCTATGGGAAAAACGCATCCAAAGGCCCTGCTCATGGTAACTAGGGGGTCAGGTCCTCTCCATTGTTGTGTCAGGGCAGGGGATCCTTCCATCTGACTTTCCTTAAGGTTTGGTGGTCCTCAGTGCTTCTGAAATCTGGATTCAGTTGCCCCTTTTGAAAAGTTTAAAATGGTAATGGTAAACATAGCTACCTATAACTACATATGGGGCTAACTCCCTTTTTTGTTTTAATGATTGCTCTTAAAGACACTGGAGATTTCTATCTATAATTACTTGAACTTTGGGAATTATAGGGAGTTCCTGCAGAATGATTAATATGCCATTTGTTAAAAAAATTCTGACATTGCTTTACTAACAAAACAGGGTCCATTTTCTGTTTTAACTTGTGCTGGTAGACCCAAGGTGCCAAAGCATTGAAGAAGATGTGTATGTGCTGTGGCCCAGCATGCTACTGAGTAGGTATTTATAGATACAAAGATATATTGAAACTTACCAAAGGCTAGGAAATGAGTAACATCCGTTTGC
Source organism: Dipodomys merriami (assembly GCF_024711535.1). Taxonomy (NCBI): domain Eukaryota; kingdom Metazoa; phylum Chordata; class Mammalia; order Rodentia; family Heteromyidae; genus Dipodomys; species Dipodomys merriami. The sequence continues at coordinate 911,118 of NW_027206035.1, read as the reverse complement.
CAGATGACGTTAGGTTGAAGGCCTCTGGAATTTACCCCTAGTGGTTTTAATGGGGATATTTTTAAGAAGAGCTGGCATGTTTTACAGGTATGTACAATTCTTTTGAGGTCCTTTACAGGAATCTAAGGAAATCTATGTTGAAGACCTCTCCAATTAATGTGGGTTAAATCATGCAAACAGGTAGCCTCTTGTAACATTAATGCTTGTGGGCCAGTAGCAAACTGGTCTACCCAATTATTGCCTAGGGATAAAAAACCAGGAAGTTTTGAATGCCCTCTCAAATGTTGAATATGTATTGAATATGAATAGGGGCTCCGCATCCTTCTAATAGACCCTTAAGGGTAACCATAAGAGGAGAAATAGGGTTTTCATCCAGCTTAATATGCGCTTGGGGAACATGAGGGAGCAAGTTAATCATATATAGGCCATCAGAATAAAAATTAAAAGGTATTTGAGTGACCTGGAGTGCCATAATTACAGCAAGCATTTTTATATTGTGCTGTCCCTTTGCAAGGTTTAAATCTTTGTTGACTCCGGGTGTTTTGTTATTCCTCAAAGGCTGCATACACAGAGCCTGCTTTACCTCCATCAGTAAAAGCATGGAGAGTGCCAGGAATAGGCGTATGAGAAAATAGAGGTGGCATTTTAGAGGAAGTTGCCATAACAAGACAGTCCATTTGGATGGCCCATAATGGCGGTCAATTTGGCCTAGAAATCCCTCCAATGAAAGAGCAAGATGAGCATTGGCTCGAGTGAACAACTCAATGTCTGCCATCTGAAAAGAAAAAACAATGGAGTGATGGTCAAGGCCATAATGCCTTTGGGCTTGGGTCTTTCCCTTGACAATAGCATCTGCAAGTTGGTCTGCCTGAGAGTACACCTGAGGTGTGCCCCCCAGGGAAGTGTGAACCCACTCGAATGGCTCCCCCCTTTGAGTTAAAACTGCAGAAATTAATGTGACACCTGGAAACAACCAAAAGGAAATGGGTTCAAAAATAGAATACCTCCTCAGGGAAACTTCATCCAGGGCTTTTTGGAACTACAAAACTATTGCCCGATGACTGTCTGTAATTGTAATAACTTCTTGTGGTGTCCTGTCTTTTAGTAGGGCAAATAAGGTCACAAGACTATCTGTAGGGACGGGAACCCATGGCAACAGACAATTGATTCCCCTAAAAGACTCTGAAGTTGGATTAAAGTTAGCGAGACTGGAAAATCCAGCAAATGCTTAAGGGGGCTGGCCTGAGTCAAGATATGATGGGTTCTGAGCACCTTAAAAAGAGATACCTTTTGAATTTTATTGAGGGCTATGGTAAAACCCCGCGTTTTCAACATGGTGAGAACCTGGGCCAGAAGGCCCTCCAGGCTTCCCAGATCTTGGTGCCCCAAAATTATATTATCCATGTAGGCATAAGCAAGGGAGGTATCTGAACCCAGCACGGGCCCTAAAAGTGTGGACAAGTATTATTGGCAAAAGGCCATGCTATTGGCCATTCCCTGTGGCAGCACTATCCATTGAAACCTCCGGTCAGGCTGGGAAAAATTAAGAAAAAGGATGCAGAAAGCAAGCTTCTTGCAATCATCTGGATGTAGGGGGATAGAAAAAAAAACTGTCTTTAATATCAATGACAACTGAGGTATATTCTGAACATATAGCAGGAGTCCAGGGCATGCCTCTTAGGGGCGTTCCTACTAGCTCCATTCTTTCATTTACCTTACATAGATCTTGGAGCATATGCCAAGCCCCAAAGTCTTTTTGAATAATAAATACAGGAGTGTTCTAAGGACTCATAGAAGGGCATATGTGCCCAACATTTATCTGTTCCACCACCAAAAGGTAGAGGGCTACAAGTTTAGGTTTGGTCAATGGCCACTGCTCCACCTAGATAAGGCTGGCCATCTAAATCAGACTTGCATCGACAATACTTTTTTCCAATGGAATTCCTTCCTGCCCCTGGGGCAGGGTGTAGGGAGTGATTCTGCCCCCCCCCCATGCCGTTTGGCAGGGGATTGTTTTAAACAGTCCCTCTTAAAGTGCCCCTCCTGCCTGCATTTAAAACAAGTTCTCTCCCCAATGGTCTTAGGGTTTCTTTGTCCGGGCTGCCAATGCCTGGGTAATAGCCTCATTGCAGATGTCTAAGCCAGTAAGTCTAAAGCTAGTGATTGGGACTGGTGCTGTTGCATTCACACATCCTGAGAGGCCACCACCCATCTGCTCAGGGTACTCTTTCTCAATCTTGCACAGGCCATGCAGTGGTCTGCATTCATTCTTTCCCAGACCAGCAGCTTTACAAACTGATCTCATAGGTTCCCTGTGGGCAGCTTGTGGTTTATACTCTTTTGGAATCAGTCTACAAACTCAGCTAGAGGTACACCAGGTTTTTGCCTCACTCCTGCTATGGGGGTCTCAGTGGGCCCATCATCCAGTTTGTACCAAACAGCAAGTCCAGCCTGCATCACCTGGTCATGGTACAGGCCAGGTATTGTGGCCTTTTCGACGCCAGTGGAGTACCCTTCCCCTGTCCCTGTTAACATGGCAAAAGTAATAGGTATCATGGGTTAAGCCTGCCGGTTATTCTCTGCTCGCAATCTGCATTCCTCCTTAAAGAAAGCACACCATTTAATAAACTGAGAACTATTGAGGACAGCTTTGGCAACATCTAGCCAGTCCTTAGGGACACACAGGTGATAATCAATGTCCTATAATAGGGTAAGGGCCCAAGGAGAGTTTGGGCCATCCTCCACCACCGTCTTGCGGAACTCTTTAAGGTCCTTAGCTTGCCCTGGATCCCATTCCAATGGCCTGTTAGCTCCAGGTGCCAGATTGACTGGATATGCTTGGGGAAGTGAATCCTGTGGCCAAGGGTCCAGGCTCCCAAGTGGCACTTCATTAAAGGGCAGGCCTCCGAGTAGGTTACTTCCCCAGCCCTCGGCCTCTCCATGGAAGGCTGGTAGGGGTCCGAGTCTTACAGATCTCTCTTGCAGGTCACGGAGGGCACCATACCACCCCACTCTGAATCAGGGGAATAAGGAGGGGCCTAGGAGAGTCAGGGACACCCGAGTCAGAGGGGGTAACCTTCACCTTCGTTTTGATTTCCACTGCCCACTCAACTCACTCTCAGCGCCAACTTTGCTGCCCATGTGCTCCACATGAATATAAATACTATTTTTTTCTCTGCATATCTTAAAAAATCATGTTGACAACATGAAATAAAAAAACCCAAAGTTTAAAACCTTCTTCTAGGCAAGTTAAAGAATTACTGAGAACAAGTATTTTAAGAATAATTTCAGAAAGCTTGAACTCAGGGCCTGGGTTCTATCTCTGAGATTAATAGCAAGGCTATTGCTGCAACATTGAACCACAGTGCCATTTCTAATTTTCTCGTGGTTAATTGAAGAGAAGAATCCCACTGACTTTCCTGTCCAACCTGACTTTGAGCTAGGATCTGGAGATCTCAGCCCTCTGAATAGCTAGAATTATAAGCATGAGCTACTGGCACATGGCTACACTAATTGCTTAACTAAGAGAGTTAAAATTAAATGTTAATAATGTTTAACTTTGTAAAATAAAGTTAACTGAAATGCCTTTTACTAGTAATAAGGGATCAAATGTGTCTACTGTGTAGGTGGGTTACAAAGTTCTTACCAAAAGCTACATACTTTCCTTGTTTTCTATTCTTCCAAAATTGTTTGCTCTCCAGAATCATGCCTTATCTTTCCTTGCTGGTTTCTGTAGCTTATTTCATACATGCTCACAGCTTCTTCAATTATCATTTCCTTATGTGAAGAGCTTGCAAATATCTATTTTCAATCCAAACTACTTTTATGCATCTCTCATCCATATATTCAACTGCCATAAATACTTGTGAAACAGTAATCTTGTCTCTCCATTACTGGATATAAATGTGTAAGTAAAATTTAGGAAAATAAAGGAATAACATCAATAAATATACCTGATGATTGTAATAGTAATGCTAAATATTACTACAATGCTGTTTTTCTGAGCAATTTAATATAAAGCTCAAGGAAAACAACGTTTTTGAGTGCTGATATTGGGGTTTAAAATCAGGACCTTACCTTCTCAGTTATGCATTTTCCCTCAAGGGCGGTGTTTTACCCTTGAGCAGACACAGCTTTTATTTTCATTGCTGTTCTCTGCTGTGTTCAAAAGCAGGAATTTTAAACCTCTTAATTAAGTGATTCTTAAATATTCATAGGGGAGCAAAAGAAGAATAGAAGACAATAGAAGAATAAAAGAGTATAAGTTCAGGCTTGAAATCCTAGCTACCCAGGAGGCAAAGAGATGAAGATTTTGTTTCAGAGCCAACCAGGGGAGAAAAATCTGTGAGACTCCTATCTCCAATTAACACCCAAAATGCTGGAAATTTATTTGGGGGATTATTTAGAGATAAGAAACCCTTTGTCTTTCCTTCTTGGGCTGGATTGAAACCGGGATTCTCAGATATCAGCTCTCTGAGTATCTAGAATTACCGGTGTGTGCTAACAATGTCCAGTTTCGAGAGGGCAAGGTACTGATTTCAAGCTCAAGGAACAGCACAAAAACAAAAACAAACCTTATGAAATACAAATATACTGATAGAATACAAACCCAAACAAACCAAACATGGGTATCTAGATGGGTGAAGGTCTTAATAGAATTATTATCACTATTATCTTTTCTGGCATTTTAAGTAACCCGAAATTATGCATTAAAGGCATAGCTTAGTGGGTAGAGTACTAGCTAAAATGAAATGTATCAAACCTACTTAAGGAAGAAAGAGAAAAACAAACAGAATCTACACATATTTCGTTAATGTACTTTTAAATGCATTCCAATCAAGAAAACTCTAGGCATTGATGAATTTATTATTGACTTTTCCTAAAACTTTGAAGAGATCATTTTGATTATACAAAAATATTTCTTTAGAAAGGTAAGAAATAGTAGCTGCCCTCTTAAAAGTTTCTTTTTTTTTTTTTTTTGGTCCAGTCGTAGGCCTGAACTCTGGGCCTGGGCGCTGTCCCTCAGCTCTTAGGCTCAAGGCTAGCGCTCTACCACTTGAGTCATAGCGCCACTTCCGGATTTTTTCCCCTGCTTATGTGGTGCTGAGAAATCGAACCCAGGGCCTCATGCATGCATGGCAAGCACTCTACCACTGAGCCACCTTGCCAGCCCTTAAAAGTTTCTTTTAAAAAATACCGAGCTGAATTTTGTCTGGAATTTTATTCCATGTACTGAGCAATTAAGGCGAATTGTTTAAGGACATTGAGTCTTCTAACCATTAAGTACTTTATTCATCACTTACTTAGTCCTTATTTTTTGTATAACATTTGAAAGGTTCTATAAAATCCATTTGGAGGGTCTTTACTCAAAGCAGAATGGCATAATGTAAGCATCTCAGGATTTAGAGCAGTGAGTATGAAAGCCATGAACAGTTTATCTTGTCTTTGAAGAAATTTTTAATACATATAGCATAAATAAGAAAGAACATTTTAGGTGATAGAGTAAATAATGGAGGCCAGGAGGTGGCCTAGCACCACCATAGGAAGACGAAAGCTTGGGTGCACCCTAAGGGAGAACTGTCCTGTCCTGTTCTGTCCTGTTGAGATACTTGTCATGCATCAGGTGCCTGCACAGGGAGGGCTGGCACTACTAACACAGCACCATGAATACGGTCAGCTTGGCGTCTTCCATGGTTCGGAGCAGAAACCAGATGAAGTGGAGCAGGGATTGGACAGAGGGTGACCCGTGTTGGATGGTACTTCTATGCATACATGATGAAGACCACAGACCTGCTTTTGTTTTTCCAATAGAGAAACTGCAGCACTGCCTAGGGCACGAGCATGTCCACTTGCCTGGGAAGCTTTGGGCCATGGAGTCCTCCACCAGCATGTTGGCAGAGCCAACACTGTGGAGTGTAGAAAGTAGTATCAAGGTTCCCAGTAGTTCTCGCTTTCCTCAGAGTCCATGCCCAAAACAAATGGAACCATGGGTGGCCCTGTTTCCAGGAACCCCAACTGGAACACTTCAAGGCTCTGTATCAGTGGGGTCCATCAAACTGAACATCCTAGCCAGACACTACATCCACTTCTGCCTTCTTTGAGGACTCCAACACCAACATGGTCAGTGCTGCTGTGCTCTTTTGCTGGCCATGAGGGAAGAACAGGAGTGTGCTCCCGAGCACATGAACTCCTGAGCCCCAGAAGGCTTACTCTGTGACATGTACCTGAAGAAGAGGGTCCAGTACTTCTGGCGTGCCCTTCTCCATGAGGTTTACCTTGCATGTGATTGTTGTCTTCATTCTGGGAGCCTTCCTGCTCCACCATCGCTGCTGCCAATGTGGCCCAAATACTATAACCTTTAGAAAGACTAGGTCAAAGCCTGAAAATATCAATACCAAGAATTGGGTGCATTAAAGAGGAGGGTATGGAAAGGGTAGACAAATGAAGGGAGGAAGGGACAGAATGTAAATGAGCTCATTGGATGAGAGTGAGGGAACAGAAGATGCTGTATGAAAGGAAATGTATTTATCTGCTTCATGAAATTGAAATCCCTCTACACAACCTCTTTATAATAATTATAAACTAAATTACTTTTCTAAAAAGGAATTCATTGCATATACCACAAAACTAAGAAAAGTAAGGGAAGGGGTGTGTCGGGGGGTTGAATGTTGAAAGGGTGGCATGGATCAATACGCACTGTTTTCATAAACTGCTTTGTTACATGGCACTTCTTTTGTACAACTACTTAAAGATAATTGACAAATAAAAATAATAAATGAGTAGATGTAAGATAAGGTGAGTACAGGAGAAAGAAATGGTTGATATATACTTCTAATATGGAACAGGGCTTCCCTTTAGGTTGGAATCCTGTAGAAGAACTCTACTGTTTTTATAATATTTCAGAATAAGATGAGATTCATAAAGCATGATTCATTATAATTTGTCAAAAATAATTTAAATAGTTGTTAATTGCCCAACAAAATTAAATTCCTATAGTATCTTTGTGAATAAATTTAATTTATGATCATGTTTTGACAGAAAAATCTATGAAAATGTTTTATTTACTTATTTTTTGGTCAGTCATGGGGCTTGAACCCTGGACTTGGGCACTACCCATCAGCTCTTCAGCTCAAGGCAAGCACTCTACCACTTGAGCCACAAAGCCATTTCTGGTTTTCTGGTGATTAATTAGAAATAAGAGTCTCATGGACTTGCCTTCCTGGTCTGGCTTTGAAGCCAGAACCTCAGATCTCAGCATATTGTGTAGCTAGTATTACAGGTGAGGGCCACCGGTGCCTGGCTAAAAATCTTAATTCCAATTCACCTGCATAAAGCCAGAACTTGAGGCTTTGCTTAAAAGGTGGAATGCAGGCAAAAAGTGAAAAGCAAATACTAGCAGAGAGGCAGGCAGAGAATGAGAGAGTTAAAGAGAGAGGGAGAAGAGAAAGAGAGGGCAAGAGAGAGGGAAGGAGACAGGGAAAAATGTAAAAACGGGGGAACAATGGGAGGAGACAGGCAAAAGTGGATGATGAAAGTGAATATTATCAAAATATATGAAAATATAATGGAGTCCATTATTTTGTGCAATAATAAGGCAATATGTTTAATAGAAATTCAAGTGTGAAAGCAAATTTCTCAATTTATAAGTTTTATTTAGAAATAATGAAGATGGAGATTAGCTGCTGGGGAAGGTATTACTTGCATTCTATTCTAAAACCCCGACCACAATCCCTGAAGATGTTCCTATCCAGGCCAATCAAGTAGCCACTGCCAGTTTTTGAAGCAAAAAAAGAGAAGTGTCATTCTGAGAACCAGAAGATTATAATGGCTAGCCATTTGTGGCTCAGGCTTGTAATCCTAATTACTCAGGAGCCTGAGATGTGATTATCCAAGTCAGGACAAGCAGGAAATCTTAATCTCAAGTTAAACACCACAAATAGGAAATGGAGGTGTGGTTCAAGTACAAAGGCTCCAGGACAGCACTCAGGCACTGAATTCACCTTCAGGTTCAGTACATACACACACACACACACACACACACACACACACACACACACACACACACACACACACACACACAACGTTAATTATATATTAGAAAACACAGTCATATGTCAATATTTAATGCTCACAAATGTTAACTCCTACTGAATTTCACATTCTCTTAAAAGAGAGTAGCTTCTTGGCAGAATGTCCTTAATTTTTAAAAAGAATTTATAGCCATACTTCTTTGGCAGTCTCTATCACAAATTAGAATGGCGGGGGAGGGGAGGGCATGGGGAACTAGCCACTTCCTTTATGCTTCAATGATATTCTTGTACTTCACTAGTGGAAAAACATTAGCAGGAATGAGATGTGTCTAAAATAATATAAAACCATTGAAATTGCCGCTGATCATGTACAGGCTGATTAATTCAGTACAATATGACATATACATTGAACACCACAGGATGCGCTATCAATTGAGAAGCAACCTATATATGATACAATTGGTAATGTGTGTATTTTATACTCATGGACATAGATATTTATATATGCATGGGAAATGTTCTGGCAATATATATCTGACAATGGAATTCTTTGGGGAATGGGGTATATGGTTGTGCAGATGGATTGGGGAGAAAAATTTAAACCCTAGATTTGAATTATGACATTTATATACAACCAAAAATCTGTTACTTTCAAAATTAAAAAAAAACACCTACTAGCATATGAGCTAAGAAAAATACCACATAAAGCTGTAGTAATTTTTTTCTCACTTTTTGATTAGCACACATTCTTCCAAGGGATTTGATTATGAAATTTTCATGTATTCAAACAAGGTATCTTTATGAGACTCATCCCTTCCATCACTCTACACATCCTGATACACAGGATGAACCACTTTTAGGTGCAGTACTACCAATAAAAATGGGAAAAATGAAATATATAAAAATTTAAAAATTACTATTAGTGTAGTCCTCACCCCTATAAAATGCTTACTTGGAAAGCAGAGTCCAAGATTGCATAGGAAACAATTATCAAGATCCCCTTCTCAGCTGGAAATGGAGTTTAGTGGTAGAATGCTTGCCTAGTATGCATGAAGCCCTAGGTTTGATTCCTCAGTACCAAATAAACAGAAAAGGTGGCTCAAGTGGAAGAGCACTAACCTTGAGCAAAAGAAACTAAGGGACAGTGCTCAATTCTGAGTTCAAGCACTACAACTGGAAAAAAATAAACAATCCCATTCTCAATCAATGAGTAAGCATTTGTGCATCCAGGTATGTAGGTATGTAATAAGAGGCATTCTAACCCTGCGTTCTAACACAACCTATGGAACTCATGATATTCATTCAAAAGTAACTGCTAAAAACAGGGCTAGCTAACATTTCTCTAACGTGCAAATAAACGAATTTAATCTATGTACACAACGTGCATGTGTACACATATAGATTCTACAGCAAGAAAGATATTCTGATAATTATGTGCTACAAATCCTGCCTTTTTCTACTACTTGCTCATTCTAGAATAATAGCATATGCACAACAGTGGGTGCGAGATGAACTCAACACCTTCTAGGAGATGTGTGGCCTGATCATAGAAACAAAAACATGTATTTCTTTTAATATACATATTATGAAAACATATACATGCTCATATGTGTCTATAATTTGAGTGTATTACACAGCTATATGACTCTGTATGTTACATAAGCACTGAAAAAAGGAAGGAAAGGTCCACGGTTACCTCAGAAAAATTACTGAGCCATGACTCTGGTCTCATTATTTTTTCTGGTTAATTGGAGATAGAATCTTACAACTTTTCTGCTTTAGGGATCTTCAAACTACAGTCTTCTAGGTTTCAGTCTCCTAAGTAGCTAGAGTTACAGGCAAGGCAGACTGGAGATATAGCTTAAGTGGAGAATAATCAACCTGGAGAGAAAAAGCTAAGGAAGAGAATAAGATCTTGAATTCAAGTGCTAGTACTGAGGTATGTGAGCCCACACACGCGCGCGCGCGCGCACACACACACACACACACACACACACACACACACACACACACACACACACACACACACAGGAGAAAAAAGAAAAGGAAAAAACCCTGATAAGGTAATTAAGACACCTAATATAATAAAGAGGAGAAAACTTGAGGATTCATTTCTGTATTATTAGATTATTTAACAGGTGATTTAAAGTATACAGATATACCTGGGTCACCACAGTTTCATTCTTGTTAATCTGTGTGTGTGTGTGTGTGTGTGTGTGTGTGTGTGTGTGTGTGTGTGTGTGTGTGTTATACACACACACTGGTGTATGTATAACAATACGGAGACTTGAACTAAGTGAATTGGCACGATGCTTTTGCTTCTTATCTCAAGGCTGTTGCTCTACCCCTTGAGACACAGAACCACTTCCATCTCTTTTGGGGAAAGAAGTGTTCCATGCATTTTGAAGGCCATACGGGGCCCAATAATAAGTCTATATATCTCAGCCACATGAGTATATTTTTTCTTATGTGCTAAAATCATCAGGTAATAGTCTTAGTTACAATAAAAAAATTCTAGGGGCTGGGAAGATGGCTCAGTGGTAGAGTGCTTGCCTTGCATGCCTGAGGCCCTGGGTTCGATTCCTCAGCACCACATAAGCAAAAAAAGAAAAAAGCCGGAAGTGGTGCTGTGGCCAAGTGGTAGAGCGCTAGCCCTGAGCTGAAGAGCTGAGGGACAGCGCCCAGGCCCAGAGTTCAGGCTCCACGACCGGACCCAAAAAAAAAAAAATTCTAGGGCACTACTCAGGCCTTGATTAATGCCTAGGACCAACACAAAAATAAATGCAGTTTCTTGTAATTATTGCAGTTGACCTATTGCTACTCCTAAGATTATCATCTATGTCAAAGGCCTCTGGATTGTGACTCCCTCCATAGGTAAAGGATCACTCTAAATCTATCAGTCAAATGTAACTAAATCCTCCATATATTACCTTTGTAATATAAATTAAAATTGTTAATAACAAATAAATTATAATAAGTGTAGACAAAAATTCCATAAACACCAAGGATTTAATTCATGCTATGACATTTTTAGACCTCAAACATCACTAAGGATTTTTTCAGAAAACACACTTTTATCTCTACCCACTGTGAAACTGAAGAACTGAAATCATACACTACCCAACTTAGAGGCCTACACCAAGAAATAATTAGATGGCAGACATTGGTACAAGCAAACTGTACACCGCATATTCTCCTAAGTGAATTAATACTAAAAACAATGGACATGGTCCAGCTTGAGTTGAAGTTGAATATCTTGTCTCAAGAACAAAAAGTGAGGGCTGAGAATATGGCTTAGTGGGAGAGTGCTTGCCTAGCAGCCATGAAGCCATGGGTTTGATTCCTCAGTAAGATATAAACAGAAAAAGCTAGAAGTACCTTGTGGCTCAAGTGGTAGAGTGCTAGACTTAAGCAAACAAAGCTCAGGAAAATGCCCAGACTCTGAGTTCAAGCCCCAGGACTGGTTTAAAAATGGTGAAGACAGGAAGCAGGGAGAAGAACAGAGTTATTTGTCTGAGCCTACATTTTCTCAGCCTTCATGAACTTTCATCTTGTGATTTGTTTTTATTCTATTCAGTGGTCAACAAACTAGTTTCCTCTGAGTCTCTGAATCCTGTGTTATTTAGAGTTAGGAATCCTGATTTTAGTGTTGGGGATTTTGCTAAATGGAAGAGCACTTGCTGGCAAGTGTCAGGACCTTAGTTTGCTTCTCAGATCTGAAAAAAAGGACTCTTAAATCTTCTTTAGTTTGTGAAACTTCACAGAAGAAATAAATGCTTTCACTCATTCATAGAAGCACAAATTGATACATTTTCTAGGCTCATTTGAGAAAATTTACTATGAAATAGCAAAACAAAAGTCACACACTGATGGTTCACACTTGTAATCTAAGCACTCAGGAGGCTGAGATTTGAAGATTATGGTTTGAAGCCATTTGGTGCAAAAATGTCCATGAGTCTCTTATCTCAACCAGTGAAAAACAAACCTGCAAAAAAAACTGTAGCTGTAGCTCAAGCAGTAGAATGTTAGCTAAGAGTTATAAAGCTACAGGGCAGCACCCAGTCACTGAGTTCATGTCCCAGAAGAACTGGCAGAAAAAAAATGAACTCAAATTCAAAACAGTTCATAATCATCGATAATAACTTGCCATTTTGGGCCAAACAAAACAATTATTTTTCTTTAATGAAATAGAATAGGACACTTTACTTCTTAATTAGTGCTAAATCATGTAGGATTTCACAGTGTGGAAAGATACCTTTTCTAATGATAGCAGAAAACTTCAGTATCACTGTATGTATTATATCCCAGGACTGTAAAACATATAAAGTTAGATTTGTGCTCCATGGACCAAATTTCATGATACATAAAAGAGTATCTTCACAGTATTTTATTTATACTGAACCTTTTTTCATTCTTTATTATTGACCACAACATAAATGTTAGTAAGGCTTGCCTTTTCATTGGAAAATTCTCTAATTTTTTAAACTTTCCTTTCTTTTATACAGCAAATAAAACTATGTATGGCATGTGAATATCACCAGTAGGGAAGTAAGTATGTCACCTCTACAATGCTCTGGACCTGCTTGATCATCTCACCTAGCTGCAGCTCTGTTCTTTCAGACATCCTTTCAGGCCAATTGATCTTCTCCTTAGTGCCCAGGTTAGGTTGCTCAGCAACTTCCCTCCAGTCTCCAAGGATAGCTCATGGCTGTTTCTTCATTGCAGAAAATAGATTTCTCTATTCTACAAAAAAATAAATGTGATTGGGTTAAGCCTCTACTGTAATAAAGATTTCATTTTACATTAGTCCATGTTTCCTTTAGAGAATTCTCTAAATGTTTAATTAATGGGAGGAAGGGGCTGGGAAAGAGTGAGGGAACAGAAGACACTTTACAAATGGAAATGTATTCATTACCTTACTCATTTTATTGTAATCCCTCTGTACATGCTCTTTATAATACCAATAAAGTAAATCAATAAAAATATTCAATTGGATGAATCTGGTCAGAATGTAGACATGTACACCTATTCACCTAACAAAACTAATGCTTTACACACATCAAGAAAACAGTGTACTCGCAAATAAATCGTACTTAAATGGATTGCTAGGCCGATCTTGCCCAGCCACCACTGCCACGCCTGGTTCTTTTGTCCAAAATGGGGCGCCAGGGGCACTGCCTTCTGGCCTTCAATGCAGCCACTGAGAGGGTCTGTTGGCGGCTGTTCCACCTCTTCAGCCCTGAAGCTGCACAGTGGAGCCAAGTTAGCACGTGTTGTAGTCTTCAATGTGGCTGCAGTTGAAAGGGAGGCAGGCTGCACATGAGGCCTTTGGCACCCAGAATCCATCTCAGGCTTGAGTCCTTGGGAAGCCCCACGGCGGAGGGGGGGGTTGCCACTGGGCAGAGAACCTCTAAGCTAGCAGTGTGCGCTCCTCGGGCTTGGGCACCAGCAGCAGCAGGGACTAGGACGGCAAGTCCTCAGGGACTCAGGAGCCTTGGCCCATCGCACCATGCCTGGTCCTGCTCCCGCCTCCTGAGGACTGGCCTGTGGGCCCTGTCCAGTGCCTGTGAGCACCAGATGCTGCTAATCAGCAGCCTGAGTCCCATGCTGTCAGTTGAACCCCCGAGGACCGGCTTCTCCACCAGGTATAGGGCCTCAGTGCGACAGCTAGTGCCTAGGCATATGCCCAACCTCATCGGAGTGGCCTATCTGAATTTCAGGCAGCTGCAGGATGAGCCAGAGGCCAGGAAGCAAGTCCTGGCCAGCCAGTAGCTGCCCTTTGTCCTCAGGCTCTAGGCAATGCCAAGGCGCACCTTCCCTGCAGAGGTAATAGCAGCAATGCAGCCATGGATACAGTAGAAGCACCATTGTCTCCAGGTTGGCCCCACCTGCCTCCAGGTGTGCCCACATCATCAATCCCCTGGGCTGCCCGCTCCTGCACTGATGCTGTACATACCTGCAGTGCTCATTTTCTTCTGTATCCGCCCTCCCCTTCCCCAATCCCTGCGGGCATCTCTGACTCCTCTACCACCTTTGCCCTGAACATTTAGCATATGGGCCACTCATAGAGTTCATAGTGGTCGAGGGAACTTTTGTAGAACAGCCTCCAGGAAAGAGTCAAGGGTCAGGGTGATAGAGAGCCTTGAGTGTGTGGAAAAGGTATTGCACACATATTTTGATAGGATAAGAAATCAAAAGAAAGCAAAAATTATCAAATTAAAAAAAGAGATTAACCAGGCATCAATTGCTCAGGGCTTTTATCCAAGCTCCTCAGAAGGCTGGGAGCTGAGGATCAAGATTATAAGCCAGCTTGGGAAGGAAGGTCCCTGAGATTCTTATTTCCAATTATCTACAAACAACAACAGCAACAAAACCCACAAGTGAAGCTGTGGCTCAGGGATGTGGAGAGGTAAAAGGAGAGTGAATTTAAACAAGTCCTTATTTCAGGGACAGAAATGATTAGGACAGAATATTAGGAGAGACATTAAAAAAAAAAAACAAGAGAAAATGAAAAAAAACCTAAATTTAAATTTTAAAAGTGACATCATTAAAAACTATGTAAATTCAAAGAATTGATATTGAGAGAAGAGAGGATTGGTTGAGAGGAAGGGAGGGTAGAAAAGAGACATGAAAAACTAAAAAATAATTCTTAAAATTAGTTACCTGAAAATTATATAAGTATAAAGTGATAATACTGCTCTTAAAGAAGTTAATCCTAAGAGGTTGTGAATTGAGTATTAAATATCTGGATTAAGTATGTACACAATGGGGGATAAGGTCTAATAATTGAAGACGGGTATGTATCTGGGGATGAGTGGAACTACAATTCAGTAACACCAGGGAGAAAGAAAAAAATGAAAAGAATAAAAAAAGGACCAAAAAGTCTGAAGTTAACATTTTTTTTTAAAAAGCACACACACACATATACACCTAAAATAACAATTATAAGGAAAAAAGGATTAAAAGAAAACAATTCTTTAAAAAAAATAATTAAGGTACAAAAAAGAGTTCTTTGATTTTTTTTTGGGGGGGGAGGAATGGGTAGATCACGTATTTCGCTTGGGACCATAACCAGTCTCTTTGTGGAGACTTTGGTCTGCTTATGGTGTTTGGTTTTCTTGTGGCTTGATTGAATTCTTAATTCTGTTTGTTTGAACAGGCAGAAAAATGCTCTATGTTATCCAGTATTTTGTGATCCTCCTCCCAGGTAGTTCAGTGGGAGGGAGATCTGCTTTGAGTATCACAAAAGAGGGAGATGTCTCTTTCCTTTGTTTTGTCTGTGATGTGGCTAGGTTCTGGGTAGGGTTGAGGCTTTTCACTAAACAGTATCTTTTCCATGAGGGGCTAGCTTTGTAGACTGCTTTAGGGAGGGGCAGCCTCTGGCTCTGTTTACCCTCGGCACAGAGTTACCCTTGCCTGCCCAGGGTGACTTTCTCCTGAGTAGGGTTGTGCCTGGCAGTTCAGGCCAGGTTCCTATGACCTGCTAAATGACTCTTTTGTTTTCTTCCAAGGCCTGAGTTGGAGCTAGCTGCTCATCCAGGCCTTTGTCAGTATCAAAATGGAGATCTGTGGTGGTAGGGGAGGGGTGGCTTTCCCTCCTCTGCTCCCTGAGAAGGAGTGAGGATGTCAGGGTTCTACTCATGCTGGAGTGTTGGTTCATGGGTCGTCTCTGGTCTGCGATCTGCAGGATGAAGATATCTACTCCTTGTCAGTTCTTGCTGGTGTTGGTAGAGTCAGCTCGCCCACTGCATCTGGTTTCTTGGTCCTGGAGTCTCACTGTAGGTATGGTAGCTATGCCCACCACCTTGCCACCACATCCACCGCTGTAGCGTCTACTGGCAAATGCTCAGATCTGTCATTCTGCCTGGATTCTCTCTCTCTGGCCAAACTCTCTGTACTGTGATAGCATATTTGGTGTACTTCTCTAGACTCGGACTGTACACTGGAATACTAATCTGCTTTCTATGTGAGACCTTCTTTAGTCTCCAGCTTCTCCTCCTCCATCTTCCCCCCTCCCTGGAATTAGGTTTTTGTCTAGAAGATTAAGTGTAGGAGTAGAAACCAGTTGTGGGGAGATGTTGTGATGTTAATATTGTGGTTCCAGTGACAGTTCAGGCTGTCCAGTGGTATGTTGAATTGTCTATGTATTTGGATGTGACTGTCTCTGATATATAAATTATTCCTGCTTTTTTCACATGTGGTCCTTTCATTTCCACACTGCAGCCGTGATTTTGAATATGTTGGACCACATATTCAGAGCAGTCACCTTCCTGGCTAAGCACCTTTTAATAGATTTCTGTTTTCTTGTGAAGACAGTATAAAATCTTTTGAATTGTGTATCTATATATAATTATTCTTGACTTGGTGGGACCGTCTAGAAGAGGAGTATCTGCTAGGACTCTAAATCTCTGTTTCGCTAGAGTGAGTGAAGGTAATTGTCAGTTGTTATTCTGCCATTGTTTTTCCTCTTCCTCAGGTTCATTTTTTATATTGTGGAATTTTTCACATAATTTAGGATGTGTGATTATTGTATCAGGTTATTTTTGTTTTTCTTTTTCTGTTACTTGGAAATACTGATTTCAGGCTTATATGAAGAGTCAGAAACCACATGAAATGTATGTTACTACATTCAAAGAAAGAGAGCAGTCATTTTAACCTATTTGCGACAAGTAAATTAATATTAAGCAAAGCTAATTAAAATAATTACTTATTTACTCTTCAGAGGATGAGTATAGTACTCTTGGATATCTTGGAGGAAAAGACTAGTCTCATTACAACTGACGCCTTACATTGAAATTATTGGCTAAACATTCTTCTTCAGAAAGGCAAAAGCTCCATTTCTTTCATATTAGTATTATAAAATCATAATAGCTGCATATTGAATTGTTTACCACTACTATTTTGAATTACATTCTTCATCCATTAGATATCTAAGGCTTTGAATGACCAATTCTTTGAAATACCTATATTGCTTATATTGTGATATTAATCTCAGTAATATTAATAAGAATTTATCTCTGAGTCCTGTCTTGAACTACATTCATATGTAATTTATGTAGTACCAAGCAAGAAACCTGATAATTTTACTCTTTTCTATGTTTTAATCAATAAATCCATTCAATATAGAAATATGTTCCCATCTTTTATGTTGCTCAAGTAAACATCAAGTATTTCTAGTACTTTTCCTGAAATAAATAAAAAGTTTGGAACAGGAAGACAAACCCTCCCATTATCACTTTGAAGTAAATCCTTGGGAACTATTTTTTATACAAAGAAAAGGAAAGCCGGGCGTAGGTGGCTCACGCCTGTGATCCTAGCTACTCAATAAGTTGAGATCAAAGCTAGCCTGAGCAGGAGAGTCTGTGAGACTCTTATCTCCAGTAGACCACTAGAAAACTGGAAGTGGCGCTGTGGCTAAATCAGTAGAGTGCTCACGTTGTTCTGAAGAGCTGAGGCATAGCTCCTAATCCCATAGTTTAAGCCCCACACCCGACAAAAAAAAATAAATAAAAACTGCAATGCACATGTTTATAAATGAATAATCTAATGGTTAAGTCAATTAAACACAAGAACTACCACATCAATCTCAATTTACTTAAAGCCACCAAAATATTAGTGTTCATGAATATCACTCATTTTTAGAAAATGACTAGTGAAAACAAAGTTTATATTTGAAATATAAAAAATGAAATTTAAACCCAGATTTGCTGTGAATATCCAATTCACAGGAATACATTTATTCAGCAAACAGAGAAACAAAAAATAAGGGTTTGTCATATAGAATGAAAGATGTAGAAGCAGACTCTTTCCTTAAGATGATAACTACATGCAAAAAGTGGGATTTATCCATTTATCTACTGAGGGGCATCTGTGTTGGTTACATATCTTAGCTATGGTATATAACGTTGCAGTAAATATAGTTGTGCTGGTAGCTTTAGTATGGTCTTGGTTGTGATCATTTGGGTAAATGCCCCAAAGTGGGAATGCTAGGTCATAGGGAAACTCTATGTGGAGTCTTTTGAGGAAACTCCATATTGCTTTCCAAAGTGGTTGAACAAGTTTACACTCCCACCAAAAATATAGTAGGGTTTCTTTCTGTCCAAATCCCCTCCAGCATCTATTGTTATTAGAATTCTTTATTATAGCCATTCTAAATAGGGTGAGTTGGATTGTCAATGTTGTTTTGATTTACATTTCATTTATGGTTAGGGAAGTTGAGCATTTCTTCATGTGTCTATTGGCCATCCTTCTTTCCTCTTCAGAGAAGTTTCTCTGAAAGTCTTTTTTATTTTATTTTATTTTTTTATTGTGAAAATACTGTACAGAGGGGTTACAAGTACATAGGCAAGATAATGAGTACATTTCTTATCAAACATTTTTACCTCCTTTGTGTTTCCCCTTACACAATGGAATTCTATGCCTCCATCAGAAAGAATGACATTGCCCCATTTGTATGGACATGGAAAGACTTGGAAAAAAATATATTAAGTGAAGTAAGCCAGGCCCAAATAAACATAGGTCCCATGGATTCCCTTATTTGTAATACTAGTATATGTCTGAGACAAGCAGAAACGGTCAGACAAGATGATGTTAAGGGAAATGAACTCCAAGATAAAGACTCAAATGGTTTTTCTTTCTTGCTATTGTTTCTAACATTTTATAAGATGATTTATTTATTGCTTTGTATATCCCTCCCCACCCCATACATGTGTTCCCACGGGAGGGGCTGGACTAGGCAGTGAAGGGAAAGCATTGGAGCCAGAAGTTGTGGGGCTGGAAAGGGTGGGCCAGAAAAGTGGGGTGGAGGTAAAATTGTGGCTGTGAGAGTGGTTGGTCAGGAGAATGTGTGCAGCCCAGAGTGAGTATCTGGCCTCAAGAAGCAGTACAGTCCAAAAAGTGAGAGTAGGACACATAGCATGGTGGTGGGAAGAGGAAACACCGGGTGACCATGGTCCAGCGGGTGGTGGTGGGAGGTGGGCTGATAGAGGGGAGGTATGGGACAGGGAACCTAGAAGAGTTAATAGGAGATCAAGAAGAAGGGTTGTGCACACTTCACTGGAAACAGGGCTGCTCAGTATGGCTCTCTCCATGTACTATGCTCGTCTGTGCTCTGTCAGGGTTAAGCCCAGCAGGTTAGAGTTCCCATGCCCCACAATCTAGAATACAGTAAAGGAACACCATCTAACTATTCACCTGACAGGGGTATAATTCTCTGGCACCTGGGAAGAGGTTTATTATGAAGACAGGATGGTAGAATGGGCTACCTCTGGCTTAACAGATTCATATCACCCTTACCCATGAGACACAGTTAATATATAAATGCACTTAAACAATAGTTCTTTTTTCGCCTTCCTTTGCTTTACCTCTTCCTTCTTCCAGTGCTGGGGCTTGAACACAGCTTCTAGGTGCTCCAAAAATTCTCTGCCCAAGTGCCTATTGTTCTTCACCTCCTAGACCTCTATCTTCTTGGTCCCTGTCAGTCCAGGTGCAAGGTACCATGACCAGATGCCCTCTTTCAAGGCAAGTATGTCCCCAACAGCCTTCTCCCTGGAGGAACCAAAAGGAGGATTAAGGGTTTTGTGCTTTTGTGTATACATTCACATGAATATTTACTTTCATCAGTGGGGCAGTTCTAAGTACTCATCCTCTTATTGAACTTCAGCTATAAATTCTTTGAAAATGGAGGCACTGGAGCAGGAAAGGAAAAAAAACCCAAACAATAAAACAAAAAACATATCCCACAATCACTGGATGACTGAATGAAAGTAAAACGCAACCTAAAAATATTTTACCAAATCTGTTATATTTGAATGGTGAGAGTTCCATAGAGGAAGATGCCAAAACAGCCAGGGAGTGTCCATTTGCATATGTTCAAGGATGCTGTCATTAATATTTAATCATTAATATTTGCTCATTCATCCAGGAAGAGGAGATCAGTTACTATGGTACTTTGATTGTGTTCAATCCAATTACGTTATAAAAATTTCAAGCTGCCATGATAAAAAAAAATAAGGCTCCTCTTCCCAGCACCAGTTATCTTTAGTTCACTTCCAAACCATAAACATTATAACCATGTCCAAAGAATGCAAGGAAGGGAGGGAAAGAATCAGCATTCTGGTCTATTATCTGGTACCAACACATTGCTCAGGTTGAACTGTTTATCCACTGTGGTATTACTTTCTTCCTACTTTTGGATCTGAGGTGTGTGCACTTAAGAACTATGTGCATATATCCGTACATACATTATGACTGAAGGTATATGTCCATCAACTGAGGTGTTAGCTTGCAAAGGTTCATTTTAACTGTTACAGCAGCTGTATGTCAACGTAATTGTTCCTGTGTCCCATGTGCATCTCTCCAAGTTCTACACAAGATAATGTCACTGACCATTTTACTTATGTTGCTGCTGGCATTCCCAGTTTTCCTCTCCCAATTCTCCCTCCCACCTCCCTCTATACCCTGCAGCAAACCACAGCCTTTATGGTTTTGTTTCTTCAGTGTTGATTGCCTGAGGTTTGATTGGTCCAATTCTAACACACTAGGTAGCTATGGCAGGTGCAGGGGGTGGCCTTCCTTTTTCTAACTTTCCTGACACATACCAGGAAAGTCTCTCCGCATTTCAGGAGTTTTACTTGAATTACTTTCCACTTTCTGGTATTTGCCACCTATCTGATTTTGTCTCTTCTTTGGAGTTAATGAGATTGAACCCAGGATGTTTCATTAGGTAGGCAAATACTCTCACTGAACTATAACCCAGCCACAGAACATCTTTTTAAATTCTCCATATATCTGAATGTACGATGGAAAGAAAAGTTTATTCCAGTATATTGGAATGTTTCAGATTTTAGGTTTTGATTAATCTAGTTATATATAGTCATAGTCTAGAAACAAATATATTGGTAGGACTTGATAAGACAGGCTTTTCCTCATTATACAGCTGTTGATGGGAAGGGATTGTCCTGCAGCATAACCCTGGAAACTTAGTGGTGAGGCCTTCAACATCAATTCCTCAGGGACATGATTTCAACCCAAGTGAGTTGCTGTAGTCTGAAGCCTCCCCTCAGGTTCCTGCGATTCCATCTTGCATACTACATTCCATAATAGCAATAACCACGATGCTCAGTCTGACTGTTTCGATTTGTTGAAAGGTTGTGAATGAATGTGTATGTCATCTTAGATGAGCGCATCATTGAGTCATGTGAAGAACTTCATCAAAAAAGAGATCACTCTTCAGTTTCAGTGATGATTTACAACAAATTTTCATAACTTGACCACAAAGCCTCTTTTTTTAGGCTAAACAGTTTCACTTGCACCAAAATGATGCTATGGCAAAAATGATCCTCTAATAGGGTTTCTAAATGCAAACACAAAATACTTTTGCTTAAGGAAGAATTAATTATGCCAGCTAATATATTCCCAGAATAGTTATTTGTGTTTAGACCATGTTAAAAAAAATTGTTTTTGTTTTTGTTTTTTTATGGTCATGGGGCTTGAACTCGGCCTAGGCGCTGTCCCTCAGTGATTCAGCTCCTCAGTGATTCAGCTTAAGGCTGGTGCCCTACCATTTGAACCATAGTGCCACTTCTGGTTTTCAGGTGGTTAATTGCAGATTAGAGTTAATTGCAGATAAGAGACTTTCCTGCATGGGCTGGTTTTGAACCGCAAACTTTTTATCTCAGCCTCATGAGTAGCTAGGATTATAGGCGTGACCCACTGGTATTTGGCAAATATGTGCAATTTTTAACCATGATTGAAAATGTTGGGAAAAACTACAGAATACTTATAAGCAGCAGTAATTAGATGGGTATAAGTATATGTAATATACCAAATATTTTTGCAAAATTGAAGTCCTTGGTGATCAAATACATAACAAAACTCATTTGGATCTCTTATTGAATATAGATTATTAATTTTTCTGTTCAGAAACATATATATGTATATATATACGTAACTACAAAAGTATATAAATAATGCTTTACTATTTATGGGCAATTCTAAAGAGAGAGAGAGAGAGAAAGAGAGAAAGGCAGGGAGACAGGAGACAGAGAGACAGAGAGAGAAACACAAAATCCCAAACATTAAACTTACAGGTTGGATATCTGTAATTCCCAATTACATATTGTACTGAAAGGGAAATTACAATGAAATAAAAAATTAGACCATTCTGCAAGGATTCCAAAAAAATAGTTCTTACATATTACTTGTTTGTTATCTTGATGTGTTTGTGACTAGTTGTGTCATCTGGTTTGCTTTAGGATGAAAACAACACTATCTTGTTCTTAAAAGCCAAGGGAAAATTATAAGTGTGCAATTGAAAGAGGTATATATATATTTGGATCAACCTTTATTTGCTTAGTTTTCAAACACTATGTAATGTTTCCAAATAATAATGGATTTTGCAAATATAGAAAAGTGTTAATGTATTTCTTGTTTTAAATGTATTTCTTATGACCAGATAAGACGTGTTAAGTCAAATGAACCTCAAGATAGGGACACAGGTTGTTTTTTTTTTAACTTGCCATTGTTTTTAACGTATTTATAATGTACCATGTGATTTTTTTGTTTCTTTGTATGTTCCTCCCCTATGGCATAACCGCTATTTTCACTGTTTTTGATGTCAGTTCCCTGCATCTTGTATATACACTTCTCTAAATTGGGGAGGGGGAGGGAAAAAACAAAATGCTTTAATAGGGATTCAGGTTGACACATTGTAACAATGAGATGTTCAAGATACTATGTTGAAAAACAAACTTTACTATTTAGGTAGTGGAGGGAGGAGGAGTGTAGTTGTAGAGGTGGGAGGGAAGGGATGGTAGGCGAAAAACAAAGGAGGAGACAACAATGCTTCATATTAAATGTACTTATTACCTTGCTCATGTAACTGTAACAACTATATACAGTATCTTTTACAATAAAAACGTATTAAAATGTATTTCTTAAAAATAGAAATATTTTTAAATTCTTATGCATATTTCCAATTAAGCAGTTCAGATGATGTATATATGAATTGTTGTTAGCTAGATTTTATTGTGTATGTGTGGTGGTCATTACGTTTGAAGTTAGGCCCTGGGTGCTGTCCTCTGTCCCTACCCCCGTTTTTTGCTTGTTCAAGGTTAGCACTTTCCCACTTGAGTCACATCTTCGAGATTTTTGGTTTTCAGTTGGAGATTAGTCTCTATTTCCTGCCTGAGCTGGTTTTAAACTATGATCTTCAGATCTCAGCCGCTTGAGTAAGTTACCACTTACATTTATTGTTTTCGTTTTATTAGCATGTACTTTTATTGTAAAGATACTGTACACAGGGATTACAGTTACATTAGTGAGGAAATGACTACATTTCCTATCGAGCATTGTTACCCCCTCCTTTGTTTTTTCCCTTACCATCCCTTCCTTCTCCACCTACCTAACTCTTCCATCCACTCTCCCACCCCCACAGTTGTAAAGTTTGTATTCAACATAGTGTCTTGTACATCTCATTGTTATAATGGGTTAACCGGTATCCCTATTTAAGCATTTTGTTTTTTCCCTTTCCCTCCCCAAATTAGAAAAATGTATATATAAGATGCAGGGCACCAAAATTAATAGAGTGAAAACAGAACATGCCAAACAAATAAAACCACAGATTACATTATAAATACGTTTAAATCCATACCAAGAAAAAAAACACGTGTGTACCTATCTTGGAGTACATTTTTCTTAACAACATCTTACATGGTCATATGTGCATAGCTTTTGACATCTTCTGCTTATCCTACATAAATATTAACTATTGCAAATAAGGGAAAACATGAGACCTATGTTCCTTAGCACTTGGCTTACATCCCTTAATATAATTTTTCCAAGTCTTTTCATTTCCTAACAAATGGGGCAATATTATTATTTCTGATGGAGGCATAGAATTCCATTATATATAGATATATATCTATATATAATGGAATTCTATGCCTCCATCAAGAAAATGTAATATATATATATATATATATATATATATATATATATTACATTTTCTTGATCAGTTCATCTACTGATGGGCAACTGGGTTGGTTCTATATCTTAGTTATGGTAAAAAAAAATGCTGCCATAAACATAGTTGTGCAGTAGCCTCAGCCACTTACCTTTAAATCAGGTGATCTACTGAGTGTTTCCCTGTCCTATTTTGTGAAAATACACCTTTCCAACAGCAAAGGTAAAAGAACAAGTTAAAAGTTGTTCTGATACTCCCAACTCAAAGAAGATACATGATGTACTTATTTAAGTGCTATGATAAAAAAATTTGCAGTTGTTGAAAGATTGACTTTCTTAAGTGTCATTTTGGGAAAAGTGAGTCAAATATTCATAGCATTCCTAAAGAGAATAAAGTAGACCTGTTTTTTAAATGAGGAGTACTAATGATACGAAGAGTAGTTTTTGTAGCATTACTGTAGCCTATTTGAAAGAGTTTGAAGGTACAGATGATCAGGTATATTTCTTGTGTAGCAATCAATTCTAAAATTCTTTGTTTTTCTCTGCATTTTCAGTTTGTTCTCAACGGGTGTCTTATTTGAAACATACAGCTGAGTACCAGGGGTTTCTGTATTTTACATTTTATGAAAGTAATTTTAGGTTTTTTAAAGCAGAAAAGCTAATAATGATAATCATACTCTGATATCCTTCACCAAGATCTCCACATTTCATTATACTGGTTTAATATGCTATCAGTATATTTAAATGGTATAAAGTTTGGTTTTGCTTTTGTTTTTTGGGCTGGTATTGGGGCTTGAAATTAATACCTTGGTCTGTCACAAATGCCGGTCATGAATGATCATGCCTGTAATTCTGGCTACTCAGGAGGATCTAAGAATCTAAGGATCAAGGTTCAAAGCCAGCCTGGGCAGGAAACATTGTGATACTCTTGTCTGTAATTCATTACTATAAAGCTAAAAGTGGAGTGTGTTTCAAGTGGTAGAGCACTGGCTGTGAACACAGAAGCTAAAAGGTAGTACCTACAGGATAGTTCCCAAGTTCTGGGTTTAAGTACGAATACCAACACACACATACAAACACACACACACACACACACACACACACACACACACACACACACGTTTTCTTTCTCCCCAAAGCATGTGGTTTCAGTGTGTGTGTGTGTGTTCTTTTTTATGTGACCCTGAAATCCACTTTGTTTTCTTTTTCATTTAGTTGGTGATTTCTGCACAGGAAGAGCAGAGTAATGGTGTTACTTGAGTCCTGGGTGCCAGTGGTTCCTCTGAGATGAATGAGGTCTGACTTAGTGAGCAATGGGACCCCAGGAAAGCTCCATGAAGTAAATGGATGGAAACATGTGAGAAGATATGCATTCAGGTAATTCTTCAATCTATCTTCCTCCTGCCAAGGGTCATTCTCTCTCAGGGGGGTGAGTTCCTTTTCTTACCAGGTAAACCTGAACCTTGTATGGCTTTGTGTGTGTACCCATATGTGAATAAGGACTTTGAAAAATGTCAACCATCACAAACTTGTTCTATTTTTTTTCTCTCACTATTAGTCTTTATGTTGGAAGACTTCATTGTTCTGAGAAAAATGGAATGTTTTAGAAATTTTCCTGGGATATTTATAGATGTAGATCAGAATTTATGGTCCTTTTGCTCTAGTGAATTGAGAAACATTTATGTGAATTTATAGGTAGCCTATAGTGAACTTATTTCTACAGTATAGATGAAATTTTGGATATGATATATTTATAGAAAACCAAAGGATACGAAATATTTATGGAAAACGAAAGACAACTTTACGTACTTTGTCTAAATGAAGCAGAAATTGAGAGCACTTCAAATGTTTCAGTTTTAATCAGAATGTTGTACTAATTTGGCATAAAAGATTTTTAAGTGCTGCAATCAATTAATTTCATTTGTAGGAAAAATGACAGAAAGGAGTGTAAATAAAGATATAGTGTAAGTTTTGCCTTTTGATTAATTAAGAACTTTATATTTAATTTCAACTAAGGTATTGGGAGAAATACCAAGATATGAGATCCAGTTTCTGCCAATAATTAGATTAAATTAATAGTAAAAGTCCTCTGTTAGCAGTAACAATCGCCACATGATATTTAAAAAGTTTGTGGTCAACACATTTGTGCAGTTGGGTAGTTTTGTAGTTATAGAATTTTAATGAATTTCTTCAAGCACAAGGAAAAGTTCAAGACATGTTAGAGTTTTACACACAGCAAAGAAAATACCAGGTTGTTTTCAACAAATGTTTTCATTTTTCAATATGTGAGTGTGTGTGTGATGGTAGTAAGGCTTCAACTTAGGGTATTTTGCCATACCACAATTTCCAGTTTTTTTTTCTATTTATTGGCAATATGAGTATCACAGAGATTGCTGCTTGAGATCCCTTTGAATCTAGATCCTCACATCTCAGACTCCTATGTAGCAGGGATTGCAGGGGTGAGCCACCAGCATTCTGAGAGATACTTTTGTCATGTTGTGTGGCAAATTATCGGAAATTTAATGTTTGCTCACTGAATACCAACTGTTGTAGGCTACAATTTTGGGCTAATAGTTTGGGTGTGGCTTGTCTGTAGCAGTTGCTCAGTTTCTAGCAGGGGGCCACCAGGCTATAGTCTCTCAGGAAATATGTAGACCTCTTCCAAACTTAAAGGATGCCTGGTAGGGTTTAGGTCCTCTAGCTGTAAGACTATGGTTTCTGCTGTCTAGTCATCTATCATACATCCACTGTTGTCAGCTCCTAGATACCCCCATATTTCTGTGACAAACATAACTTCCTTACTGTTTCATTCACTCTGTTTGTGTTACTGACTTCTAGAAAGACCTTAATTTGCACTCACTCCTTAGAAGTATCTCATAACCAACTCTTGTGCGAAATAATTACTTTAATTTTGTTATCTACCAGAGCATATTGTGGGGTTGGATGCCACTCATATTGGAAAATAAAAGACTTTTCAAGTGTCTGGGTTGTTATGCATTGACTTAGGTAGATTATTAGCTATTTATTATTAGCTATTTATTATTGTAAGTGTCCTCAATTTCAGAAACTTGTAGTATTTAATTGTTTGAGTTTAGCTGATCAAGTGTGCAGTTTAAGAAAATGAAAGATAATACTTTGCATAGAGTAGAAAATAATTTGCCAGTTAGAGTGAATGAAAGGCAATTGGGAGTGACTTCAGAGATGGGACAGAGGTAAATAGGTTACACATATTTTTAAAAGAGAACATGTGGCTGGGAATGTGGCTTAGTGGTAGAGTGCTTGCCTAGCATGCATGAAGTCCAGGTTTCAATTTCTCAGTACTAAATGAAGAGAAAAGGCTGGAAGTGGTGTTGTGCCTCAATTGGGAGGGTGACAGCCTTGAGAAAAAAGAAGCTCAGTAACAGTGCCCAGGCCCTTGGTTCATTCCCCAGGACTGCCAAAAAATAAGAGAGAGAACATGTCAATAATGGATGAGGGAGGGATCCAGAGGTCAAATTCATCACTCAATTTTTCCTCCTCTATTTCATAATCAAGACATCATTCTCAGAGAACCAAAGGAGGAAAAAGATGATCTAGAAAGAACATATCTTATGAAGTAATACCTAAACTTTTTAGTGCAACTGTCCTGTAGAGATAATTCATTAAGTATAATTGTGTCTTGCAATAGCACACGTGTTATCTGGAGATTTTGTGTGAGGGCTGGTCCTGAAAATTGATCAGAGCCCAGTTGTTATTCCTATTTGTTTTCTTCAAGGCTAGTACTCTATTACTTAAGCCACATTTCCACTTCTGATTTGTTGGTGTTTAAAGGAAGATAAGAGTGTCATGGAATTTGCCTGGTTCATCTGGCTTCAAAATATGATCCTCAAATCTCAGCATTCTCAGGAGCTAGGATTACAGCTGTAACTCACTAGCACCTACAGAAGCAATTTTTTTTGAGTTAAAGGAATTAAGAATATAGATTATCCAGGAAGATTCACCCTCAGTACTAAAGAAACCACCATGACCAATTTCCGTGAACACACACACACACACACACACACACACACACACACACACACACACACACACACACACAAGGGATTGAAATTCTTATATCCAACTACCCAGCAAAAGTTGGAAATGAAGGTGTGATCGTAGTTGTAAAGTACTGAAATTTGGTGAAAAACCTGGGAAACAGTTCCCTGGTCCATAATTCAGCCCAAAGTCGACCAAAAAGAAAACTGAAAGGACAGAAGAAATGACCATTTGATATTCAAAAATAAGCCTGGGGCTGGTGGTTCATGCTTATAATTTTAGCTTTCAGGAGGCTGAAGTCTGAAGATACTATTTAAAGGCCAGACCAATCAGAAAAGTCCATGGGGCTTGTTTTCTGTATGTGTGAAAACCTGGGACTTGAATTTGTTTAGAAGCTCTACCACTCCCAGCTTCATATTAGTTGATGAAATTCTCAAGGATTTTCTTGCCCATGATGGCTTCACACTTGATACTCAGGTTTCAGCCTCTTGAGTCTTGCTGGGATTTACAATTAACCATCAAAAGGAAGAAGAATAAAACCTGGTGATTGAGCTGTGGCTCCAGTGGCAGAAATGAGAAAATAATTTCTGGGACAGCACCCAGACTTTGATATTAACTTCAGGACTAACACACTTACAAAGAATAAAATAAATAAATATAGAGAAGGGTGGGAGAAGAAAGAGTAAATTTCAGAGTTTAAAATGAGCCAATCATAGGAGGCACACACCTGTGATGGTAGCTACTCATGAGGTTCAAATATGAGAAGCACAGTTGAAAGCCAGTCCAGGTAGGAGAATTCATATACTCAACTCTAAATAGCTAGTTAAAACAAAACAGCATCAAAAGAATAGCCACAAGTTTTGCTATGGCTCATGACTTAGTGTGTTAATCATGATTAAACAACAGCAGAACAGCACCTGGGCTAATTTGTAGACCCAAGATCACCATACACAAGGAAATAAAAATACAAATAAAAGAGTATAAGAATTGCTAGGAATATGGCTTAGTGATAGAGTGCTTGCCTAGCATGTTTGAATCCCTGGGTTTGTTTCCTCAGTAGCTCATAAGTAGAAAAAGCTGAAAGTGGCACTGTGGCTCAAGTAGTAGAGTTCTTTCCTTGAGTAAAGTAAGTTCAGGACAGTACCCACGCCCTGAGGTCAAGCCCCAGGACTAGGAAAAAGAAGAAAAAATGTTGTGAGAAAATCCAATTAAAATTTCAAAATGAGCCCTGAATTTTTGGTGGGTGCTAGTGACTCAGAACGCTGAAATCTGAAGTTTGTTGTTCATAGCCAGCCTGGGCAGAGATGTACATAAGTCTCCAATTAACCAACAAAAAAAAGCCAGATATGAAGCTGTGGTTGTAGTTGTAAAACACCACCCTTGAGCGAAAAAAAACTATGAAAGAGTGCCCTTGCTCAGAGATCCAGCCTTAAGATCACAATAAAAAAATTAAATGGTTAGACGCAGAGAACCTGGCACTGTTGTCTCATGTCTGTAATTCTAGAAATACAGGAGGCTGAAATATAAGATCCAGTGTAAAGTCAAACCCAGTCAAGAAATTCCAGGAGACTGTTTTGCATGTGGTGGCCACAATGGGGATAGGTTTTGTTTATTGAATGGAGATAAGTGTTTCAGGGACTTTCCTGCTCAGGCTGCTTTCAAACTATGATGGACAGATTTCAGCCTCCTGAATCAGGCAAAGCCTTGCATGAGTTTAGTTCCAGGACCAATACACACACAAAGAATGAAATAAATGAAAAGAAGGATAGAAGAGAAGAAAGACACAATAACAGAGGTTTCAGTGAACCAAATATTGGTGGTTCATATCTGTAATTCTAGATACTCAGGCTGAAATTTGAGGATACTGTTTAACACTCAGCTCAGGTATGTGAGTTTATAAAATCTTGCTGACTCTCTCTCTGTCTCTGTCTTTCTCTGTCTGTCTCTGTCTCTCTCTGTCTCTGTCTCTCTCTCTGTGTGTAAATCCTGGAGCTTGACCTTGCACTATTTTGCTCAATGATATACTACTCTAAGATTTTTAGTGGATAATTGGATAAAAGATTGTTAAGAACTTTTCTCAATTTTCAGCCTCCTGAATCTAGCCTAGCTCTACATGATTTTCTTCTCTTCAATTAACCTCTCCCCAAAAGCCATATGTTATGGTTAGTCCAATGTGTGCCCTGAGATGAGCTTCAATTTCTACTCACAGGACAAGAAAAAATGAAAAAAAAAGAAAAGAATGTGGAAACAAGCACATATTAAATTTTTAAATGACCCAAATGTTGCTAGTCATGTGTGTAATCCTAATTATACAAGAGGATGACATCTGATGATTGCAGTGTCAAGTCAACCTGGGCAGGAACATGCTTGAGCCTCTTATCTCCAGCTACAAAGCACAAAACCTTGAGCTGTGGCTGAGGTGGTAATAGCACCAGCCTTAAGTGTGAAAGCTAAGATATAGGCCCCAGAGTCAGAGGTCAAGCCACAGGACAAATAAAATTTTCAAAGGAGAGAGGATGAATAAAGGCTGAAATCTGAGTATCATGGTTCAAAACTAGCCCATAAAAGAAAGTCCATGAGGCTTTCTTTGTGTGTGCATCTGTGTGCTGTTTTGTTCAGGATAGAGCTCCACCTCTTCCAGCTTTTCATTGATTAATTGGAGCTAGGATTCTCTTGGACTTTCCTGCCCTGGTTGGCTTTGAACCATGATCTTCAGATTTCAGCCAACTGTTTCATGCTCGGCTTGGCATACGAGTCTTATCTCCTATTAACTGCCAAGAATTAAAAAAAAAACTGGAGTTCAGCTGTGACTCAAGTGGCAAACTGGGCAATCACTTTCTAGGATATCACCCAGGGCCTTAGTTCAAGCACCAAGACAAAACAAGTATAGCCAAAAGCTATAATTTGGCTCATGTTGTAAGCCGCTAGTCTTGAAGAAAAAACTCTAGCATTGCATCCAGGCCTTGATTTGTAGCCCCAGGACTACACATATACAGAAATAAAAAACAAGGACATTTTTAAAAAGAAAAAGTGGAAAAAAGAAAATATTAACATTTTTAAATGAGCAATGAGTTTGTGGTTCATCTGTATAATCGGAGCACCTAAGGAAGTTGAAATCTGAGGATCATGGTTTGAAGCCACACTAACCAGAAAAGTACATTAGAATCTTAGGTCCAATAAGCCAGAAAAAACTAGAAGTGGAGCTGTGGTTGAAGATGTAAAACATCATCGTTGTGTTAAACGGCTCAGAAATAGATGGGCGCTGGTCGCTCTAGCCTGTAATCCTAGCTACTCAAGAGGCTGAGATATGAAGATCATGGTTTAAAGCCATCCTGGGAAGGAAAGTCCATGAGACTCTTATCTCCATTTAACCACCAGAGAACTAGAAGTGGCACAGTGGCTGAAATGGTACAGCATTGGCCTTAAGCTGAAGAATTCAAAGACAGTATTCAGGTCCAGAGTTCAACCCCTACCCTCCTTAAAAATAGGTAAGAAACAGCAATGAGGCTCAGAGATCGGGTCTACTGACCACAATAAAAAAGCATTGTGGTTGAAGACAATACCAGATTAAATATATTAAAATAAGTCAGAGGCTGGTTGATCAGGCCTGTAAACCTAGTTACCCAAGAGGCAAATTCTAAGGGCGGCAGTCAAAGCCAGTCATAGCTGTGTGTAATAACCAGTAATTGTGTAATTACCAGCACTAGGGCTTGAACTTGCCCAATTTTTCTCAAGGCTAGGGTTCTACCACCCCCAGCTTTTTGGTGATTAAATAGAGATAAGAATCCCAGACTCAGGCTCGGAAGTTGGCTTAGTCGTAGAGAGTTTGCCTTGATGCGTGAGGCCCTGGGTTTGTTTCCTCAGAACCACATAAGCAGAAAAAGCCAGAAATGGTTTTGCATCTCAAGCGATAGAGTGCTAAACTTAAGCTGGAATGCTGAGGGACAGCGCCAGAGTTCAGGTCCCACAACCAATAGAAAAAAAGTAAAGGAACCCCAGACTTTGCTGCTCAGACTGGCTTCAAACCAAGATCCTCAGATTTCAGCCTCCTTAGTTTGCTGGGATTTGCATGAGACTATTCAAAAAAGAAAGACGCTGCAATTTGAGCTGTGGCTCAATTGGCAGAACGGAGCAAAATCTCAAACATTGGCCAGTCCCTAGTTGGAGAAAAAAGAAACACAAATATTTTCAAAAATAATAAATTGTAATACAGAAAAAATGTTTAATATGATACAAAGGAAAACTATGTTTCTTTTACATGCAGCAAGACAAAACAAACTACAAAGTTTCCAAATGACATAGTGAGAGTAAGGGGAAAAAGAAAATTTTATAAATTCATGTAAATATTAAATACAAACTGAAATGACTAAAATCTACTGTGATCTCTCACTCAGATCTCTCACTTGTAATTGTTCACAAACAATTGCCCTCCATTTTCAGCATATAGTATGGGGATTTAGAAATGACCTCTCTATGCAGCCTTGACTAAATAGGGATATTCCTACTTTAGCGTCTTGAGTTATAACTGCATGCATTGCCCTCATTTTAATACACAAATTATCCTTTAAAACTCAACATCAATATTGAAATGATGGATTATGTGTAAAAGCATGAAGAAACATCAGAGATCCACCAGAAATCCTCTGAGGAATACAATCATAACAATAGAAGAGCACCTAACACTCAAGGTAGGTAAAAGAAGGAAGACTTAGGGTTTTTATTTTTATTTTTTTTCGTATGCAGGGGGTTGAAAGCAGGGCCTTATGCTTGCTAGGCAGGTATAAAATTCAGTTACATTAATTATATCCATACTACTTTGTAACCATTACCTCGGTTTGTGAACTTTCTTTTCAATACTGATGGAATCCACACAATCATTGAGTAATAATCACCCCAAATGACATGCCCCAGAAAATTTTAACCTTCAATTTCTCTTATGAAATAGTTTAGTCAATATATTTCATTTCAAATAGATTATTTTTGTGTCCATCCATGACAGACATATATTAAATGCAGCCTTTTTTGGATGAGTCATATTTTATGCATACCTTATATTTTATAAACCTATTCATCTGATAGACACTCCAGGTATTTCCAACTCCTATTGTGACCATTGCTGAAGTTATCATTGGCATATGAGCTATTAGTTTTTGTTTTCATTTCTTCTGGGTATGCAATGAGTAATGGAGTTGCTGGGTCATGTGGCAATGCTATCCTATGTAAGAAGAATGTGTCAAATTCTACCATAATTGCTATATCACTTTTCATCAACACAAAAATGTACAAATGCTCAATAAAACGTACAAAAATATTTCAAATCTTCTACAGCTGTGCCCTAAAGGATCATTTTTTACTTAAACTTGGTTTTATTTAGGTCATGCAGGCCTAGAAGTATGTAGCATTGTCTAGAGCTGAAGTTATACCAAATGCCCCTGACTTAGCCTCCAAAAATATTTATTCTGGTAATCATTTTTTTCTAGAGATAAATTTTAGTTATTATATGCATGGTAACTCTTTTAAAATAACACTTTGAATTTTAAAATGACATAAAACTGTAACCATTCTTTGTACCATCTTTATAATAAGAAAAATTATATTTACAAAAAATATAAAAAGACAAACGGGTTTGAACTATCTAAGGTAGATGTTAGCTTCCCAGCAGAAAAATACATTACAATCACAGTCTGATAATGAACGAAGCAAAGTAATACAATAAGAGCTCATCTCAAGTAAAATGAAAAGTAAAGACTGTGGGCAGGGTTCAAGGGGTAATGCACTTGCTTGCCAAGCACCAGCTTCTGAATCAAAACCCCAGTACTGCCAAGGGATAAAATAAAGTGTTAAAACATATGGAAAGGTGCAGATAATAATATGATGTATGACATGGTGGTACACACCAGTAATCCAAACACTTGGGAGACTAAGCAGTAGAATTTTGAAATTAAGATCAGTCTTGGCTACATAATGAGACTGCATGTTAAAGAATAACATAGAATAAAATAAATCAAACTACATTTTAAAGAAAAAGGTTTAGTTCAATTGTAATTAAAGCAGTTTTGCATGTGCAAGGAACTGATACAATGCACAAAAATTACATGATTTATTAACTACAATGGCAGTTTATCAGTGCAGTACTTGGTGCCCCTTGGCTGGGATCCTTCTTGAGGCAACATAAGGCAGTTGTTGCACCTGTCTTCTGGGCTGGACTGAGGGCGTTCCTGGGCAAACAGTATTTTGATCCCCATTCATGGATACCACTTACAACTCTTTTATTTTTAGTAGACCCCCTAGAAATCTCTCCCAATAACAGCCTTCTGGTATTCAAGTTAGGTTGTCTTTGATATCTCTAGGGCTCTCCTCCCCTTTGTCTGGAACTGCTCTGTTCCTGGGCCCACAATCAGCAGTTTGTTCTGAAAAGAGTGGTAGCTATTTTGCTAGCCACCTCTATCCTCCTCTATCTCCTCCTCAAATTAGTCTTTGGTATCAGTATGAGTCTGTTCAGAGGGTAGTGCCAGCCTGGGCTGGCTTTGAACTCTGATCCTCAGATTTCAGTCTCCTGAATAGCTAGGATTACAGGCCTGAGACACCTGTAACTGGCCATCATTTCTTTCTTCCAGGAACATTTCAGGGGAATGGAATAGCACAGCTGCACATACATTCATTAACAACTGACCAGGGGTGAACCAGATGCTTACAACAAATCCACTGACCTTGATATTGCCTTTGGTGTCCAAGAGGATGTTGTTAGTCTTAAGGTCTCGGTGTGTGATTCTATTTTGGTGTGAACAGCACTTAAATTTTGTGTGACGAGCCTCCTGGCTTCATCCTCATATAGGTGGCAGGATTTTAAGATCCACTCCAGGAGGTATCACCTAGTGGCCAGTTCCATGATGAAATACACAAACCCTTCCTTCTCCATAACCTGGTACAACCTGATGATGTGTTTTTGCCATACCTTCTTAAAAATGTCCACCTCATTCTTTAGCAGATGATGAGGACTCTAACTTCCAGAGTATTTTAAATGCCACATCCTTGTCGGTGAGGTGGGGATGGGCCACTTTCTCTTGTCCATAGGGACCTTTGTCATGAGCTCTTTTATCTGGTATTGGTTGATGATCTCCTTCTTCAAGGAGCTTGAGGATGATACTTTGTGTTCTTCCATCATTCTGCTTTGATGACAGGTAGCAAATCTTGCTAAAATAAACTAAATAAAATAATGTAAAAGCCAGAAAATGTAAAAAGAAATACCAAAATCCAAATGACAACCAGACCCTGTAACCAAAACATTCATTTAGCTTTGATTCAGTCAAGCGTGTCCACAAGCAAGAACTCCCAACTCTATTAACTGGCATAGGTTGGAACACAGTGGCTTCCTATATATCCTGCATGACATCACACAATGGAGAAATCAGAACCAGGCATAGTGATATCATGGAGGAAATGGACCAATCAGAGTCTGAGGTCAGAGAAAAAGTGGACCAATCATAGCCTGCCAGCCTTGACACTAACTCTTAAGCCTCAAAGGACTCCAGGTGCGCTTGAGGTTGCTCTGGTCATTAGCATGGCATTTCTGAAACCACTAGAACAGTGGTCAAAATCCTCTGATTTTCTAGAGAACTACTGCATCTTACTTCTTCTAAATTGCTTCTCTGGAGACACTAGCTAATAGCCTCCATTCTTGATGGCCACTTTATCCTATATCTTTTTCCAGCAATGGCACTGCACAAAGGCCTCCCTCCTTGTCAATGTCAGCTGTGTCCTACAACTTCCTTTAAAGGGACAAGTACCAGGCTGGCTTTGAGCCACCATCCTCACAATTCACCTTCCTGAGTAGTTAGGATTATAGGCCTGGGCCATTGGTAGGTACTTAGCTCATCTCTTACATTTGGAGGAAGTGTATTTGTTAGAAAGGTAGGTTTTAGCACTTTTAACACTTTAAATTTGATACCCTTGCTGTCTACCAATTAATCTAGTTTCTGATGAGAAATTTGTCATAATATCATTGAAGATCACTTGTGTGTGATAAGTTGTGTCTCTGCGCTTTCGGAGGTTTTCTGTCTTTGTTTAATTAGAATGTGTCTTAGTGTGGAACTGTATAATTATGTTAATTGACTTTTTGATCGGGTAGATTCCTGCATAGAAGGGTTCATGCTTTCAATGAAAATTGGGAAGGTATTGGTTATTATTCCTTCAATTATTCTGTATTTCTTTTTTTCCTCTTTTTATATTAAAGATATAAACATTATAAATATAAATATAAATGTTTATATAATACATATAAACATTATACATTATACATACATTACATATTCACATTGTATATGGAATACACATATATGCCTACATATTTATATCATACATACATTTATAAATATATATTTATTTTCACATAGCTCCCAGTTTTGTGATTATTTATGGTAGGAAGTTTAGGCT
Organism: Dipodomys merriami; assembly: GCF_024711535.1. NCBI lineage: Eukaryota > Metazoa > Chordata > Mammalia > Rodentia > Heteromyidae > Dipodomys > Dipodomys merriami. Next base: position 874,675 of record NW_027206035.1, on the reverse strand, counting down.
GATCGTAGCTACTCCATCTGAGTTAGAGTAAGCAGATTTCCTGATTTCCTGCCTCTCTCAGGTTTCTGAGCACAGGGCCATTGCTTATGTTCTAGTGTATGCTGTTACCTTTTGCAATGTCATGTTCTGCTTCAATGGCCACCAGGCCTGGACCTGGAAGAGGGGCTGCTCCAAAATCAGCCTGCATGGGTGCACCTGCCTGCCTCTGTCTTGATGTCAGAGTCCCTGAACCTACAGGGGTCGCCTTAACGGATGCCACTGTGCCAGGTCTGATGAAAGATGACTGTGGGCGGCACAAGCACAGCCTCTTTTTTTTGCCCATTGGAGGTCTGCGGTGGAGCTTGGGGGTGTTCCCCTGTTGGTGGCTATGCTTGGAGCAAAGCTGACGGCTGCAGAAGCCTCACTGTAGCCTGGCTTCTGGGGCACAACAGATGCCACAGTTTTCTCTGGGCACTTTTCAGAATAAATGGGCAGGTCCAGTAGGAGAAGCTGAGCTTAGGAGGACCCTAAACACAGGGTGGGCAATGGAGTTGGGAGGGGCAGAATTTTCCAGGTTGGCAGGGGGCAGATGATGAGCCTATATTAGTAGTCTGCTGGCTTCCAAAAGAAAAGCTAGATTTACTTGCTACCCAGAAATATCCCTCTGAAACTGGTTGCACCAGAGAGTCCCATGCTATTGGGAGGAAACTGCTTAAGACTGCAGTAGATGGACCAGGATCATTTGGTGTTGTTTGTGAGCAATTAAATGCTTTCTCTGGCAGAGGGAATGTGAAGGTTCCCTAACACTGCAGATCCAGGGCAGCCAGAGCCCAAGCAGACACCAGGGTTGGTGAGCTGCACACTTTGCAGAGTCCCCAACCTACTGGCACAAGAACCTGCCTAGCATCTCCTCAACCATAGAACTTGGAGACAGCAGCTCTCCCAAATTGGACATGAGATGTCCAGCTGGCAAGAGGTTGTTGTGGTCAGTGTGGGTCTGGGAAGAGTGGCAGGCCTGCTTCTGGAGATAGCAGATGTCCCTTTCAAGGCATCTAGGGGAAGGGGAGCCCCTGGAAATGGGCTCATGGAAAGGCTGGTCTGTCCTGCTCAAAGAGAACACCTCCAGATTGTTTGACTGTTTGGTTTGGTGGGGCAGTTCACCCCTTGGAGGCAGTGATATTAGGAGACAGTGATGATGAAGTTGTCACAAAATTAAACCAATAGCTGAGGGAGCAAAAGAGTAAGTTTTGCTGAACTGCCCATGGCAGGTGGAGTTGAGGTCATGGCTGCTTCTGTCTTGATTGATCTAGAGGCTTTGTCACCATGAGACAAATGACTGGATGCTGGCACGAAGCCCAGTGGTTATAGGAAATTTATCAGAGAGCCCTATTTGGCTTGTAGGTCAATAAATAAGGCTAATACTGTGTGTAGAGTTAGGGCTTTAGAGCTGGGCATCACAGCTTGATCATTTTGAAGGGCTGTAGACACCTCCTGGAAGCTGGTGGAGCTTTAGGAGGTCTGAGTACATTATGAGATTAAATGTGGTCCTCTGAGCTTCATGCTTGGTTTGCAACAGGGCTGAGCCCTCCCTCCCTGCTGTCCTGGTACCCGCAGGGTTTGGGCTGGTTTCTTGGCAGGTAGAAAAGTTTAGTGTTTCTTTTATTCCATGAGCCTCACTCTGAAGGGCTGTGTAGGCAGGGAGGATTGTTTCATTGGGAGGTCTTTCTTTGAATAAGGCAATCTACATAACTCAGAGCACATCTTGGTTTTCTCTCTGAATGTTTAGTTTCTGTGGAATACCGGTGCCTGAAAGGCCTAACAGTTCAATGTTCCAGAGGCTTTCTCGGTTTCTAGACATATCCATGGTTTGTTCTTTTTCATCATACAAAGACAGCTCTAACTTCCTCCTTTAGTCATGTTCTACTGAGCCCTTTGGCACTGGCATAAATTAGGAAAGACAGGCAGGGCTGTGATGTTGCTAAGGAAAGCAGATAGGGATGCCTTGTTGCTGAAAAAAAGTATGCAGGCCTGTCTTGTTACATAGTTTCATTTTATTCCACAATGTTGGTAAATAAAGCCTCCAGATTGGAACTCAGGAGATGCCCATGATCATTGCTCCATTCCTCTTCCCTGCTCTTACCATACTGCCTTTCTATTTAAATTCATTTTTAATTTTTGTCAGAAGCAAAGAGGCAATTTAAAATTCTCATGTAATTTTTATTCATGAATTACTAAAATACATGAAGAACATGTTAATTCAAGCAATATAAAATGGCAGATGGCATGAATTTGATCTTTTTCCCTCTACTATTTCACTTTTGCTCTACCCTGGGGTGATCACTGCTACTAGTTAGTTATGTATCCCTGTATCTAAAACAAATGTGCACAAAGGACAGGCTTGCCCATAGCTACCCATGGTCCCCCAAACTACTATCTTAATAGGAGGCCAAATTTTCATTCACACTATGGAGATTCAAACTTCTATACTCAGGTTCACAGACCTGAGCCAATTCTCTGCTGGAACCACATGACTGAAGGTGGTAGCTCATTGTTCACTAAGGAAGGAGTCTGTAGTAGCTGGAAATCTGCCCTCTGCCTTTCCGACTAAGTCACAGTATCAGGTATGAAGACTAAGGAGTTACACAGGCCTTCTAGAGTTTAATAGACTTTGGGTTTTAACTTTTGTATTTCCAAGTTTCGCTGCAGATCAAATATTGGGCTTGCACAGCAGCAGCCCAAGAGGAAGTGATGTCCAGAACTTGTGTAAGTGTTACAGATTATTTGAATGTTTTTACTGAAATTTCTTTTTTCCTACAATACACACCTGTGGCCAAATGTGGGCTTTCTTACAGCTAGATGACCGATGGCACAACACTGGATCTAGCTTATATCTAGTTCTGCAGCCTTGTTCTGGAATATGGGCTGTTTCAGTCTTAGATTTAGAACTCCACTTTTTCTCCCCTTCTCTTTCTCCTCCCTCTCTGTCCTTCAGCAAAGAATTCAAATAATCATTTGTTGAAAAAAATGCTTGGAAAATTGTCATAATATTAAACAGTAGTGTCCACCCTTCAAGCCTGACAATTGTGTTAAAATAGGTGAAGAACAAACATAATAAAAAGTAAGTGCACATACAGATGTGCACACCCAAACCCACAACAACCCCAGATAGACACTTACATACAAACACAGAAACACTCAAAAAGACCACAGGACATTTAAACCTTGTTTCTTAATAATTTAAAAACACCAAAACATTTGATGCAGTCAAAAAATCACTAGTGCACCCACACACGCACATCACACACACACACAGAGCCAATACTGGAGCTTCAACGCAGGATGTGGTTAATGTCCCTGAGATTTTGAAATGAAAGCTACCACTTTACTCATTTGCACCACAGCTCTACTTGTGTCTTTTTAGTGGCCAATTGGAGATGAAAAACACATGGACTTTTCTGCAAAAGTTGACTTCAAACCACAATACTCACATCTCAGTCTCCAGAATGATTGAACAATTTATATTCTCACCAGCAGTGATAGAGTTCCCTTTTGGCCACACCCATAACAGCATTATTTACTAATCACTTTTACATGTTTTTATTAGCCTTCCTTACTGCAGTGAAGTGGAATTACAGTGCTGAATCGTTTACATTTCCTTTATGTTCAGAGATGTTGAACATTTCTTTATGTGTCGATTGGCCAATCGTACTTACTCTGAGAAGTCTGTCTTTAGGTCACTACCTCATTTATTAATTGGGATGTTGAGGATTTATTGGGGGTAATCTTTTGTGCTCTATTTATATTTTTCCTATTAGGTCCTTGTCTGATGAATAGCTCACAAAATTCTTTACCCATTCTGTGGGTTTTGTATTTAGCTTATGTTCTTTGCCAGACAGAAACTTGTAAGTTTCATTCAATGCCATTTATCCAGTTTTTCTTTGATTTCTTGTGATTCTGGATCTTTAGTTAGAAACTTTGGAGCTGTGTTTTAGGAGTCATGGTGTTTCCTCTGCCACTTCTTGTAATATTTTCATGGTTTCTGACCTATATGGCTTGGCATATGTGGACACCATTTATTTGATCTGCTCACAATTCTTTGGTTCACAGAGACAGCAAAGTGGTACCCTTTCTAAGTAAGATGAGTTGGCTCATGGTTGTTTAGAAGGGGGATGGCTACTCAGAAGTGTAAATACGGAAATCATAGGTGGTAGGCTCAGGTATAATTATTTTAATTGCATTTTTAATTGTAAGTACAATGAATACTAATCAGTGACATTTTTCATCAACTTCCCCATCCCTGAAACTCAACTCCTTCCCCTCCATTTTCCTAGTTTCATTGGGTATGAGTTGAAAATTGTGATTTCATTCATCTCCTTCCGCTTTTCAAGTGTCAGTTTCCTCATATACATTTTATTGTACTGTTAGATTTTCTAAAGGATTACACCATTTAAATTCTTTCCAACATATATTGTATTTCATGAAATATATATATATATATATATATATATGTATATGTGCATACAACACTATATATGTTTACATATAGACCGAGCTTCCACATATGAGAGAAAACATACATCCTGACTTCACAAAATTTTTTCCAGGTCCACCCATTTCTTTATAAATGATGCAATATTCTAATGGATGAGAAAAATTACTCTGTGTTCATTTCCCTAACATCACCTTATCTGACCTTTTCTGCTTGTCTCAGACATAAACTAGTTGTTGCAAATAAGGGAAACCATGGGACCTATGTTTCTTTGGGCCTGGCTACTTCACTTAATATAATTTTTTCCAAGCCTTTCTATTTCCTAACAAATGGGGCAATGTCATTCTTTCTGATGGAGGCATAGAATTCCATTGTGTATATATTCCGCATTTTCTTGATCCATTCATCTACTGAGGGGCATCTGGTTTGGTTCCATATCTTAGCTATAGTAAATAGTGCTGCAATAAACATAGTCGTGCTGTAGCTTTAGTGTGGCCTTATTTGTAAACATTTGGGTGCCCAAAAGTATGATTGCTGGGTCATAGGGGAGCTCTATGTGGAGTATTTTGAGGAACCTCCATACTACTTTCCAAAGTGGTTGAACAAGTTTACACTCCCACCAACACTAAGGTATGTGTTCAAATGTATTTTTCTTTCAATTGATTGTTTCTAACACATTTATAAGATTATTTCTTTGTTGCTTTGTCGGTCCCTCCCCCACAGTACAACACCTGCTTTCACTTTATTTGATGTCGGTATAATTTGTGGAGGGGGAAGGGAAAAACAAATCGTTTAAATAGGGATACAGTTGGACCCATTGCAACAATGAGATGTACAAGTCATTATGTCAAAAAATCAACTTTATAACTTGTGGTGGGGGGGCAGTAGCGGGGAGGATTGGGTGGGAGGGCGGGGAGAGGATGGGAAGGGATGGGAAGGGGAAACAAAGGAGGAGGCTACAATGCTTGATAACTAATGTACTCATTATTTGCCCATGGAATTGTAACCCCTCTGTACGGTATTTTCACAATAAAAAAATAAAAATAAATTAAATTAAATTAAAAATAAATAAATAAATCCAAAAAATACCATATTTTCTTGATCCATTCATCTATTGAATGCATTTGTGCTATATCTATACCTTGACAATGAACATAGTTGTGTAGGTGGCCTTACTTTATCCTGATATTTAGTCTTTTGCATAAATGTTCAAGAAAGGTAGTACTGGACCACAAGGTAGATCTAGTTGTTTTGTGAGGTTTTTTTTTCAGTGTAGTTGAAAAAGTTTACATTCCCACCAACAATGGTTTTTGATCATTCTAAAGTGAGATGAAAAATGAGCAGCAAGTCAAGTGGCTGTGTATTGTTGTTGTTTTGTTTGGTCATGGGACCTGAACTCTAAGCCTAGGTACTGAAGTTCAACTCTTCAGCTCCTGGATAGAACATTACCACTTGAGCTACAGAACAACTTCCAGCTTTGTCTGCGTATGTGGTGCTGAGAATCACTCCAGGGCCTCATGATTGCAAGGCCAGCACTCTACCAGAGAGTCACCTTCCCAGCTCATCTCAAGTGTTTTTGTTTGCATTTACTTTATAGCCAGAGATGTTGAACATTTTAATGTGACTACTGGCCAATTGTATTTCCTTCGAGTAGTCTCTAAATAGCTTATTTGCCCATTTTTTAATTGGGTTGTTAATTCTTTGCTAGTATAATTCATTGAGCTCTTTGTATATTCTGAAGTAGACCTGGCAAAGATCTGTCCTTCCATAGGCTCTCTTTAGTTTGCTAATGATATCCTTTGACATGCAGAAACTTCTTAGTTTGGTACAATACCATTTATGAATTCTCTCTTTGAGTCCAGGCATTATTGATTGTGAACTCTATATTACTGTTCAGTGGGAGCCAAAGTTAGCAAGTCTTATACTTTCGGAACAATCCTTTCTATATTTCAATCCTAGTGATGGACAGGTATGGTTACGCCAGTTTTACAGGTAGAAAGGTCAAAATCTAACATTTTTTCAAATTCTTTAAGCCACACATCTAGTCAAAGCATAGTCTAGAACCTATATTATTCTTGTATAGTCTCAAGATAGGTTTTCTCAGTTGTTTAAGGATAGAGGTGGACCTGTTGCAACAATGAGAAGTACAAGTTGTCATGTCCAAAACGATCTTTACAACGTCGGTGCGGGGGGGGGGAGGGGGGAAGGAGAAGGATTGGGATTGGGGGGGGAGGCTGGAAAGGGATGTGAAGGGTAAACAAAGGAGGAGGCTGCAATGCTTGGTAAGAAATGTACGCATTATCCTGTCCATGTAATTGTAACTCCTCTGTACAGTATGTTCACAAATAAAATAAAATAAAATTTAAAAAAGATAGGTTTTCCTAGTGACTTTCTTTATATTTCTTCCTTAACTCTGAAAATCTGTGTACAATATGGTGGCTAATGACCACATGAGAATGCTGAGCACTGTAAATTGTGGTGTTGTATTGGTTTTGCTGTAAGGATAATGTGCACCATGGACTTGGAACACTACATAGAAAACAATGGGGAAACTACATCTTTGTTTGTTTTGCAAGTCCTGGGGCTTCAGCTCAGAGCTTGGACACTGTCCCTGAGGGTCTTTTGCTCAAAGCTAGTGATCACTCTACCACTTAAGCCATACCGCTAATTCCAGCTTTTTCTGTTTAATTGGCACTGAGGAATCAAACTCAGGCCTTCATGCATTCTAGGCAAGCACATTACCAATAAGCCACATTCCAGCTCTTCTGTTTTTTCACGAGTTTCCCACTTTCTTGAGCAGGCTGGCTTTGGACTGTGATCCTCAGATCTCAGCTTCCTGAATACCTTTGATTACAATCATGAGTTACTGGTGCCTGGCAAATGGTGATTTTTAACCTACTTTTAATTTTCCTCATTGATGGAACAGCTCAGTAGATAACATGAAAAAAGCAGAAAGGCAGACGGAAAAGCAACAGTAGTAGATACTAGAAAAGTAGTACAAAAATTGGCAAAATAAAGTAAAGGGTTGCAATTAAATTTATAGCAATAGACCAATGTTGCTTTTTTATTTTACAAACATATAGTACTTTTACATTCCATTAACAGGGAAATGAGGGGACATACAAACTGTTTACAACATTTAAACTTTTCTGTATACTATACGTATCCAACACAATTTATTGTTAAAAAATGCCAACAAGTTCAGGTGTGAAAATATATGCTTGTAATCTCAACTCTTAGGAGCTAAACTGCGAGGATTGAAAGTTGTTATATAGATTATAGAAAAACTATGTCTCTGAAATAAAAGAAATAAAAAATAAAAGGGGAAAAAACAAGTCTGACCAAATATTTCCTGGGAAATTTTGTCAAGGAAAATAATTTTTTTCCCTATTGTTAGGTGTCAAACCTGGAAAATTACCCATTGTATACAAGTCCTTTACTACTTGAGTAATGCCCCAAACCTTTTTGTTTAAATGGTGTTTTTCAGTTTGTTTGGTTAGCAGTCTTTCTTTCTTTCTTTCTTTCTTTCTTTCTTTCTTTCTTTCTTTCTTTCTTTCTTTCTTTCTTTCTTTCTTTCTTTCTATCTATCTTTCTTTCTTGTTCTTTCTCTCCTTCTTTCTCTTTCTTTCTTTCTTTCTTTCTTTCTTTCTTTCTTTCTTTCTTTCTTTCTTTCTTTCTTTCTTTCTTCCTTTTTTTCCTTCCTTCCTTCCATCCTTCCTTTCTTTCTTTGTGGGGATAGGCCACCTCACACAATGTATCTATTTGACTGCTCCAGAAATTTTTAAAAAGCAAGAAACACTTCCTAATTAACTTCATAAGCTGCATGACAAAATTAGTATGCATTTATAGTAATTTTACTTATATAGAGAAAGGCAAAAAATCCTAAACAAAAGAGAATATGTTTGAGAAGTAAAATGGAGTTTACATTTAATTTTTTTCCATTTTTTCCTCTGTGTGTGTTTTCCTGAAGATTTAACACAGGCTTCACACATGGTAATCAAGTTATTCTACCACCAAGCTGCAACCCCACTTACATAGTTACGATTTAGAAAATCTAATGCAATTTATCACACTGAGTAAAGAAGAAATCTCATATCATCTCAATAGATGCTGACACAGAAGCATTAAATAATATTTTTAATATTACTGAAAACTCTGAAACAAGGAAAATAGCTTTAGCTTATGTAGAATATCTATGAAGCAACTACGATATTCTTTAAAAATAGCTGAGGTATTTCTGATGCAATTAAGAGAGAAATTTGTTATCAATGATGGAATTTGACAACACATTTGATATTTTAACTGAAAAGGAGAAAGGAGAAGCAGAAGTAGAAGCAGAAGCAGAAGCAGAAGAAGAAGAAGAAGCAGAAGAAGATGCAGAAGAAGAAGAAGAAGAAGAAGAAGAAGAAGAAGAAGAAGAAGAAGAAGAAGAAGAAGAAGAAGAAGAAGAAGAAGAAGAAGAAGAAGAAGAAGAAGAAGAAGAAGAAGAAGAGAAGAAGAGGAAGGACGAGGAGGAGGAGGAGGAGGAGGGGGAGGAGGAGAAGGAGGAGAAAGAGATTGCAATGGAAGGAAAGTACTGTAATTTGTGAGCAAGATGGAATGGTAGTCTACATAAAAATACAAAAATGTTTACAGGTTTACATATTTCAGTATGTTAGTTTAATATGAAGTCAAACAATAAAGAAATAAAAAATCTTGTAAATCTCAAACAAACTTTACAATTTAGGTGGTGGTGGGGGAGTGTAGTTGTGGAGATGGGAGGGAAGGGATGGTAGGGATAAAACAAAGGAGGAGGCAAAAGAAATGTACTCATTACCTTGCTCATGGCACTGTAATCCCTCTCTACATTATTTTAACAATAAAAAAACTTATTTAAAAATAAAAAATAAAAAAGTCTATGCAGGAAATTTGTAACTTAGTGGTAGAGTATTTGCCTATTAGCTGTGAAGGGTCCTTGTTAATCAGCTGCAAAATGCATAACAGACCAGAAATTTTAAAAAAAATTATACATAAAGGACAATAAAGCACATACTTTGGGACAAGTAAGTGGTTTTCTTCCAAAAAAGGAGTTGCAGCAGATGATTTTGGTGATATATACTTGGAATCCAAACATCCGTTCTTTGGCGTTTCAAGTGTTCAAGGCCAGTCAGCTAAAAAACAAGAGGAGGATGGACATGACAGAAGAAATAATAGAGATCTGAAACAAATTAAACTTCATCTGGATGGTGGGAAGAAGTCTGTCAGCTGTATTTTTTTCTTTTAGAAAGTTTCTAGCCTTTCCACCATGTGAGTACGCAACAAGAGAGCACATTAAAGCTCTGGTAAAGTTGACCTCTCTAGATCTTGTCCTTCGGAATTTCTGTTGAGTACAAATAACTTGCTCTAGGCTATTGGGACCTGGTCTTAAGGAATTTTGCTATAGAATCACAATGGAATTCAAATACACAGCTATACCTATTTCTCTAAAGGAAGACTGATGAATTTGGCACTAGGAGAGTCCAATTTTCTGGGCAGGGGTTCTACCACATATTTTCCCTACTGCAGCCCTTGTTCTTCACTTTGAACATATAAACACACTGTCTTAGATTTCAAGGATTCTGATATACACTCTTTGATAAGAAACTATCATGAGAAATGATGATTCTCTCTATTCTCTCACACCTATAGATGTTAATAACCCACTTCATGGAGATGTATGGCACAAGGCATTTTGCTACAGTATCAGATGATTCTGAAGTGATACCACTATTCTTTTGACAACAGTCATTCTAGATTTAAAGAAAAAAATCATTGAATATCTTGAGTAAATTGAGAGGTCTTTAAAAGCCAAAAGTTAGAGCAACTTTTCAGATTATGGTTGCCATGAAATATCCTACTGGATTTAAATTCCAAGTGATGAAACAGCCACTTTCATGACACACATAAGTATAAAACTTTGTTGGTCTTAATTTCTTCGCATTTTAATGGAAATGACAAAAGTGCCAACTTATTGACTTTATAAGGAGATAGCATTACATAATTAAATTGTCAAAATTCACTGAGTTGAATAGAGAACATGCTTAATTTGTATTAAAGTACTAATGTATTGCCATTAATACATGGATGTGTTTTATTAGTAAATATTGAAAAGGAAAACAAGTATTTCTACAGGGGATTCATCCTGGCAATAGTCACTATACAGTAGGCTGATACTCCCTGCCTTCTTTCAACCACATGCAGTTGTTGAGTGTGATATTGTTTTATTTCTACTCAAGAGCTATGGGATTCATCTTGGATTCCATTTAGAAAACACCAAAGTGCATATGGATATTATAACTTTTTAAAGACCAGAAATGATCTATTGTATGGTGCCAACAATAAATAAACTCCATAACAAATAAAGACTTTAAGCATATGTTAAGCAGTTGTTCAAAGGAGTTATAATTCAACAAATAGGGACACCTGCTGTGCCTTAACTACTTCTTTGAGTTTTCTCGTTCTTGTCAAGTTAAAAAAATATGGATCCACTCTAGGGAAAATTTCCAATTAGACTCTTTGTCATGTGCCCCCTGCACCTAGAAATATATGAGAATCCACTTTGTTTTTAGATTGTTGGAGCAAATTCCAAGACATGCACAAATGGAGAATGGAATCCAATGGTTGGTGTATATTTGACTCTTGCACATGGCCAGGGTTCTAGCAGAAGCAGACATGAGGACATGGATAATACTCAAGGACAAAATCTTTGGTAGCAAACACTAGGACCCGGAAGCCACCAAGAACAGAACGCACTTTCTGATGGACTTGAAGTTCCTGCAACACTACCATGGTAGCAGCAGTGGCATCACTCTGTGTACCTCGCATCCATGTGGAAACCTTGTCAACAGTCCTCCAGTCGGTTCATGCCAAGCTGTGATTGGTCCATGCCAGCCATTCTGAGTGGTCTCTAAGGTCCATTACAGTGCTGGGTGTTCCTCTTAACCTACTAGATTCAGTCCTATGTTGACAATTTTGAGTGTTTTTTTTTTGGAGGGGGGCTAAGTTTTGTTGGGGTTTGGGTATTTTCTTTTCGTTATTGCTCTGGTTTTTTTTATTTTCTGAGCTAAGTTTAGGTAGATTTACTCCTTGCCATCCTAGCAAAAAGATATGAGAACACAGTGAATTATCCTCCAGATCTTAAGAGAAGGAGATTTTCACTGAACAAGACAGTATGAAGGAGATCATTGGCTATGCACGAGGAGATTTTCCCTGAACAATACAGTGTGAAGGAGGAGATCATTGGCTATGGTAGCTATGGATATGTAAAGTTGGCCTAGCACCACCTCATAGACACTAAGATGGTAATGAAAATAATCCTGAAGGGAGAGTTCAATAATTGTCAGATCAAAAATGAGATGGACAGGTTGCGAAGGTAGCTCAGTGTTAGATGTTGCCTTTCATGCATGAGGCCCTGAGTTCAATTCCTCAGCACCACATGAACAGAAAAAGCCAGAAGTGATGCTGTGTCTCAAGTGGTAGAGCGCTAGCCTTTAACTGAAGAGCTCAGTGACAGTGCCCAGGCCCAAATTTCAAGCCCCAGAACCGACAAAACGTTTGAAATGAGATGGACATTATTATGATTTTCACATCACCCACACATGATCAGGTCATTCCAGGTGAGGGAGAAGGAAGAGCACCAATACCTGGCAGTGGAACTTGCCATCCAGAGACCTCCTGCGAGAAATGTGAAAATCATACCACCTATTCAAGAATGAAGTCAGAAGATTGTTTAGACAGATTGTGAGGACTATGCATTACTTTAACGAATATAGAAATGAACATTGAGACATTAAACCCAATAACATCGTGTTGGATGATAAAGGCAATGTGAAGGTCAATGACTTTGGTATGAGCGTAAGGATTTCCCAAGGGTAAGTTGCTGAAGGACATACATGGTACCTTAATTTTGTCCCTATAAAATATTCCTGCATGAAAATTATAATGGCTGTGAAGTAGACATCTTGTTCTTGGGAGTCTCATTCATACTCTATGGGGATGGCAAATTTTCCATTTGAATATATGAATTTTATCCAGATACAGATAATTGTCTTGGAGGTCACATGCATTTCTACATTCATCTGTACCCAAAAGAACAAAATATCATCTTGAAACTGTAAACTGCCTACCCAAACAGAGGCCCAGTATAGAACAAAAAATGGACATTGGGGGCTGTGAAGGTAGCTCAGTTGTAGAGTGCTTGCCTTGCATGCATGAAACCCTGGGTTTGATTCCTCAGTGCCACATGAGCAAAATAAGCTGGAAGTGGTGCTGTGGCTCAAGAGGTAGAGCACTAGCCTTGAGCTGAATAGCTGAGGGACAGTGTCCAGGCCCAGATTTCAGGCCCCACAGCCAAAAATCAATGGACATTGGCTCAAATAATTTGAGGAATGTTTCCTATGTCCTAATGAGCCATTATGTAATGCACTAACCCTTATTATTCTTGCACTCATGTGTGACATGAGGTACAGCCTGCCTGATATAAACAAAATGATATTGGACAGGATATTAAATGAAATCATGGTCATCTATTTTTTTATTAAAAAAGTGTCAAAATAAAATGACAACAGAATTAAATCAGTGCCTTCTTTTGTTTCAGTGTTCCCATCTCCTGCAGATATATAGTATGTACATATGTATATAGCTCACAAAAATATTACATATTAAATATATTATATATAATTATATGTTAATAAATATACATAATTTTGGAGATGCAGTTTCATCCAATTCTCTGCTTTTGCTTCAAGCCAGCATTCTCCTCATCTGAGCCTCCTTCGGAGCTAAGATTATAGAACAGGACCATGCAAAATATTTCCTAATAAATGCAGCAGAGAGTCTGTCTTTAACTTCCAAGAAATACTAAAAACTTGAAGATAGTAGAATGATGAATGTAACATAAAACACTAAACTCAGTGTAAAATTTCCAAAATTTATTTTATACAAAAATTACGGGAGGTGTTCCTGGAAGATGGCTGAGGAGAAGCTGGAGGTTATACAAGTTCTCACATAGAAAGCAGTTTTAGTGTTCCAGTGAACAGTACTAAGCCAGAGAATCACACCAAGTGTGCCATCACAGGACAGAGAATTAGGCGAGAGAGGAAAAATCAAGGCAAAGAGACAGATCTGAGCACTTGCCTGCAGCCACAGTTGCAGCAGCAGCAGCAGCGGTGGTGGCTGTTGCCGCCATACCGGCAACACAGAGAGTCCCGAACAAAGGCACCAGATGTGGCAGGTGAACAGATTCAACTCAACACCAGCAAGAACTGACAAGGTGTAGACACCTTCATCATGCAGTTCACAGACCAGAGATGACCCAGGCACCAAGACTCTAGCATGAGTAGAAGCCTGACATCCTCACTCCTCAGGGAGCAAAAGAAGGAAGGCCACCCCTCTCCCGCCACTACAGGAGATCTCCATTTTTGATACTGACAAAGGCCTGGCTGAGGAGCTAGCACAAACACAGGCCTTGTAAGAAGACAAGAGTCATTTAGCAGGTCAAAGGAATATAACCTGACCTGAGAGGCTCAGCTACATCAAGGGAAAAGTCACTCAGCCCAGGCCGCCAGCCCCAGGAGTAGCTTTCCTCACCAGGTAAACAGAGCTAGAGGATGCCCCTCCCTTAAGCAGCCTTGACAATCAATTGAAATTCAGTAAATAAAAACTCTGAGAATGGTTCCAAGCTGGGCTCTGTGAGTTTCTAAGAAGCTAGATACTCAGGGAAAAGCTGTTGTTTTCTGAAAGGCCTCCACTCTACCCAGAACCTAGCCTCATCACAGCATCTCCAAACTAGAGGAAATGGCCATCTCCCTCTTTTGTGATACTCAAAGCAGATCTCCCTCCCATTGAACTAGCCTGGGAGGAGGATCACAAAATCCTGGGTAAAGCAGATCATTTTTCTGCCTGCTCAAACAAACTGACTTGAGAAACCATCCAAGCCACAGGAAAATCAAACACCACAAGCAGACCAGAGACTCCAACAAGACACTGGTTATGGACACAAGTGAGATACAAGATCTTCCTATCCACGCAAAAAAATCAAAGAACTCTTTTTTTGTAACTTTTATAAAAAATTTTCCAATTTTTTTTAATTTTTAACATTAAAAATTTTTTCTATTAACTTTTTTCTTCCTCTTATAATTTTTTTTCTTTTTTCAAATTGTATTTTGTTTAGCTCTACTGGCCTTTTGATCCTTTTTCCTTTCTCATTCTTTTCACCTTTTCTTCTCTTTCGTTCTTTTTTGCTTGACTTAATTGCTGTTCTACTCATCCTCAGATATACCCGCAGTCGATTATTAGACCTTAACCCCATTGTGAACACAATTAATCCAGAAATTTATTACTCAATTTAAAACCTCTTAGACTTAAATTCCTTAGTATCAAGACTATCTTTTATACCTATATAATATTTTAAGCATTTTTATTTTTAAGTTATTCACATCTCCTTTCTCTACCTCCCCTTCACTTATTCTATTCATGTTGTTCTCTGAATATTACATTCTCATTTTGCATAATTTTAAAGTGTTGTACTTTTATTTATAACTTTTGTTTTTCTATTTTTTCTTCTCTTTTTTTCTTTTTCTTTATTCCTTTTTCTCTCTCTCTACTATCATTCTATCCAACCTATTTCCCGCTTTGAGATTAGGACTTAGTTAACTCTCCCTCTGCCTTTCCACCTCCCTCTATTCCTATTTTTACCCACATCTCTCGCTAAACCTAATAATTTCTGTTTGCCAAATTCTTCTTTGCGGTTTTTAGCCCATTAATACATAGTTGCTTGATGTTGAATAGATATATCTGTTGAACTAGATTGTATCTGCAGACTTTTGATTGTGCAACTACAGACTTTGGTTGATGCTTGCCTTAAAATATTTTTCTAGCACAAAATGTGTTACTTTTCTAGCACAAAATGTGTTACTTTCATCCTAAATGGGCAGAGCAACCTGGAAAAACACAAGAAAAATGGCAAGTTCAGGTATCTCAACTCCCACTCATGAAAATCAGGGGACAGAGCAGATAATGAATAATCCAGAGAAGAGTTCCCAAAAGCTCTACAAGCACTACTGGGAAACATGGTAAATGAAAATATTGAAAACCTGCAAAGGACTCCATATGCGCATGATAAGGAGAGAGAGAAGGCAAAAAAGGTCAATGCAGGAGTATCATGAGCGTGAGGAAGTTACTTAAAGACTGATACAGGAATTGCGTGAGCAACTTGAGAAGTAAAAGAGAAATAAAGGAATGGCATGAGCAGGTTGAGATCAGTCGAAGAGAAAGTCAGGAATGGTGTGAGCAGGCTGAAAACACTCAAAGAGAACTACAGGAATTGTGTGAATGTGAGGAAGCTAATCAGAGTAATAGAGGAATTGAGAGAGCAAGATGAGAATACAGAAGGATCACCAAATACATTCATGGAATCCATAAACAGAAAGCTGAAAGGAATCAGAGAGACCACAAAGGGAATGCTGAATGGAACACAACAGAAGAAATGGGAGTCCAAGAAAACCATAACCAATCAACTTAGTGATTTGAGAATCAACACTGAACATCAAATTAAGGAATGAAAGAAGTTCATACAAGATCTAAAACAAAGTTCAAACAAAGAATTTGAAGCCGTCAAGGATGAGCAACTAGGAGGAAAAGAAATAAAAAAGCAAAGTAGTGATACTTGACAGCAGGTTAGACCATGAAGAAGATTGAATCTCGGGGATTGAATACAGCCTAGATATTATAGAGAAAGACCAAGCAACCATACAAGGCAACTCCATGAAATATGATACATCTACTCAACACTTGAAAGACACCATCAGAAGGCCTAATCTGAGGATAATGGTTGTAGAGGAACACCTAGAGAGAGAAGTTAATGGTCTAGGAAATTTGTTTAACAGGATCCTAGCAGTGAACTTCGCAAACATGCAAAAAGATAGGCCTGTTCAGATACAAGAAGCTTTTAGAACTCCAAACAAACCAGACCAGAAAAGGACATGCACCGTCACATTACAATCCAAACTGGATCAATTCAGACCAAGGAAAAGATCCTTAAAGCTGTCAAGGAGAAAAGATCAATCACCTACAAAGGGAAACCAATTAGAAACACTTCAGATTAATCAGAGAAGACAATTAAAACAAGAAGAGCCTGGAATGATGTATGCCAAGCCCTAAAAACAAACAACTATTAACCAAGAATTCTGTGCCCAGCTAACCATTCCTGCATAACCACAGGTCAAATAAAATCTTCCATAGCAAACAAAAGTTGAAACAATATACCTCCACCAAACGAACCCTACAAAATATTCTTAAATATGTCCTACACATAGAAAACCAACAAGACCACAATAAAGGACAAGAAACCACAACCAAACTGAGAATCCAACAATCATAGGAAGAACCCAGTTGTTGCAGCCCCCAAGAAGGTGGATATAATGTCAGGAACTCCCAAATACCTCTAAGTACTATCTCTCAACATTAACGGACTTAACTCTCTAATTAAGCGACATAGACTGTCTAGTTGGATTAAAAAGCAAGATCCTTCTATCTGCTGCCTTCAGGAGTCACATCTTGCCCATAAAAACAAACACATTTTCAATGTTAAAGGCTGGAACAAAATCTACCAACCAAATGGCCCCCATAAACAGGCAGGAGTTGCAATCCTAATATCAAATAAAATGGACTTCAAATTAAAATTAGTGAGAAGAGATAAAGAAGGTCGCTCCATACTAATTAAGTGATCTCTCCTTCAGGAGGATATTACAATTCTAAATATCTATTCATCAAACAACGGAGCACCTAAATTTATGCAAGAAACACTACTTTCCCTCAAATCCCACATGGATCCAAAGACATTAATTGTTGGGGATTTTAACACACCACTTTCCCCACTAAATAGATCAACTTAGAAAAAACTCAACAGAGAAACCACAGAGCTAAACAACCGCATTAATCAATTAGATTTAACAGACATTTACCAAATATTTCACCCCACAGCGTCAGAATACACGTTTTTCTCAGCAGCACATGGAACATTTTCTAAAATAGACCATATTTTAGGACACAAAGCAAACTTGTCCAAATTCAGAAACATTGAAGCTATACCTTGCATTTTCTCAGACCACAATGGAATAAATTAGAACTCAACACTAAAAGCCACCAAAAAAATTCCTGTAACACGTGAAGGCTGAACAACACACTCTTGAAAGACCAGTGGGTCATGGAAGAGATTAGAAATGAAATTCAAATGTTCATGCCATTCAACAAAAATGAACACATAATATACCATCTCCTCTGGGACACAGCAAAGGCAGTACTCTGAGGCCAGTTTTATAACTCTGAGTTCCTATATTGACAAATTGGAGAGATCTGCAACCAACAATTTAATGAGACATCTGAGCCTCCTTGATAAAGAACAGCAAGAGAAACCCCTATCCAGTAGATGTAAAGAAATAGTTAAAATTAAATGAATTAGAATTAAAAAAAAACATAAAAAGAATCAACAAAATTAAGAGTTGGTTCTTTGAAAACATTAAAAAAAAATTGACAGACCCTTAGAAATCTTATCAGAAAAAGAAGAGAACACACCTAAATAAATAAACTCAGAGATGAGAATGCAAACATCACAACAGAAACAACTAAGATTCAAAACATTATAAGGGAATACTTCTCAAAACTTTATGCTAATGTTTGAAAACTTGGCAGAAATGGACGTTTCCTAGCAAATATTGACATTCCAAAACTAAACCAAGATGAGTTAAACCAGCTTAACAGGCCCATATCAAGCATTGAAATAGAAACAGCAATAAGAGACTTCCCATGTAAGAAAAGCCCAGGACCAGTTGCTTTTACAGCAGAATTCTACAAGGCCATCAAAGCAGAGCTCACACCAATACTCCTCCAACTCTTCAATGAAATTGGAAGAGAAAGTTCAGTACCAAACACATTCTATGAAGCTATCAAAACCAGGCAGGAGCTCATCAAAGAAACAGAAATGTAGACCCATTTCTTTGAGGAATATTGATGCAAAACTTCTCTACAAACTTTTGGCTAATCAACTTCAACAATTCTTCCAAAAAATTATACACCGTGATCAAACAGAATTGATTTCTGGGATGCAATGCTGGTTCAATATATGCAAATCAATTAATATAATTCATCACATCAACAGGAGCAAGGATAAGAACCACATAGTTACCTCAATAAATGCAGCAAAAGCATTTGACAACAACCAACACCCTTTATGATGAAGGTAATTGAAAAATTAGGAATCCATGGAACATTCCTCAATAAAATAAAGGCTGTCTATGACAAACCTACAGCCAGCATTATACTTAATGGTGAAAAACTTAAGCCATTTCCTCTTAACTCAGAAACGAGACAAGGATGTCCACTCTCTCCACTTCTTTTCAATCTAGTATTAGAATGCCTAACTACACCAATAAGTCAATATGCAAACATAAAGGGGATCCAAATAGGGAAAGAAGAAGTAAAACTCTCCCTCTTTGTAGATGACATGATCTTCTATTTCAATAATCCCATAGACCTAACTCCCAAATTACTCAAGCTGATTCAAAACTTTGGCAATGTAGCAGGGTATAAAATTAACCCTCAAAAATCAATGCATTCCAACAATGAAAAAAGGGTAGCTGAAATTAGGAAAGCAGCTTCATTCCTAATAGACCCAGAAAAAAATAAAATACCCAGGAATTAAGTTATCCAAAGTAGTGAAGGACCTCGAAGATGGAAAATTTAAAAACTTGAAAAAGGAAATCAAAACAGAACTTAGAAAGTGTCAAAAACTCCCGTACTCCTGGATTAGAAAGATCAATATCGTGAAAATGGCAATACTTCCCAAGGCTATCTACAAATTCAATGCAATACCTATCAATATTCCACAATCATTCTTCAAGATAATAGAATAGGCAATGCAATAATTCATATGGAACAATAAAAGACCTCGAATAGCAAAAAGGCTCCTCAACAGAAAGAACAGTGCTGGCAGAATATCAATACCAAATTTCAAACTCTACTATAAAGCCATAGTAATCAAAACAGCTTGGTACTGGCACAAGAACAGACCTCAGGACCAATGGAATAGAATTGAAAACCCAGAAATGAACCTACAGACCTATAGCCATCTAATCTTCGATCAAGGAACTAAAAAAAATATAATCGAAGAAAGACAGCGTCTTCAGTAAATGGTGCTGGCAAATTTGGTTAACTACTTGTAGAAAACTAAAGCAATATCCATATATATCACCCTGTACCAGAATCAGCTCCAAACGGACCAAAGACCTCGGAGTCAAAACAGACACTTCAAACATTATAAGATGGAATCGGAGAAACTATGGGTCTCCTGGGGACAGGTCGAAATTTTCTTAATAGAAACCTAGAAACCCATCGAATCAAAGAAAGGTTGGACAAATGGGATTGCATGAAATTGCAGAGCTTCTACATGGCAAAGGATATAGCAATATCAATAGAAACCCCACAGATTTGGAGAAGATCTTCACTAGCCTGACAAGGGTCTCATATCTAAAATATACCTGGAACTCAAAAAATTAAATCTCCCAACAACAAATTTTCAAAAAAAAATTGCCCAATAAATAAGTGGGATAAGACTTATAGAGAAACTTCTCTGAAGGGGAAAGAAGGATGGCCAATAGACACATGAAGAAATGCTCAAGCTCTCTAGCCATAAAAGAAATGCAAATCAAAACAACATTGAGATACCACCTCACCCCAGTTAGAATGGCTATAATCAAGAACTGTAACAACAACAGATGCTGGAGGGGATGTGGACAGAAGGGAACTTTACTGCATTGTTGGTGGGAGGGTTAACTTGTTCAACCACTTTGGAAAGTAATATGGAGGTTCTACAAAAGACTCCATATAGAGCTACCCTATGACCCAGCATTCCCACTTTGGGGCATTTAACCAAATATGCAAACAAGACCATACCAAAGCTACCAGCACAACTATGATTATTGCAGCATTATTTACCACAGCTAAGAAATGGAACCAACCCAGATGCCCCTCAGTAGATGAATGCATCAAGAAAATGTAGTATATATACACAATGGAATTCTATGCCTCCATCAAAAAGAATGACATTGCCCCATTTGTTAGGAAATGGAAAGACATGTAAAAATTATATTAAGGGAATTAAGCCAGGCACAAAGATACATAGGTCCCATGGTTTCCCTTATTTGCAATAACTAGTACATGTCTGAGTCAAGCAGAAAACGTCAGATAAGTTGATGTTAGGGAAATGAACCATAAGATATGTATTCAAATGTTTTTTTTTCTTTCATGCTATTGTCTCTAACACATTTAGAAGACTATTTCTTCATTGCTTTTTATGTCCTTCTCCCACGGTATAACACCCGCTTTCACTGTATTTGATGTTGGTATAATTTGTGGAGGGAGAGGGGAAAAACATATCGTTTACATAGGTATACAGGTGAACCCATTACAACAATGAGACGTACAAGCAGTTATGTGGAAGATGAACTTTACAAATTTGTTAGGCTGTGGGGGAAGGAGGATTGGGGGGCCAGAGGATAGGATGGGAAGGGGAAACAAAGGACGAGGCTACAATGCTTGATAAGAAATGTACTCATTATCTTGCCCATGTAATTGTAACCCCTATGTACAGTATTTTCACAATAAAAAACATACTGCAAAAAAATTAGGGGCAGTGTTATTCGATTTTCCATGAAAAAAGATTAATAAAAAATTAAAGACAGATATAGATCCCACTTGGAAATGTGAAAGTAAGTGGACTGCCCATATGTTTACGTCCTAATACTGGCCCACAACCATACATTAAATTAGTTTTTGTAAGTCTTTTATTGTAAAAATACTGTACAGAGGTGTTACAGTTAAATGAGCAAGGTCATGAGTACATTTCCTGTCAAGCATTGTAGCCTCCTCCTTTGTTTTTCCCCTACCTTCCCTTCCCTTCCACCTACACAACAACTCAACTCACCTCCAAATATGCAGAGATCGTTTTTAATCTCGTGTCTTGTATATCACATTTTTACAATGGGTTAACCTGTATGCCTATTTAAACATTTTCTGTTTTCCCTTACCCTCCCCAAATTATAGAAATGTATATACAAGATGCAGGGCACCAGAATCAAATACAGTGAAAACAGGGATTGTACCTTCTGGGAGGATCATATAATGTAACCAGAAATCACATGGTACCGTATAAATACATTAGAAACAACAACAAGAAAGGAAAAACCACTTGTGTCCCTATCTTGGTGTTCATTTCACTTAACTTCATCTTATCTGGTCACTTGTACATAGCTTTTGACCTTTTCTGCTTGTCCTAGGCATATACTAGCTATGGCAAATAAGGGAAACCATGGGACCTATGTTTCTTTGGGCATGCCTTACTTGACTTAATATAATTTTTCCAAGTATTTCCATTTCCTAACAAATTGGACGATATCATTCTTTCTGATAGAGACATAGAATTCCATTATAGATAGATAGATAGATAGATAGATAGATAGATAGATAGATAGATAGATAGATAGATAGATAGATAGATAGATAGATAGAGATAGATAGATAGATAGATATAGATATAGATACATCTCTCTTTATATATATATATATATATATATATATATATATATATATATATATATACATTTATAATCACCTTTCTTGATCCATTCATCTACTTAGGGCCTTCTGGGTTGGTTCCATATTTTATCTATGGTAAATAATACTACAATAAACAGCGTTTTGTTGGTAGCTTTAGTATGGCCTTGTTAGTGATCATTTGTGTAAATGCCTGAAAGTCGGATTGCTGGGTCATAGGGGAACTCTATGTGGAGTCTTTTGAGGAACCTTCATACTGCTTTATAAAGTGGCTGAACAAGTTTTGTTAGTGATCATTTGTGTAAATGCCTGAAGGTCGGATTGCTGGGTCATAGGGGAACTCTATGTGGAGTCTTTTGAGGAACCTCCATACTGCTTAATAAAGTGGCTGAACAAGTTTTACACTCCCACCAACAATGCAGTAGAGTTCCCTTTTGGCCACATCGCCTACAGCATCTGTTGCTATTAAATTTCTTATTTATAGCCATTCTCACCGGGGAAAGTTGAATCTCAATGTGGTTTTGATTTGCATTACTTTTATGGCTAGAGAAGATGAGCATTTCTTCATGTCTGTATTGGCCATTGTTATTTCCTCTTCTGAGAAGTTTCTCTTTAAGTCTTTAGCCCACTTATTTTATCAGGCAGTTCTTTCTTTGATACTTTTTTGTTGGAGGATTTAGTTTTTTGAGTTCCAAGGGTATTTTAGATATGAGACCCTTGTCTGTTGTATGGCTAGTGAAGATCTTCTCCTAACCCATGGGCTTTTTTTTTATTGATTTTGCTAGCTATGTCCTATGTCATGCAGAAGCTCTGCACTTTCATGCAATCCCATTTGTGCAACCGTTCTTTGATTTGTTGTGTTTCTAGTTCTCTATTAAGAAAATTTCTGCCTATGCCAAGGAGACCTAGGGTTTCTCCTATTCCATCCAGTAATGTTATTAGGGTATCTGCTTTGACTCTGAGGTTGATCATTAATTTTGTAGGCCAAACTTGGGTTTTTTCCATCTTTTGTGTTCATAGGAGTGTCTGTATTTTGTGAAAACAGGCTGCTCTACAAGGTATCATTCCGGGTTATGTAGTAGTTATTACATGGCTCCTTGTAAGTATTGTGTAATGACATTGAGCTTTCTAATGATTTACCTACATAAATCTATTAATGTTAATTGTCATGAAGAATGTCAAACCTCCATTTATGTGCCCATCTCCATCGTTGCTCTCCCTATTGTCTAGCAGTTTATATCACAGTCAGTATAACTGAAGCTGGCACATGGAACAGACATGGACTCTATGGATCCTGGCTGTTAATGGTCCCAAGTACAGCAAATATCAGAATCAATGAGATCAAAGCAGTTGTCCCAGGTGCCTAATTGTATGAATGTCCTTGGCTTCCAATAGACTCACCTGCCTCTGTCAGAAGCGTGGTAATGGTTTATCACCATGAAAGCTTACACGGAAGCTTAATTTCTCAGTGTAGCCATGTCAGGAGGTGGAACTTTTAAGAGAGATTTCAGTCATAAATGGATTAATACAATCTCATCAACTCTGTAGGGACTAACATTATCACTGTTAACAGTTTTTGAAAGCAACCTATGCCCCTTACTCCCTGTCATTCTAGCACATGCTATGATGCCAAGATCTTCTGTGATATGATTCACCAAGGGGACCTTGTCCCAGGTGCTACCATGCAATTTAGACTTTCCAGCCACTACTATTGTGATTGAAATAGACCTTTTATTCCTTATGAAGTGTACAGCTTCAAAGGATTTTGTTAAACCATAACAATATGGACTAAGATGCTATTCTTTTTATCTTTTTCATGGAACTGATGATTAAACTGAGGGCCTTACACTTACTAGGCAAATATGGTACCAGTTGAGCCAGCATGCCCCCAATCAATTTTTTTTTCAGCTTGCTTTTCATATATGGTCTTGTGCTGACTTCACTCAAGCCACCCTAAGTACCCCATCCTCCTATAACTCTACCTCCCAATATCTGGGATTACAGGCCTGTGACACCACAGTTTGCCTGTTAGAATATGCTATTCTTTTGGGGAAAGAGATACAGACCCTTGAGATGCCTATGTGGGTTTTGTGTGTGTGTGTGTGTGTGTGTGTGTGTGTGTGTGTGTGTGTGTGTGTGTGTGTGTGTGTGTGTGTGTGTGTGTATTCAGGAGAACTGTTCTTGGTGATTTACTTAGTACTGAGGGAGAGTCTTCCTGAAGAATCTGTATTCTTCGTTCCTTTCACTGAAAAAGAAATGCTTCTCTGCGTGCAAGTGTCTCTCAACTGTAATCCTAGCTCTTCAGAATGCTGAGATTTGGGGATAACATTGTTAAACCAGGTGATCCAGGAAAAGTCCATGACACTCTTATCTCCATTTAATCACCAAAAAAGTTAAAAATGGAGCTGTGGCTTAAGTAATAGAGCAATATGCTTGAGGAAAAATATACGAATAGCACCTAGACTCTTATTAAGGCTCAGGACCAGCACCCGTACAAAATCTCCAGATCACACTTATGCCATTACAAGTCGCCATTATGTCTAATGGATTATTTCTACAGGACAGTTGCAATGTAAAAAAAATCTTTTATTTCTTTATAAGATATGTTCTTTCTGGACCAGCTTTATGCCCCATTTTTCTTGCTGGAATGATGTCTTGATTTTGAAGTAGAGGAAATATTCAGTGCGGAATCCCTCCCTTATCCATTATTAACATGTTCTCTCTTTTATTTTTTGGCAGTCTTTGGCAATGAACTCAGGTCCTGGGCACTGTCACTGAGCTTCTTCTTTGCACAAGGCTAGCACCATATGCACAGCGTAACTTCTGGCTTTTTCTGTTTATGTGGTACTGAGTAATTAAACTCAGGGCTTCATTCATTCTAGGCAAGCGCTCTACACTAAACCACATTCCCAGCCACATGTTCTCTTTCTAAAATGTGTGTAACATGTTTACCTCTGTCCCATCTCTGAAGCCACTACTCTTGAATATATCCTCAGTTTAACTACTAACTACTTTTCATTCCCTATAACTGCCTAATTATTTTCCATTGGACCCATGGAACTATCTTTCATTTTCTTAAATTTCACACTTCATTGTCTAAATTCAAACAATACCTCAATGTTACCAGTGTCTGAAATTGAGGACACTTAGAATAATAAAAATATTTTGCTACTTTTTTTGGCCGTGGGCTTGAACTCTGGACCTTGGGCACTGTCCTTCAGCTCTTCAGCTCAAGGCAAGTCCTCTACCACTTGAGCCACAATGCCACTTCCAGTTTTCTGAGTTTATTGCAGATAATAATCTCTCAGCCTTTCCTGCCCGGGCTGGCTTTGAACCGGGAGCATCAGATCTCATCCTCCTGAATAGCTAGGATTACAGGAATGAGCCCCCAGTGCCCAGCTAATAAATAGCTTTTCATATGTATCAGGTGATACACAACAACTCAGACCCTTGGGGAATCTTTTATCTTCCAGTCTGGGCAGGATATAACCCCACAATAGACTCTGGTAGGTAGCAAAATTAAAGAGATTCTACAAATATAATTAGTTCCCACAAGAGTTGGGTATGAGTTACTTCCAAGGAGTGAGTGCAAATTAAGGCTTTTCTAGAAGTCAGTGAAGCCAACAGAATGAATCCAACAGTAAGGAGAATATGTTTGTCAAGAAAGTATGGGGGTGTCTAGGAGCTGACAACAGTGGTTGTATGATAGGTGACCAGAGAGCAGAAACCACTGTCTCACAACCTCAGGACCTAAACCCAACCAGGCATCCCTTAAGCTTGGAAGAGATCCCCACATTCCATTAGAGACAATAGCCTGGTGGCCCCCTGTTAGAAACTGAGCAGTTGCTATAGACAAACCACACCCAAACTACCATCCCAAATTTCTAACCTACAATATTTGGTATTCAATGGATTAACAAAGAAATTTCTAGTAATTTGCCACATAATATGACAGAATAAATGCATCTCTCAGAGCACTGGTGCCTCACACCTGTAATCCCAGTTACATAGGTGACTGAGATCTGAGTATCCAGATTCAGAGGGATTTCAAGCATCAATATCTGTGATATTCATATTGCCAATAAATAACAAAAACCTGGAAATGGTGGTATGGCTTATGTAGTAGGGCAACAGCCTTAAGGGAAAAGATAATTAAAAGCACAAGACACTAAGTTGAAACTCCAATACCAGCACATACACACACACACACAAAAAAAAAACACAAAAATAGAATAGAAAAATGAAAACATTTGTTGAAGACCACCTGGTATTTTCTCTGCTCTGGGTAAAACTCTAATTTTTCTCAAACTTTTTCCTTATGCTTGAAGTAATTTATTAAAATTCTATAACACCACCATAAAGATATCTAATTACACAACTACACAAATGTGTAGGCCACAGCCATTTCTATATATCATATTGTAATTGTTACTGCAAACAAAGTACCTTTCCTACTAATTTAATCTAATTAATTGGAAAAACAGGATTTGTATCTTAGTTGAAATTAAACTTAAACTTCTTAACTCATCAAAAGGAGTATGTGGGTGCTGTCACTGAGAGAAGCATAGAGCTGTTTGACATCAGGGGAGTTCCTCTGATAAAGCAAGGTCTATCATAAAGTCATGTAGATAATTGTTTATCTTTGCTCTTTATCATTCTTGGTGTTACACCTTTTGAGTTATTGATTATTTATTTGGCAACTCACCCTTTAGTATATGTCTTCCAGTAAAAAATACATTTTGCCATACAACAGATGTTTATCCTTTAGATGAGGAATGCATCTTGTTGTTTCTCATGGTTTATTTAGAAGCAAAGAGGAAGTGCTTGCATGTTTCTAAATATCTTGTTTCTTTCTGATTTCCTGTCTGCCATTCCTCAAGGCTTATTTTTCCTAATTGATGGTGCCTCCAATCTATACAAATTGCTATTAAGACATCATACTATTGCATTCAATGTATAAATTGTTTTTGATGGAAATTAATACCTACTTGATGCTGTGTGTTGCTGTTCACAATTGAGCCATGGTTTTCCTTTTAGCTCTAGTTATATTATTTTTGTAAGGGTTAATTTTCTTTATAATGTATGATGTATTTTGTGTTAGATAGTTCTTAGTGTGTTTTATTGGATTGTATTGGTATGAACAACACTGGGGATTGAACTCATACCTCGTTTATGGGAAGAAACACTCTACCACCTAAGTGACGATCAGCTATGGCAATTTTTTTGTTTTTTGTTTATTTGTTTTTCTTGGTCATGGGGCTTGAACTCTGGGCCTGCGTGATATCCCTCAGCTCTTCAACTCAAGGCTAGTGCTCTACCATTTTAGCTACAGTGCCACTTCCAGTATTCTGCGTGGTTATTTGGAGATAAGTGTTTCATGGGCTTTTCCTTCCCAGCCTGGAGTTGAACCACAGTCCTCAGATCTTAGCCTCCTGAGTAGGTTGGATTACATGTGTGAGCGACTGCCACCCGGCTATGGTAGTTTTTTCTTTTAACAATTGAAATGATTAATTTTTGTCCTAATTTAATTTAATATTTTTATCTGTTTTTTTTCATCCCATGGAATTGAGTATAGGACCCTTTATATGTATGTATGTGAGTGCTTCTATGTACATATGTGCCAATACTGAGGCTTGAATTTCCTTAACTTTTTCCAAGCAAGGTTGACCCTACACCACTTGAGCCAGACCTTCAGGTTTTTTGCTGCTTAATTGAAGGCAAGAATCACTGATTTGCTACTTTGAAGGATTAATTTTTGGATGGCAGTTCGGAGCCAGACTGTGCAGTCTCCTTATCTCTTCCCTCTAATAAATTACTCAGGAAACGCTTCAAGTGTCACTGTGGCTCAAGAGGTAGAGCACTGCCCTTAATGAAAAGCAACTCATATACTGTGCCTAGGCCTGAATTTAAACCCTGGGGACAGCGCGTTAAAAAAAAATAACATACTCTGAATTGTTTGACCAGTCTAGCTTTAAACCATGATCCTATAGATCTCAGGTCTGAAATAGCTGGGATTACAGGTTTGAGCCTTTAGTTATAATAATAGCTTTCTATTATTTTCAATCATTATTATTGACAGTTGCTTTAAAAAACACATATTGCTAAAAGTAGCTCATGTTAATAATCCTTGATATTATGGAGGGTGAGACATAAGAACCTCAGTTTGAAGTTGGGCCCAATGACAGAATGTCTGAGTCTTATCACCAACTAACAACCAAAAGGTTGGATGTAGAACTGTGGCCCAAGTTTTAGAGTCATAGCCTTTATCAGAAAAAGCTTAAGGACAGTGCTCATGCAATAAGTGCAAGTCTCAAGATCAGCACAAAAAAATAAAATAAACAGAACCCAAAATAATCCCAGGTATGGCTAGTGATAGTTTGCCTAATATCCTGAATTTTATAGCCACCACAAAGAAAAATAGACAAACCAACAAATTACGTATCCACAGCCAGATGAAACTTTTCCTGATATATCTGCACTAATTATATTTTTAAAAAGTCTTACACTCTTTCATTTAGAAAGTTAACCTAAAAATAACGCCAGTTGAATAGAAATTGTATGTGATGACTACTTCAGCAACAAAATATTTTTTAGTTTTTTTTAAAAAGGACGTCACCTATTTGTCACCATATATATATATATATATATATAAATTATTAAAATTTCAACTAAATATTAACTTCACTATCCTCTAAATTGAAGTGTTTACCTATATTTTATATCAGAGTGAGTTGTATAAACATTAGGGAGTTAACTGAGGCAATGAAAAGGGGTGCAGGAAGAAATGTTCCTTTCAGAGCAACTTGGTTTGAGGCTGGCCACCAAGGTACGTCTTCAAGAGGCCAGGGCTGTTTCTCTTTCCTAAGGTGCCTTTCCTTGATTGGTCCTCTTCCTCTTGAGTCTAATAAAAGGAAGTGCTTATATGTGGGAGAACAACAGCAGCTTGAGTTGAAGATTTTCCTTAAATCCTCTTTCTTGTGTTTAAATGCAGGAACTAGAAAATTCACTGGCTGCATGAACTCTAACTTTGAAAGAACTTCCAAGTATGAAGACTAACCTGAGCCAGCACATTGTGGAGGAGGACATGGTGGTGGCAAAGAACAGATAGAACTTTTTCACAGAACATGCACATTCTTCTCCTGTGTGTAAGTCAGTAAGTCTGCATATAGGAAACTTCAATGTCCCAAAATTCCAATGTAAGAAAGGAGCTTTAATTTTGTTAAAGTTCCTTTTCAGTGGGATCCATGCTTCTCCACTGTTCCTTTAGATTCTGCAGTTTTAGAAGGCAGTAGCATGCTTAACAGAAACAACCACTTGCTTGCACAGCACTGGATGCTGCAAGTCTGTACACATTTATGGAAAGTGTTAAAACATACTTCATCAGGGAGGAGAACAATGAGAGGGATGGTATTCTAATGGGGTTCAACTATTATTGTTTAGATGGTGACAAGTGTTGTCTGTATGTTGAGAAGCCTCTCTCCTTGCTTGAGCAACACCTCATCTGAGCCTAACAGCTGGGATCGTATTGGGCTCCTCTACATAAACATATAATCAGCTACTTTTTAGAAGTTCTGGGTTTTATAAACTATTAGAAGCTATCAGATTAACTGCTTGAACTCAAGAGGGTACGGGTACTTAGCTGTTCACTTCTACTCAGGATAGTCCGGGTTAGTGTATTAGACAGTTTATATAAGTGATAAAATCAAAGCAAATGGAAGGCTTCAAGTAGTCTTAAAGATCTTTAAGAACATAAAATTCAGTGGAAAGTGGCACTGTGGTTCAAAGTGGTAGATCACAGGCCTTGAACAAAATATTCTCAGGGACAGTGCCCAGGCCCTGAGTTCAAACCCTACCATCGCCAAAAAAAAAAAATTGCTTGTCTCATTTTGAAATGTCAATTTAAGCTTGTTATTTAAATTTTATACAAAAAGAAAGTTTTTGGTCTCCTAGGAAAGTTCTCCAAAAATTAATGTAGAGCAGAAGAGAAGAATGTAGAACCATTGTGAGATTAATTAGGAATTCAGAGCTATGAAAGACTAGAGTTTTAAAAGCTGAAATAAATACATGTCAGAGTGATGGAAACAAACTTAGCTTTCTAGGGATAGACTTTCAAGTCTTTTCAACACATTTGGATGGTTAGATGATGCTACATTTTTTAATTTTGCCTCACTCTGTCTTGGCGAGGTTTTTGTGGGTAAGAAGAAAATCCATTTTTCTTACCTATTTATGAACTGCACGATAAAACTTTAGCAAAGGACCTTCTGTGGCCACTTTTTAACTGGAAGTATTATAAGTTTTTTAAGACCTCAGAATCCTTTTGTACTGTTAGCCAGGCTGTTTTGAACTATTTACTTTCAAATTTATTAGCATAATACATTTATCATTGTAGGGAGGAGAATCCTATGCTGAATAAAGTCTACTTGCTGGGGTTGTTCGTAAGCAATGAGCCATTGGGTATTTCTGGCTTAGCCTGTGTAGAGTAGACTGGATTGAGGTGACATTTCCATGATTTATAAGTAAAATCACCCTGCTCTACTAGAAGTGTGGGATCAAAAGAGTGATGGGCATTGGTTTAAGATTTCTTTTATTTTGCTATGTATAAATCCTCCATCATATATTTGGCTTTAATCTTCCTAATATGTTGTATTTTAAATATTTGGTTTTAGTATGATGTGAATTATAGTTTTTAAATTAAATAAGCAGGACATGTGACCTGAATGAGATAAGAATTTAATTAATTTTTTGGTGGGGTCCAGTCTTGGGGCCTGAACTCTGGGCCTGGTCGCTGTCCCTCAGCTCTTCAGCTCAAGGCTTGCACTCTACCAGTTGAGCCACAGCGCCACTTCTGGCTTTTTTTCTTTTTTATGTGGTGCTGAGGAATCGAACCCAGGGCCTCATGCATGCAAGGAAAGCGCTCTACCACTGAGGCACTTTCCCAGCCGTAGAATTTGATTAATTTTAAAAGGGAAAATATTATCAGAATTAAATCGTCACTCAAAAATCAATATTGAAAGGACATAAAGCAGAAGAATTTATGTGGTGCTTTATATATTCAGCCTTTCTTGCTTATAAGGTTTGCTGTGACCTGTTAGTAACAGATTTGCAATGGGTAAAAGTCCAGTTGTTCAAAAAAAGTTGTTACTTCAGCAAAGTTATGACAATGTATGAGAATGTTGAACCCTAGGTTTTTAAGAGGAAGAAACACAGATGTAAGACCTCAAAGATGCAGACTAAAATGAATGAAATTCACAGTCCATTAAAAGGAGTGTTTGCTATCTTCAACAGCCAAATGCATTTTTCTTTGCATGTGACTATCAGCAAAGATAAGATTGTAGACAGACTCAGTTCGTGGTTCTTATTCAATGAAGAGAATAAGGAGCTGTGTGGATGGCTGGTGTAGATGGACAACAGTTCTACAGACAGCAGACAGCATCATTGAAGAAAGGCTTGAGAAGTTTCAGAAGGTGAGCCAACAGTGTCCAGGCAGGTGTAGTTTGAACACCCTTCTCACTGTTGAGAATCACATGTTACAGGCATGTTTCCTATAAGGGTTGAAGAGAACAGTTGCTTTGTTGGCATTGGCAAGTCAGATAGGAGGACTTGCGTGGGTCTCCTGAAGTATCTTGGTGTCTCAGACCAGTGAATGTTATTGCACAAGAACAGAGGTCATCTACAATGAAGTTGATGATTTCAGATAGTCATTAGGCCTCAGATGAAATGCAGCTCAGTAATACATGTAACAAGAGTGGTATTCATATAGTTAAATGAAACTGAGTTATATACACTTGTGAGTTCCCAAGGAAATTAGAATGGAAGATATCCATGAGAGAAATCAGTGGGGCTGTTACATCAAGAAAGTAAGAACAAACCATAATTTGAATATGTTTAGTGAGCCTTTCTTGACTTTCCAACCTTTCCCTGTGAAATTGCATTAACTATCACGTATGATGAGAATTTCTCATTCATAAAACTCTTTAGGAGTCACGCCATGTTTGTGGCTAAGGAATAAATGCTTTTGAAGGCTGGGCACTAATGGCTCAATCTGTAATCTTAGCAACTCAGAAGTCTGATTACTGAAGATTGAAGTTCAAATCTAGTCCAGAGAAAATCTCCCTTTAGTCCTCAAAACCATGGAAATGTAGCTTTAGCTCAAGTTATAGAGCACCTTCCTTAACAGATAAAGCTAAAACACCATGCCCAGGTCTTGAATTGAAGTTCTCAGAGTGGAACAAATAAAAGTAAAAAAGAGAGATGCAGTAATAATGGAGCTTTATGTTTTCATAACTTACCAGGACCATATGGAGGTCATACCCGTGTTAAGTTAAAAGAAGGCCCAGCTGAAGCAAATGGGTGAACAGTTGAAAAGGGCCAGCAGCAAGGCAAGAGTGTTCAAGATGGATGGCAAGCTTAGCAACATCAAGGACATTCATCTTCAAGAAAGCACATCTCTCTAATTACATATTCACCTTTCATTATTCTCCTCATCGCTATGAACATCCTCTAAGATTGGCTACACTTATCCACGAGAGTCAGCCGACCACAGCATATGATTTATGACATTTCCTGCATAAAGTTGCTTGTTCTCATTGTCATCAGCCTTTCAGCAGCTTCAGTGAAGAGCATGTTCTCCCACTTTGCCTGTAGTCAATAGTACCCTCTTCTATTTCCCTGCAAAGAAACTGTGGCTAGCAGGCTTGAGAATTGTTACATTCAGAGGTTCTTCAGTTTTGCATTTTTTCTTTCATTTCTTGGTAGGTGAGTTGGAATAAAAAAAACAAATAAGCAATTTGTTTTAGTTTAAAGGAAAAATATTTATTTGAAAACACAAGTTATCATTATTTGAAATTATTTTTAATTTAAATATAATAGGGATGGTTTTAGTGCTGCATGCCTTCAAACCTAACTATTTAGAAAGCTGAAAGCTGGGGCTGGGAAGGTGGCTCAGTGGTAGAGTGCTTGCCTTGCATGCATGAGGCCCTGGGTTCGATTCTTCAGCACCACATAAGCAAAAAGAAAAAAGCCAGAAGTGGTGTTTTGGCTCAGTGGTAGAGCGCTAGCCTTGAGCTGAAGAGCTGAGGGATAGCGCCCAGGCCCAGAGTTCAGGTCCCACGACCAGACCCCCCCCCAAAAAAAAGAAAGCTGAAAGCTGAGGATCATATTTTCAAGACAAAGTAAAATTTACCATGAGACTCTTATCTTCAGCTAAGAACCAAAAGCTACAGGGGGAGCTGTGGCTCAAATGGAAGAATGCCAACCTTGAGCAAAAAGCAAAACCAAAAGAAACTAAGCCCTGAATTTAATTCCTACTACTAGCACAAAAATATGTATGTGTGTATATATATGCATATATTCATATATGTGTGTCATATCTATATAAATTGTATATGCATATGCATGTATATATAATTATATAATAAATTTTTAGCAAGTGTCAAGAATATGCAAGCAAACATTTAGTCTTGCTCCTAAAAACAGATTCATATGTAAATATGAACCCCTTGAATTTATAGGAGCCAACAAATATAGAAACGTAAACCACCAGACTAGAAATTGATAGAATGGATTTTGTTATAGAATAGAGTGTATGCACAAGATTAGGCATATGATAGTAAGTCATTTCCCAAAACATTGAAAGCAAAAGCGTAATAGTACAAGAAATCATATTTAGAAATGGACTATGCCACTCAATGGACAGGTAGATCAGGAAAATAAAACTGTGCATTTTCCCTTCTACATTTGATTCATATCCCCTCACTAAATTATCTATGATCGGTTCAGTTGCTGCCATAATACCTCTCTGGTGGCTCCACTGTGATTCACTTTATTCTACTGAACCAGAAATGGAGGAGAGACGGACCACAGCACATTTGCTCGTTTCTCAATGAGCAGTGATTGGCAGGGGAGTTTTAAAATGCTACCCATGTTCTTGGTTGCCTAGTACCACCTTGGATTCCAGATTAAATCCTGGTAAACAGATACAGAAGTTACATGTAGTTTATTGTTCCAGATTCACAGCTAAAGAGGCAGATGGGAAATTGGAAGGGTTTGGTGTGAAAGCCACAGGTTTATGCAAAGCAGAAATCAAAGGATGTGGAGATGAAGCAAGCTATCTCGGAGGAAAAGGAGAGACATTTGAAGGTGATGAGCACCTCGACAGTGAAGACAGAGCAAGTGCTCTTGACCATTTCAAATGAGCTCCCAGAATGCCAGGGTAAGAAGTGAGAGCTTCCCAGAGCACTGCTGCTGAGCACTCCTCAGATCCTTTGCTATCATTATAATTGATTTTAGAGAGGAGCAGTGAGGTTTGTAAAAGTTGATTGCAGCTTACTATGTGGAGCCTGTTCTGCAGCATTGTGGAGTGTGGTCCCTCAGGATGCTTAGGGCAAAGATCCTATAGCTCATGTCAAAGAATGCAATCTACTTGGAGTAGACATTTATGGATGGCACATGCCTCATACCAACATGCTGACAATGAGCTGGTAGCAGTAGTTCTCTAAAGATCTAACAGCAAAAACCGGAGAGGGAATTCCTGAGCTCTACACCACAACAGTCTACCATGCCAATTGCTTCTATCCTAGTACTGGCTACCCAGTTTGCACACCCATGACCTTGTTACCCTGATTGTGCCACATCCTAATCCCTCACAATTTTTAGTCTTTCACTTTGTCTTTGTATTCCTGTCCCTGATAAACTGTCTGGATACCTATATTAGGTACCCCAATCCCTTCTAAACTCTTTCTGCAACCCAATATCCTGCCAATGCAACTCAGTGATTAGTCACAATTCCCCTTTCCTTGGTATCCTAATCTCTGCTACTCTGTTCTGCTACCCATAATTCATAACACCATGGTTCCAACCACCTGATCCCTGACACCCCTGTTGCTGATACCCCCTTCCCTAACCAAACAAGGGAAGAATGGGAACAGCCAGTTGAAAAGGGTACTGCTGTCCTCTTGCAGACACATTGGGACAAGTTATTCCTCATGTATTTAACATGAGGGACTAACTGGAGGTGGAAATGAAAGAGGTTACTCAGAGGTGACTAAAATCTAGGGACAATGACGTATCACTGGTTGATAGGAAAAGAAGGGCCCAAAGAGAAAGTTAATGAAAAAAGAAAATTTTACAAAAAATATTGGAAATTATACAATAGGTTTAGCTTATTCTTTTCTAGTAGTGATCTGAATTATTTTTTGACATAGATATATCACTGTTTTGCAGTTTAAAAATTATATGAAAATGCACATTTATGTGGTGCTTGTTCATAGAATATTTGCATATAATCACGTTAATGATATTCAATATTTTATGTTCTATGATATTTTCATGAGTCTGCCTTTGTCAATATGAATTGAGCTTTCTATCAATAAATGGAATTTCATTGTCTAACATTAGAAGATTACTGATGCTAGTACCGAAATGAAAGCTAGAACAGGAAAATTGAATAAAGCTACATGTTTGAAGGGAGGGTCAGTGGTAAGTGCTATGATGAAAGAGAAATTCTTTACCATGTAATCTGCGAAGAATAGAATGTGTTTTGTTGAATTATACTGTATTTAATCTTCTTAGAAAGCAGAACATTATATTTATTCTTGCTTTATGGAAACTCTTGAATGAATGGTTTACAAAAATTATCAATATCAATTTGGAAATTCACTGATGTGAGTTATCAGATTATCATTATACTCAAAGCTGTCTTGAGATGCAGGCAGTCTGGATTCCTTTTCTATGAAATTAATGGAATAATCTTACTTTGGAAGGGATGAACAGTCCTTGACACTTGTTCCAAAACAAGAAAGATACTGAAGAAAAAAAAAGAGTAAGGAGACCCAAGGCTGCTGAAATGAGCATATATCCCATTTGGACTTAAAAGGGTTTTTGTGCAAACAATAAGAATTTCATCTTAATAAAATATTCCAAAATGTAGGTGCTATGTGATACCTTTTAAATGTAATATTTAATGCTGTTTGATTACTTGGAGACAAAATTTTACAGAAAACCTTAAATTCCAAAAAAACTGCAATGCTCCAATAAACACCTAGAATAAATATATTTTAAAAATTCAGACGGATTGTAGGAAGATGGCAGCACACTCACAGGTAGCCCCACTAAGTGTCTCTTACCAAAAGAGCCACACTTTACATCAAGAGATCCACTCCAATCAAACTTTAAATACCTAAAGGCTTTTTCTACTACAAAAGGTCTATCCAGCAGGCAAATAAATACAAGGCAAAAGAGAAGCAGTAAATGGGGCTCCTCCAGAGCAGCTGCACCACGTAACTCCACGCCATGCTGCCCTGGGACTTTCTGTATACTTTAAACGGAGGAACACCCAAAAGGTGAAGAAAGTGCTCAATACTAGACCCGCAGAAATTTAGGAGGGAATCTGGTGAAATGTTGGAAAATGCCCTCACAAACCCTCCCTCCCCCCAGAGTGGCTATAGGGAAGGAGTGAATTAAGCAAAATGACCACCATTACAATTGCCATAAATTGGCACCACCAGCTAAGCACCCAAATCAGCTTGTACCTGCAGCACTGGCAGGATCCCCGTGAGCCCCCCCCACACCAACTCCGCACAAGGTCCCCAGCAAACCACAGCTGCAGGCAATCAATTGCTATATGCTCTGCTGTCAATTGCCCTGCTGGCAACTGCCCTGCCGACTGTACACTTTTCTGGGACCGGCTCTCTCCCTGCTGCCACCCTGCGCAGACCCCAGGCTCTCATAGCTGCTGCACCACGAAGCTGTTGCAGGCATCTCTGCTGACACACCTAGTAGCCACAAGCCTAAACCTCCAAGGCTGCTCAACACCACGCACCATCTCCTACCACATCTGCTGCAGACCAGCATGGACTGCCTCAGTCCACACTAGCCTGCTGCACCAACCTCCACCCAGTCCTCCCAGTGCCAAGAATCCCCACGCTGCAACAGAGGAGACCCTTCAGAATCAGCAGAGCCACCCTCCCCCCACACACACACCTGGACCTGCTAATACCCAGACCCTCTGACTGAGAACTGGCCAACTCCATCTTACCCACCACAGCACAGGCTCTGTGGTCCAACACACTGCCAGCTACAGACCTTGTGTGTAACACAATGGGGTCCACTCCCTGGGGGTGGCAATTCCCTGTAGAATCCCAAAGCCCCCTGACACAAGCCCCCTTCCAAAAGGGAAGGATCACATCAAAACAGAACACAGAAAAAAGCTCTGTTCCTAAGGTTCTTGGGGCTATCTTGGAAAGCCTGGGAACCCAACTCCAGGTCTATGATAGCAGTCTACAAACCTGAAACCCAAAAAAAAACCTCCCTGCCAATGGGCCTGAAAGAGGGACTCTATATAGCAGGCACCCTCCTCCATCAAAAGACCATCTGCTTCCAACTGTAGAGAGTTGCGAGAGGCCGCACCTGGAAGATGGCGCCAGCTTCCGCCCTCCGCCTTCCCAATGGCGAGTGCTCTCGTGGTAAACAACTCCTTATATGGCTAAGGCAAAGAATCTGGCTTGCTTCCGCGCACCTGAACCTATTGGTGGTTCCCACGTGGCGTATCAGTGTTGGCTACCCAGCGGGTACTTAAGGCTGTGGGGAATTCTCCCCGGGGTTGGGGTCAAAAGATTACTCAAAGGTCCTGAATAAACTGCAGAGAGAAGAGTCCGGTGTCGCGACTTCCTTGCTGGTCGAGGCGGTAGTGACACGTGGTGGCCCGTACGGTGAACTCAGCCATAACCCCAATGAGGACTCAGAACTCTCTGCGGTCAGGGTGGTGCACCGGTAAGTTCCCAGGTAAAAGGGGAATCCGCGACAAAAGCGGGGGTAAGTCCCCAGGTAAAAGGGGAATCCGCGACAAGAGCAGGGAGTAAGTTCCCAGGTAAAAGGGGAATCTGCGACAAGAGTGGGGGGGATTTTTGCTCTTCTCCATAGATAAAGAGAGAGCAAGAACCCGGGGCTAGTCAATAGAGTAGCCAAAAGTGAAAGTAAAAGTTTGTTTACCAGCTTTAAATGTTTAAAACATGGGCACTTCTTCTT
Organism: Dipodomys merriami; assembly: GCF_024711535.1. Classification (NCBI taxonomy): domain Eukaryota; kingdom Metazoa; phylum Chordata; class Mammalia; order Rodentia; family Heteromyidae; genus Dipodomys; species Dipodomys merriami. The sequence continues at coordinate 836,559 of NW_027206035.1, read as the reverse complement.
CGCACCCAATTTTTTTGGCTCTCAATGAGCTACTGCACTCAAAAAAGTTAAAAATAAAAAAGAGTACTTTAGAGAGATTTTTGAATGAATGTGACATCCTTGCCCTGTGGTTCGCTGTCTCCGGAAGCCTCACGGTGGCCTCTTGGGAGAAACTAGGGAGGGACCTAGATTTTGCCTCTGAACAAGGAACGCTTAAGAGCGGAGTGAGACCAATATGGAAACTGATAAGAGGCTGTCTCGAGGACCAGCGTTGCAGTGAGGCGGTAGAGAATGGTCAGGCCGCCTTAGAAATGCTGCAGGAAGAAAGATCGGAAAGGGCAGACAGCGAAAAGGAGGAGAGCAGGGGGGGGTTATACCCCGATTTTGCCGAACTAGAGACCTCTGAGTCTACAGACTCAGAGGAACTACAATCACTCATAGAACAAATAGAAAAAACAAAGATAAGAAAGAGGAGGAAAGGGAAGGAGAGAGAGGACCCAGATAAAGACGAATGCACGCCCTTCGTGCACCGCCCCACACCTTCGGCCCCTCCGCTCTATGCGGAGGACCCCGGAAGTGGCAGCCCCGGCTGTTCTTTCAGCCCAGGCATGTGGAAAGCAGTCAGAACCGAGTTACATCTAGCCTGTCCAATATTTCAGGATCCACAGGGACAGCGGTATCATGAACCCTTAGATTTTGAGGTTATAAAATCTTTAGCTGAGTCTGTGCGGACATATGGAACCACAGCCTCCTTTACTGTAGCCCAGGTGGAGGCCCTAAAGAGACATTGCATGACACCCGGTGATTGGAGTGGGCTCGCACGAGCTTGTTTGAGCCCAGGTCAGTATTTAGATTGGAAGGCCTTTTTGATTGAATTTGCTAGTGAAGAGGCTGCAGCCAATCAGGCTGTGGGGAACCCAGCTTGGGACAGAGATATGATGCTTGGACAGGGGAGATTCGCCAATCAGCAGATAGGCTACTGGGTTCAAGTTTATGAACAAATCAATAAAATTGGCATAAAGGCATGGAAGGCCTTACCAAATAAAGGCGAGGTGAGTGGCAATCTCACCAAAATCCTGCAGGGCTCTATGGAGCCGTTTTCCGACTTTGTTGCCCGTATGGTTGAGGCTGCTGGCAGAATTTTTGGTGACCCAGATGCAGCCATGCCATTAATTAAGCAGCTTGTTTACGAGCAGTGCACTAAGGAATGCAGAGCCACCATAACCCCATATAAGAATAGGGGACTAGAAGCATGGATAAGAGTTTGCAGAGAGCTGGGTGGACCACTAACTAATGCTGGATTAGCTGCTGCTGTGGTGCAATTAACCCAGAAGAATGGGGCTGGGAAGGTGGCTCAGTGGTAGAGCGCTTACCTTGCATGCCTGAGGCCCTGGGTTCGATTCCTCAGCACCACATAAGCAAAAAGAAAAAAGCCAGAAGTGGCACTGTGGCTCAAGTGGTAGAGCACTAGCCTTGAGCTGAAGAGCTGAGGGACAGCACCCAGGCCCAGAGTTCAGGCCCAGGAAAAAACCTATTTAAAAAACGCTGCAAATTTGTCTAAACAGTTGTCTAGTTATCTTTTAGGTAATTGAACTGGGGAGTTCGACAGCCTGATGGAACAGCTCAGGGTTGCCATCGTCATGGTGAACTCGACCCGAGTGGATGCCGGATTGGCCGAGGGCTTATCTTCATGGATCTCCCCTGCTATGAATCATCTTAAGGAATGGGCGGGTTTAGGAGCCCTGACAGGCCTTCTGGTGTTAGCCTCCTTGGTATGCCTGTGGTGCATTTGCCAAATTAGAGGTTCTCAGCGTCGCAGTGCAGCCATGATTATCCAAGCCTTTACAGTCATTGGAGCAGGTCAGTCCCCCCAAGCGTGGCTTGCCACCCTAAAACAATGAACACAGATTGCAAAGCCAAAGTACTGCAGTCGAGAGGCATGAGTTTTGCCCTCGAGGAGAGCATGTTTGATTGCACACGGGTTCGATTCGCCTTTTCCCGTCCTTGTGAAAAACGAATCAATGGACAGGCTGAGTCATCCCTAGAGAAGGTACCCTCTGGGAGAAGGCTTGTATGCAGTCCTTGCATTGGACAACAGGGATCAGACCTCTGTTCTCATCTGTGTTCTTTAAACAAAAAAGGGGGAACTGTAGAGAGCTGCGAGAGGCCGCACCTGGAAGATGGCGCCGGCTTCCGCCCTCCGCCTTCCCAATGGCGAGTGCTCTCATGGTAAACAACTCCTTATATGGCTAAGGCAAAGAATCTGGCTTGCTTCTGCGCACCTGAACCTATTGGTGGTTCCCACGTGGCGTATCAGGGTTGGCTACCCAGCGGGTACTTAAGGCTGTGGGGAATTCTCCCCGGGGTTGGGGTCAGAAGATTACTCAAAGGTCCTGAATAAACTGCAGAGAGAAGAGTCCGGTGTCGCGTCTTCCTTGCTGGTCGAGGCGGTAGCGACATCCAACCAAGTCACAAGGAAAGTGGACTACAGCAAGGCATACAAGGTTCCACCTGGAAGCTGCTCTAAGGATTACAGGGAGAATAAAGCTCCCACAAATAACCCGAAAACCCCATTCTTTAGTATTTTATTCTTGGTCGGGATTTTTGCTTTGTTAATTTTTATGTCTGATCATTTGTTGTTCATTTGTTCTATGTATAACTTATTTGTATTGTAATTTAGGATTTGCTATTTCACTTAAAGCTTCTATTTTTCATTATTAGTTGGTTTCTTCTTCCACTTTCAAATTTTCTAATTTGTATTTTTTTCTTCTTTCTTTTCTTCTCACTCCCTCCTTCTCCTCTCTCTCCACGTTATACTATTACTCCATCAGAATTACCCTGTCTAGTTCTATATACAAAGTAAGGCCTCCATTTATGTATGTAAAAAATAATTACAGGAGTTAACTTAGATTAAGCAACTCTCCAATAATATCTAAATGATCTTTTTCTAATCTCAGCAAGTCTCCCAAATACACTTATACATAAGTTATTTTTCTTATCTTTATCTCGATCTCTAAGCTACTCCCTACATAACCTTTCTTTGATTTCTTTTCAACCTCTTACACTCAGTAACAAGATATTTATTCTCCTACTGCTACATATACCCCCAATCTGTTCTTTGCCCTCTACTATCATTTTACTCAAGTTCTCTTCAGAACTTAAGTTCATATCTCTCCAATCACACCCTTCACATCCCTATCTGATCCAGCCCATTGATCCCTAATGACTTATACCTGACCCAACTACAGTTGGGTCTATGACTACAAAATTGATTCCATTTGACTACTTTCAGTACAAGGGGCCCCTCTTAACTCTAAGGAGAAGACTAATTAGCCAAACTTAGATTGTCTCAAAAGTTACAACTATATGTAATGTCGATGCCAAAGCCACAATATTCCCTCCAAGCAAAGAAAAAGAGAGCTAAATAGGAAAACGTCTACCCATAACTTTGAAACTCTAAGATCTACACATCTACATGACACCAGGTTGGCTTCTCTCATAAATGACTGTCCTACTGTGGTACCAGTGCGGTTCTTGTCTCCAAATGGGTAGAACTAACTGAAGAAACACAAGAAAATAGCCAATCAACAAACCCCAACACCATCTTCACATAAGCAAGCTAGAGAGCAGTCCCAGAATTACCTAGAGGATAAAGTTAAAGATATATTAAAAGTATGGCTGATAAACCTGCTGAATGAAAAATTGGACACCTTACATAGAGTTATCAGAACGAAATGAGGCCAACTAGAAGCTAATAGGTGATTTCATGGCCTCCACAAATAAAAAGATAGAGGAACTCCAGCAGAGGGAGAAAGAATCAAATGAAAAGTTAGAAACCCAGATTAAAGAGTGGAAAGAAAAGTAGGATAAACAAATCCAGGAGGTAAGGCAATCTATTCAAGACTTGAAAGCAAACTTTAATAAGGAACTGGCCACCATTAAGAAAGACCAGCAAGAAGAAACGGAGTTAAACACCAAAGTTAAAAGCCTTCAACATAGAATGGAGGAGGCCGAAGAAAGAATATTGGTGGCTGAAGACAGTTTAGACTCCATAGAGAAACAAAACTAAGAAGCATGACAGATCACTGCAGGAAATACAAGATACATTCAGAGTGCCTAATCTGAGAATAATAGAAATACAAGAGGGCCTGCAGAGTGAAGCCAATGGATGAGGAAATGAATTTAGCAGAATCCTAGCAGAGAATTTCCCAAATATACAATAGGACAGGCCCATCCAGATACCAGAAGCTTTTAGTAACCCAAATATACCAGAACAGAAAGTTCATCCCACCGACACATTATAAGCTGTACCAGCTCAATAGCCACAACAGAAAGAATTCTTAAAGTTGCCAGGGAGAAAAGATCAACCACATGTAATGGAGACCCAATGAGAATTACCTCAGACTTCTCAGCAGACACTATAAAAAGCAAGGATGGCCTGGAAAGAGGTATGTCATGCCCTAAAGACAAATAACTACCAACCAAGAATAATCTACCCAGCTAAGCTCTCATTCACAGGACAAAGCCAAATAAAAACCTTCAACAACAAGGAAATTCTGAAGCAATATATTGCTACCAAACCAGCTCTTCAAAAAGGCCTCAAAGACGTTCTACCTGTAGAAAACCAACAAGAACAGAATACAGGCAATGATGCAGTCCACAAACAGAAATATGTAATCACAACAAGAACAGCCAAGCCACAGATTCCCACCCCCCCCCAAAATAAATAAAAACGTAGGGAAAGACAAGCACTTCTCAGTCCTAACCCTCAGTATTAATGGCCTTAACCCTACAATTAAGCGACATAGATTGTCCAATTGGATAACAAGACAAGTTCCTTCTATCTGCTGTCTTCAAGAGACACATCTTGCCCACAAAAAATAAGGAGGAGTCTACAATGCTTGATAAGAAATGTACTCGTTATCTTGCCCATGTAATTGTAACCCTTCTGTACAGAATTTTCACAAAAAAATTATAAAAGTTAAAAAAAACAAAAAATAAACATTCTGAAAGTGAAAGGCTGGAATTTAAAAAAAAAATATCAAACAAATGGACCCAATAAACAGGCAAGCCTTTAAATCGAATATTAAATAAATAGACTTCAGGTTAAAATAAATGAGAAGTGATAAAGGTTACTACATACTAATTAAGGGATCTCTCCTTCAGGAGGATATTATGATTCTAAATATCTACTCACCAAATAACGGAGCACCGAAATTTAACCAAGAAAACATACTTTCAATCAACTCTCACATCGATCCAAAGATATTAATTGTTGGGGTATTTAACACACCACAATCCCCACTTAAAATCTGCATAGATTAATGAAACTTAACAGACATGTACCAAATATTTCACACAGCAGCCTCAGATTACACCTTCTTCTCAGAAGCACATGGGACATTCTCCTAAATAGTTCATATTCTAGGCCACAAAGCAAATCTGTCCAAATTCAGAAAGATTGAAATTATGCCCTGCACTCTCTCAGACCACAAGGGAATAAAATTAGAATTCAACACCAAAATCCATCAAAGCAAATACTGAAACACATGGAGGCTGAACAACACACTGTTGAACGACTAGTGGGTCAAGGAAGAGATTAGAAAGGAAATGCAAATGTTCACGATATTAACAAAAATAAACACAAATTACCAGCTCCTCTGGGACATAGAAAAGGCAGTAGTCAGAGGGAAGTTTATAGCTCTGAGTTCCTACATTTACAAATTGGAGTGATCTGAAACTAACAATTTAATGAGGCACCTAAAGCTCCTTGAAAAAGAACAACAAGCTAATCCTCAATCCAGTAGACACAAACATATAATTAAAATTAAATCCAAATTAACTGAATTAGAGTAAAAAAAACTATAGAAAGAACTGACAAAACAGAGTGAGTTATTAAAAAATTAATAAAATTAAAATTTACAGACCCTTTGCAAATATTATGAGCAAAAAGGAGTACACACCCAAATAAACTCAGAAATGAGAATGGAAACATCACTACAGAAACGGCCAAGATTCACAATATATTAAGGGGATACTTCTCAAACCTTTATGATAGTAAGTTTGAAAATAAGAAATGTATGAACAAATTTCTAGCAAATATTGACGTGCCCAAACTAACTCAAGATGATTTAAACAATCATAACAGACCCATATCAAGCATTGAAATAGAAGCAGCAATAAAAAACCTCCCACCAAAGAAAAGCCCCGGACTGAACGGATTTACAACTGGATTTGACAAGGCCTTCAAAGCAGAACTCACACCAATACTCCGCCATATTTTCAATGAAATTGAAAGCAAAACTTCTCTACCACACTATTTTAATGAATTCAGCACAAAACCTCATCCCCAAACCAGGCAGGGTCTCATCAAAAAGAGAACTACCGACCCATTTCTTTGATGAACATTGATGCAAAACTTGTCAAAAAACTTGGCCAATCGACTTCAACAACTCATTAAAATAATCATACACCACAATCAAACAGGATTATTTCAGGGATGTAAAGCTGGTTCAATATACACAAAACAATTAATAAAATCCACCACATCAACAAGAGCAAGGATAAGAACCACATATTATCCCAATAGATGCAGCAAAAGCTTTGACTAGATCCAATAATCTATGATGCTGGCTCTGGATAAATTAGGAATCCATGGAACATTCCTCCATATGATAAAGGATGTCTATAACACACCTACAGCCAGCATTATACTTAATGGTGAAAAGTTAAAACAATTTCCTCTAAATTCAGGAAAAAGACAAGGATGTCTATTCCCTCCTCTCTTCTTCAACCTAGTATTAGAATGCCTAGCTAGGGCAATAAGACAAGATGCTGACTTAAAGGGGATCCAAATAGGGAAAAATGAAGTAAAACTCTCCCTCTTTGCAGATGACATGATCTTGTATTTAAACCCCATAATGTCAACTCTCAATTACTTGATCGGAAACTTTGGCAAAGTAGCAGAGTATAAAATTAACACTCAGAAATCAATAGCTTTCCTGTATCCCAATAATGAGAGGAGCATGGCTGAAATTAGGAAAGCAACCCCTTTTTTAATATCCCCACAAAAGAAAACACTTAGGGGTTAACTTAACAAAAGAGGTAAGAGGACCTGTATGATGAAAACTTTAATAATCTGAAAAAGGAAAGTAAAGGAGAACTAAGAAAGTGGAAAAACCTTCCATTCTCCAGGATTGGGAGGATAAACATCTTGAAAATGGCTATACTACCATAGTTTATCTACAAATTCAATGTGATACCTATCAATATCTCAACTTCAGTCATCAATGAAATAGAAGAATTAATCCAAAAAATCATATGGAACAATAAAAGCCCCATAATAGCAAAAACAAGCCTTAGTTGAAAAAGCAGCACTGGAGGAATATCAATTTCAAATTTCAAACTCAACTACAAAGCCATAGTAATCAAAACAGCTTAGTACTGGCACAAGAACTAACCTAAGGATCAAGGGAGTAAAACTGAAGACCCAGAAATGAACCCACAGGCCTATAACCACTTAATCTTTCATGATGGTGCTAAAGATATTGAATGGAAAGGAAAAAAACAGCGTTTTCAGTAAATGGTGTTGGCAAAATTGGGTAAATTCATGTAGAAAACTAAATCTGTATATATCACCCTGCACCAGAATCAACTCCAATTTGATCAAAGACCTCGAAATAAAGACAGATTCCATAAAAACATTACAGAAAGGAATAAGAGAAACTCTAGGGCTCCTAGGCACAGGCCGAAATTTTCTTAATAGAGATCCAGAAGCACAACAAATCAAAGAATGTTTGGGCAAATGGGATTGCATGAAAGTGCAGAGCTTCTGCAAGGCTAAGAACATAGCTAGCAAGATTAACAGAAAGCCCACGGACTGGGAGAAAATCTTCACTAGCCAAACAATGGACAAGGGTCTCATATCTAAAATATACTTAGAACTCAAAAAACTAAATCCCCAACAACAAATCCTCAAAGAAACAATTGCCTGATTAAAAAATGGGCTAAAGACTTAGAGACTTCTCTGAAGAGGAAATAAGAATGGCCAATAGATATATGACAAAATGCTCAGCTTCTCTAGCCATAAAAGAATGCAAATCAAGACAACACTGAGATTCCATTTCACCCCAGTTAGAATGGCTATAATCAAGAAATATAGTAACCACAGATGCTGGAGGTGATGTGCCAAAAGGGAACACTGCTGAATTGTTGGTGAGAGTGTAAACTGTTCAACCACTCTGGAAAGCAGTATGGAGATTCCTCAAAAGACTCCACAGATAGCTCCATTATGACCCAGCAATCCCACTTTTAGGCATTTACCCAAATGATCACAAATAATGTCATACCAAAGCTACCAGCACAATCATGTTTATTGCAGCATTATTTACCATAGCTAAGTTATGGAAAAAACCCAGATGCCCCTCAGTAGATGAATGGATCAAGAAAATGTGGTATATATACACAATGGATTGTTATGCCTCCATCAGAAAGAATGACATTGCCTCATTTGTTAGGAACGGGAGAGACTTGGAAAAAGTTATAGTTGAAGTAAGCCAGCCCAAGGAAACATGGGTCCCATGGTCTCCCTTTTTTGCAAAGACTAGTACATGTCTATGACAAACATAAGTCAAAGTCTATATACATATGACCACATGAGATAATGTTAAGCAAAATGTACCCCGACAGGGACACTGTTTTTTTTTCTTTCTTGCTAGTGCTAGTGTTTTTAATGTACTTATAATGAACAATGTGAATGTTTGTTTCTCTTGTATGTACTTCCCCAACAGTATAAACCCTGTTTTACTGGATTTGATGCCAGTGTTCTGCAACTTGTATGTATATTTTTGTAATATGGAGACTGGAAGGAACACTTAAATGAAGATACAGGCTGACCCATTGTGAAGACAAGATGCACAGGACACTATGTTGAAAACGAACTTTACAATGTGAGTGGGGTCAGGAGGTATTGGGGAGGTCGGGAGGGAAGTGATGGTAGAGGGAAAACAAAGGAGGAGGTAACAAATCTTGCTATGAAATGTACTCACTACCCTATTCATGAAAGTGTAGCCCCGGTGTACAACATTTTTACTATATATACATATATACATATATATATATATATATATATACATACATATATATATTTATTTAAAGAAAACAAACTTTACAACTTTGGCTACAGAGTGGGTGTATTTGGTGAGGTGGGAGGGAGGCGATTGTAAGGGGAAAACAGAGGAGGAGGCAACAATGCTCAATAGGAAATGTACTCATTACCTTGTTCATGTAACTGTAACTCCTGTGTACAGCAATTTTAAAATTAAAAACGTATGGTTCAAAGCAAGCCCTAGCAGGAAAGTCTGTCAAACTCTTATCTGCAACTAATCACCCGAAAACAGGAAGTGGAACTGTGGCTCAAGTGGTAGAGAGCTAGCCTCGAGCTGAGGAGCTCAGGATGTGTTAACCCCCATGCCCAGAGTTCAAGCGCAATGACCAATAAAAAGAAAAAAAAAAAACTAAAGCATCAAACAACCTGAAGATGTTGTCCAGAATAATGAGTGGAGCATTATGCAGTTACATGACTTAGTCACTTACTACCCAGTTTACAAGGAGAGATGATGGGTGATTTTTGTGTGTACCAAAACCTGCAAAATTATTTTGCTCTTTCCCAAGCAGAGAGGAAGGGGGGAATGGAGTTGGGTAGAAGGTGTTTGGTGGCCTAGCCTTTTGGTTCAGTGATTGTTTTCTGTAGTCAAATTCAGAGAAATTCGTTTTGTAATCTTACTTGCATGGAGAACAAAGTCTTGCCATGGAAGTGGTCTTTATAATGTCATTAGCCAGGTCCAGTCGCAACCACCATTGGGTAATCCAAGTCTCACTTCAGGACCAAGATGCCTTGACGACAACTGATCCACTGGGCAGGTGGACGTAACCACAGCCAGAAAAGTCAGAAAGTGCCATGCTGAGTGCAGCACTGGAGATCTAGACCGCGCAGAGATTTTTTTTTTGTGATTCTCATTTTGTATTACCACTTTGAGTCTGTACAATAAACCATGGATTTTATCTTTCTTCCCTCTCTTTGGATAAAGCTAATAAACACTCTGCCTCTAGTGAGGCACTTAACTCTTAGGTCTGGCCAATCATTTCCAGGATAGGGAATTACTATGGAAGTAGTGTATTTCGATCTTACGAGAAAACAGCCTTTTTTCCCTCTTAAATTTATTTATTGATAGGAATTTTTAGGGGCAATCTGTTTGGATTTTTAGATGAAAGGCTTGTAGGAAACTATGTTCATAATCTAGATCCTCCTCACCTCAACACCTAAAATACAAATTTCACAACACTTTTACAAGAAACAATTCAAAAACCATACACTGGAATGCTCAAATACAGAACGTTTTACACAGCCCAGAATGTAACTCTGCTGTCTGAAGGTGGGGCTCTTTTTGTATAAAGAAACAAACCAATCCAAAAGAGCAGCCACGAATACCAGACATGAGTGTCAATGGCTGCTACTCCCCAGACAAGAAGCATGGAAGGACAGCCGGAGCCCATGAGAGCAGTACACAGAGGAAAGTTTCCATGCCAGCCTCGGCACAAAAGTTGGCATCACTCTGCCTAAGCCTGCCTTTCTTATCTTCTCCCCACAGCCAAGCAGAGTCATCTCCTGCTCTACGTAGGATAAATACTGTACAAGTGAATCAGGAGTGTGTCTTTTATTCACTCTGCACTCCGGGGCAGGTGGCCCCACCACAGTGTGTGTATGCACTCCCAGGGCTGAATAGTCAGGGCCCAGGCCCATGGGGCAGGTGGGCACTAGATGTGTCAGTGGCATCTGCCATTCATACAGTGGCCACTGGGTGCTGCCCTAGCCCAACAGCAGGTACAACTTGATCTCCAACAGTCCCCAGGCCTGGGGCTTTAGAATGCTGGAGGTGGGTGGGCTGCAACTAGGTTCCTTACTAGCTCAGCATGCCAGATAATGCAACTGCTGCCTGAATTACTAATTATTTTATGGAGCAGTTTTAATCAAAGTGATACACATTACTGTATGATATTTAATGTTATATCATTTAGTCTGTAGTATCCAAAAGACATTGAAGTAGATACTAGCAAGAATGGACTTTATTGTTTGTATTTATAAGACCATAATGGCAAATTGAAATAAAAGTAAAATAAAATTGTTTTCCAAAAACACATTATTAAGTCTAACAAGTTGAAAAATTGCAAATGAAGTAACTGCAAATGAAGTTTGATAAAATGCACAAACTATATTACTTTAGTTACATTCAAAAGTAAAAAAAAAAGAATGACAGAAAAAATACCTATTGGATATAAAATATTACAATTGTTTAACAGGTTGAAGTGATATAGGTTATGTATTTTGTTGAAATAAAATATAATATTTTTCTCTTAGTACTATTTATCTCAGTGAAGGAAAACATTATAAATTGTAAATTATATATGTCGTGTTGCTTCTGGTCCCATAAAAGGGAGTGACATTTCCAATGGGAGTCCTGGGAAGTCACTCTCACCCAGCCCATGTAGACCAATCAGAGGTCTTTGTGGTGACCCTGAGGAGGTGTTGGGCACCACATTTCTGCTGCAGCAAGTGCAGCACCCATTGTGGTGGGCTGCAGCCAACAAGACTCCATCCGTGACCAAACCAAACAACACAGCCTCAGGGGCCAAAGCCAGGAGGAGAGGCAGGGCAGACCCCAAGTGCTGCTTTCCATCTGGGTGGCCTACACTCCCAAGGTCAGAACCATTCCCCTGCTTTGGATCCCAGCGGGAGAAGGTGAGCCTATTGCCTACAGACAGTGTGTCCCTAGAATGGCACCCACAGCCAGGCTCACGTGGACCAGGAAGATGATGGAGGGAAAGTGGCAAAGAAAGGTGAGGGGCTTCAGGTCCCCAGTGCTGTGGTGAGTGTGCTGTAAGTCCAGGCTCCTCTGGTGATGATGGACATATGCTGGGATGGCCATGTAGCGGACCAGAAAATGGAGGTCTGTGGAGATGTTGAAGTGGCTCCAGGAATCTGAGCTGTTGCAGCTGTCACAAGCCCACTTGGAGAGGGACCAGCACAGGGCTCCAGTCCCCCGACTGGCATAAAGACTGGTGAGATAGACCCAGGCTGGGCTGCTCAGCCACCAGGGTGCTGTCTGTCTGCCCTGACTTTCTTCTCCCTTGGACTGTTCAGTATGCACCCAAGGGGGCAGGTGGTGACCTCAGAATGGAGTCTCCCTGGGATGACACTCACACCCAGGACCACTGCAGACCAGTACCAGCACAGCTGGAGGAGGAGAGGGTGGCAGTGGACTCGACTCCAACCCCATGGTTGCCGTCTCCTGGATGAAATCAGGGAAGCAAGGCTGGGAGGGGAGGCAGTCAGGGTGGGAAGTATGGGTAGGCTAAGACCCCCGCCAGCCTCTGCAGTTCCACTCAGGCTCATCTGGCAGTGCTGTGGAGCATGTGCACACAGCCTCTCAATGTGCATACACCCCAAGACAGGGGGCCCCACTTCCCAACAGGTGACCTGAAGACGGAACCCACTCCCACAGGAACTAGTAAAATGGAAGTTCACATGGTGACACAGAAGGGGATTCAGGGCACAGCCTTGGTGTAGCACTGAACAGCTGGCAAAAAAAGGAAAATCATCCCCTAAATATTTATATCAGTGCTAACTTATACTTTTAAAACAGTTTTAGGGCTCGGAAGGTGGCTCAGTGGTAGAGTGCTTGCCTTGCATTCATGAGGTCCTGGGTTCGATAACTCAGCACCACATAAGAAAAAAGAAAAAAGCCAGAAGTGGCACTGTGGCTCAAGTGGTAGAGCGCTCATCTTGAGCTGAAGAGCTGAGGGACAGCACCCAGGCCCAAAATTCAGGCCCCATGACCGGACCAAAAACAAAACAAAACAAAACAAATAAAAAACAGTTTTACTTTCCTCTTTTCCTATAAGTTTTCTTCAGACCCTCTGAATTAACCAGAAATCTCCAGGATTTCTTCATGCACAGTAACACAAATGAATGTAGCTTCTATTTTTTTTTAATTAAGGAAGGTTTCATTTAGTTCTTTCCCATATATGATACATGAAAAAGAAATCCTGAGGTGAATCTGTAAAACAGCAAACTCCAGATGTCTTCTGAACTCCTCAATGCAGAAATGTGGAGCAGTGCATGCCTTCAGAATAAAGTGATCTAGCATCAGGTACTTACCCACATTGTCATTGGGCTGGCTGTCTCTCTGATTAAAAAATAATCCTGCCACACACATGCATATAACTTATGAAGAATGTTTTCCAACATTCTTCTTGTTATATTGCACTTATCTTTCTCCTCCTGTCTCCTGTCCTCCTCTTTCCCCTGGTCAATTTTCCTATTCCTTCCCACATTGTCCCCTCTTCTTTCTCCCTTTTTCCTCCTCCTCCTCTTTCTCCAGTTCTTCCTTTCTCCTCTGTTTCCTTTTCCTTCTTCTCACCCCTTCATTGCCCTTTTTATTTTCTTTTTCTCCTTCCCTTTCACTTTCTTCTACTTCTTCTTTATGGTCCTGGGGCTTGGAATCAGGGCCTTGTACTCACAAAGCAGATGCTATGCTGCTTACGATAAGCCTCCAGTCTGGGTTTCATTTAAATGACATTTATTTGTGATTATTTTAAGTACCACACCCAGCATAGCTTTTAATTCAGGATAAAATTCATTTTACATATTCTATATAATAACTATATGCTACTCACATGTTGTGGCTAATGGGTTTTGATTATGCTCTGGGCTTCAGATAAATTCTTCAGAAACAATGTGTTTGAAGGCACTCTAATTGTGATTCTGTGTAACTCCCAATTAATGAACTGGTTACTTTCCATCTTGCAAAAGTGACTTCCATATTACTCCTAATTCAATGAACTGTCATTTTGTGGCAGCACTCACAGTAATAGTGGGGGATCAGAAAATTAAATCGACTGGAAAACCCCTGGCTATTTAGTAAGAAGCCAGAAAAAGACTTGTGGCTCAGTGGTTTAGCGACATCCTTGCACAGAATAATCAGTTGAAAGGACCTAGGCTTGAATTGAAGATCTATAGGGGGTGGATACACACAGACACACACACACACACACACACACACACACACACACACACACACAACACACACACACACACACACACAATTCTCAGCTAGAGCAAGTAGAGTATCTGTTTCTCAGTAACATGTCTGAGTTTCTTTCCTATGTGTTTGGATATTTTGAAAGCTACATCATCAACTTCCTTAATTTCAATAAATAACGGTGTATTCACTACTATTTCTTCCTGGTTGGAAAATATTTTAAGACACATTTTCGTGTTGAAAGTTGAGTTTGCTCCCAATATGCTGACTCTCTTGGATTGTAAGAAAATTAATAATTCTGCCTTTAATTCATTAGCTCATAAGTTAAGTTATATGCTTCACCTAGGAGTTAAATTGATGCTCAGTGGGAAGTGTTTGAAGTCACTTGTCTGAAGTTTTAAAGTGGAGTAAAAATTGCAAAGAAACCCGAGGTAGTGAAAGCGAGAGACAGATGAAAAGAAATCGAAAATGAACTTCAGACTCCTCTTCAGACCAATTATATTACAAAGGCCTGGCCTTGAACTGAGTTTGTAAAGCTTCTGCTCATTAGCAGGCACTCTTCACACTGAGCCACACATCTAAGCCCTAAAGACTTTCATTAGAGAGAGGCATTCCTGGATCTTGAACTCAGGGTCTGGCCTCTATCCTTGAGCTTCTATTGTTCAAGCATTTTAGCACTTGAGACACAACTGCACTTCTGTCATTTGGTAGGTAATTCAAGCTAAGAGTCTCAAAAACTTTCCTTCCAGGCTGGCTTCAAACTGGGACCCTCAGATCTCATCTTCTGAATTGCTAGATTTTTAGGTATGCACCATATCTACCAAAAGCCAGGAGTTTCAATGAGGCTCTTATTTCCAATAAAATTCTCTAACACACACACACACACACACACACACACACACAAGAAAAAATTTGAGCTACTGCACAGGTGTTATAAAGAGTGAAAACCTGTAGCAAAAACACGCTGGGACAGTGGCCAGGCCCTAAGTTCAAGTGCTAGAAGCAACAGAAAAATGAATAAATTCATTAATTAAAATTTAACAATGTCAAACCAAAAAATAAAAGGCAAAAATTAGTTGGAAGAAAAGAGGCATTAAGGGGATAGAGAGGCCTGGCTAATTTAGTAGAACCATGGAGTGAAAGCATTAGTTGGCCTTTGGGAGTCCTGGTCTTGGACTTAAAAATATAGAAAAAAGAAAAGCAAGTAAGGCTTCTACAATGAGCCTGGCAGTAGTAGCTCACATCCTAGCTACTAAAAATCAGCAATCTGAGGATCACAGTCTGTCCAGGAGGGAATTCCTTCTTCCTTCTTGCAACCAGCAGACAGGCAGCATCAGCCCTGTGCCTGTACCACAACTGGACCCCTCTGCCTACATAGCTCCAGAAACCAGAAACACACCCAACTGGACCCAACAGCAAAATCCAATGCTTCTTCAACTGGATTCAGAGCCCAGAGGCACTTCCTGCGTTTAGTTACACCATGGTTTTGCTGCTCCAGAACAACTAATGATACAGACCCTTGCTTCATAACTCCACTCTACCTTACCTCGCTGGCTACCTTGGTTTAGGAGCCTGGCACACCCTTCTAGGAGCAGAGACTTCAGCCCCGCTATTTTCTGAAAACACATTCAGATAATTTTTATTTTCTAGTTACCCCAACTAAATGGAATTAAAATCTGTGTTCAGAATCTGCTTCTACTTCCTTTTTCTGGATAGCCACCATTTTCTACTGGTATATTTTGGTCAGTAAATAATCTTTACATAAATAATGCATTCTTAATTATGACTTCAACAATGAAGGCTCAATTTAACTGATCATATCCTCCCAAGATTCCCGTTATCCTACCATTTCCTTGACAGTCATGAAACAGAGAGAGTTGAATGAAAATACACGACTCCACAATTAACAAGACACTTCATCCCCAGTCTTACATATATTTTGCTGATAGAGACCCCTGAGAGAGAATGCAAAGCCTTTAAGAAGTGCAGAAAGGAGACAGAGGGAGAAGAAAAGCAAGAGGGAAAAGAGGGAGAGAGTACACCAAGCCAATAGGGATAGGTTTACCTCAGGCAGAGGTTTGGCAGGTTTTCAGTGGATTCCTTCCACGAATTCAAAATTTGGTAACAGTACGCTAGGGAAATCGACATCCCAGTAAGTCCTAATGAGCCATATTTAGGTTTGACCATGAGATCAAGGATTGTAAAGGGTCTTCCTGAATGGAGAAAAGAATATGATAGGAAGGATCATGAAAAACTTTGCCCTAAAATACAGCACATGTTTTAATGAAATAAGTTGAAATAATGTAGGTAAGACATTTAGATATTGTATTTTGATAAGGGATATTTGTTTATAATGACACATGTATTACTCTGTATATGAAATACATTTTCTCAATGCTATAAAAGTATCAAATAAAATATTAGAATCATATGGATGTCTAGAACCAATTATTAATATCACATACTCTAACAAAGCTTTCCTAGGAGGTTTCTCCAGTTTATCATGAATTTTGTTGATCCTTGATTTATTTTCCAGAAGAGTAAGTTTTTGAGAGTCTGAGTAAATTCCGAGTGGTGCTACTGCATTTGTTTCATATTAAGAATTGATAATATTACTCTCCACCTCTCAAGGAAGAGAAAGAGATAGAGAGAGACAGAGAGACAGAGAGAGAGAGAGAGAGAGAGAGAGAGAGAGAGAGAGAGAGAGAGAGAGAGAGAGAGAGAGAGAGAGAGAGAGAGAGAGAGAGAGAGAGATGCAGTCATTAATGCATTTTCTCTGGGTGATAGACAATATTTAATCATTGTAAAGGATCTTTCCTACAACTATATGTAAATGATTACTTTATAACTGAGAAAAGTGAGCTACAAAAGATGGAACATTTTTCTTTTTGAACATAGTTTTGGTGATAAATCACCAACTGTAAGAATAAATCTACATAGCTGTACTCATTAAGACATTAATGAGATTAATACTTTATTTTCTTGCTTTTTGTACATGTCCTGAGGTTGATATCAGGATCTGGGTAATGTTTTTGAGTGTTTTATAATCACTCAATTTTTAATGTTATTATGGAGGTGATGTAAGGAGGGGTTACAGTTGCACAATCAGGTAATGGGTGAATTTTTTTAGGTTAATGTCAAACATTCTCTCCCTGATCTTTTTTTTTTTTTTGGTCAAAATTAGCACTCTACCACACTTGGGCCACAGCTCTACTTCTTCTCTTTTGTTGTTTCATTTGAGATAAAAGTCTCACAGACTTTTCTGGCTGAGCATGTTTGAACTATTAGCCTCCCATGTAGGAAGGATTACAAGTGTTAGCACTTGGTACCTGGAATATTATTTTTAAAGTGACATAAAACTATACTAAAATACATAATTTTCTGGAAATGTAGTCTATGATTCAAGTAGCAGAGGTAGTCCTTCTAGAAATGTTTCTGAATGAGGATGGCCAGAGAGATTTAACTCCTTCTCTAATGTAAGCCTTTCTTTTCATTGATCTGTATTTCTTTCGAGTGTTTAGGATTGGTATTTACTTCAGCTGACCTTTAAAGAAACAGAAAATCTAGGATTAAATCATAATAATAAATTGCAGAGAATCTGCAAGGCAAAGAACATAGCTAGCAAGATCAATAGAAATCCCACGGATTGGGATAAGATCTTCACTAGCTTACAACGGACAAAGGTCTCATATCGAAAAAATACCGGGAACAAAAAAATTGAATCCCCCAACAACAAATCCTCAAAGAAACAACTGCCTAATGAATAAGTGGGCTAAAGACTTAAACAGAGACTTCTCTGAAGAGGAAGGAAGGATAGCCTTTAGACACATGAAGAAATGCTGAACCTTTCTAGCCATAAATCAGCAGTGAGATACCACCTCACCCCAGTTAGAATGGCTATGATCAAGAACTCTAATAACAACAGATGCTGGAGGGAATGTGGACAGGAGGGAACTTTATTTCATTGTTGGTGGGAGTGTAAACTTGTTCAACCATTTTGGAAAGTAGTATTGATGCTCCTTAAAAGACTCAACATAGAGCTCCCCTAAGACCCAGCAGTCCCATTTTTGGGCACTTACCCAAATGATCACAAACAAGACTATACTAAAGCTACCAGCATAACTATGTCTATTGCAGCATTACTTACCATAGCTAAGATATGGAACCAACCCAGATGCTCCTCAGTGGTGAATGGATCAAGAAAATGTGGTATATATGCACAATGGAATTCTATGCCTCCATCAGAAAGAATGACATTGCCCCATTTATTAGGAAATGGAAAGACTTGGAAAAATTATATTAAGTGAAATAAGCCAGGCACAAAAAACATAGGTCCCATGGTTTCCCTTATTTGCAACAACTAGTTTATGTCTGAGACAAGCAGAAAAGTTCAGATAATTTGATGTTAGGTGAAATGAACCCCAAGATAAGTATTCAACTGTTTATTTTTCTTTCATGCAATTATTTCTAACATTTTTATAAGATGATTTCTTTGTGCTTTGTATTTCCCTCACCCACATATAATCTCTGCTTTCACTGTAGTTGATGTTGGTATAATTTGTGGAGGAGAAGGGAAAACACAAATCATTTAAATAGTGATACAGGTGGACCAATTGGAACAATGAGATGTACAAGTCATTATGTTTAAAAACAAACTTTACAACTTTGGCGGGGAGGAGGGAGGCGGGGGGGGGGGAGTTATGAAGGAATGGGAAGGGGAAAGAAAGGAGGAGGCAACAATGCTTGATAAGAAATGTGCTCATTACCTTGCCCATGTAATTGTAACCCCCCATACGGTATTTTCACAATAAAAAATAATAATTTAAATGGCAGTTTATCTAGAACTTCACTATAAAACTGATTACATTTCTTCTCATTAAATGTTTGGAAGAACAGCTCATTGTTTCTCATATTCATTGCCAGGGAAGAAGCGGGGAGTGTACACAAAAGGAATTTTCAGTACTTCAGCCAGCAGTTCTCCAGAGGGAACCAGGGAGTCTGCTAGCAGGACATCAAATTTTCTTGTTTAAAACCATGTCTTTACAAAAGATTTCAAAAACAACAGAAAATTCTACAGAAATGCTTTGCGATATTGAATAAAATTTCCAGAATAAGTATTTTGGGAACTCATCTGTGCATTCATTGACCCATTGTTTGAAATTACTTTCAAGTCCTTCATATTCAAAGACATTTGGAAAATCTCAAATTTAAAAGGGGATGATTTTCTGGAATCCACATGAATGGCAGCAGAGAATGTCCAGACAGTGATCTCGTGGCCTCTCTGCATGAGCTCATGCAGGATCATCTTTGCATTGACCCAAAGGCTGTACCAATGTGATATTAACTAGAATTCTCTGTCCTATTAAGGCGAACATAAAGAGAAAATGAACATGATTAATTAGCTAGCTTTTATGCTTAAGAACACCTTGGGAAGAACACCTTGAATTCTATTTTTATTTGAAATATGGCTAGGTAAACTGACTGAATTTTTAATTTTATATAATTTTGCTTAATTTAAGTATTGTCATTCACAGGTTTGTGTCGGGCTACTCAACTGAGTAGAACAACTATGGCCTCTGATGAATTCACTAGAATACCTCCAAAGTCATCTAGGAATACAAGCCATGGAAATCATTCAGCTTTTCACTAGTCACAGTAAGAAACAATAAAATAGGAAAATAAATAAAACTTACAATAAAAAACACCAAAGGAGCTTTAATCAAAATTCAGCATAATTTATCTAGTATTTAAACGTTAATCTTCAGATTTCATCATTCTGAGTAGCTAGGATTACAGATGTGAACTACTTTCAGGTGTTTGTTAGTTTTTTTTTTTTAATACCAAGACAGCAGTGTATTTTATATTAGACTCATCTCCTGCCTGCACTCAGCTGTCACTTGGACCTAAGTACTATTATAATGTATGGGGTACCTTTAGACCTACTTTGTAGTTGCTAGGAACTACAAGGAGTAGAGAAATCAGCTAGAACTCACCATAACAAAATAAAAGAGGAAGCTGTGTGCAGATGGATCACACATGTAAACATTACTACTCATGAGTCTGTGATCTGAGGACTGCAGTTCAAAGCCAGCCCAGTTAGCAAAGCTTATGAGATTATTTTTTGTTTCTTTTTTTTTATTGTAAAAATAACATACAGAGGGGTTAAAATTACATGGCAAGGTAATGAGTACATTTCTTATCAAGCATTTTTCGGTCCTCCTTTATTTCCCTTTACCATCCCTTCCCAACCACTCTACCCCAGTACACCTCTCACCCACTGCCGAAATTGTAAAGTTTGTTTTTCGACATAAGGACCTGTACATCTCATTGTTGCAATGGGTCCACCTGGACCCCTATTTAAAAAAATGTTTTTTATCCCTTCCCCTCCACTAAGTACACCAGTATCAAATACAGTGAAAACAGTGGTTATACTGTGGGGGAGGGACATACAAAGCAACAAAGAAATCATCTTATAAATATGTTAGGAACAATCACAAGAAAGAAAAAAACATTTAAATTCTTATTTTGGGGTTCATTTCACCTAATATCAACTTAACTGACTGTTTCTGCTTGTCTCAGACATATACTAGTTATTGCAAATAAGGGAAGGGTTGGACCTAGTGTTTCTTTGGGTCTGGCTTATTTCACTTAATATAATTGTTTCCAAGTTTTTCCATTTCCTAACAAATGTGACAATGTCATTCTTTCTGATGGAGGCATAGAATTCGTTTATGTTTATATACCACATTTTCTTGATGAATTCATTTACTGAGGGGCATCTGGGTTGGTTCTATTTCTTAGCTATGGCAAATAATGCTGTAATAAACTTAGTTGTGCTGGTAGATGTAGTATGGTCTGGTTTGTTTTCACTGGGGTTAATGCCCAAAAGTGGGATTGCTGGGTCATAGGGGAGCTCTATGTGAAGTCTTTTCATGAACCTCCATACTGCTTTCCAACGTGGTTGAACAAGTTTACACTCCCACCAACAATGAAGTAAGGTTCCCTTCCGTCCACATCCCCTCCAGCATCTATTGTTATTAGAGTTCTTGATTATAGCCATTCTAACTGGGGTGAGGTGGTATCTCAATGCTGTTTTGATTTGCATTTCTTTTATGGCTAGGTAGGTGAGCAATTCTTCATGTGTCTGTTGGCCATCCTTCTTACTTCTTCAGAGAATTTCTTTTTAAGATTTAACCCACTTATTAATTGGGCAGTTGTTTCTTTAAGGATTTATTGTTGGAGGATTTAATTTTTTGAGTTCCAATTATATTTTAGATATGAGACCCCTGTCCGTTGTATGGCTAGTGAAGATCTTCTCCCAATTCTTGGGCTTTCTTTTGATCTTGCTAGCTAAGTCCTTTGACAAACAGAAGCTCTGCAATTTCATGCAATCCCATTTGTCCAAACTTTCTTTGATTTGTTGTGTTTCTGGGTCTCTATTAGAATATTTCAGCCTGTGCGAAGGAGACCTTGGTCGTTTTCTATTCCATCCTGCAATGTTTCATTGTCTACTTTGACTCCTAGGTCTTTGACCATTTGGAGTTGATTCTTGTGCAGGGTGACATACAGGGATCTAGCTTTAGTTTTCTACAAGTGATTAACCAATTATGCTAGCACCGTTTACTGAAGAGGCTGTCTTGCATTCTATTTTTTTTAGCTCCCTTATTGAAGATTAGATGGCTATAGCTCTGTGGGTTTATTTCTGGGTTTTCACTTCTATTCCATTGGTCCTGAGGTTTGTTCTTGTGCCAGTACCAAGCTGTTTTGATTACTATGGCTTTGTAGTAGAGTTTGAAATTTGTTATTGATATTCCTTCAGCACTGTTCTATTAGGATCGTTTTTGCTATTCAGGGTCTTTTATTGTTCTATATGAATTTTTGGATTGCCTCTATTTCCTTGAAAAATGAGGTAGGAATTTTGATAGGTATCATATTGAATTTGTAGATAGCTTTAGGAAGTATTGCCATTTTCATGATGTTGACACTTCCAATCCAGGAGTATGGGAGATTTTTACACTTTCTAAGTTCTGTTTTAATTTCCTTTTACAGGTTTTTAAAGTTTCCATTATATAGGTCCTTCAATTCTTTGGTTAAATGAATTCCTAAGTATTTTATTTTTTGTGGAGCTACTACTAATGGAGTTGATTTCCTGATTTCAACCACGCTTTGCTCATTGTTGGCATACATACAGAATAGCCATTAATTTTTGACAGTTAATTTTATACACTGCTAGATTGCCAAAGTTTTGAATCAGCTCGACTAATTTGGGAATGGAGTCTGTGGGATTTAAGTATGGATCATGTCATCTGCAAAGAGGGAGAGTTTTACTTCATCGTTCACTATTTGGATCTCTTTTATGTTGCCATCTGGTTTTATTGCTGTAGCTCGGCATTCTAATACTAAATTGTAGAGAAGTGGAGAGAGTGGAATTCCTTGTCTCGTTCCTGAGTTAAGAGGAAATGGCTTTAGTTTTCACCATTAAGAATAATGCTGGCTGCAGGTTTGTCATATACAGCACTTATTGTATTGAGGAATGTTCCCTCTATTCTTATTTTTTTCCAGAACCTTCATTATAAAGGGGTGTTGGATCTTGTCAAATGCTTTTTCTGCATCTGTTGAGATTACCATGTGGCTCTTATCCTTGCTCCTGTTGATGTGATGAATTATATTATTTGATTTGCATATATTGAACCAGGTTAGCATCCCTGAAATGAATCCTGTTTGATCGTGTTATATGATTTTTTGGATGAATTGTTGAAGTTGATTGGGCCAAATTTTGTTGAGAAGTTTTGCATCAATGTTCATCAAAGAAATGGGTCTATAGTTCTCTTTCTTTGATGAGTCCCTGCCTGGTTTTGGGATGAGGGTTATGATGGCTTCATAGAATGTGTTCGGTAGTGAACTTTCTCTTTCAATTTCATTGAGGAGTTTGAGGAGTATTGATGTGAGATCTGCTTTGAAGGCCTTGTAGAATTCTGCTGTAAATCCATCTAGTCCTGGGCTTTTCTTGGATGGGAGGTGTCTTATTGCTGTTTATATTGCAATGCTTGGCATGGGCCTGTTAACATGGTTGACCTCATCTTGTTCAGTTTCGTCATGTCAATATTTGTTAGGAAATCGTCCATTTCTACCATGTTCTCAAACTTATTAGCATGAAGGTTTGAGAAGTATTCCCTTATAATGTTCTGAATCTTGGTTGATTCTGTGGTGATGTTTCCATTCTCTTCTCTGAGTTTATTTATTTGAGTGTACTCTTTTCTTTTTCCAGTAACATGTGCTAAAGCTCTCTCAATTTTGTTATTTTTTCAAAGAATCAACCTTTTTTATTCTTTCTATGGTTTATTGGGATTCTAATTTGTTTAATTCTAATTTAATTTAATTATTTATTTCTGTCTACTGGATTGGGGTTTATATTACTGGTCTTTTTCAAGGAGGTTCAGATGTTTCATTAAATTGTTGGTTTCAGATCTCTCCAATTTGTTGATGTAGGAACTCAGAGCAATAAACTTGCCTCAATATTGTCTTTGCTGTGTCCCAGAGGAGCTGGTAAATTGTGTGTTAATTTGTGTTGAATATCATGAACATTTGAATTTCCTTTCTAATCTCTTCCATGACCCACTGGTGATTCAACAGTGTGTTGTTCAGCCTCCAAGTGTTACAGGACTTTCTTTAGTGGCTTTTGATGTTGAGTTCTAATTTTATTCCTTGTGGTCTGAGAGAATGCAAGGTATATCTTCAATGTTTCTGAATTTTGACGTTTGTTTGTGACCTAAAATGTGATTTATTTTGAAAAATGTTCCATATGCTGCTGAGAAAAACGTGTATTCTGATGTTGCTGGGTGAAATATTCTGTAGATGTTTGTTAAATCTAGTGGATGTACGCAGTTGTTTAGATCTGTGTTTTCTCTTTTGAGTTTTTGCAGAGTTGATCTATCTAGTGGGGATAGTGGTGTTAATGTCGTTGGATGTTTGTGAGATTTGAGGGAAAATAGCGTTTCATGGATAAATTTTGGAGCTGTGATGTTTGGCAAACAGATATTTAGGATTGTAATACCCTCCTTAGAGATTCCTTAATTAGTATGGAGCTACCTTCCTTATCTGTTCGCACTAATTTGAATTTGAAGTCTATTTAATCTGATATTAGAATAGCAACTCCCGCCTGTTTATGGGGACTTGTTAGATTTTGGTAGATTTTGTTCCATCATTTCACTTTCAAATTGTGTTTGTTTTTATGGGCATGGTGTGACACCTGAAGGCAGCAGATAGAAGGATCTTGCTTTTTAATCCAATTAGACAGTCTATATCACTTAAATGGAAATAAATCAGTTACTATTGAGAGTTAGGACTGAGAGGTGTTTAGGAATTCCTGCTATGTTATCCACCTTCTTGGTGCTTACAGGAACTGGATTCTTCCTATGGTTCTTGGATTCTGTTTGCATGCGGTTTCTTGGCCTTTATTGTGGTCTTGTTGGTTTTCTGTGTTTAGGCCATCTTTAATTAACTTTTGTAGAGCTGGGTTGGTGGAGATATATTGTTTCTGTTTTTCTTTGCTATGGAATATTTTTGTTTGACCTTCGGTTATGAAGGAGTTTAGCTGGGTACAGTATTCTTGGTTGATAGTTGTTTATCTTTGGGTAAGGGCATACATCATGCCATACTCTTCTTGCTTTACTTGTCGCTTCTGAGATATCTGAGGTGATTCTAATTGGTTTCCCTTTTTAGGTGATTGATCTTTTCTCCTTGACAGCTTTAAGGATCCTTTCTTTGGTCTTAATTGATTCTGTGGAGATTATGATTTGATGGTGGGATGTTCTGTTCTGGTCTGGTCTATTTGGGGTTCTAAAATCATCTTGTATCTGGATAGGCTTATCTTTTTGCATGTTCAGGAAGTTCTCTGCTAGGACCCTGTTAAACAAATTTCCTAGACCATTAACTTCTGTCTGTAGGTGCTCCTCTACAGCCATTATCCTCAAATTAGGCCTTCTGATTGTGCCTTCCAAAAGTTGAATAGATCTATCATATATCTTGTATTTGTCTTGGATAGGCAAGGTTTTTTCTCTATAATATCTAGGCTGTCTTCAATCCCTGAGATTCAATCTTCTGCATGGTCTAATCTACTGTCAAGTTTTTCAGTTGTTTTATTTCTTTTCCTTCTAATTGGTATTCTTTCATGGCTTCAAATTCTTTGTTGTGTCTTTGTATTATATCTTTTATGAACTTCTTTACTTCCTTAATTTGGTATTCAGTATTTATTCTCAAATCACTTAGTTGATTGGTTTGGTTTCCTTGGGTTCCCCTTCCTTCTCTCAGGCTCCATTGAGCATTTCCTTTGTGGTCACCCTGACTTCTTTCAGCTGTTTATGGATTCCATGAATTCTTGTGTTGTTCTTTGTCTATTGTCATCCTGCCCTCACAATTCCTGTATTACTCTTTGATTAGCTTCCTCACATTCAATCAATTCCTGTGATTCTCTTTGACTGTTCTCAGCCTGCTCACACATACCTGTCTTTTTTTTTTTACTGTTCTCAGCCTGATCACGCAATTTCTTTATTTCTCTTTATTTCTCTTCTCAACCTGTTCACACAAATACTGTTTCAATCTTTAAGTAGCCTCCTCACACTCTCGAGATTCTTGTATTAATCATGGGTTTGCCTTCTCTCTCTCCCTATCATGCTCAAACTGAGTCCTTTTCAGATTTTCAATCTTTTCATTCATGTTTTCCAGCATTGCTCATAAAACTTTTTGGGAACTCTCCTAGGGATTATTCATTGACTGTTCTGTGACCTGATTATCATGAGTGGGAGTTGAGCTACCCTGACTTGCCATTTTTCTTGTGTTTTTACAGCTTGTTCTGCCCATTTAGTATGAAAGTAACACCAATTTTGTGCTAGAACAATATTTTAAGGCAAGCATCAACCAAAGACCTGTAGTTGTTCAGTCAACATGGCGGCAGATACATTCTAGTTCAACAGATACAATCTATTCAACATTAAAAAACTATGAATTAATGGGCTAAGAACAGCAAAGAAGAATTTGACAAACCAGAAATTATTAGGTTAAGAGAGAATATGTGGAAAAATAAAAAGAGAATGAATTTAACCAAATCCTAATCTTAGAGATGGAAATGGATTGGACAGAATGATACGTGAGAGATTTTTTTAAAAAGGAAAAAATGGAGAAACAAAAATTTAAATTTAAAATGTGAAATACTTAATAATTATGTAAGTTAAAGAATATTATTGAGAGAAGAAAAGGATAACATGGGAGGAGATAGGGAAAACTAAAAAATAAAAGTTCTTAAAATTATTTACTTGAGAGTTCTGGGAAGATGGTGGAGAAGAAGCTGGAGGTTAAACAAGCTCTCACATAGAAAGCAGTTTTAGTGTTTCAGTGAACAGTCCTAAGCCAGAGAATCACATCAAGTGTGCCATCACAATACAGAGAGTTAGGCCAGAGAGGGAAAATACAGGCAAAGAGACAGATCTGAGCACTTGCAAGCAGCCTTGGCTGCGGAGGCAGCTGCCATACCTGCTACACAGGGTCCGGGACAAAGGCACCAGATGCGGCCGATGAGCAGATTCTACACAATACCAGCAAGAATCGACAAGGAGCGGACATCTTCATCCTGCAGTTCGCAGACCAGAGAAGACCCAAGAAACAAGATTCGACGTGAGTAGAAGCCAGACATCCTCACTCCTTTTCAGGGAGTAGAGGAGGGAAGGCCACCCCTCCCCACCTCACTACCTGAGATCTCCATCTTTGGAGGCCCAGCTGAGCTGCTAGCTCCAGCTCAGGCCTTTGAAGAAAACTAGAGTCATTTAGCAGGTCACAAGAACCTAACCTGACCTGCCAGACTCAGCTCCACCCAGGGAAAAGCCACCCAGCTCAGGGGGCCAGACACAGGAGTGGCTCTCTTCAATGGGATAACACTACAAGCAGATCAGAGAATCCCACAAAGGCTGGTTACGGACACAGGGAAATACAGGATCTTCCCACCCCTCCCCAAAAAATCAAAGAACTTTTTTTTTCTGTTTTTTTTGTACCTTTTATGAATTATTTTTTCTAATTTTTTAATTTTTACCTTTTCTTTAAAAAATTTGTTTTCTAGTACCTTTTTTTTCTTTCTTCCTCATATAATTTTTATTTTAGGGGTATATGTGTATGGACGTTTTTCTTTTTTTTTTCTTTTTAAAAGAATTTTTTTTTGTTTAGCTCTACTGAACTTCTAATCTTTTTTTGCTATCTTTCTCATTCTTTTCACTTTTTTTCTCTTTCGTTCTTCTTCGTGTGACTTAATTCCTATTCTGCACATCCTCAGATATACCCAATGTCGAATATTAGAACTTATACCCTATTGTGTACACACTTAATCCAGAAATTTATTACTCAATTCAAAACCTCTTAGACTTAAATTCCTTAATAGTAGTACTACCTCTTGATACCTATATAATATTTTAACCATTTTTATTTTTTTAGTTTTCCACCTCATCTTTATATCCCTCCTCTTCACTCATTATATCCACGTTCTTCTCTGAATATTTTGAGTATATATCTACATAATTTTTAACCATTGCTATTTTCAATTTTTAATTTTTGTTTTTCTATTTTTTCGTGCCTCTTTTTTTCTCTTTCTTTTCTTCTTTTTTTTCCTCTTTCTATTTTCATCCTATCAAACCTATTTCCTGCTTTGAGATTGGGACTTAGTCAAGTTAACTCTCCCTGAGCCTTCCCACATCTCTCTATTCCTATTTTTACCAACATCTTTCCCTAAACCTAATAATTTCTGGTTTACCAAATACTTCTTTGCCATTCGTGGCCCACTAATATATAGTTGTTTGATGTTGAATAGATATATCTGTCGAACTAGATTGTATCTGCAGACTTTTATCTGTGCAAATACATACTTTGGTGATGCTTGCCTTAAGATAATGTTCTACCACAAAAATGGTGTTACTTTCATCCCAAATGGGCAGAGTAAGCAGGAGAAAAACAAGAAAAATGGCAAGTTCAGGTATCTCAAATCCCACTCATGATAATCAGGGGACAGAAGAAATAATGAATAATCCATAGGAGAGATCACAAATAGCTCTACAAACACTGCTGTTAAACATGATAAGTGAAAGATTGAAAACATACAAAGGACCCTGTATGACTGTGATAGGGAGAGAGAGGAGGCAAACCAATGTTATATAGGAACATGATAAGCGCAAGGAAGCAACTCAAAAACAGATACAGGAATTGCGTGGGCAGCTTGAGAACACTCAAAGAGAAAGGCAGGATTGGCATGAGCAGGCTGAGAACACTCAAAGAGAACTCAACGTGAAGAGGGTAAGCAAAGAGTAATACAGGAACTGAGAGATCAGGATGAGAATACACAAAGATCACTAAAGGCATTCATGGAATCCATTAACAAAGAGCTGAAGGAAGTCAGGGAGACCACAAAAGGAATGCTGAATGGCACCCAACAGAAGGAATGGGACTCCAAGGAAACCATAACCAATCAACTAAGTGATTTGAGAATAAACACTGAACACCAAAGAAAAGAAGTCCATACACGATCTAAAACAAAATTTCAACAAAGAATTTGAAACCATCAAAGCTGACCAATTAGAAGGAAAAGAAATAAAAAAATAAAAAAACAAAGTAGAAAGTCGTGACAGCAGGTTAGACCACGCAGAAGATCGAATCTCGGGGATTGAAGACAGCCTAGATATTACAGAGAAAGAACATACAACCATCCAAGAAAAGTCCAAGAAATATGATAGATCGATTCAACACTAGGAAGACACCATCAGAAGGCCTACTCTGAGGATAATGGGTGTAGAGGAACACCTAGAAACAGAAGTTAGTAGTCTAGGATTTTTTTTTTTTTTTTAGACTTTGAATAGAATTTGATTTTCTTTTTCTTATTTTTTGTTGTACATTTTTTAATTTTAATTTTTTTGTGACCATACTGTACAGAGGGGTTACAATTACATGGGCAAGATAATGAGTACATTTCTTATCAAGCATTGCAGCCTCCTCCTTTGTTTACCCTTACCATCCCTTCCCAGCCTCCCCCCTCTCACCCACCCAAGCCTCCCAAACCCAGCACCAAAGTTGTAAAGTTCGTTTTCGACATGACAACTTGTACTTCTCATAGTAGCAACGGGTCCACCTGTACCCTTAAACGACTTGTTTTTCCCCATCTCCACAAATTATACCGACATTAAATATGCTGAAAGCAGGGGTATACTTTGGGGGAGGGATATAAAAAGTTACAAAGAAATAATCTAATATATGAGTTAGAAACAAATGCATGAAAGAAAAAAAAAACATTTAAATACATATATAAGGGTTCATTTTCCTAACATCATATTATCTGACCTTTCCTGCATGACTCATACACATACTAGATATTGCAAATAAGGGAACCCATGGGACCTATGTTTTTTGGGCTTGGCTTACTGCACTTCATATATTTTTTTCCAAACCTTTCCATTTCCTAACAAATGGGAATATCTCATTCTTTCTGGTGGAAGCATAGAATTCCATTGGGTATACATACCACATTTTCTTGATCCACTCATCTATTGAGGGGCATCAGGTTGGTTCGATATCTTAACTATAGTAAATAATGCTGCAATAAACATAGTCGAGTTGGTAGCTTTAGTGTGGTCTTGTTTGTAAACATTTAGATAAATGCCCAAAAGTGGGATTGCTGGTTCATAGGGGAACTGTATGTGAAGTCTTTCAGAACCTCCATACTACTTTCCGAAGTGGTTGAACAAGTTTACACTCCCACCACGAATGGAGTAAGGTTCCCTTCTGTCCACATGCCCTCCAGCATCTGTTGTTGCTAGAGTTCTTGATTTTTGCCATTCCAACATGGGTGAGGTGGTATCTCAACGTTGTTTTGATTTTGATTTCTTTTATGGCTAGGGAGGTTGAGCATTTCTTCATATGTCTGTTGGCCATCGTTCTTTCCTCTTCAGAGAAGTTTCTCTTCAAGTCTTTACCCACTTATTTATTGGGCAGTTGTTTCTTTGAGGATTTCTTGTTAGGGGATTTAATTTTTTGAGTTCCAAGTATATTTTAGATATGAGACCCTTGTCTGTTGTATGGCTAGTGAAGATTGTCTCCCAATCCGTGGGCTTTCTATTGATCTTGCTAGCTATGTCCTTTGCCATGCAGAAGATCTGCAACTTCATGCAATCCCATTTGTCCAACCTGTCTTTGATTTGTTGTGTTTCCAGGTCCATATTAAGAAAATTTTGGCCTGAGCCAAGGAGACCTAGGGTTTCTCCTCTTCCGTCCTCTAAGGTTTTCAGAGTGTCTGCTTTGACTCTGAGGGCTTTGATCCATTTGGAGTTGATTATGGTGCAGGGTGATATATAAGGATCTAGCTTTAGTTTTCTACAAGTAGTTAACCAATTTTGCCAATACCATTTACTGAAGAGGCTGTCTTTCTTCCATTCTATTATTTTAGCTCCCTTATCGAAGATTAGTTAGCTATAGGTCTGTAGGTTCATTTCAAGGTTTTCAATTCTATTCCATTGGTCCTGAGGTCTGTTCTTATGTCAATACCAAGCTGTTTTGATTACCATGGCTTTATAGTAGAGTTTGAAATTTGGTATTGATATTCCACCAGCAGTGTTCTTTCCATTGAGGAGCGTTTTTGCTATTCGGAGTCTTTTATTATTCCATATAGAATTTTGGATTGCCTCTTCTATTTCCTTGAAGAATGAGGTTGGGATTTTGATAGGTATCGCATTGAATTTTTAGATAGCCTTGGAAAGTATTGCCATTTTCACGATGTTAGTATTTCCAGGCAAGGAGAATGTGAGTTTTTTGCCATTTTCTAAGTTCTGTTTTGATTTCATTTTTCTAGATTTTAAAGTTTTCAGCATAGAGGTCCTTCACTTC
Organism: Dipodomys merriami; assembly: GCF_024711535.1. Lineage (NCBI taxonomy): Eukaryota > Metazoa > Chordata > Mammalia > Rodentia > Heteromyidae > Dipodomys > Dipodomys merriami. The sequence continues at coordinate 805,576 of NW_027206035.1, read as the reverse complement.
TTTGGTTAAGTTAATTCCTTCGTATTTAATTTTTGAGGGGCTATTAAAAATGGAGTTACTTTCCTAATTTCAGCCACACTTTTCTCATTGTTGGCATACAGAAAAGCCATTGATTTTGGGGGTTAGTTTTATGCCCTGCTACTTTGCCAAAGTTTTATATCAGCTTGAGTAATATGGGAGTGGAGTCTATGGGATTCTTTAAATTCAAGGTCATGTCATCTGCAAAAAGGGAGTTTTATTTCTTCTTTCCCTAATTGGATCCCCTTTATATTTGCATCTTGTCATATTGCTGTATCTAGGCATTCTAATACTATATTGAAGAGAAGTGGAGAGAGTGGACATCCTTGTCTTGTTCCTGAGTTATGTGGAAATGGCTTTACTTTTTCACCATTAAGTATAACGCTGGCTGTAGGTTTGTAATATACATCCTTTATTGTATTGAGGAATGTTCCATGGATTCCTAATTTTTCCAAAACTTCATCATAAAAGGGTGTTGGATCTTGTTGATTGCTTTTTCTGCATCTATTGAGATAACCATGTGGTTCTTATCCTTGATCCTGTTGATGTGATGAATTATATTAATTGATTTGCGTATATTGAACCAGCTTTGCATCCCTGAAATGAATCCTATTTGATCGTGGTGGATGATTTTTTGGATGAATTGTTGAAGTCCATTGGCCAAAATTTTTGTTGAGAAGTTTTGCATCAATGTTCATCAAAGTAATGTGTCTATAGTTCTCTTTCTTTGATGAGTTCCTGCCTGGTTTTGGGATGAGGGTTGTGATGGCTTCATAGAATGTGTTCGGTAATGAACTTTCTCTTTCTATTTCATTGAAGATTTGGAGGAGTATTGGTGTGAGCTCTTCTTTGACGGCCTTGTAGAATTCCGCTGTTAAACCATCTGGTCCTGGACTTTTCTTAGCTGGGAGGTCTCTTATGGCTGTTTCTATTTCAATGGTTGATATGGGCCTGTTAATCTGGTTTTACTCATCTTGATTTAGTTTGGCATGACAATATTTGCTAGGAAAAGGTACATTTCTGCCAAATTCTAAAATTTATTAGCAAAAAGTTTTGAGAAGTATTCCCTTATAATGTTCTGAATCTTGGTTGTTTCCGTGGTGATGTTTCGATTCTCATCTCTGAGTTTATTTATTTGGTTGTCTTCTCTTCTTTTTCTGATAAGATTTGCTAAGGGTCTGTCAATTTTGATAATTTTTTCAAAGAACCAACTCTTTGTTTTGCTGATTCTTTCTATTTTTTTTTATTTGGATTCTAAGTGATTTCATTCTGATTTAATTTTAATTATTTCTTTCTGTCTACTGGATTGTGGTTCATCTTGCTGCTCTTTTTCAAGGAGGTTCAGAAATCTCATTAAACTCTTGGTGTCAGATCTCTCCAATTTGTTGATGTAGGAGCTCAGAGCTATAAACTTGCCTCTGAGTACTGCCTTTGCTGTGTCCCAGTGGAGCTGGTAATTTGTGTGTTCATTTTTGTTGAATAGCATGAACATTTGAATTTCCTATCTAATCTCTTCCATGACCAACTCGTGATTCAGCAGTGTGTTGTTCACCCTCCATGTGTTACCGGACTTTCTTTGATGGCTTTTAGTGTTGAGTTCTAATTTTATTCCCTTGTGGTCAGAGAGAATGCAAGGTATAACTTCAATGTTTCTGAATTTAGACAAGTTTGCTTTGTGTCCTAAAATGTGGTCTATTTTAGAAAATGTTCCATGTGCTGCTGAGAATAACGTGTATTCTGATGCTGCTGGGAGAAATATTCGGTAGATGTATGTTAAATTTTGTTGATCTATGCAGCTGTTTAAATCTGTAGTTTCTCTGTTGAGTTTTTGCCGAGTTGATCTATCTAGTGGGGAGAGTGGTGTGTTAAAATCCCCAACAATTAATGTCTTTGAATCTTTGTGGCATTTGAGGGAGGCTAGTGTTTCTTGGATAAATTTGATTTCTCCATTATTTGGTGAATAGATATTTGGAATTGTGATATGCTCCTGAATGAGAGATCCCTTAATTAGTATGTACCGACCTTCTTTATCTCTTCTCACGAATTTTAATTTGAAGTTTATTTTATCTGATGTTAGGATTGCAACTCCCGCCTGTTTTTGGGAACCATTTGCTTGGTAGATTTTGTTCCAGCCTTTAACATTGAAAATGTGTTTGTTTTTACGGGCAAGATTTCACTCCTGAAGGCAGCAGATAGTAGGATCTTGTTTTTTAATCCAACTAGATAGTCTATGGTGCTTAATTGGAGAGTTAAGTCCATTAATCTTAGATAGAACTGAGAGGTATTTGGGAGTTCCTAGCATGTTATGCACCCTCTTTTTTGGGGTGTGATAGATAACTGGGTTCTTCCTATGATTCTTGGATTCTCAGTTTCGGTGCAGTTTCTTGGCCTTATTGTGGTCTTGTTGGTTTTCTATGTGTAGGACATCTTTAAGAATATTTTGTAGGGATGGTTTGGTGGAGATGTATTGTTTCAATTTTTCTTTGCTGTGGAAGGTTTTTATTTGACCTTCAATTATGAAGGAGGGTTTAGTTGGGTACAGTATTCTTGGTTGATATTTGTTTGTTTTTAGGGCTTGGCATACATCATTCCAGGCTCTTCTTGCTTTGATTGTCTCTGCTGAGAAATCTGAGGTGATTCTAATTGGTTTCCCTTTATAGGTGATTAATCTTTTCTCTTTGACAGTTTTAAGGATCTTTTCCTTGGTCTGAGTTGATCCTGTGTGGATTATAATGTGATGGTGGGATATCCTATTCTGATCTGGTCTATTTGGTGTTCTAAAAGCTTCTTGTATATGAATAGGACTAACTTTTTCCATTTTGGGGAAGTTATCTGCTAGGATCCTGTTAAACAAATTTCCTAGACCATTAACTTCTGTTTCTACGTGCTCCTCTACACCCATTATCCTTTGATTAGGCCTTCTGATGGTGCCTTCCAAGTGTTGGATAGATCTATCTTATTTCTTGGACTTGTCTTTGATGGTTGTATGTTCTTTCTCTATAATATCTAGGCTGTCTTCAATCCCTGAGATTCGATCTTCTGCATGTTCTTACCTGCTGTCAAGACTTTCTACTTTGTTTTTTTATGTCTTTTCCTTCTAATTGGTCAGCTTTGATAGCTTCAAATTCTTTGTTGAAGCTTTGTTTTAGATCTTGTATGAACTTCTTCACTTCTTTAACTTGGTGTTCAGTGTTTATTCTCAAATCACTTAGTTGATTTCTTATGGTTTCCTTGGACTCCTATTCCTTCTGTTGAGTTCCATTCAGCATTCCCTTTGTGGTCTCCCTGACTTCCTTTAGCTCCTTGTTAGTGGATCCCATGAATACCTTTAGTGATCTTTTTGTATTCTCATCCTGCTCTCTTCATTCCTGTATTACTCTTTGCTTAGCTTCCTCCCGTTCGTGCCATTCCTGTTGTTCTCATTGAGTATTCTCAGCCTGTTCACACCATTCCTGCTTTTCTCTTTGAGTATTCTCAAGCTACTCACTCAAATCCTATATCAGTTTTTGACTACTTCCTCACGCTCATGACATTCCTGTATAAACCTTTGGATTGCCTCCTCTCTCTCCCTCTCACGGTCATACAGAGTCCTTTGTAGGTTTTCAATCTTTTCCTGCAGTGACCTATTGTTTGCCTCCTCTCTCTCCCTCTCACGCTCATACAGAGTATTTTGTAAGTTTTCAATTTTTTCCTGCATTGACCCTTTGTTTGGCTCCTCTGTCTCCCTATCACGCTCATAAAAAGTCTTTTGTATGTTTTCAATCTTTTCATTTATCTTGTTTGTCAGAAGTTTTTGTAGAGCTATTTGGGAACTCTCCTCTGGATTATTCATTATATGTTCTGTCCACTGATTATCCTAAGTGGGAGTTAAGATACCTGTACTTGCCATTTTTCCTGTCTTTTTCCAGCTTACTCTGCCCATTTGGAATGAAAATAACACCAGTTTTTTGCTAGAACTCTATCTTAAGGCAATCATCAAACAAAGTTTGAATTTGCACAGTCAATAGTCTGCAGATAAAATCTAGTTCAACAGATACATCTATTCAATGTCAAACAACTATATATTAATGGGCTACGAGCCGCAAAGAAGAATTTGGAAAACCATAAATTATTAGGGTTAGGGAGAGATGTGGGTAATAAATAGGAATAGAGTAATGTAGGAAGGCACAGGGAGAGTTAACTTAACTAAGTCCTAATATCAAAGCAGGTTGGATAGGATGAAACCATAGGTTGGATAGGATGAAAGTAGAGAGAGAGAGAGAAAAACAGGAAAGAGAAAGGGAAGAGAAAAGAGACCAGAAAAAATAGAAAGGTAAAAATTAATAATATTATGCGTACAAGAACAAGCTATTCAGAGAAGAATGTGAATATAATGAGAGAAGGGGAGGGATATAAAGAGATGTGAAAATTTTAAAAATAAAAATACTTAAAATATTATATAGTTACAAAGAGGTAGTACTGCTATTAAGGAATTTAAGTCTCAGAGATTTTGAATTGAGTAATAAATTTGTGGATTAAGTGTGTACACAATGGGAGATAGGGTCTAATAGTCTACTACGGGTTTATCTGATGATGTGCAGAACAAATATTAAGTCCCTTAAAGAAGAACAAAAGAGAGGAACAGGTGAGAAGGATACGGAAGAAAGAAAAAAAAAAGATTAGAAGTTCAGTCGAGCTAAGCAAAAAACAAAAAGAAAAAAATTTTAAAGAAAGAAAAACGCACACATGCATGTATCCCTAAAATGAAGATTATAAGGAGAAAAAAAGTTACTAGAAAACAATTTTTTTTCAAAAAAGGTAAAAATTAAAAATTATAAAAAGTTTTAGAAAAGAAAAAATTTTTTTTGTAAAAGGTATTTAAAAAAGAAGAAGAAGACAAATTTTTTTTGATTTTTTTTTGGGAGGGTTGGGAAAAATTCTGTATCTCCCTTGTGTCTGTAATCAGACTCTGGTTGGAATCTCTGGTCCTGTATCTTGGTTGGTTTCTTAAGTCAGTTTGTTTGGACTGGCAGAAAAATGCTCTGCTTTACCCAGGATTTTGCAATCCTCCTCCCATGTTCGTTCAATGGGAGGGGGTTCTGCTTTGAGTATCACAAAAGAGGGAGATGGTTTTTTCCTCAAGTTTGACGATGCTGTGATGAGGCTAGTATCTGGGTTGAGTTGAGGCCTTTCAACAAACAGTAGCTTTTCCCGGGGGCTAGTTTTTGAGGAACACACAGAGCCCAGCCTGGAGCCACTCTATTGGCTCTGATTACCCCGTGAAGAAAGCCACTCCTAGGGCTGGCGCCCGAACTGGGTGAATTTTCCCTGGATGGAGCTGAGTCTTGCAGGTCAAGCCATTAAGTTCTTGTGACCTGCCAAATGACTCTTATTATTCCATGACCTGAGTTGGAGCTAGCAGCTCCGCTGAGCTTTGTCGGTATCCAAGATGGAGATCTCCGGTACTGGGGGGAGAGGGGTGGCCTTCCCTCCTCTGCTCCCTGAGAAGGAGTGAGGACGTCAGGCTTCTACTCACGTGGAGTCTTTGTTCCTGGGTCGTTTCTTGTCTGCGAATTGCAGGATGAGGATATCTGCTCCTTGTCAGTTCTTGCTGGTGTTGAGAAGACTCTTCACGTCCGCTGGCCCGCCCACCTGCCGCTGCATCTGGCTCTTTTGTCCCGGACTCTCTGTGTTTCAGGTATGGCGATATGACTGCCGCCACTGCCACTACCGCCGCAGCAGCAGCTGCTGGCGAGAGCTCAGATCTGTCACCTTGCCTGGGTTTTCCCTCTCTGGCCCAACTCTCTGTCATGTGATGGCACACTTGGTGTGATTCTCTGGCTTAGGACTGTTCACTGGAACTCTAAAACTGCTTGCTATGTGAGAGCTTGTTTAGCCTCCAGCTTCTCCTCTTCCATCTTCTTGGAACTCTCTGGTCTAGAAATTTTGTTTAACAGGATCCTATCAGAGAACTTGCCAAATATGCAAAAAGATAGGCCTATTCAGATACAAGAATCTTTTAGAATTCCAAATAGACCAGACCAGAACAGGACATCCCACAGTCAAATTATAATCCACACAGGATCAATTTAGAACAAGGAAAAAATCCTTAATCTGTCAAGGAGAAAAAGATTAAACACCTATAAAGGGAAACCAATTAGAAACACCTCAGATTTCTCAGCAGAGACAATTGAAGCAAGAAGAGCCTGGAATGATGTATGCCATGCCCTAAAGTCAAACAACTATCAGACAAGAATACTGTACCAGGCTAAACTCTCCTTCATAATTGAAGGTCAAATAAAAACCTTCCTTTGCAAAGAAAAGTTGAAACTATATATCTCCCCCAAACCAGCCCTTCTAAAGATTCTTAAAGATGTCCTACACATAGAAAACCAACAAGACCACAAGAAAGGCCAAGAAACTGCACCCAAACCGAGAATCCCAGAACCATAGAAAGAATCCATTGGTGGAGCCCCCAAGAACGTGGATTAAATGGCAGGAAATCCCAAATACCTTTCCCTCCTATATCTCAACATTAATAGATTTAAACCTCCAATTAAGTGACATAGACTGTCTAGTTGGACTAAAAAACAAAATCCTTTATTTGTTGCCTTGAGGAGTCACAACTTGCCCATAAAAAAAACACATTTTCAATGTTAAAGGCTGGAGCAAAATCCACCAAGCAAACAGCCCCCAAAGACAGGCTGGAATCGCAATCCTAATATCAGATAAAATTGAGTTCAAATTAAAATCAGTGAGAAGAGATAAAGAAGGTCACTACATACCAATTAAGGGATCGCTCCTTCAGGAGCATATCACAATTCTAAATGTCTATTCGCCAAACAATGGAGCACCCAAATTTATCCAAGAAACACTACTTTCCCTCAAATCCAACATAGATCCAAAGACATTAATTGTTGGGGATTTTAACACACCACTCTCCCCATTAGATAGATCAACTGGGCTAAAACTCAACAGAGAAACCGCAGATCTAAACAGCTGCATAGATCAACTAGATTTAACAGACATCTACCAAATATTTCACCCAGCAGCATCAGAATACACGATTTCTCAGCAGAACATGGAACATTTTGCAAAATAGGCCACATTTTAGGCCACAAAGCAAACCTGTCCATATTCAGAAACATTGAAGTAATACCTTGCATTCTCTCAGACCACAAGGGAATAAAATTAGAACTCAAGCAAAAGCCACCAAAGAAATTCCTGTAACACATGGAGGCTGAACAACACACTCCTGAATCATGAGTGGTCATGGAAGAGATTAGAAAGGAAACTCTAATGTTCATGATATTGAACAAAATTGAGTATACAAATTACCAGCTCCTCTGGGCCACAGCAAAGGCAGTACTCAGGGGCAAGTTTATACCTCTGAGCTCTTAAATCAACAAATTGGAGAGATCTGAAACCAACAGTTTAATGAGATTTCTGAACCTCCTTGAAAAAGAGCAGGAAGATAAACCCCAATCCATTAGACAGAAAGAAATCATAAAAATTAAATCAGAATTAACCAAATTAGAATCCAAAAAAACTATAGAATGAATCAACAAAAAAAAGAGTTGTTTCTATGAAAAAATTAACAAAATTGACAGACCCTTAGCAAATCTTATCAGAAAAAGAAGAGAACACACCTAAATAAATAAACTAAGAGATTAGGAGGGAAACATCACCACAGAAACAACCAAGATTCAAAACATTATAAGGGAATACTTCTCAAAACATTATACTAATAGGTTTGGGAACTTGGCAGAAATGGACCTTTTCTAGGCAAATATTGACATGATGTAAAACTCTTAACAAGCCCATACCAAGCATTGATATAGAAACATCAATAAGAGATCTCCCATCTAAGAAAAGTCCAGGACCAGATAGTTTTACAGCAGAATTCTACAAGGCCTTCTATGCAGAGCTCTCACCAATACTCTTCCAAATCCTCAATGAAATTGGAAAGGAAAGATCACTACCGAACACATTCTATGAAGCTATCATAACTCTCATCCCCAAACCAGGGAGGGACTCATCAAAGAAAGAGAACTCTAGACACATTTCTTTGATGAACATTGATGCAAAACTTCTCAACAAAAATTTTGGCCAATCGACTTCAACCATTCATCCAAAAAATCATACACACGATCAAACAGGATTCATTTCAGGGATGCAAAGCTGGTTCAATATACGCAAATCAATTAATATAATTCATCACATCAACAGGAGCAAGAATAAGAACCACGTGGTTATCTCAATGGATGCAGAAAAAGCATTTGACAAGATACAATACCCCTTTATGATGAAGGTTTTGGAAAAATTAGGAATCCATGGAACATTCCTCAATACAATAAAGGCGGAATATGACAAACCTACAGCCAGCATTATACTCAATGGTGAAAAACTAAAGCCATTCCTTCTTAACTCAGGAACAAGACAAGGATGTCCACTCTCTCCACTTCGCTTCAATCTAGTACTAGAATGCCTAGGTATAGCAATAAGACAAGATGCAAACATAAAGGGGATCCAAATAGGGAAAGAAGAAGTAAAACTCTCCCTGTTTGCAGATGACATGATCTTGTATTCAAAGAATCACACAGACTCCACTCCCAAATTACTCAAGCTGATTCAAAACTTTGACAAAGTAGCAGGGTATAAAATAACCCTCAAAAATCAATGGATTTTCTGTATGCCAACAATGAGAAACTGTGGTTGAAATTAGAAAAGCAAGTCCATTCTTAATAGCCCCCAAAAAAACATACCTAGAAATTAATTTAACCAGAGAAATGAAGGAACTCTATGATGAAAACTTCAAAAACTTGAATATGGAAATCAAAACAGAACTTAGAGAGTGGCAAAAACTCCCGTGCTCTTGGTTTGGAAAGATCAACATCATGAAAATGGCACTACTTCCCAAGGCTACCTACAAATTCAATGCGATACCTATCAAAATTCCAACCTCATTCTTCAAGGAAATAGAAGAGGCAATCCAAAAATTCATATGGAACAATAAAAGACCATAAATAGCAAAAGCGACCGTCAACAGAAAGAACACTGCTGGAGGAATATCAATACCAAATTTCAAACTCTATTATGAAGCCATAGTAATCAAAACAGCTTTGTACTGGCACAAGATCAGACATTAGGTCCAATGGAATAGAATTGAAAACCCAGAAATGAACCTGCAGACCTATAGCCATCCAATCTTCGATAAGGGAGCTAAAAAATATAATCGAAGAAAGACAGCGTCTTCAGTAAATGGTACTGGCAAAATTGGCTAACTACTTCTAGAAAACGAAAGCTAGATCCTTATGTATCACCATGCAACAGTATCAACTTCAAATGGGTCAAAGACCTAGGAGTCAATGAAGACACTCTGAAAACATTACAGGATGGAATTGGAGAAACCCTAGGTATCCTTGGCACAGGCTGAAATTTTCTTACTAGAGACCCAGAAACACAACAAATCAAAATAATTTGGACAAGTGGGATTGCATGAAGTTGCAGAGCTTCTGCATGGCAAAGGACATAGCTAGCAAGATCAATTGAAAGCCTTCGGATTGTAAGAAGATTTTCACTAGCCCTACAACAGAGAAGGGTCTCATATCGAAAATATTCTTGGAACTCAAAAAATTAAATCCCCCAACAAAAAATCTTCAAAGAAACAACTGTCCAATAAAGAAGTGGGCTAAAGACTTAAAGAGAAACTTCTCTGAAGAGGAAAGAAGGGTGGCCAATAGACACATGAAGAAATACTCAAACTCTCTACCCATAAAAGAAATGCAAATTAAAACAACATTAAGATACCCCCTCACCCCAGTAAGAATGGCAAAAATCAAGAACTCTAATAACAACAGATGCGGGAGGAGATGTGCACAGAAGAGTACCTTACTTCATTGTTGGTGGGAGTTTAAACTTGTTCAACTACTTTGGAAAGTAGTATGGAGTTTCCTCAAAAGACTTTTGGGCATTTACCCAAATGTTTACAAACAAGATCAAACTAAAGCTACCAACCAGCACGACTATGCTTATTGCAGCATTATTTACTATAGCTAAGATATGGAACCAATCCTGATGCCCCTCAGTAGATGAGTGGATCAAGAAAATGTGGTATATATACACAATGGAATTCTATGCTTCCACCAGAAAGAATGACATTGCCCCATTTGTTAGGAAATGGAAAGACTTGGAAAAAATTATATTAAGTGAAGTAAGCCAAGCCCAAAGAAACATAAGTCCCATGGTTTCCCTTATTTGCAATATCTAGTATATGTCTAGATCAAGCAGAAAAGGTCTGATAAGGTGATGTTAGTGAAATGGACCCTAAGATATGTATTCACATGTTTTCTTTCTTTCATGTGATAGTTTCTAACGCATTTATAAGATTATTCCTTGGTTGCTTTATATTTCCCTGCCCCACAGTATAACCCCTGCTTTCACTGTATTTGATGTCTGTATAATTTGTGGAGGGGAAGGGGAAAAACAAGTCGTTTACATAAGGATACAGGTGGACCCGTTGCAACAATTCAAAATGATCTTTACAACATTGTTGGGGGAGAGCAGGGAGGATGGGAGGGTGGATAGCAAGGGATTGGAAGGGGAAACAAAGGAGGAGGCTACACTGCTTAATAAGAAATGTACTCATTATCTTGCCCATGTAATTGTAACCCCTCTGTACAGTATTTTCACAACAAAAATAAATAAAAGTTTAAAAATTATTATAATAAAAAAGTAAAATGTATTCCACAGACACCTGTATCTGTTTTGGGGAATATCTAGTGAATTCACTTGCCTATTTATTGATAAGATTATTCTTCTTAGGGTATTTCATTTTTTTTTAGTCTGTGCATTACAGATATTAGGATTTCTTCTGTTACTCAAAAGGCAGGAGTTCAGACATATTTTATTTAATCTTAACAAAAGATGACTTGTGAGCTTCAAATTATTTAATAAATGATTGATTAAAAAAAAGATCAGAAGGCTGTGGCTCACACAGGAGAGTGCCTGTCAACAAAGGTAAGTTCTGAACTCAGAGTTCAGTGTCTACAAAAAAGAGATATATTTTATTATTTTAAAACATACAAGCTAATCAGGTATACTATCTCAAAATATGTAATGCTAAATGTTTCTTTATTGTGCATGATAAAACTATTGCAAATTTTAGCACACACTAACAATTTTTTATTTTTTCCTTGGTAAGCATTCAAGGCAGCAAAACTGAAAAAAATGCAACTTTGGCCAAGTGCTGGTGGCTCACTTCTATTTCTAGTTACTCAGGAGGCTGAGATCTGAGGATTGCAGTTTGAAGTCTGCCTGGACAGGAAATTCTGTGCGGATTATCTCTAAATAGGCACCAGAAAAATAGAAGGAGTGCTGTGGCTCAAGTGGTAGAGTGTTTCCTTGACCTGAATAGCTGAGGGGTTGCCCCCAGGCCGAGTTCAAGCCCCATGACCAACAAAAATCAAAACAAAACAAAACAGGAAATCCAACTTTGTATAAAGAAGAAGAATCTCCAAGTTTTTATTTAAGGTTTTGCAGTTTGTGGCAAATGTTTTCATTGGGTAGAAAGCAGAGAGCTTATATCTGTCATTATGATAAACTTGCTACTATGTAGTTGCTTTTGTCCAATTTATAATTTCATTCATCTAACCTTGTTGAGGATGAAAAAGCCATCAAGGACAAGACATACTATTTGGCAAAACTGGTAAATTGAAATGACTATTAATTTCTAGTTTGGCTAAGAAGCTGTGATTTTCCTTCCCTCCCCAGGATTTGAACAATGAGAAAAATTGTCTTGATTTTTCCCAAATGTGAAGAAGACAGCTCATATTCAGATAATTAGAAGATAATGAAAAGAATGTTTAGGACACAAAATATATTTAATTTTGAAACTTCCGCTCAAAAAATCTTCCAAGAAACTTAGAAAACTTTGCTTATAAAGATTTATATCAAAGAGCTCACTGCAGGTGCCTTATACTTATAATTTCCTACTCAGAAGGATGAGATCTGGGATTGAGATTGAAGACAGAGTGGGAAAGCAATAATTGCATGGATGTTCCCTGCTTTTAGATCATATGTCTCTTCCTCCCATCCTCAATGTGAAGCTGTCTCCCCACATCACCATCCTTCTGATTCACTGACTTCATCATTGTTATTTCTGGTTTTCTCCTTCAGCATGAAATTTGCATGGAACAGGCCATTTGCAGCTGTATTCACATCTGTTTTTCCAGTTGCCTGCATCAGTGCCTGGTCCTTAGTGCTTGTGTGGAGATGAATCTGCTCTGCTCATGTAATCTCAGAATTCATTTAAGAAAGCTCATCAAGTTGTGGTCTTGTGGTTAGTAGTCATTTCTTCTAATTATTATTTCCTCATGTATCTAAGTCCACATAAGGGTGAGATAAGTGGTTGACACCTATCCGTTGTGATGGCAAAGTTGGTTATAATAACATCGAAGTTTATTGTGAAGCTGTAGGAAGACCCATCTACCAAAGCACCCAAAATGGCATGTTCCCATGTCCAGGAATACATTTAACAGCTCTGCAATCAAACCATCATTCACTCTCTGCTGGGTTCAGACTCAGCATTTCTCTTTCCTATTTAAAATAAAGAAAAATTTAAGACATGCCTTTTTTCATATGTCTTTGAATTATTGAATTGTATCTCCAAACAAAAATACAAGAATGCCACTAGTGGAATGTAAATATAAGGCAAGGGGAAAAAAGCATAAAAGTTCCTAAGGAAAACATCAAAAGAGGCAGCTGTACAAAATTTGGTTCTTAAATCCAGGATAGTCTTCACACACCAGTAATCCTAGTATAATACAAGCTAATGAAAGTTTTCTTTTTGTGCCAATCCAGGGGCTTGAACTTGCAGCCAGAGCTCTGAGTTCTTTTGCTCAAGGCAAGCAATTTACTACTTGAGTCATACCTCCACTTCTAGTATATTTGGTAGTGTAGTGGAAATAAGAATTTCCCAGACTTTTCTGCTAGTGCTGGCTTCAAACTGTGATCCTTGATGTCAGCCTCCTGAGTCGGATTACAGGTATGAGCCACCAGTACCAAGCTAAGTTATTTTTGTGAGATATAAAAATTTACTTATACAAGATATATAAAGGAACATAAACAAATGAAACATTAGAACAACAGAACTAAAACAACTTATATGAAAGACATAAAAGGATGAATACCAAGGTCCCAAGTTCAAGCCTCAGGACCAGCACAAAAGATATAAAGAAGTATAGAAGAAGAGAAGGAATAGCCAGTGACAGAGTTTTAAATTAATCAATCACTGATGGCTTACACATGTTGTATTAACTACATAGGAGGCTAAAGTCAGAAAATAGCATTTAAAGGCAAGCCCAAGCAGGAAAATCCATTGGCCATTTTTCTGTGTGTGCCAGTCATGGGGATTGAATTTGTTTTACTTTACTCAAGGCTGGAGTTCTATCAATCTCAGCTTATTGGGGAAATCACTACCAGATAATTGGATATAAAGAGTATCATGGAATTTCCTATGCAAGCTGGCTTCGAACTGTGATCCTCAGATTTCAGCTTCCTCAGACATTATGTGCTTTGCATGAGACTCTTACTTCCAATGAACCACCATAAAGAAGAAAAAAAACTGGAGTTTGAGCTGTGGCTCCAATGGCAGAAATGAGACAATGACTTCTGGGACAGCACACACACCTGGAGATCAAGCTGCAGAACCAGCACATACAAGAATAAAATAAATAAATGAAAAGAAAGGTGGAAGAAGGAAAGGGAGAGACAATTTCAGAGGTTAAAATGAGCAAAACTGAGGTAGCTTACACTTGTTATTGTACTTACTCAAGAGTCTCACATCTGAGGATCAGTGTTCAAGGCCAGCCAAAGCAGGGAAGTTCATGGACTCAACTCTAATTAGCCAACTACAGGGTTTTTTAAAAAAAAAACCAAATTGTGCTGTGGCTCATGTATTAGAGGGCTAGTATTAATAATGTACTGGGACAGGGCTGGGAAGGTGACTCAGTGGGGGAGTGCTTGCCTTTCATGCATGAGGCCCTGGGTTCAATTCCTCAGCCCCTGAGTTCAATTCCCCAGCAACACATAAGCTGAAAAAGATGGAATTAACGCTGTAGCACAAGTAGTAGGGCTCTAGCCGTAAGCTGGAGAGCTGAGGGACAGCGTCCAGGCCCAGAGTTCAGACCCCACGACCGGCAAAAAGAAAATAAGGATACAGGTGGAACCATTGCAACAATGACATGTATAAGATATTATGTTGAAAAACAAATTTACCACTTTGGTGCACGGGTGTCAGGGGGACGGCTGGGGTGAGGGATGGAAGGGGATAGTAAGAAGAAACAAAGGAGGAGGCAACGATGCTTGATAAGAAATGTACTCATTACCTTGCTCATGAAATTAATTGTAAGCCCTCTGTACGGTATTTTCACAATGAAGAGAAAAAAAAATAAAAAAAAATTAGAGGAAAAAAAAATAACTGGGACAATACCTAGGCTCTGATTTATTGCCCCAAGCACAGCATACCTACGAAAATAAAAAATAGAAATTAAAAGATGTTTTGGAAAAATCCAATTAAATTTTCAAAATGAGCCATGAATTTTTGTTTACTGTCTGTAATCCTAGATACAAAGATAGATGAAATTTGAGGGTTATGGTGTCTCATCATCAAATCACCATCAAAACAAACAAACAATAAAACAGAAGTGAAGCACCAGCCTTGAGTGAGACAGCTATGAAACAGTGCCCTGGCTCAGAGATCCAGCCTCAGGATCACAAAAATGATAATAAGAAGAGAACCTGGGGCTGGTGATTCAGGCCTGTAATTCTAGAACCTCAGGAGGCAGAAATATGGGGATCCAGTGTAAAGGCCAACCCAAGCAGGAAATTCCAGAAGTCAGTTGTTTGTGGGACATCTTGGGGCTGGAACTCTATTAGTCCCAGGTTTTTAGCACTTAATTGGAGGTAAGGATCTTAGACTTTCCTGCTCAGGATGGCTTTGAACCATGATGGTCAGACTTCAGCCTCCTGAAACAGGCCAAGCCTTGCATGAGTTCTAACTCCAGGACCAGCACACACAAACAATGAAATGATTAAATGTAAAGAAGGGTAGAAGAAGAGAAGAACCAATAACTGAGGCTTCAATGAGCCAATCAGCCAATCATTGGTGGCTCATAACTGCAATTCTAGTTACTCAGGAAGCTAAAATCTGGGGATCATATTTAAAGACGTGACCAAGTAGGAAAGTTCACACACACACACACACACACACACACACACACACACACACACACACACAGTGTGAGTGTGTGTGTGTGTGTGTGTGTGTGTGTGTCTGTGTGTGAGTCCTTTTGCTTGAACTTGTACTGTTTTTCTCAAGGTTCTACTAATCTCAGCTTTTTAGTGGCTATAATTGGAGATATCATGGACTTTCATCCCCAGACTGGCACAAACTTTGATCCTCAGTTTGCAACCTCATGAAATCTGGTTTGGCTCTACATGATACTCATTTCTAATTAAACAACAAAACAGAAAAAAAAAAACCTGGAATTTAGTTGTAGTTCAACTGGCAGAACTGGGAAAAAGCACCCAGACCCTGAGTTCTAGCCGCAGGAGAAACAGAGAAGAAGTAAAATAAAAGGAGGATAGAAATACAAAAGGAAGAGTCACTGACAGTGGTTGAAATGAATCTAAAATTTGTTTCTCACACATGTTATAAGAAGTACTGAGGAGGATGAAATCTAAGGATCACAGTTCATGACCAGTCCAGGCAGGAGAGTCCATGAGACTCATATATCTAATTTGCACCAAAAATAAGCTACAAGGCTGGACGAGGCACTATCGTTCAAGTAGTATAGCTCTCACCTGGAGTAACAGAAGTTCAGGGACAGTGCCCAAGGCCTGAGTACAAGCCCCAGGACTAGGAAAAAAAGAAAAACAGTGTGAGAAAATCCAATTAAAGTTTCAAAATGAGCCATGCATGCGTTTTTGCTCAATATGTGTAATCTTACTGACTCACAAACCTGAAATCTGAAGGTTGTTGTTCACAGCCAGCCTAGACAGGGAAATGCATAAGTCTCCAAATAAGCAGCAAAAAACGCCAGAAAATAAAGCTATGGTTGTAGTTATAAAGCACCATCCTTGAGAGAAAAACCCATGAAACAGTGTCCTGGCTTAGAGATCCAGCCTCAGGATCACAATAAGAAAATTAAATGGTTGGAGGTAGAGAAATTAGCACTGTTGCTCATGTCTGTAATTCTAGAAATGCAAGAGGCTGAAATATAAGATCCTGTGTAAAGGCAAACCTAATCAAGAAATTCCAGGAGACTGTTTTGTGTGTGGTGCCACACTGGGGATAGGTTTTTGTTGGTTGATTGGAGATGAGAGTTTCATGGACTTTCCTGCTCAGGCCACTTTCAAACCATGATGGCCAGATTTCAGCCTCCTGAATCAGGACAGGCCTTGCATGAGTTCGAGCTCCAAGACGAACACACACAAAAAGAATGAAATAAATGAAAAGAAGGGTGGAAGAAGAGAAAAAAGAGCAAGTAACAGAGGTTTCAATGAGCCAATCATTGGTGGCTCATATCTTTCATTCTACATACTCAGGGTGAAATTTGAGGATACCGTTTAAAGCTCAGCTCAGGTATAGGTGCTCATAAGACGTGTGTGTGTGTGTGTGTGTGTGTGTGTGTGCACGTGTGTGTGTGTGTGTGCATGCATGTGTGTGTGTGTGTGTGTGTGTGTGTTTGTGCCAGTCCTGGTGCTTGAAATTGCAATATTTAGTTCAATGATCGACTACTCTCAGATTGTAGTGGTTAATTGGAGAAAAGAGTGTCATGGACTCTCCTCAGTTTTCAGCCTCCTGAATCTGGCCTACCTCTACATGATTCTCTTCTCTCCATTTAACCTCCCCCAAAAGCCTAATGTTATGGTTGGTCCCATGTATGTCCTGAGCATCTGAGCTTCAATTTCTACTCCCAGGAGAAGCAAAAATGAAAAAAGAAACGAAGGAGGAAGCAAGCACATATTAAAGTTTTAAAATGACCCAAGTGTTGCTGGTTATGTTTGTAATCTTCACTACACAAGAGGCTGATAACTGAGGACTGCAGTGTCAAGTCAGCCTGGGAAGGAACACGCTTGAGATTCTTATCTCCAGCTACACTGCACAAAGCCTTGATCTGTTGCTGAGGTGTACAGCCTTGAGTGTAAAACCTAAGATATAGGCCCCAGAGTCAGAGGTCAAGCCACAGGACCAATAAAATTTTCAGGAAGAGGATGAAGAGATATTGAAATCTGAGAATCATTGTTCAAAGCTAGCCCATGCAAGAAATTCCATGCAAGAAAGTCTCTGTGTTTGCATCTGTATGCCATCCTGAGGCTTGAACTTATGTTGTTTTGTTCGAGGATAGAGCTCTACTACTCCCAGCGTTTCAGTGATTGATTGGAGCTAGGAGTCTCATGGGCTTTTCTGCCCTAGTTCACTTTGAACCATGATCCTCAGATTTCAGCCAAATGATTCATGCTGGGCTTTGCATAAGACTCATCTCCTATTAACTATCAAGAATTGAAAAACAAAACCTGGAAGTGAGCTGTGACCCAAATACAAACTGGGCAATCACTTTCTAGAACAGCACCCAGAGCTTTAGTTGAAGCATTAAGACAAAACAAGTATAACCACAAGTTATACTTCGGCTCATGTTGTAAGCCACTAGTCTTGAAGAGAAAGCTCTGGCATTGTATCCAGGCCCTGATTTGTAGCCCCAGGACTAGTACATAAACAAAAATTTTTAAAAAAGAAAAATTTTTAAAGATGAAAGGGGAAAATATTAATATTTTCAAATGACCAATGGGTTTGTGGTTCATGTGTATAATCGGAGCACCTCAGAAGCTGAAATCTGAAGATCATGGTTTGAAGCCAGTCTATCCAGAAAAGTACATTACAAGTTTATGACCAATAAGCAAAAAAAAAGCTAGAAGTGGAGCTGTGGTTGAAGTTGTATAACATCATCTTTGTGTCAAAAAACTCAGAAACATAAGGGCACTGGTGGATCTAGCCTGTAATCCTAGCTACTCAGGAAGCTGAGATATGAAGATCATGGTTCAAAGCCAGCCTGGGTAGGAAAGTCCATGAGACTCTTATCTCCAATAAACCACCAGAAAACTGGGAAATGTTCTATGGCTTAAGCGGTAGAGTGCTTGCCTTGAGCTGAATAGCACAGAGACAGCACCCAAGCCCTGAGGTTAAGCCCCATAAACTACAAAAAGAAAAAAAATTAAAATAAGTCAGTGGTTGGTTGCTCATGCCTGTAAATCCTAACTACCCAGGAAACTAAAATCTAAGGGCTGCATTGCAAAGCCAGCCCAAGGAAGAAAGAGACTTGTTTGTGTAATTACCAGTACTAGGGCATGAACTTGCCCTGTTTTACTCAAGGCTAGAGTTCAACTACCACATTTTTTGGTCATTAATTGGAGATAAAAATCTCAGACTTTGCTGCTCAGACTGGCTTCAAACCAAGATCCTCAGTTTTCAGCCTCCTTATTTGTGCTGGGCATTGCATGAGAGTTTTCAAATGAATGAAGCTGGAACTTGAGCTGTGGCTCAATTGGCAGAACTGGGAAAAACCTCTGAGACAGTGGCCAGTCACTACATTATAGTAGTTGTAATATATAAAAAAAACATGTTAATGTTATACAAAGGAATAATATGCTTCTTTTTAAATGTGGCAAATGAGAAGATAGTACAAAGTTTCAAAATGACATAGAGTGTATAGGAAAAAGGAAAAAAGTTAAAATTCATGTAAATATTAAATACAAGCTGAAATGACCAAATTAAATGTGATCAGAAACATCTCTCACTTATCTCTCACTTGTAATTGCTTACAATAATTGTCCCGTCAGTTTCAGCATCTACCATGGGGATTTAGGCATGACCTCTCTATGCATCCTTGATTGTGTAAAGATCTTCCTGCTTTAGCCTCTTGAGATAGAACTGCAGGCATTGCCCTCATTTTAATATACGATGTTTCCTTTAGAACTCAAAATTAATGTTTAAATAATGGATTATCTGTAAAGCATGACTAAACATCAGAGATCCACCAGAGATCCTCTGAGGAATACAATCAAAACAGTACAAAAGCACCTACCACTCAAGGTAGGTAACAGAAGGAAGATTTAGCATTCTTTGGATATGCTAGGGGTTGAACACAGGGCCTCATGCTTGATAGGTAGGTATAAAATTCAGTGAGATTAATTATATCCACACTGTTTTGTAACAATTACCTCTATTTGTGAACTATCTTTTTGATACTGATGGAATCCACACAATCATAGAGTAATAATCACCCCAATGACCTGCCCCAGAAATTCTAATCTTCCATTTTCTCTTATGAAATGGATTAGTCAATATGTTTCACATAAATAGTAGATTATTTTTGTGTCCATACAAGACAGACATATATTAATTTCAGCCTTTTTGTCATAATCCATTTATGTATGCCTCATATTTTATAAACCTGTTCATCTGATAGACACGCCAGGTATTTCCAACTTCTGACTACTGTGAACTTTGTTGTTATCCTTAGCATATGAGCTATTGGTTTCTTTCGTTTGTTATTTTAGTTATGCAATGAGAAATGGAATTGCTGCCTAATGTGGTAATGCTATGTTAGGTTAGAAGAATGTGTAAAATTCTACCATAATTGATATATCACTTTTCATCAGCACAGAAATGTACAAATGGTCAATAACATGTACAAGAGTGTTTCAAATCTTTCAAAGCTGTGCCCTAAAGGATCATTTTGTTTTTTTTTTACTTTGTACTTGTTTACATTTATGCCATGCAGGCCTGGAACTATGTAACATCGTCTAGAGCTGAAGTTAGAACAATACCAAATGCCATTGACCCAGTCTCCAAAAACATTTATTCTGGTAGTCATTTTTTTCTAGAGATAAATTTTAGTTATCATATGCATTTTTACTCTTTTAAAATAAGGTTTTCAATTTTAAAAAGACATATAAATGTAACATCTCTGTGTAGCTTCATTTTTAATAAGATAAAAAGTTAATTTTTATTTTATTTTAGTTTTTGTCAGTCGTGGGTCTTGAACTCTGGGCTTGTGCACTGTCCCTGTGCTCTTCATCTCAAGGCGAGTGTTCTACTGCTTGAACTACAGTGCCACTTCCGGTTCTAGTGGTTTATTGGAGATGAGTCTCATGGTTGTTTCTGCCCTGCTGTCTTTGAACTCTGATCCTCAGATCTCAGCCTCCTGAGTAGCTAGGACTACAGATGTGAGCCACCGGCGCTCGGTTGAAAAATTATACTTACAGAAAATATAAAAGGACAAAAAAGCTTCCCAGCAGGAAAAACCTTACAATCACAGTCTGATAATGACCCAAGCAAAATAATACAATAAGAACTCATCTAAAGTAAAATGAAGAGCAGGGATGGGGGCAGGGGTCAAGGGGTAGAGCACTTGCTTGCCCAACACCAGCCTCTGAATCAAAACCACAGTACTGCCAAGGGATAACATAAAGTATTAAAACTTAAGGAAAGGTGCAGATAATAGTATGATGGATGACATAGATGTACACACCGGTTATCCCAACACTTGGAGACTAGGGAGTAGAATTATGAAGTTAAGATCAGACTTGGCTACATAATGAGACTGCATCTTAAAGAATAACATAGAATAAAATTAAACAAACTATATTTTTAAAGACTAGGATGTAGTTCAAGTGTAATTCAAGTAGTTTTGTATGCGCAAGGAACTGATACAACACACAAAAATTACATGCTTTGATAACTACGATATTCGATTTACACTGCAGTAAAGGTACCCCTTTGCTGGAATCCCTCCTGAGGAAACTAAGGCAGTTGATGCACCTGTATTCTTGGCTGCATTAAGGGTGTTGCTGGGCAAACAGTGTTTGATCTCCATTCTTGGATCCCACTTACAACTCTTTTTTTAGTAGACCACCTACAAATCTCTCCTATCTCAATAGCAGGGTCTTCTGGGTTTCAAGTGAATTTATCTTTGATATCTCTGAGGGCTTTCCTCCCCTTTGTCTGAACTGCTCTGTTCCTGGGCCCACATTCAGCAGCTTGTTCAGAGAAGAGTGGTAGCTATTTTGCTAGCCACCTGTATCCACTGCCATCTCCTCCTCAAATTAGTCTTTGGTATCAGTATGAGTCTGCTCAGTTGGTAGACCAAGGCTGGGCGGGTTTTGAACTGTCATCCTCATATCTCAGCCTCCTGAATAGTTAGAATTACAGGAGTGAGCCACCAGCATCCAGCCATCATTTCTTTCATCCAGGAAAATTTAGGGGGTGGAATAAATAGCACAGCAGCATATACATTCAGTAGCAATTGCACCAGGGAGAACCAGATGCTCAGAACAAACGACTGACCTTGATATTGTCTTTGGTATCCAACAGTATGTTGTTGGACTTAAGGTCTTGGTGTGTGATTCTATTCTGGTGTGGGCAGTGAACAGCACTTACAATTTATGTGAAGAGCCTCTTGGTTTCATCCTAATATACACTGCAGTATTTTCAGATCCATGCCAGGACGTATCTCCTACTGGCCAGTTCCATGATAAGATACAAATACTCTTCCTTCTCCATCACCTGGTACAATTTGATAATGTGTTTGTGCCATACCATTTTAAAATGTCCACCTCATTCTTTAACTGATGACTGGGGGAATTCTCCCTTCAGGAGTATTTTAACTGCCACTTCCATGTGTGTGAGTCGAGTATGGGCCAGCCTCACTTGTCCATTGGTAACATGGTCGATGAGCTCTTTCACCTGGTTTTGTTGGATGATCTCCTCCTTGAAGGATCTGGAGTATGATTCTTTGTATTCTTCCATCCTTATGCTATGATGGCAGGTAGCAAGTCTACCTAAAATTAACTAAATAAAATAATGGAAAACCCAGAAAAAAAAAAGAAATACCAAAATCCAAACGACAACTCACCTTCCCAACCAAAAAGTCACGAATTTAGGTTTGAATCAGTCCAGCGGGTCACCAATCAAGAGCTCCTGAGGTGGTATCTAATATAAGTTGGAGCACAGTGGTTTCCTATATATCCTGCATGATCTCTCAAAATGGAGCTATATCAGATCGGCATAGTGACATCATAGAGGAAATGGACCAATCAGAGTCTGGGCCAGTGAGGTCAGAGAAAAAGTGGACCAATCACACTTTGCCAGCATTGATACTTTAGCTCATAGGCTTCAAAGACTGTTGCTAAGGAATCCATGTGAGCTTGAGGTTGTTCTTGTCATTATTATGCCATTCCTGAAACCACTACGACAGTGGTCAAAGTTCTCTGACCTTCTAGAAAACTCCTGAGTCTCATAAATTGCTTCTGTGGAGACACTAGCCAATAGCCTCCATTCTTGATGGACACCTTATCCTACATCTTGTTCCAGCAATGACATGGCAAAAAGGCCTCCGTCATTTTCAAGGACAGCTGTCCTACAACTTGCTTCTGAGGTGACAAGGTCCAGGCTGGCTTTGAGCCACAATCTTCACAATTCACCTTCCTGAGTAGTTAGGATTATATGCCTGAGCCATCGTTAGGTACTTAGCTCATCTCTCACATTTGGAGAAAGTATATATATTTGTTAGAAAGGTTGATATTAGATATGTCCTCTTAGCACCTTAATTTTTTTGCCCTTGCTGTCTAACAGTTAATCTATTGATTAATGAGAAATTTGTCATAATATCAATTAAGATCACTTGTGTGTGTGATGAGTTGTGTGTGTGTCTGTGCTTTGGGAGGTTTTCTGTCTTTGTTTAATTAGAATGTGTCTTAGTGTGGACCTGTGCACTTATGTTAATTGACTTCTTTAAGCTGCTAGAACCCTGCATAGAAGGGTTCATGCTTTCAATCAAATTTGGGAAGGTTTTGGTCATTATTCTTTCAAATACTATGTATTTCTTTTTTCTCCCTGTACATTATACATATATACATTATACATTATACATACATTACATATTCACATTGTATATGTGAATATATATATATATATATGTCTACATTTTTATATTATATATACATTTATATACATATATTTATTTTTCATATAACTTCCATTTCTTTGATTGTTTATGGTAGCAAGTGTAGTTTGATCTCAATTACTCCATCAGAGTTAGAGTTAGAAGTTTTCCTTTTTATTTCTTGCTGAAAATATGCATTTCTCAGCAAGGATATTGAAACCAGTACAGAATCAGAGCTAGCCTAGAGTTCTCTCTCTCTCTATCTGTCTCTCTCTGTCTCTGTCTCTGTCTCTTTCTCTCTCTCTGATTTCCTGCCTCTGACAAGTGTCTGAGCACAGGACCATTGCTTACCAAGTTCTTCTACTGTGCACTGTGATGAACTAGTGTGTGCACTGTCAAGCTCTGCTTCAAAGGCAACCACACCTGCACCTGAAAAAGATCTGCTCCAAATCAGCCTGCATGGGTG
This sequence comes from Dipodomys merriami, assembly GCF_024711535.1. Classification (NCBI taxonomy): domain Eukaryota; kingdom Metazoa; phylum Chordata; class Mammalia; order Rodentia; family Heteromyidae; genus Dipodomys; species Dipodomys merriami. Next base: position 782,107 of record NW_027206035.1, on the reverse strand, counting down.
TGTCTGCCTCTGTCTTGATGTCAGAGCTCCCATAGCTACTGGGGTGGCCTTAGTAGATGCCATTGTGCCAGGACTGTGACTGCTGACTTTGGGAGACTTAAGCACAGCCTCGTTTTTTACCCAATTTAGAGGTATGCGTTGGATCCTGTGGGCACTACCCTATTTGTGACTGTGCTAGGAGCAAGGCTAGGGGCTGCAGAAACCTCACTGTGGCCTGACTTCTGGGGCACAACAAATGCCATAGGCTTCTCTGGGCTCTTTTCAGAATATGTGGGCAAGTTCAGTGAGCAGAAACTGAGCTCAGGGGCCCCTTAAACACAGGGTAGGCAATGGAGCTGGGAGGAGCAGGGATTTCCAGGTTAGCCCTGAGTTCAAACCTCAGTACCATAAAAAAGAAGAGAACCAGTTATAATTGGAAAACTTATTAAAAGTAGTATTTTAAAAAATGTGTATAGTTATTTGGGCTTGAACTCTGGGCATTAACATTTTCCCTTAGCGAAAAATTTCACATAAGACTAAACATTGTTTTTTGGAGGAATACAGGTTGACCCAGTGTAACAATAAGATATACAAAACACTAAGTTGAAAATGAACTTTAGAACTTTGGTGGGGTTTGGAGTTGGGGAGGGTAGTTGTGGAGGTGGGAGGGAAGAGATGTTAGGGGGAAACAAAGGAGAAGGCAACAATGCTCAATAGGAAATGTACTCAGTACCTTGCTCATGTAACTGTAACCCTTCTGACCTGCATTTTTACAACAAAAAAGGACAGAAAAGGGATTAAATTTATACTATTGAGCCTCATCTCCACTTCTAGCTTTTCTTGTGTGTGTGTGTGTGTGTGTGTGTGTGTGTGTGTGTGTGTGTGTGTGTGTGTGTGTGTGTGTGTCTGTCTGTCTGTCTGTCTGTCTGTCTGGGTCTGGGTCTGGGTCTGGGTCTGGGTCTGGGTCTCTGTGTGTTTGTGTGTGCATGCCAGTATTAGACTTGAACTCCAGGACTGGGCACTGTCCTTGAGCTCTTTTATTTAAGGGTAGCCCTGTACCGCTTGGCCCAAGACTCTCCTACTGGGTTTTTGTGGTGAATGAGATAAAAGTTTCATGGACTGTTCTTGCTTTGAACCAAGATCCTGTCCTCTCAGACTCCTGAATGGCTAAGGTTATGGGTGTGAATCATCAGTATATTGTAGGAGAATTGTTCTTAAGCAGCAATAATGTGGATTGCTAGCCTTCTGAAATTTGTTGGCATGCTTTTTATTCTTAGAAAGGAATTCCTTTACTGAGAGGCCATTGGTTACCCTGGAAGCTAGGAAGGCAGAGGAAATGGAATCCCCTATCTCCAAAGGCAGGACCTTTTGCGTGATGGTTGTAAGACCCTCATCTTCCTTTATTAGAGCAGATATTTATGCTAGCCTGAAGGTAACACTGTTTTCTTCATCAGCTTCGTCTTGGTTGCATTAAATAAGAAAATTACTTGATAACTCTCACCAAACTTCACCAGAGAAAGGGGGGAATGAAGCTATAAAGTGAGGCATTAGACCTGACAGGAATATACCAGAAGGGGCAAGGAGAAATGAAAGCTCATAAATATTGATTTTTATTTAAACAAATTAGGGAGAATACATGAATATATGTTAGTACTGGCCAACTGTTCTCAAAGCTTTCTAATAAACTCGCATTTAAAGGAAGTATTTTCCTGATGCAGGACTCCTCACATTACCTGTGTAGATTCTCTAATCCCTTCACTGATCTCCCAAGACAAGACACTTTCCCTTCAGCTCAGAGCAGTGCATCTAAGATAACATCCATCTACTACTGGGCAGTGGAAGACCAGTCTAACAGCTGGTGAAGTGTAGACAAGCTGCTCTGATCCTGTTTCCACCCAATTCTAGACTTTGCTGTATAGAGTTCATAGATCAGAGGAGATGCTTGAGAATATTTCTGGATCTACAAGTGTGTGGTGTGTGTGTTTGTGTGTGTGTGTGTGTGTGTGTGTGTGTGTGTGTGTGTGTGTGTATGTGTATGTATATATGATAGTATTCATATGCCCCCATGGGGCTTCCTTCTTCTTTGGGCTTCACAGGTGGAGTTAACTCCTTCTTCCCCAAGTCTGTTCAAAAGATTTGACTTTGAGTGCCTGAGATTCAGCAGAGGAGGAAATGATTCCTGAATTCTCAACTGTTAGAGCAGATGGGTCCTTCTACATACTCTGATTTATACTAATGCTAGTGTTAATACTAACCCATGAATGGTAGTAATATCAGCTGGCACTTTTTGTGTATTTTGGTACTAGTTAGTTTTTTTCATGTATGTTAAGCAAACAATTCTCATAAGAATATTATGACATAGTGTTAAGTATAACGTGCTGTACACACACACACACACACACACACACACACACACACACACACACACACACAAACACACCTATTTGGCAGCAGTCTTCATTATGTAAAGTGGACCATGAACTGTAGAGAAGTTCAATGGAAGCCTATCAGGGAACAGATCCTATAGCCAGCACCCTGGATGAGGGACTCATAGGGGTTTGGCCAACAAGTTGGAGACAAGATGATGTAGATCCCGTGCCAGGGTTGGCTACCTTCCTGATCTGGAGGGACCCAGTGTTTGCTATCCAACACTGTCCCTCACGACCTTGCCTGTCCCCACCCCAATCCCACCTAATCTTTGGCACAGGAAGAAAAGTTTTTCCTTTTGGCCACACGTTGTTCTGACACATAAGATAGGCTCAATAGAATTTCCAGAGGATAGCAGGAGGATATATAGAAGATACATTAACTGAGGCCAGAAAGTGCAAGGTATTACTGTAGGTCTTACAATTGGTTAATAGTGGGGATTATTGACTCCCTGATCTTTCCCCAAGGAAGTGGAGCCTCTGATCTAGGATTCTCACAATCCTCTCTTAGATAAATAATCTAGTAGCGTCAGAAACAAAGAGGTAATTAAAAATCTATATTTAATATTAATTTTTATTCTTGAATTAGTAAAATACATGTGTAACCTGTCAATTCAAGAATCATAAAAAGGCAGATGGTGTGAGCTTGACCTCTGTCACTCTACTGTGGCTCTCTTGCTCCACCCTGGGGTGACCACTGCTACTAGTTAGTTATGAATTCCTGCAGCTAAACTAAATGTGCACAAAGGACAGGCTATTAAAAGGAGACATTTTATCCACAGCTTACAGAGATCCCCCAAACTGCTAGCTTAGAACAAGGCCAAATTTCTATTTACACTATGAAAATTCAATCTTCTACACTCAGGTTCACAGCCCTGAGCCAAGTCTGTGCTGGTACCACATGACTGAAGGTGATAGCTCATAATTCACAAAGGAAGAAGTCTTCAATAGTTGGAAGTCTGCCCTCTGCCTTTCCCAATAGGTCCCAGTATCAGGTATGAGGACTAAAGTGTTACAAAGGCCTGTTAGAAATTACTAGTTATGCATATGTAAAGTTGACCTAGCAACACCTCATTAACCTCAAGGTGATAGTGAAGAGAGAGTTCAACAATTGTCAGATCAAAATTGAGATGGATATTATTAAGACTTCCCATCACACACACACATGATCAGGTAGTACCAGGTGAGGGAGAAGGATGAGCACCAATACTTGGTAATTGAACTGGCCACCCAGAGACCTCTTTAAATTAATGTGAAAATCATTCCATCTATTCAAGAATGAAGTTAGGATATTGTTCAAACAGACTATGAATAATCTGCATTACTTTAATGAAAACAGAAGTGCACACTGAGACCTTAAACCCAATAACATCATGTTGGATGACAAATCCAATGTGAAGGTCAATGACTTTGGCGTGAGCATAAGCATTACCCAAGGGTGGTTGCTGAAGGCCATATTTGGTACCTTGATTTTGTCCATATAAAATATTCCTGCATGAAAATTACAATGACTACACGGTAGACATCCCATGCTTGGGAATCATCTTTTGTATTTTATACAGACGGCAAATTTCCCACTTGAATATATGAATTTTAGCCGGATACAGGTAATTGTCATGGAGGTCACCTACATTGCTCCATTCACCTGTCTCCAATAGCAAAAAATATCACCTTGAAACTGTAAACTGAAGACCCAGAGCAGAGGCACACTATAGAACAAACAATGGAGATTGGCTCAACCAAGTTGAGGAATATATCCTATTTCCTGATGAGCAACTATGTAATGAGTTGAACCCAATTTCCTGCCTGTCATCTGAATTTCAATTGTCCTATGTTGACAAACCATCAATACTGCAGAGAAGTGCTACTCTTCCTTCCATTCGCTGCTTCCTGCAGAAGAACCCCTGTTACAGCATGATCACACACCATGAATCTATGGTTTCCTTTAGTTCTTCTTTCTTCATGAGGAGCAATGAGAGATGCTGGTAAGAGGAAAAAGTCCTTCCCTCTCGGTAGCTGAACAATAAGATCATAAATTCTATCTCAATTAAGAGACAGGATTGAAGGTAGCTACCAGTATTTGAAGAATACGATGCTGTGTGCAGACATAAAAATAACCTTCACAGATTACAAAGAAAGTTTTCTGGAGAAAGGGTTCAGAGCCCTTCTATAACAAAACAGCAGTACCCAGGTTTTCAATTCATTTTCAAGCTGGGGAATTCCAGCTTGAATCCTTGTCTACAGACTTGGACACTTCACATAAAAATCATTCATTATTTTGGATGACATAGAAAATACCCCTTGTCCAGGTAGGTGTTTTAGTACTCTAAATTGTGGAGACAAAAGGTCTAGAATAGGTCAAAAAATTTAGGGTTTTCCTTTTTGGTTAAGGATTTACATTTTCAGACTACAACTTACTTAATATTTAAAGAAAGGATGGCTATAGGAGTAAATTGTGGTTTTCAAGTTTACTTATTGAATCTTTCAGTTATTGAATCTGGCTTAATTTGTGAGATACACACACACACATGCACACACACACACACACACACACACACACACACACACACATATATATATAATATGTAGTATGTATATATATCACAATGATATTACATATTAAATACAATATATACCAATTATATTTGTAAAAATATACATAATTTTGGAGAAGATGTTTCATGAAATTCTCTGCCTTTGCTTTAAGACAGCATTCTCTTCATCTCAGCTTCCTTAGAAGCTAGGATTATAGACTGGGGCTAGTGAAAAGATTTCCTTTTAAATGCTACAGAAGACCTGTCTTTAACTTCCCACGAGCACTAGAAATTGAAGATAATAGAATGACCAAGGTAATTAAAACATTTCAGTCAGTGGAAAACTTTCAAAATTTATTTTAGACAAAAATTAGGGAACAATGTTATTAGATCTATCCTTGAAAAAAAAGATTAATAAAAAATTAAAGACAGATATAGATCCCAGTTTCAAATGTGGATGAAGAAGGCTTATAATTTCAAGGCCTAGAATTGGTCCATAACCATTCATTAAATAAAAATTAATTTTGTAGGCAGGAACTTGTTTGTTTATCTTTTGTGTTCAGAGGAATGTCTGCATTATGTGTAAACAGACCGCTCTACAAGGTATCTTTCTGGGTCATACAGTAGTTATTACATAGCTGTATGTAGACATACAGCTTTCTAATGACTTTCCTACATACACCAACTAATGTTAATTAAGTGTCATGTAGAATAACAAACCTCAATTTTGTGACCATATCCATTCTTATTCTCCCTATTGTCCAGTAGTTTGTATCACAGTCAGTATAACTGAAGCTGGCACATGGAACAGATATGGACTCGATGGATCCTGGCTGTGATATGGCCCCAAATATAGCAAATACCAGAATCAATGTCCAAGCAGCTGTCCAAGGTGCCTAGTTGTATGAATGTCCTCGGCTTCCAATGGTCTCACCTATCTCTGCCAGAGGCCTGTTAATGGCCTGACATCAAAACTTACACTGAAGTTTAACTTCTCAATGTAGCAGTGTCAGGAGGTAGTACCTTTAATAGAGGATTACATCATAAATGGATTAATGCCATCTTGTTAACTCTCAAGGAACTAACAGGATCACTGTTAACAGTTAGAAAAAACACCCTAGGTCCCTTACTCACTCTCTTTCTAGCACATGCCATGATTCCAAGATCCTACATGATGTGATGCACTTAGGGGCCTTGTCCCATGTACTACCATGCTATATAGGGTTTCCAGCCACCACTATTTTGAGTGAAATATTTTTATTCCTTATGAAGTATACAACTTCAAGGTTTTTGTTAAATCATGACAAAATGGACTGAGATGCTATACTTTTTGCTTTTTCCATAGTACTAAGGATTAAACTGAGGGCCTTTCACTTACTGGGCCGATATTTACTGCTTGAGCGTTGCATGGCTCCAACCCTTTTTTTCTTTTACAGTTTGCTTTTCATATAGGGCCTTGTGCTAACATCACTGAAGCCAGCCTCACAACCTAATCCTCCTAAACCTTTGCTTCTCAGTAGCTGGGATTACAGGCCTGTGACACCACACTTTGCCACTTAGAAGGCACTACTCTTTTGGAGAAACATAATACAGACCACTGAGATGTATGTGTGTGTGTTCATAGAAATTGGTCATGGTGATTTATTCAGGACTGAGGGTGAATCTCCTGAATAATCCATATTCTTAAGTCCTTTCACTCAAAAAAATTGCTTCTCTGGGTGCTAGTGAGTCACAGCTGTAATCCTAGCTGTTCGGATTGCTGAGGTTTGAGAATCATATTTTGAAGCCAGGTGAGCCAGGAAAAGTCCATGACAATCTTATCTTCATTTAACTACCAAAAAATCAGAAGTGGAACTTTGGCTTAACTAATAGAGTACTAGCCTTGAGGAAAAAAATAGGAATAGCAACTAGGCTCTGATCAAGTTTCAGGACCAGCACCCATACAAAATCTCCAGATAGCACTTGTGCTAATACAATGAAATCTTGTGCTATTGCAAGACACAATTATACTTAATGGATTATCTCTACAGGACAGTTGCACTAAAAATTTCTAGTATTACTTCATAAGCTATATTCTTTCTGAATCATCTTTTTGGCCCATTGTTTCTCTGAGAATGATGTCTTGATTTTGGAATAGAGGAGGAAAAATTCAGTGATGAATTTGGCTTCTGAATTCCTCCCTCGTCCATTATTGACCTGTTCTCTCTTTTTATTTTTTTGGCAGTCCTGGTGCATGAACTCAGGGCCTGGGCACTTCCACTGAGCTTCTTTTTTGCTCAAGGCTAGCACCCTCCTACTTGAGCCACAGCACCACTTTCTCATTATGTGGTACTGAATAATTGAACCCTGGGCTGTACGCATGCTGTGCAAGCACTCTACAATTAAGTCATAATCCCAGCCACATGTTTTCTTTTAAAAATACGTCTAACCGGTTTATTTCTGGCCATCTCTGAAGCCACTGCCAGTGCTATTGATTCATTTGTTTAACTTCTAACTGCCTTTCGTTCACTGTAACTGGCAAATTATTTTCTACTCCATTCAAAGATTTAGGCTGGGAAGGTGGCTCAGTGGTAGAGTGCTTGCCTTGCATGCCTGAGGCCCTGGGTTCGATTCCTCAGCACCACATAAGCAAAAAGAAAAAAAAAGATTTATCTTTCGTTTTCTTAAACTGCACACTTCATCAGCTAAACTCAAACAATGCTACCAGTGACTGAAATTGAGGACACTTACAATAATAAATAGCTAATAATAAATAGCTAATAATCTACCTTAGTCAATGCACAACAATCCAGATGCTGGGGAAGTCTTTTATTTTCTACTCTGAGTAGCATCTAACCCCACAATATGCTCTAATAGATAATAAAATTAAAGTTTACAGATGTAATTATTTCGCCCAAGAGTTGGTTATGCACTCACTTCTAAGGAGTGAGTGCAAATTAAGGCCTTTATAGGAGGCAGTAACACAAACTGAGTGAATGAAACATTAAGGAGGGTATGTTTGTCAAGGAACTATTGGGGTATCTAGGAGCTGACAACAGTGGATGTATGATAGGTGACCAGACAGAAGAAACCACAATCTTACAGCTAGAGGACCTAAACCCTACCAGGCATCCTTTAAGCTTGGAAGAGGTCCCCATATTTCATGAGAGACTATATCCTGGTGCCCCCCTGCTAGAAACTGAGCAACTAATATAGACAAGCAACACCCAAACTATTTGCCCAAACGTGAAGCCTACAATAGTTTGTATTCAGTGAGCAAACATTAAATTTCTAGTAATTTACCACACAACATGACAAAAGCATCTCTCAATGCTGATGGCTCACACCTGTAATCCCAGCTACATAGGAGTCTGAGATCTGAGGATCTAGGTTCAAAGGGATCTCAAGCAGCAATGTCTGTGATACTCATATCGCCAATAAATAGAAAAAATGGAAATGGTGGTATGGCACACTAGCCTAAGTGGAAGCCCAAGTACCAGCACACACACACACACACACACACACACACACACACACACACACACACACACACACAAACACACACACACACACACACTCACACACACACACACACAAATTGAAAAATGAAAACATTGAAAATGACCTAGTATTTTCTTTGTTGTGTGTGAAACTCTAACATGTCTTAAACTTTTTCCTTGTGCTTGAAGAAATTTATTAAAATTCTATAATACTACCATAAAGATAGCTAAGTACACAACTACACAAATGTGTTGACCACACAATTTTTTTGGGGGGAGGGGGTCTGGTTGTGGGGCTTGAACTCTGGGCCTGAGCGCTGTCCCTCAGCTCTTCAGCTCAAGGCTAGCACGCTACCACTTGAGCCACAGTGCCACTTCCTGCTTTTTTCTTTTTGCTTATGTAGTGCTGAGGAATCGAACCCAGGGCCTTATGCATACAAGGCAAGTGCTCTACCACTGAGCTAACTTCCCAGACCCTGACCACACACTTTTTATAAATAATATTACAATTGTTACTGCAAACAGAGGACCTTTCCAATCAATTTAATCTAATTATTGGCAGAAACTGGATCTCATATCTTGGTATTTCTCACAATACTTACCTTAGTTGATATTAAACATAAAGTTCTTAATTAATCAAAAGGAAAAACTTATACTATATCTTCAGGTACAATCCTTTCTGTCATTTGTCCTACAAATGAAATTAATTTATTGCAGCACTTAAAATATTTTATGAAATTTAGTATAAGATTCTGATTAAAACTGAAAAATTTGAAGTGTTCTCAATTTCTGCTTCATTTAGACAAAGTACTTAAAGATGTCTCTGGTTTTCCATACGGATATCATATCCAAAAATCCATCTATACCATAGAAATTAGTTCACTATAGGCTATCTATAAATTCACATAGATGTTTCTCAATTCTCTGGAGCAAAAGAACCATAAATTTTGCCCTACATCTATACATATTCTATGAAAACTTCTAGAACATTCCATTTTTCTCAGAAAAATGAAGGCTGCCAACAAACTCACTAATAGTGAGAGAAGAAAAAAGAGCAAGCTTGTGATGCCTGACATTTCACAAAAGCCTTATTCGCCTGTGGGTACACTCTCAAAGTCATACAATGTTCAGGTTTACCTGGTAAGAAAAGGAATTCAGCCCACAGAGAGAGAAAGACACTTGGCAGGAGGAAGATAGACTGAAGAATTACCTGAATGCATTTCTTCTCATGTTTCCATCCATTTGCTTTGTGGAGTTTTCCTGGAGTCCCATTGCTCACTAAGTCAGACCTGTCATCCCAGCAGAATCACTGAACCCCCAGGAATCAGGTAACACCATTGAGCTGTCTCCCTGGGGAAAAGTCACCAACTGAATGAAAAAGAAAACAGTGGATTTCACGACCATAACACACACACACACACACACACACACACACACACACACAGTGTGTGTGTGTGTGTGTGTGTGTGTGTGTGTGTGTGTTCGTAGTGGTACTTAAACCCAGTACTTGGGCACTATCCTTTAGGTACTACCCTTTAACTTATTTGCTCAAGGCCGGTCTCTACTACTTGAACCACACTCCACTTTTGGCTTTTTAGTCATGAATTGAAGACAAGAGTATCATCATGTTTCCTGCCCAGGCAGGATTTGAACCTTGATCCTTAGATCTCAGCGACCTGAGTAGCCAGAATTACAGGCATGATAGATTAATGCCTGGCATTTGTGACAGACCAAGGTATTGACTTCAAGCCCCAATACGAGCAAAAAAACCAAAAGTAAAACCAAATTTTATAGCATATAAATATACTGATATCATATTAAAACAATATAATGAATTGTGGAGACCTTGGTGAAGGATATCAGAGAATAATTATCATTATTAGTTTTTCTGCTTTAAAAAACCTAAAATTATTTTTGTAAAATGTAAAATAACTACAGAAAACCCTGGTACCAAGGTGTATGTTTCAAATGAGACAGCTGTTCAGAACAAAGTGAAAATGCAGAGGAAAACTAAGAATTTTAGGATTCAGTGTTTACTACATTAGAAAATATACTTGATAATGTGTACCTTCAAACTATTTCAAGTTGGCTACACTAATGACACAAAAACTATTCTCCTTCTAATTAGTACTACAGATTTAAAAAAACAGGTCTACGTTATTCTCCTTATCAAGGGATGCTCTGAATATTTGATTCACTTTTCCCAAAATGACACTAAAGAAATTCAGTCTTTCAATAATTCCAATTAAAAAAATAACTACAATTTTTTATCTTAGCACTTAAATAATTATATCATGTATCTTCTTTGGGTGAGGAGTATCAGAACAACTTTTAACTTGTTCTTTTACCTTTGCTGTTGGGAAGGTGTATTTTCACAAAAGAAGACAGGGAAACACTCAGTAGATCAACTGATTTAAATGTAAGTGGCTAAAGCTACCAGTACAACTACGTTTATTGCAGTATTGTATACCATAGCTAAGATATGGAACCAACCCAGTTGTCCCTCAGTAGATGAATCTATCAAGATAATGTGATATATAGATACAGATATATAGATACATCTATATATCTATGTCTATATATAGATGTATCTATATATCTATATCTATATATAATGGAATTTTATGAATCCATCATGATATTGCCCCATTCGTTAGGACATGGAAAGACATGGAAAATTATTATATTAAGTGAAGTAAACCTGGCACTAAGGAATATAATCCCATGTTATCCCTTATTTGCAATAGCTAATATTTGTCTAGGACAATTAGGAGAGGTCAAAAGCTATGTACATAAGACCAGATAAGATGATGTCAAGAAAATGAGTCCCAAGATAGGGGCACACATGGTTTTTACTGTCTTGCTTTTTATTTCCAATTTTTTTATTGTGATTAAGTGGTTACATAATTTCCCTAATTTCACAGTATTGTGGGATAGTGAAGCTTAGTTAAAGTCACAAACACATTCTAACTTTCATAGGACAAATTGTCTACCATGGTGTATAACATTTATGAGTTCTATGAGCTTTGCAATACAGTTATTTCTTCCACATTGGGGGATACGTATATTTCTTTTGTTTTGCATAACATCAGCTTTTCACTCTTTCCCACTTGCTCCCTCCCTCCCATCTCTGCCATTGAGTGGCTTAGTTCATTTTGGTCAATGTCCAGTGTCGTTGATGTGTCCTACTATTGTGTTTTTCCGTGATTCCCTCTAGTTCTGTCGTCCTCCTAGTTTCCCATCGTTGTGCACATATATACTATACATGTAATCAGCAGCATGGGGGTTATTTAGTAGTGATTCGACCAGATGAGTGAAAGTCCTTTGTTTCTGAAGCCCTGTTAATTTTGTCATATCACCTAACATTTTGGATTTAACATCCACTTTCCAGAGACACCATGTGCCGTTTTTTTTCTTTGCACTTGGGTTACGTCGCTCCATATGATTAATTCTAACTCCATCCATTACCCTGCAAATGCCATTATTTTGTCATTTCTTATGGTTACATAATATTCCATTGTGTATATATACCACAATTTTTGGATCCATTCATTTGTGTTGGGACATCTGAGTTGTTTTCATATCCTGGCTACTGTGAACAGTGCTGCAATAAACATGGAGTTGTATGTGTCCTTGTATACTGGTTCCTGTTGTTCAGGATAGATGCCTAGAAGTGGTATGACTGAGTCATAAGGTAGGTCAATATTTAGCTTTCTGAGGACCCTCCAGACTGCTTTCCAAAGTGGTTGTATAAGTGTACATTCCCACAAGCAGTGCAATAGTGTTCCTCTTTCTCCACATCCCCTCCAGCATTTGTCATTTCGCTGACATGCAGATGGTGGCCATTCTGACTGGGTAAAGTGGTATCTCAGGGTTGTCTTTATTTGCATTTCCTTCACCACCAGGGATGATGAACATTTCCTCATGTGTTTCTTTGCCATTTTTATCTCTTCTTCTGAGAAGTCTGTCTTTAATTCCTTTGCCCATGTAGTAATTGGTTTGTTGGGTGGGGGAAGGATTTGTTTCTTGAGTTCCAGGTATATACTTGATATTAACCCCTTGTTTGATATACTGCTGTAAATATTTTCCCCAATTAGTTGGTTGTCTTTCTAGCTTGGTTACTATAGCTTTAGCTGTGCAAAAACTTTTTATTTTAAGGTAATCCCATTTGTCGAGTCTCTCTCCAAATTATTGTGACCCTAGGACTTTGTTCAGGAAGTTCCTTCCTGTGCCTATAAGTTCAAGTGTCTCTCCTACTCTGTCCTGCAATAGTTTCAGAGATTCAGGTTTGATGTTAAGGTCTTTAACCCATTTTGAGTTGATGTTGGTGCATGGTGATAGGTGGGGTCCAGTTTGAGTCTTCTGCATGTGGCCGCCCAGTTTTCACAGCACCAGTGGTTGAAGAGGCTGTGTTTCCTCCACTGTATGTCTATGGCTCCTTTGTCAAATATCACCTGACTGGAGGTATGTAGTTTTATTTCTGGATCTACTATTCTATTCCATTGGCCTTTTGGTCTGGTTTTGTCCCAGTACCATGCTGTCTTTGTTATTGGCTCCACAGTAGAGTTTGAAGTTTGGCATTGAGATCCCTCCCACGTTGTTTATTTTCCCTAGAATTGTTATGGATATTCTAGTCTTTTGTTGTTCCATATGAATTTTTGGACTGTTTTCCGTATTTCAGAAATGTACGTCATTGGGATTTTAATAGGAATTGCATTGGGTTTGTATATTAATTTTGGCAGTATTGCCATTTTCAGTAAATTAAGTCTGCCTATCCAAGAGCATGGAAGGCCTTTCTATTTTCTAGTGTCTTCTGTAATTTCTTTCTTTAACTTTTTATAGTTTTCATTAAATAGTTCTTTTACATCTTTGCTTAGGTTAATCCCAAAATATTTTATTTTGGGGGAGGTTACAGTGAATGGGGTTGCTTCCTTTGTTTCCCTCTCTGCTTGTACTTTGTCAGTGCACAGGAAGGAGACTGATTTTAGTGGGTTGATTTTGTATCCTGCTACCTTGCCGAAGTGATTTATAATTTCTAAGAGTTTGGGGAAGGAGTTTTTGGAATTCTGAAGCTATAGTATCATGTCATCTGCAAAAAAGGATAGTTTAACTTCTTCTTTGCCTATACAGATCCCTTTAATGTCTTTTTCTTGCCTTATTGCCCTGGCTAAGGGGTTTGAGGAATATATTGAAGAGGAGTGGAGACAGTGGGCATCCTTGCCTTGTTCCTGATTTTAGGAGACTTGGTTGTAGTTTTTCCCCATTAAGTATAATATTGGATATTGGTCTGTCGTATAGTTTTTATTGTTTTAAGAAATGTTCCTTCTATTCCTATTTTCTCCAGAGCTTTTTACAGGAATGAATGTCATATTTTATCAAAAGCCTTTTCTGCATCTGTGGATATAATCAAGTGATTCTTAACCTTGGCTCTGTTGATGTGCTGGATAACACTTATTGATTTACATATGTTAAAACTTCCCTGCATCTCTGGAATGAAACCTACCTGGTCGTAGTGTATGATTATTTTTATGTGTTTTTGGATTCTGTTAGCTAGAATTTTGTTCAGAATCTTTGTGTCTGTGTTCATCAAGGTAATTGGTCTGTAATTCTCTTTTTTGGTTGGGTCTTTTCCTGGTGTGGGGATGAGCGTGATATTGGCATCATCGAATGAGTTTGGGATAGCTCCCTCATTCTCTGTTTCTCTGAAGAGCTTGAGGAGTATGGGTATTAGTCCTTTTTTAAAGGTCTTATAGAATTCTGTTGTGAATCCACCTGGTCCTGGGCTTTTCCTTGTTGGAAGACATCTTATTGCTTCCTGTATCTCCTTGTAAGATATTGGCTTACTTATTTCCTTCTTTGCTCAGTTTGGGCAACTTGTATTTCCCTAGAAATGCATCCATTTCTGCCAGGTTTTCTTTCTTTTCTGAGTATAACTTTTGAAAATAGTTCTTTATAATTGTTTGGATATCTTGGGTTCTTGTTGTGATTTTTCCTGTGGCATTCCTAATCCTATTAATTTGGGTTTCCTTCCTTCTTTTCTTAATTAATCTTGCCAGTGGTCTGTCCATGTGATTTTTTTCAAAGAACCAGCTTTTTGTTTTATTAATTTTACCTATGATTTTCCTATTTTCTATTTCATTAACTTCCGCTCTTAGTTTGACTACCGGGCTCCATCTAGTAACTTTAGGTTCCATTTTTTTCATGTTTTTCTAGCTGTTTTAATTGCAACACGAGATTATTTACTTTGTCTGTCTCTATTTTCTTGATGTGGACACTGAGGGCAATAAATTTACCCCCTCAGGACTACTTTTGTTGTGTTCCACAAGTTTCTTTGTGATGTGTCTTCATTTTCATTGAATTGTAGGAACTTTTTAAGTTATTCTTTTATTTCTTCTGTTATCCAGGTGTTGGTTAGAAGTGTGCTGTTCAATTTCCATGTATTTGAGTAATTTCTGTGGTTTGCTTTGTTAATGAGATCTAGCTTGATTCCACTGTGGTCAGATAGGATACAGGGGATTATGTCAATCCCTTCTATTTGTTTAAGTTCCTTGCATGAACTATGTTATGGTCTATCTTGGAGAAAGTTCCATGAGCTGCTGAGAAGAATGTTTACTGTATTGTTTTAGCGTGAAAAACTCGGTAGATGTCAGTTAGTTCCTCTAGAAGTATGGCCTCACTTAATTCGGTAGCTTCTTTGACAATCCTCTGGTTGGTAGACCTATCCTTTGCTGAGAGTGAGGTGCTGAAGTCTCCTAGTATTATCGTATTGGGATCTATTTTAGTCTGTAAGTTTGAGAGCATTTGCTTAACATATTTGGGTGCTCCAATGTTTGGGTAATATACTTTGGTAATGGTAATATCCTCCTCTTGGATTGTTCCCTGTATTAATATGTTGTCCGTCCTTGTCTTTTTGTATTGATTTTAATGAAAAGTTTATTTGTCCGACATCAGGATCGCTACCTCTGCTTTCTTACTGGGGGCATTTGATAAGTAGATCCTTTCCCAGCACTTCAATCTGAGTTTGTTTGTATGTTTGGCTGACAAGTGGGTCTCCTGAAGGCAACAGATGGATAGGGCATGTTTTCTGATCCAATCTGCAGTTCTTTATCTTTTGATTGGTGAATTAAGACCGTTAATATTAAGAGATAGTATAGAGACATCCATTGTGGTCCCTATCATTCCCTGTTTTCCTAAGTTTTTCTTCTTTCCTTTCCTCCTGTGCTTGCTCAGTTGGACTTCTATTAATGCCTGTCTTGTTCAGGTGCCCATTCCTGGTTGCTTTCTTCAGGTTGTGTTCCCCCTCTTAGCATTTCTGGTAATGCTGTCTTAATATTTATGTATTCATTTAGTTTTTCTTTAGTATTAAAAATTTCAGTTCTCCATCGAATGTGAATGCTAGCTTTGCTAAGTATATCAGTCTGAGTTGGCAGTTATTGGTTCTAAGGGCCCGTATGGTACTTTCCCAGGCTTTTCTTGCATTCAATGTCTGTGTGGAAATATTTTTTCCCGTTGTAGTATAACTCCATTTTTGCTGCATGCAAGATTGTTTCCTTATTATTCAGATGTATCATTTTTACCAAAATGTGCCTAGAAGTGTTTCTCCTGGAATCTTGCTTGTTAGGTGTTCTATATGCTGTTATGTAAGTAAGAGGATCTTTTTTAAGATGGGGGAAAATTTCACTGATAACCTTGTTGAATATGTGCTGCATTCCCTTGCCTTGATATTCTTCACCTTCCTCCACTCCAATTATATGAAGGTTAAGTTTCTTGGCAGTATCCGATTTCTCTTGGATTTCCCTTTGGCATAATTTACATGATTTTTCCATATCTGTGATTTTTAGGTCCAGTTGTTGCATTCTGTATTTGACATTCTACATTCCATTTCGTTCACTGTGTTAACTATGGCTTCCATTGTGGTTTGCATGGAAGAAATGGACTCATTTATGGATTCGATGTTGGTTCTCAAAGTACTAATTTCATCTCTTAGTGAGGTGTGTGCTGCCTCTATTTTTGTACTAATTTCACCTATTAGTGAGGTGTGTACTGCCTTTATTTTTGCATGCACATCCTGTTTGATAGACGGCATCTCTTTTGATATTTCATCCCTGTGTTCTTTGAATTTCTGGTCTATTTCTCACTTTAATTCTTGAGTCATTGCCTCCAGCATCTCTTGGATGTAGCTTTTGTCTTCCATTCCTGCTTTGCTCCTACTCAGGCTCTTCCCTGGGTGGCTGCTAGCTTTTGGGTGTGGCTTGCTATCCTGGGTGTTGATAAACCTTGTAATTTTTCTCTGCAATTTTCGTATAGGGATTCAGGGATTATTGGAGACTAATCTGAAATTTTATTTTGGTCAATAGGTGTCTATCTTTGCTTGGCTTCTGTTTCTGTGCTGGTAGAGAGAGTCTGTACCTGGTCTTGATTCTGTTGGGAGCTGAGCTGGTGGTCTGACCCACATCGGGTTCTCGCCTCTCTGCTGTAGATCACTGTCAGTTCCCACCTTTAGACGGGTTGAGCAGCCTAGATTACTCCTGTTTACTCCTAGAGGTGCTCTTGGCGAGATCTAATGTGCTGGATGTACTATTTCAGTTGCTGGAGTCTGTTATGGGCTCCTGATGTTTGTTTGTTTGTTTGTTTGTTTTGACAATTGTGGGTCTGAACTCTGGTCCTGGGCACTGTTACTTAGCTATTCAGCTCACGGCTGGAGCCCTACCTTTGAGCCACAGCCCCACTTCTAGCTCTTTCGGCTTATGTTGTGCTGAGGAATCAGATCCAGGGCATCAAGCACACAAGAAAATCTCTCTATCGCTAAGCCACTTTACCAGCCTGAGCTCCTGCTGGCAACCTGAGTTGTCAAATTCCTGGCCCAGGATATATGGGTCAGGTTCTGACCGGGCATGGGCTTCTTGTTCTGTTGCCCTGGAAACCCAGATCTTTTGCTGTCACAAGCATGTTTCCTAGGGGGTGCAGTTCCCTGTTTTCCCCCCTCTGATGAGGCATATGCTCAGCTTCTGACTTCAGTTGGGAGGTGTTGGCTGTGTTTCTCAAGCACTAGGTCCCAAGGCCTGGTCCTGGTCCCCTGGTTGGGGCACGCCAGTTAGACCTCTGCTGCTGTGCATCCCACCTGGGTTACACAGTCTGGAGTATACAGTTCAAGTTTCTTCCACTGTTGGTTGTTGTGACCCAGCGGCACTGTTCTTAGCTTGGGTGTTTAAGCTCCCTTCCAGGGGCACTCTTGCTCCAGCCTGGAGGGCTGGGTGGACCCAACAGGCTGGTGGAGCTCTCGAACAGTTCCCAGTTGTAGTGGGTCCGGTAGTCCGGGTGTTGGGGTGGGGGTTTGGGTCAGGGTCTGGGAGTTTCCACCAGCTCTGACCTCTCTTGAGGGCTATACTGTCCCCTGCAGGATATTCACCATGGCACTAGTTGTTGTTTTTGTGTGATGTAGGTTGCGGGTTGCTGCTCTAATCAGAGTTCAGTTGAGGTGGTTGTAGGCTGGGCTGGGCGGTGGTGGCTCTGCATTTTTTCTCCTCTGTCTCTGCCTTTGTTGATGTTCAGGCCAGTGCTGCAGGATGAGCCTCCAATTTCCAGCTGAGGGGTGGCGGAGGGATCTCCATGCAGGTTCTGAGCACTTGGGTTTGTCTCTGTGCTCTCCCAATGAGCACCAGTACCTTGCAAGTCTTCTGCTCTAGTGTGGGCAACCCTTGTAGTGCTGGGCTTCCCACCGAGTGGCTTAGGTGGCATGGAGCCACTCTGCCAGGACAGTGAGAGGAGGGGGTGGGATCTTTGTGCAGGCTCCCAGCTCGGAGGTTTCTCTGTACATCATGATCAGCGTGTCCTACACTGGTACCTCAGGCTTCTTCTGAGTGGGAGATCTGAAGATGACCCCCTGTGTCTCAAGGGACTCCAGCAGCCCCCGCCGGGCTGGGGTGGCCGTGGCTTGGTGTATTGCCCTGTAGATAGTAAAGGTTGGGGTAGGGCTCTTCGTGCTTCTGTGTCCTGAAATTCTTCCTTTTCATTCTTTCTTTTTTGTTTTTTTTCCCCCCATCTCCTGTTTTTCTGTGGGTATTTGTCTTTTTGCTGTTGTTGGTCTCTTGGGGAATTAAGCATTGGAAATCAAACTCTCTTTTTGGTTGGAGAGAGCTGTGGCATTTTCCTACTGCTCTGTTGCCATCTGGGTCCCCCTTCTTGCTATGGTTTTAAAAGTATTTATAATGTATTATGTGATTTTGTGTTTCTTTGGTATGTTCTTCCTCCATGGTATAACCCCTATTTTCACTTCATTGATTCTGGTGCCCTGCACCTTGTATATAGATTTTTCTAATTTGGGGAGGGGAAGGGAAAAAAATGTTTAAATAAGGATACAGGTTGGCTCATTGTAACAATGAGATGTACAAGACAGTATGTTGACAAAGAACTTTACAACTTTGTGCATGGGGGAGGGGAGGCAAGAGTTAGATAGGTGGAGAGGGAAGGGTTGGTGGGGAAAAAATAAAGGAGGGGTTAACCATACTTGATAGGAAATGTAGTTATTGCCGTACTCATGTAACTGTAACCCCTCTATACAGTATCTTTACAATAAAAATATACTAATAAGAGGAAAACAATAAATGTAAGTGGCTAACTTATTCAGATGGCTGAGATCTGAGGATCATTGTTTAAAACCAGCTCAGGCAGGAAAGAGAGAGACTCTTATCTCCAACAGAAAACTAAAAATCTGGAAGATGTGACTCAAGTGGGAAGGTGCTAAACTTGAGTCAACCAAAAAAGGGGATGGGGACAGAGGAAAGCATTTAGGACCTAACTTCAAACCCAACGACCACCACACATATACACAAGCAAATTTAACTAACAATTCATGTATACATCATGTGAACTGCCTAATTGGAAATGTGCATAAGAATTTAAAAAACATTTCTATTTTGAAGACATATATAATTTGTGGAGGGAAAAACAAATTATTTAAAGAGGGATAGGAGCAGGGGAGGAAGATGAGGGAGATGGGAAGGGATGGTAAGGAGAAACAAAAGAGGAGGCAAAAATGCTTGATAAGAAATTTACTCATTAGCTTACCTATGTAATTTTAAACACGGTGTACGGCATTTTCACAATAAAAATTCATTTTAATAAGATTTTTATTGTAAAAATACTGTACAGAGGGGTTACAGTTACATGAGCAAGGTACTGAATACATTTATTATCAAGTATTGTTGCCTCCTCCCTTGTTTGTCCCCTACCATCACTTTCCACCCACCTCCAAACTATACTCCCACTCCCCCCCCACTTAAATTGTCAAGTTCATTTTTCAACATAATGTCTTGTACATCTCATTGTTACATGGGTCAAACTGTATCCCTACTTAAGGATTTTGTTTATTCCCTTCCTCTCCCCAAATTAGAGAAGTGTATATACAAGATGCAGGTCACTGACATCAAATAGTGAAAATAGGGGTTATACCATAGGGGAAGTACATACAAAGAAGCAAAACAAAAATCACATGGTACATTATAAATACATTAGAAACAATAGCAACCCCCCCCCACACACACACCCGTGTCCCTATCTTGAGGTTCATTTCACTTAATACGTCTTATGTGGCTATAAGGAATACATTTTTAAAAAAGAAAGAAATTAACACTTTATTTTATATTTGCAGAATCCATTATTATTTGGGAACATGTCATAGTGTTTGAAAACTAAGCAAATAAAGGTTGATCACAATATACATATACCTCCTTCAACTGCACACTTGTCATTTTCCCTGGGATTTTAAGAACCAGATAATGTGGTTTTCATCCTAATGCAAACCAAATGACCTCACTAGTCACAAACACATCAAGATAACAAACAAGTAATGTGTAAGAACTGTTTATTTTTAAATCCTTGCAGAATGGTCTAATTTTCGATTTCAGTGTAATTTCCCTTTCAGTACAATATGTAATTGGGAATTACAGAATTCCAACCTGTAAATCTCTCTCTCTCTCTCTCTCTCTCTCTCTCTCTCTCTCTCTCTCTCTCTCTCTCTCTCTCTCTCTCTCTCTCTCTCTCTCTCTCTCTCTCTCTCCCCCTCTCTTTTTCTGTCTCTCTCATCTCTCTCTCATTCTCTCTCTCACTCTCTCTCTATCTGTATTTATGATTGTTCCCATTAATATTAAGGCATTAATTATTTATATAGTTTTGTTTTGTAAGGTAAACTTGGTTATATAAGAGATCCAAATGAATTTTGTTATTTTTTTGATTAACAAGGACTTCAATTTTGGAAAAATATTTGGTACATTACATATATTTATACCCAAGTAACTACTGCTGCTTACAAGTATTCTGTAGTTTTCCCCAACATTTTCAATCATGGTTAGAAATTGTACATAGTTGCCTAGCACCAGTGGGTCACGCCTATAATCATAGCTACTGATGAGGCTGAGATCTAAACATTCTGGTCCAAAACGAGCCCATGCAGGAAAGTCCATGAGACTCTTATCTGCAAATAACCACCTGAAATCCAGAAGTAGCACTGTGACTCAAGTGGTAGTGCACCAGGCTTCAGCTGAATTGCTGAGGACAGCACCTAGGCCCAGAGTTCAAGCCCAGACCAAAAAAACCAAGCACAAAAACAAAAACTTTTTTAACATGGTCAAAACACAGATAAAAATTCTGGGAATATATTGGCTGGCATATTTCATTCTTACTTAAGCAAAAGTTCTTTGTGGTTGGATTTAGAAACTCTATTAGAAGATCATTTTTGCCATAGCCTCATTCTGGTTCAAGTTAAAGTGTGTGGCCAAAAAAGGAGGTTTTGTGGTCAAGTTATGAAAATTTGTCTTAAATCATCACTGTAACTGAACACTGATCTCTGTTGTGAAGTTCTTCACATCACTCGATAAAGTAATCTAAGATGACACTGACATTCACTTACAGCCTTTCAACAAATCTAAGCAGTCAGACTGAGCATGGTGGATATTGCTAATATGGGATGTAGCATGCGAGATGCAAAAGGAGGAACCTGAAGGGAGGCTTCAGACCACAGCAACTCAATTGCGTTGAACTCATGGCCCTGATGAATTCATGTTGAAGACCTAACCACTAAGTTTCCAAGGTTATGCTGTAAGACAATCCCTCTTATCATGTTCTACCAATATATTTGTTTCTAGACTATAACTGTATCTAACTAGAATAATCAAAACCTAAAAATCTGAAACATTCCAATATACTGGAATAAACATTTCTTTCCATCCTACACTCAGATATAGGGAGAATTCAAAAAGATGTTCTTGGGCTGGGTTATAGGTCAGTGAGTGTACTTGCCTAGCTAATGAAATATCCGGGGTTCAATCCTCATTAATACAAAAGAAGAATAAAAATCAGATAGGAGGAAAAGCCCAGAAAGTGGAAAGTAATTCAAGTAAAACTCCTGAAACAAGGACAGACTCCCCTGGTATCTGTCAGGAAAAAGTAGAAGAAGAAAGGCCACCCCCTCCACCTGCCATAGCTACCAAGTGTGTTAGAACTAGACCAATCAAACCTCAGGCAATCAAAACTGAAGAAACAAAACCATAAAGGCTGTGGTTTGCTGCAGGATATTGAGGGAGGGGAAGCGAGAATTGGGAAAAGGAAGATTGGTAATGCCACCAGCCACATAGGTAAAATGGTCAGTGACATGTTGTGTAGAACTTGGAGAGATGCATATGGGAAACAGGAGGAATTACATTGACATACAGTTGCTGTACCAGTTAAAACGATCCTTTGCAAGCTAACACCTCAGTTGATGGACATATATCGTCAGCCAGAATGTATATAGAAATATGCACATATTTCTCAAATGCACACAACTCAGATCCAAAAGTAGGAAGAAAGTAATACTACAGAAGATAAAAAGTTCAAACTGAACCATGTGTTGGTCCCAGCTAATACATAAGGTGGCTCAGTGGTAGAGTGCTTGCCTTGCATGCATGAGGCCCTGGGTTCGATTCCTCAGCACCACATAAGCAAAAAGAAAAAAAGCCAGAAGTGGCGCTGTAGCTGAAGTGGTAGAGTGCTAGCCCTGAGCTGAAGAGCTGAGGGACAGTGCCCAGGCCCAGAGTTCAGGTCCCACGACCGGACCCAAAAAAAAGAAAAGGATGCTAATACTTTACCTCCCTTCCTTTCATTCTTTTTTTATATATTTATGATGATTATGGCTTGGAAGTGACCTAAATATAACTGGTGCTGGGTAGAGGAGCCTTAATTTTTATTTTGGAAGCTTGATATTTTTATAACATGGTAATTGGATGGAACACAATCAAAAACCATAGTAACTGATCTCCCCTTCCTGGATGAATAAGCAAATGATTAAATATTAATGACAGCATCCTTGAACATATCCAAATGTACACTGCCTGGTCGCATTGGCATCTCCTTCTATGGAGCTCTCACCATTCAAACACAATAGATTTGGTAAAATATTGTTAGGTTGAGTCTTACTTGCCTTTATTCAGTCATCTTTGTATGTATCCAGTGGTTGTGGGATAAGTTTTTTGCTTTGTTGTTTGTTTGTTTTTCCTTTCCTGCTCCTGCACTTCCATTTTCAGATGATTTATTGATGACGTTCAGTAAGAGACAGAGTATTAAAACTGTCCCACTGATGGAAGGAAATATTCGTGTGAATGCACATACACAAGCACAAAACCCTTAATCCTCCTTTTGGTTCTTCCAGGGGAGGAACCAAAGGTCCCCTTCCCTTTTGGTGGGCTCCCACTTGTCTTGAAAGGAGGCATCTGGCCATGATACCTGCACCTGGGCGGACAGGGACCAAGAAGATGTTCTAGGAGGTGAAGAACAATAGGCCCTTGGACAGGGAATGTTTGTAGCACTTAGAAGCTGTGTTCAAGCCCCAGTACTGAAAGAAGAAAGAAAAGGAAGGGGGAAAATGTGGAAAAAAGAAGGAACTATTGTTTGAGTGCATTTATATATTATCTATACCTCATGGATAACCGTGATATGAATCTGTTACCCTAGATGAGGCCCATTCTAACCACCCATCTTCACAATAAACCTCTTCTCCAGTGCCAGAGTGTTTTGCCACTGCCAGGTGAATAGTTAGATGGAGTTCCTTTCCTGTAGTCAGGTTGTGGGAAATGGTAACTCTAACCGACTGGGATTACCCATGACATAGCAGAGATGAGCATAGCACACAGCACATGGAGAGAGCCATACTGGACAGTCCTATTTCCAGTTTAGGGGGCCCAACCCCTCTTCTTGCTCCTCTTTCCATTCTGCTAGGTTCCTGTCTCATACCTCTCCCCATCATCCCACCTCCCGCCTCCATCCACTGGCCCATGGTCACCCCATGTTTCCCCCAACCCACCACCATTCTATGAGCCCTACTCCCCCTTTGTGGACCAGACAACTTATTGAAGCCAGATATCCACTCAGGGCCGCATCCAGTCTCCTGATCCACCCTTCTCACTGCCACAACTTTTACCTCCACTCCCACCTTCCTGGCCCCACCCCTTCGAGCCACCACCCCTTCTGGCCTCACTGCTTTCCCCTAACTGCCTGGTCCAGCCCCTCCCTTGGGAACATATGCTTAGGATGGGGAATGTGCACATTCCCAGCACTCACTACCCAATGCTAGGTGCCACAATATTCTGAACATAAACTATGGCTGCCACAGAGAAGGAAGTCCCAGGTCATAATCTGCCCATCCTCCCTGCCTGGCTAAGGCCTGGACAGCCTCAGGGCTCTCTGGTTTACCTGAGTTTGCTGGCAGTTGCAGGACTGGATATGAAGATCTTGCCTCCATCTCCTCAACCGGTGTTGCATCTTCCTGAGGGATCTTCAGCTTCAACACCTAGATCTCCATCTTTCTACTCAGTGTGGGCCCAGCTACAGACAATATCCCATGATGACCCTGATTTGAGGTAAAGGAGCCCCCTCTCCTAAACCCCTCTCTCCTAAACCCCTCTCTTTCCAGTTTCTTCTATGCTTCCCTGTGGGAGCCTCCCATCTCAGGCCATTTTCAACTGAAGTGGGCCATCTCCTCTTCCTGGAACCCAATATCCCCTGCCAGGCTCCCCTTTCCCACCAACATCTGGCCCACCACAATCCCTTGCTCCTCATCACACGGGACACCCATACCCCATTCCCTGGCCCTGTAGTGACCCTCGAACTTTCATTGGGTTAGGGATGTGTGGACCCAGCTGCCAGAGACAACCCTAGAGGACCCAGTTCCAATGTAATGGTTCCCCACTCCCACCAGTCTCCTCCTCCCCACACCTGTTGGTCTAAACCTCACCCTAAACCCGGCTCCACCCCTCTCAGTGTAGGAAAATTCATGGGTGAGAGGATGTAGCTCCTCCATAGAAGGAAGATAGGAGCTTAGAGTTCAACCCCATCCCCTTCTGGTTAGCCCCCAGTAGTCACGGTTGCTATGAAGCAACTACTGCGCCTCCAGCAGTTGGAGCTGAGGAAGATGCCACCTCTCCCAACTGGTGCTGCATCTGTTAGAGGGACGTGGTTCCCCAGGCCCTCTTTGGCTTCACCAGCCAGCTGATCTCCACTTTCAAGGTCACTGTGGAATCAACTGCTGGAGCAATCAGCAAAGACCCAGAGTCAATGTAAGTGAGTGCCACCTCTCACTCCCCTCCATTACCCTTTTCTCCATTCTCTCCTCTGTTCCTCAACAGGAGCCATCCCTGGGACATGGCTCTTAAATATTAAGTGGGCTGAACCTGTCTTCTTCTTCTCCTTTCTATTGCCAAGTTGTCCACCTGTGTCCTTCTTCCTCACTAAACCTCTGCTATCCCCACCCACACCCCATATTTCCCCTTCCCACAATCAATTGTTTCCTCTGCCCACCCCAAACCATGCTTCCTCACTCCAGTTGCTTCCTTAACCTTTGCTTTCCTCACTCCATCCTCCATCCCTTGCTTCCTCTGCCACCCATTCCCATCCTTCCCCCATTCCTTCCCCTGCTGAGTGAGAGGATGTGCATGGCATGCACATATGAAGATGATGCAATTGGACTGAACCAAGGCAAAATAATCATTGGAGAAAGAAAGCAGGGGTTCAGAGTCTTTCCTGTCTACCATTCCACTTTGTAACATGCTTGTTGTTCAGTTCCACTGCATCTGCTGGTACTGGAGCTAATATTGCTGACTCTTCAATGTCAACATGGGGGACCTCCACTTTCCTCGTGAGTGTGGGCCCATCTCCAGGAGCCATCCCTGGACAGCCATGAATTTAGGTAAGTGGGGCGTAACTCCTCCCAGCTGATCCCCTTTCCCTGACCACCTTCAACCCCATTCACCTTAGTCTCCAGTGTCCCACTCTCTCTTCTCCTCCCTGTTGACTTCCTGGTTCAACCCCTCCTGTGAGAACATGTTCAGGAGAGGGAATGTGTGTGTGTGTGTGTGTGTGTGTGTGTGTGTGTGTTTGTGTCCACACACAACACACATAAGTGGTGCCAAACTGGTCTGAACCCAGTTGTGGTGGTTGCAGACTCAGAGATATATTCATATTAATATTACTGAGATTTGCATTACAATATAAGCAATATAGGTATTTTAAGGAATTGGTCATTCAATGCCCTAGATTCCTAATGAATGAAGAATGGAGTTTGCCCTGCCTCCCCTCCCAGCAAGGGTTGTAGAGCTTCAGGATTACTTGTTTTCTCTATGTTCACTGGCATTTATGGGGCTTGAGGTGCAGCCCTTGCCTCCTTCTTTCAACAGGTTTTATGCCTGCCACAGCAGCTGGGGAAGCCTGAGTGATCTTCAGCTATACCACATGACCTTCCTGCTAAGTGTGGGCCCAGCTGTTGGAGCCATCCTCAGAGGACATCACGAGGTAAGTGAGACCCCTGTTCTTCATTCCTTGCTTTTCCATTTTCAACTCTGACCCCTGAGGCAGCCATTCCAGGACAGCCCTATTTTGAGATAATTTGGTCCCACCACCTCTTCCCAGGTTCTATACCATCTGCCACTCCTCCCTTCCAACAAGTTGAGCTGAACATATGCTATAGCAGGTGCCAGAGAAAGAAGGTTGAGAATGAGAGCTGCCCCATCTCCTCTCTTGGCTATGGCCTGTTTAGCTGGGGGTCCCGGGGGGGTTGTGTATTCAGAATATGTTCCTGGCTGCTTCAGGGGAATTCACAGTACCCTGAATACAGTATCCTCAAACTTGACATTCAAGTCAAACTCTATGAATTTATGATACTATTCCAAATTAC
Organism: Dipodomys merriami; assembly: GCF_024711535.1. Lineage (NCBI taxonomy): Eukaryota > Metazoa > Chordata > Mammalia > Rodentia > Heteromyidae > Dipodomys > Dipodomys merriami. Next base: position 755,490 of record NW_027206035.1, on the reverse strand, counting down.
TAAAATTTATTGGATCTAGAAACCAAAAAATCCAACTTGTTATTTTAGTAGCAATTGACATCATGAAAGTAGAATATTGATCAGGAATAGAGGTAAGAAAACAAGACAATGTGGGAAAATGTAGAATACTGGATGTGCGTTAGAGATACAAAAATCATATCCTAGCCAGGAGCTGGTGGCTCACGCCAGTAATCCTAGCTACTCAGGAGGCTGAGATCTGAGGATTGCGGTTCAAAGCCAGCCCGGGCAGGAGAGACCGTGAGACTCCTATCTCCAATAAACCACCAGAAAACCGGAAGTGGCGCTGTAGCTCAAGTGGAGCACTCGCCTTGAGCTGAAGAGCTGAGGGACTGCGCCCAAGCCCAGAGTTCAAGCCCCACGACTGACAAAAAAAAAAAAAATCATATCCTATAGGCTCATTTACTGAAAACTTGTCATCTTATATTGAAAGCTCAATTTACATATATAGTTACAGTTACTTTTCTTACCTATCACTTCTGATCACAAATCCTTTTATGAATTTTTATAGTACTTTTGAATAAATCACATTTTATTGTTAAAATAACTTACAGAGGGGTTACTATTACATGGGCAGGATAATGTGTACATTTCTTATCAAGTATTGCAGCCTCTTCCTTTGTTTACCCTTCACATCCCTTCCCAGCCTCCCCTCCCACCCCCCCACCCATACCTCCCCCCTCTGCCCACCCACACCAACGTTGTAAAGTTCATTTTCTTTTTTTTAAATTTATTTTATTTTATTTGTGAACATTCTGTACAGAGGGGATACAATTACATGGGCAGGATAATGAGTACATTTCTTACCAAGCATTGCCGCCTCCTCTTTGTTTATCCTTCACATCCCTTCCCAGACTCCCCCCTCCCCCCCCCTCCAGTCCCAATCCTCCCAACCCTCACCTCACATCAACATGGTAAAGCTCGTTTTCGACATGACAACTTGTATTTCTCATTGTTGCAACAGGTCCACCTGTATCCTTAAACGAATTGTTTTCCCCATCTCCTCCACAAGTTATACTGACATCAAATATAGTGAAAGCAGGGGTTATATTGTGGGGGAGGGACATACAAAGCAACAAAGAAATAATATTATAAATGCGTTAGAAACACATGCATGAAAGAAAAAAAAACATTAAAATAAATATCTAAGGGTTTATTTTCCTAACATCACATTATCTGACCTTTTTCGCTTGACTCATACATATACTAGATATTGCAAATAAGGGAAACGATGGGGCCTGTGTTTCTTTGGGCCTGTCTTATTTCGCTTAATATAATTTTTTCCAAGTCTTTCCATTTCCTAACAAATGGGGCAATGTCATTCTTTCTTATGGAGGCATAGAATTCCATTGTGTATATATACCACATTTTCTTGATCCATTCATCTACTGAGGGGCATCTTGGTTGGTTCCAGATCTTAGCTATGGTAAATAATGCTGCAATAAACATAGTTGTGCTGGAAGCTTTAGTGTGGTCTTGTTTGTAAACATTTGGTTAAATGCCCAAAAGTGGGATTGCTGGGTCATAGGGGAGTTCTATGTGGAGTCTTTTGAGGAACCTCCATACTGCTTTCCAAAGTGGTTGAACAAGTTTACATTCCCACCAACAATGAAGTAAGGTTCCCTTCTGTCCAAATCCCCTCCAGCATCTGTGGTTGTTAGAGTTGTTGATTTTTGCCATTCGAACTGGAGTGAGGTGGTATCTCAATGTTGTTTTGATTTGCAATTCTTTTATGGCAAGGGAGGTTGAGCATTTCTTCATGTGTCTATTGGCCATCCTTCTTTCTTCTTCATAGAAGTTTCTCTTTAAGTCTTTCACCCACTTGTTTATTTGGCAGTTGTTTCTTTGAGGATTTCTTGTTGGGGGATTTAATATTTTGATTTCCAATTATATTTTAGATATGAGACCCTTGTCCATTGTATGGCTAGTAAAGATCTTCTCCCAATCCATGGGCTTTCTATTGATCATGCTATCTATGTCCTTTGCCAGGCAGAAGCTCTGCAACTTTATGCAATCCCATTTGTCCAACATTTCTTTGATTTGTTGTGTTTCTGGGTCACTATTCAGAAATTTTCGGACTGAGCCAAGGAGACCTAGGTTTTCTCCTATTCCATCCTGTAATGTTTTCAGAGTGTCTGCTTTGCCTTGGAGGTCTTTGATCCATTTGGAGTTGATTCTGGTGCAGGGTGATATATAAGGATCTAGCTTTAGGTTTTTTTTTATTTAATTTTATTTTATTTGAGAACATACTGTACAGAGGGGCTACAATTACATGGGCAGGATAATGCATACATTTCTTACCAAGCATTGCAGCCTCCTCCTTTGTTTACCCTTCATCTCCCTTCCCAGCCTCCCCCCTCCCCCCACCCAATTATACCCCCCTCCCCCACCCCCACACCGACATTGTAAAGCTGCTTTTGACATGATATTTTGTTTGCTACAAGTAGTTAACCAATTTTGCCAGCACCATTTACTGAAGAGGCTGTCTTTGTTCCACTCTATTGTTTTAGCTCCCTTATCGAAGATTAGATGGCTATAGGTCTGTAGGTTCATTTCTGGGTTTTCAATTTTTTTCCATTGGTACTGAGGTGTGTGCTTATGCCAATACCAAGCGGTTTTGATTACCATGGCTTTATAGTAGAGTTTGAAATTTGGTATTGATATTTCTCCAGCAGTGTTCTTTCCATTGAGGAGCGTTTTTGCTATTCGGAGTCCTTTTTTGTTCCATATGAATTTTTGGATTGCCTCTTCTATTTCCTTGAATAATGAGGTTGGAATTTTGATAGTTATCACGTTGAATTTGTAGATAGCCTTGAGAAGTATTGCCATTTTCACGATGTTAATCTTTCCAATCCAGGAGCATGGGAGTTTTGCCATTTTTTAAGTTCTGTGTTGATTTCCTTTTTCAAGATTTTAGTTTTCATCGTAGAGGTCCTTCACTCCTTTGGTTAAGTTAATTCCTAGGTATTTTATTTTTTGTGGGGCTATTACTAATGGAGTTGCTTTCCTAATTTCAGCCACACCTTTCTCATCGTTGGCATACAGAAAGGCCATTGATTTTGGGGGGTTAATTTTATACCCTGCTAGTTTGCCAAAGTTTTGAATCAGCTTCAGTAATTTGTGCGTGGAGTCTATGGGATTCTTTAGATACAAATCATGTCGTCTGCAAAGACGGAGAGTTTTATTTCTTCTTTCCCTATTTGGATCCCCTTTATGTCTGCATCTTGTCTTATTGCTGTAGCTAGGCATTCTAATACTAGATTGAAGAGAAGAGGAGAGAGTGGACATCCTTGTCTTGTTCCTGGGTTCAGAGGAAATGGCTTAAGTTTTTCACCATTAAGTATAATGCTGGCTGTAGGTTTGTCCTAGACAGCCTTTATTGTATTGAGGAATGTTCGATGGATTCCTAATTTTTCCAAAACCTTCATCATAAAGGAGTGTTGGATCTTGTCGAATGCTTTTTCTGCATCTATTGAGATAACCATGTGGTTCTTATTCTTGCTCCTGTTGATGTGATGAATAATATTAATTGATTTGGGTATATTGAACCAGGTTTGCATCCCTGAAATGAATCCTGTTTGATCATGGTGTATGATTTTCTGGATGAATTGTTGAAGTCGGTTGGCCAAAATTTTGTTGAGAAGTTTTGCATCAATGTTCATCAAAGAAATGGGTCTATAGTTCTCTTTCTTTGATGAGTCCCTGCCTGGTTTTGGGATGAGGGTTATGAAGGCTTCATAGAATGTGTTCGGTAGTGATCTTTCTATTTCAATTTCATTGAAGAGTTGGAGGAGTATTGGTGTGAGCTCTTCTTTGATGGCCTTGTAGAATTCCGCTGTAAAACCATCTGGTCCAGGACTTTTCTTAGCTGGGAGGACTCTTATGGCTGTTTCTATTTCAAAGCTTGATATGGGCCTGTTAACCTGGTTTAACTCATCTTGGTTTAGTTTTGGCATGTCAATATTTGCTAGGAAAAGGTCCATTTCTGTCAAGTTCTCAAACTTATTAGCATAAAATTTTGAGAAGTATTCCCTCATAATATTTTGAATCTTGGTTGTTTCCGTGGTAATGTTTCCCATTCTCATCTCTGAGTTTATTTATTTGGGTGTGTTCTCTTCTTTTTCTAATAAGGTTTGCTAAGGGTTTGTCAATTTTGTTAATTTTTTCGAAGAACCTACTCTTTGTTTTGTTGATTCTTTCTATAGCTTTTTTGGATTCTAATTAATTTAATTCTGATTTAATTTTAATTATTTCTTCCCGTCTACTGGATTGGGGTTTATCTTGCTGCTCTTTTTCTAGGAGGTTTAGATGTCTCATTAAATTGTTGGTTTCAGTTGTCTCTAATTTGTTGATGTAGGAACTCAGAGCTATAAACTTGCCTCTGAGTACTGCCTTTGCTGTGTCCCAGAGGAGCTGGTAATTTGTGTGCTCATTTTTTTTAATAGCATGAACATTTGAATTTCCTATCTAATCTCTTCCATGACCAACTCATGATTCAGCAGTGTGTTGTTCAGCCTCCATGTGATACCAGACTATCTTTGGTGGCTTTTGGTGTTGAGTTCTAATTTTATTCCCTTGTGGTCAGAGAGAATGCAAGATATAACTTCAATGTTTCTGAATTTGGACAAGTTTGCTCTGTGGCTTAAATATGGTCTATTTTAGACAATGTTCCATGTGCTGCTGAGAATAACGTGTATTCTGATGCTGCTGGGTGAAATGTTCGGTAGATATCTGTTAAATCTTGTTGATCTTTGCAGCTGTTTAGATCTGTAGTTTCTCTGTTGAGTTTTGCCAAGTTGATCTATCTAGTGGGGAGAGTGGTGTGTTAAAATCCCCAACAATTAATGTCTTTGTAGTAATATTAGATTTGAGGGAAAGTAGTGTTTCTTGGATAAATTTGGTTGCTCCATTGTTTGGCGAGTAGATATTTAGAATTGTAATATCCTCCTGAAAGAGAGATCCCTTAATTAATATGTAGCGACCTTCTTTATCTCTTCTCACGAGTTTTAATTTGAAGTCTATTTTATCTGATATTAGGATTGCAACTCCCGCCTGTTTATGGGGGCAGTTTGCTTCGTAGATTTTGTTCCAACCTTTAACATTGAAAATGTGTTTGTTTTTACGGGCAAGATGTGACTCCTGAAGGCAGCAGATAGAAGGATCTTGATTTCTAATCCAACTAGACAGTATATGTCGCTTACTTGGATAAAGTCAGTTAATATTGAGAGATAGGACTGAGAAGTTTTTGGGAGATCCTGCCATTTAATCCACCTTCATGGGGGCTAGAGGTACTGGGTTCTTGCTATAGTTCTTGGATTCTCAGTTTGGGTGCAGTTTCTTGGCCTTTATTGTGGTCTTGTTGGTTTCTATGTGTAGGACATCTTTACGAATATTTTGTAGGGATGGTTTGGTGGAGATATACTGTTTCAATTTTTCTTTGCTATGAAAGGATTTTATTTAGCCTTCAGTTATGAAGGAGAGTTTAGCTGGGTACAGTATTCTTGGTTGACAGTTTTTGTCTTTAGGACATGGCATACATCATTCCAGGCTCTCATTGCTTTGATAGTCGCTGCTGAGAAATCTGAGGTTATTCTGATGGATTTCCCTGTACAGATGATTGGTCTTTTCTCCTTGACAGTTTAAAGATCTTTTCCTTCGTCTGAATTGATCCTGTTTGGATTATAATGTGATGGTGGGATGTCCTATTCTGGTTTGGTCTATTTGGTGTTCTAAAAGCTTCTCATATCTGAATAGGCCTATTTTTTTTGCATGTTTGATAAGTTCTCTACTAGGTCCCTGTTAAACAAATTTCCTAGATCATTAACTCCTATTTCTAGGTGCTCGTCTACACCCATTATCCTCAGATTAGGTCTTCTGTGGTGTCTTCCAAGTCTTGAATAGATCTATCATATTTCTTGGACTTGTCTTGGATTGTTGTATGTTCTTTCTCCACAATATCTAGGCTGTCTTCAATCCCCGAGGTTCTATCTTCTGCATGGTCTAACCTGCGGTAAAGACTTTCTATTTGTTTTTTATCTCATTTCCCCAATTTTTCAGTTTTGATGCCTTCAAATTCTTTGTTGAAGCTTTGTTCTAGACTTGTATGAGCTTTTTTACTTCCTTAATTTGGTGTTCAGTGTTTATTCTCAAATAATTTAGTTGATTGGTTATGATTTCGTTGGACTCCCATTCCTTCTGTTGGTTGCCATTCAGCATTCCCTTTGTGGTCTCCATGACTTCCTTCAGCTCTTTGTTAATGGATTCCTGAATGCCTTTAGAGATCTTTGTGTATTCTTGTCCTGTTCTCTCAATTCCTGTATTATTCTTTGCTTAGCTTCCTCACATTCATGCCATTCTTGTATTTCTCTTTCAGTGTTCTCAGCGTGCTCATGCCATTCCTGCCTTTCTTTTGGAGTGGTCTCCAGCTTGTCATTCAATTTCTGTATCGGTTTTTGAGTAGCTTCCTCAGGCTCATGATATTCCCGCATTAACCTTTGGTTTGCCTCCTCTCTCTCCCTATCACGCTCATACAGAATCTTTTGTATGTTTTCAATCTTTTCATTTACCATTGTTGCCAGCAGTGTTTGTAGAGCTCTCTGGGAACTCTCCTCTGGATTATTCATTATCTGTTCTGTCCCCTGATTATCATGACTTGGAGTTGAGATATGCGGACTTTCCATTTTTTTGTGTGTTTTTCCAGCTCACTCTGCTCATTTAGGATGAAAGTAACACCAGTTTTGTGCTAGAACGCTATCTTAAGGCACGCATCAATCAAAGTCTGTACTTGCACAGTCCAAAGTCTGCAGATACAATCTAGTTCATCAGATATATGTATTCAACATCAAACAATTATATATTAATGGGCTACAAACCCCAAAGAAGTATTTGGCATATGAGAAATTATTATGTTGAGGAGAGATGTGGGTAAAAATAGGAATAAAAAGATGTAGGAAGGCACAGGGATAGTTTACTTAACTAAGTCCTAATCTCAAAGTGGGAAATAGTTTGGATAGGATGAGAGCAGAGAGAGAGAAAAAAAGAAGAAAGAGAAAGAGAAAAAAGAGGCAAGAAAAAATAGAAAAGCAAAAATTAAAAAATAAAAATTGTAGTGCTTAAAAATTATGCAGAATTAAAACAAAATACGCAGAGTAGAAGTGGATACAATGAGTGAAGGGGAGGGAAATAATGGAAACATGAAAAATTAAAAATAAAAATACTGAAATTATTATACAGGTATAAAGATTCATAGTGCTATTAAGGAATTTAAGTCTAAGAGGTTTTGAATTGAGTAATAAATTTCTGGATTAAGTGTGTACACAATGGGGGATAAGGTCTAATAATTGACTATGGGTATATCTGAGGATGTCCAGAACAGCAATTAAGTCACACAAAGAAGAATGAAGAGAAGAAAAGGTGAAAACATTGAGGAAGAAAGAAAAAAAGATCAAATATTCAGGAGAGCTAAACAAAAAACAAAAAAAAATAAACTTTTAAAAAGAAAGAAAAAAAACGCACACACACATATACTCCCCAAATAAAAATTATAAGAGGAAGAAAAAATGTTACTAGAAAACAATTTTTTTTGGTCCAGTTGTGGGGCCTGAACTGTGGGTCTGGGCGCTGTCCCTCAGCTCTTCAGCTCAAGGCTAGCGCTCTACCATTTGAGCCACAGCGCCACTTCTGGCTTTTTTTCTTTTTGCTTATGTGGTGCTGGGGAATCGAACCCAGGGCCTCATGCATGCAAGGCAAGCACTCTACCACTGAGCCACCTTCCCAGCCCTAGAAAACAATTTTTTAAAAAGGTAAAAATTAAGAATTAAATAAATTTTAGAAAAAAAATTTTTATTAAAAGGTACCCCAAAAAAAGAAAAAAAAAGTTCTTTAATTTTATTGGAGGGTTGTGAAGATCCTGTATCTCCCTTGTGTCTATAACCAGCCACTTGTTGGAGTCTCTGGTCTGCTTGTGGTGTTTGATTTTCCTGTGGCTTGGTTGGTTTCTTAAGTCAGTTTGAGTAGGCAGAAAAATGCTCTGCTTTACCCAGATTTTGTGATCCTCCTCCCAGGCTAGTTCAATGGGAGGGAGATCTGCTTTGAGTATCACAAAAGAGGGAGATGGCTCTTTCCTCAAGTTTGGAGATGCTGTGATGATTCTAAATTCTGGGTGGTGTTGAGGCCTTTCAGCCATCAGTAGCTTTTCCCTGAGGGGTTAGTGAGAGACTCACAAAGCCCAGCCTGGAGCCATTCTCAGGGTTCCTGTTTACTGAATTTCAATTGATTGTCAAGGCTGCTAAAGGGAGGGGCAGCCTCTGGCTCTGTTTACCAAGTGAAGAAAGCCACTCCTGGAATTGGCATCCAGAGCTGGGTGACTTTTCCCTGGGTGGAGCTGAGTCTGGCCGGTCAGTTTAGGTTCTTGTGACCTGCTAAATGACGCTAGTTTTCTTCCAAGGACTGAGTTGGAGCTAGCAGCTCAGCCTGGCCTGTGTCAGTATCAAAGATGGAGATGTCTGGTAGTGGGGGGGTGGCCTTTCCTCCTCTGCTCCCTGAGAAGGAGTGAGGATTTAAGGCTTCTACCCACGTGGAGTCTTGGTTCCTGGGTTGTCTCTGGTCTGTGAACTGAAGGATGAAATGTTTGCTCCTTGTCGCTTCTTGCTGATATTGCGTAGAATCTGCTCGCCTGCCGCATCTGACTCCTTTGTCCTGGACTCTCTGTGTTGCAGGTATGGCAGCTATGGCCATTTTCACCACCACTGCAGCCGCAGTAGCATCTGCTGGCAAGTGCTCAGATCTATCTCCTTGCCTGGATTTTCCCTCTCTGTCCTGTGATGGCACACTTGGTGTGATTCTCTGGCTTAGGACTGTTCACTGGAACACTAAAACTGCTTTGTATACGAGAGCTTGTTTAGCCTCCAGCTTCTCCTCTGCCATCTTCCCGGAACTCCCTTTCAAATTAAACTTTTTCAATCACTCTGTAATGCAGTATGGAGAGTACTCAAAAGACTAAACATAAATCTCCCCTATGACTCATTAATTCCCCTCGTGGGCAGTAATCCAATAAATAACAAACAAGCTCACATTAAAGCTACCACATAACCATGTTCAGGGCCCAGGGAAAGATTTCAAGGAATGGGAAAAATGTTAACCCTGTTGGTATTTGTTTCCGCAAATATGAACCTTTTGACATCAGATACCACATCATTCTATTGGCAGTAGTTAGTTTAGGACTTAAATGTAGCGGGTGATAAAAGGGCTTTTTTTTTTAATGTTAGGAAAATATGTAGGCAGTCCATGAGAAGGGGGATTTTTTTTTGTTGTTGTTGGTCTTTAACTATGGGAGTGGGACCTGTTCCTAAGCTCTTCAACTGAAGGTCAGTTCTCCACCTCTTGAGCCACAGTGCCACTTCTGGTTTTCTGGTGGTTCAATGGAGATAACAGTCTCAGGTGCCCCAGCTGTCTTTGAACAGCAGTCCTCAGATCTCAGCTTCCGGAGTAGCTAGGATTACAGCTGTGAGCGTCTGGCACCAGGCTAAGAAATGGGGGATTTTTATATAAAAAGTGAATCCACCTCTTCTCCTGTGTCTAAAGGTCAGATATCAGTATTAGAACACGTCACCCTCAATTCATTTCATCATACATTTGTAAATTTTCTCTTTTCCTTCATGTGGGAATACTTCAGTAAATATCAACTCAGATGTGGGACTGGATCAATTGTATGGGAATTGCTAGCAAATAAATAAAGAACTACTAAATAAAATCAAATGAGCCCCTCATTTGGAAAATTTTTTTTTCTCTTTTTATTACAAGTCTGTGCTTGATTACTTCGTAACGTGATATTGAACCTCCTAACAGAGTGATGACATTTTATTTCTCTTCAGTAATTGGCCTTCTCCCACATGTGGTCAAATATTTAAGAATCCAAAGATTTCCATTGATAATTCATTAAGCTGTCCTCTAAGAAAATGTGCATTTCTGGAATTTGGTCTGCTGTCTTATTCTTACATGCACAGGCTTTCTATGATTTATTGTTCTACAAGGAATTCTATTTTCCAATCTTTGTGTGACAAATTTAATCTCTCTAATCAGTATTTCTGACCCTCTCTCTAGAGTCTCATTTCAGTCTGACTCATAAAAATATGTTTTTATCAGTTAAATGGCTCTCATCTTCTGTTATTTGCCTGACTTCATGTAGGCTGTGATAGCAGCTCTGACTGGCTGTGCTTACTGGAGTATATTTTTTAGAGGTCTAGGATTACTATTCAAGGTAGTAGCTTCACTGGGTCCCAATGATCCCCTGGCCTATACTCAATAGGTTTTTCTCCTAAAGAAACAAAAACAGCTGACTAAATTCCTGTTTTCATTGTTTCAAAATGAGCCAATCTGGCATCCTTGCAAAACCATGAATAATCCTCTCTAACAATGGTCTATCAAGATGGCTTTTCAAAGTTGACTGTGAAAAATGTTCATTTTCAAGTCACTACCATAAAACAGATCACATCTCTGGGAGCAGAAGTTTGGAAGGAAGGATTACCTTCCTTTTTTCTCTTAAGATAGATCAAATCATAATATTCTTCAGTTGTGGTCAGCGTGGAGCACATTTTCCCAAGAATATACTGTATTGTAAAAGAGGACCAACTATCAAAATAAAGGAGGAAATACTTGTCTAGAGTCTGATTTATCTTGCTTATATTTGTTGTTATTTTCATTATTTCAAACACATGGATAATTTGTACTTGGGATTAGACAGATTTATCTTGCTTATATCTGTTGTTTTTTTCATTACTTCAAACACATGGATAATTTATACTTGGGATTAGACAAGTGACAATGGATTAATGTAATAAACATTCATTACTTTCATATATCCAATATAATACACTTAACACCTTATGGAAAATTAAATCCAACTATTGAAACAATGTCAGAAATATAAAATAAGCCTCAATATGTATTATCTGGCACACTCAGAAATTCAGTCTCTCTACAAATATTTATTTGGCACAAAATAAAAATTTAATGAATATGTTCTATAAGCATCATATGAAATACTGTATATAATTTTATGGATGTATATAATTTTATGGATGTCTCCTAGACAGGAATTTAACATGCATGTAGTAATCAAATTTCCACAATTTAAGCTAGACAAGAGGAGTCATACCCTCATACACTGCCTGGAGAATGTGTGGTGTGAATTTTACCACAGTGTTGAGCCTTTTCACCTAATACCAAGAGTCATATGCAATAATTTATTATTTGATGTTATGATGAGTGCTAAGTGTAGAATAAACTGAATTATTAAATTAATTCACAAAAATGAAATGATTTATTATTGAAATAATGATATGTTTGTTTAAATTCTAATGCTTCTCAATTTTACAATTCATGAAATATATTATTAAAATTAGTTTCACTTTCTTCTTTTCTATATCTACTAAAATTAAAATTATATGTTAAACATTCAATATTAAATCAGTAATAATAACATTATTAAAATAATATATTATTAAACTGTGATTTGAATTATAGTTCTAACAAATTGTGATGTAAAAAATACTATTATGGGTAATATTTTTTAAACTTACCAGCTTATTTGCTTCCTGTGTCATTTGTTATTCTTGGTCCAATTCATCTCTTCACCTTAATTGTTTATTTTTCTATTTTATCTCTATTGTTTTACTGAGTTTGCATTTTGTTTTCCCTGTTTAGTGACTGACATGAGGGTGAAAATGTGTATGCTAGTTTATCACTTCCTATGTTACAGTGAAACCACTGTACTCCACAGCTGTTCTACTTTTCTCTGTATAGTACAATATTTTCCCCACTCTCATCTCCTGTATTGCTGCTCTCATGTATTTTATTTTTATTTAAATTTTATTATCAAGTTAATGTACAGAGGGGTTAGATTTACATAAGTAAGTTAGTGAATTCATTTTTTTCTAACTTGTTACCACTTCCCCCATGTTACTCCCTCTTCCTTCCTAACATCCCCCAAGATTATTTCCAAAATATTGCGAGTATCTCGTTTGCATAGGTTCCCCCTTTGTCCTTTGTCTCACTATTTTGTTTATTCACCTTTCCCTTTCCTAGTTCAGATCAACATATTTACAATAACCAGGGTATCAAAATCAAATACAGTGACTACAGGGGATAAACATTGGTGGGGAAAACACAAAAGATAAAAAGAAATCACATACTACATTAAGAACAACAACAAAAACATGTCTTTGAGTTCATTTCACTTGGAATCACCTTATAAGATCATATGTAGGGCTGGGAAGGTGGCTCAGTGGTAAGAATGCTTGCCTTGCATGCATGAGGCCCTGGGTTCGATTTCTCAGCACCACATAAGCAGAAAAAAGCCGGAAGTGGCACTGTGTCTCAAGTGGTAGAACGCTAACCTTGAGCTGAAGAGCTCAGGGACGGTGCCCAGACCAAGAGTTCAGGCCCCACGACCGACCAAAAAAAAAAAAAAAAGATCGTATGTAAGTAGATGAGCTATTCTGCTCATCTACTAAGATTATCCTTGATGTACACAATAATGCTTCCCTATTACCCACTAATACCACTTCTGGGCATTTACCCACGTGACAACAAACAAGGCCACACTAAAGCTACCAGCACAATTGTGTTTATCACAGTATTATTTACCATAGCTAAGATATGATATCAACCCAGATGCACCTCAGTAGATGAATGAAGAAAATGTCACTCTCTCATACACACACACTTACACATGCATGTGGAATACTATGCTTCCATCAGAAAGAATGATACCACCTCATTTGTAAGGAAATGGAAGATCTTGGAAAAATATTAAGTGAAGTAAGCCAGACTTAAAGAAACATAGGTCTCAGGTTTTCCCTTATTTGTAATAATTAGTTTATTTCAAGAATAATCTCATGTATTTTACTTTGACATTTTGTTCTATGTTGAGCATAGAACATTATTGCTATATTGTTTGATATTATTTCTGCAAACAGGCAGGTATATTTAAAGAATTACATTAATCTCATCCATTACTGAAGGAAGAACAACTTTAAAGAGCAAACCCTACTCAGAAGAACAACTCCTATTTATTTAGCTTCATTCGGAAGAACAACTCCTACTTACTTAGCTTCATTCCTTTGTAAGGCCACTGTAGTCCCCTGTAACCTCATCTTGTACATTACAACTCTGTACTTGGTTATCCTTCATATCTACTATCTTCTACATTGTGATCTAAATGCCCTAGTGATTCCAGTTTGCTTTACTTTAAAAAAAAATTCTCTCTTAATGTTTGAGGTTGGTGTGTTTGCGTGTGTGTAGTATTACAAAGATCGGAAGACAAAATTTTTGTTCATTTAGATTACATCTTTCTGGTCATTGTAAATTGTGGCTAATGGGAGAAGTATCTTGCTATTTTAAGGATGAAACAGAACATGTATTTGTGCATGTACCAGAGTTGCTTTAATTGTGTGAATTTGAACACTTAACTTCGAAGTATATCTTGGCTGCTGTTGTGAATAATGTGAATAACAATGAACTACAAATATATTTACGAGTTACCCAGAGAGAAACAATCACATGATTGGTGAGTCAGATGATATTTCAACTTTGCATTTTTTTAGAAAATGCATACTAATTTCTACAACGAGAATACGAGCCTGTATTTTGACCAAGAGTGTATAGAATTTTCTTTTCTCCATACTCTCACCAACATTACCTTTTGAGTTTTATGAAAGTGCATGTTTCTAATAGGTGAAGTAACCCAGACTGGCTTTAGACTCAATTCCTCTTAGTCCAACCTCCTAAATGCTTGGAATTACAAACCTTTACCACCACACCTGGTTCTTTTGGGGTTTTTTTGTAAGAGTTATAATAGTTATGAAGTAGTATCATAGTAATTTTCAATTGCATTTCTCTAATGACTTCTGTTCACTAAGCCAGCATAGAAATGGTATTAAACACAACTTTGTAAACCCACTGTGATTTTCAGGGGTTTTTGGAAAACAGGCCTATTCAGAACTTTTGTCCATTTTTATTCATGTTACTTGTTAATCTCATGTTTAAGCTCTCTATACAAAATCAATAATTAATTCAAGGTAGTAGAAAGGAAAAAATTAAGCAACTCCTAACATTTTAAAATTTTCAATATCATGATATTGCTTAGATCACTTGAGACTATAAAACTCAATTTAGTTTGACCTTTTACAAGGCTATATTTATTTTATTTTATGTTTATTGCTCTTTCCAAAGCCTGCATGTCTGATTTCCATTGGTTTCCTTCAGTTTCAAGTAGTTCAGATTTCAAACTGAAGAATAAATGGAAGGAAGCAAACAAAAAAACACTGTTCCTCTCATCCGATGATGCCTCTTCAAGCATGAGGTAAGTTCATCCTTCTAAGTCCCTATGATAGGGTATCAAAAGGAGAATTCATTCTTCTAGGTCTCCTTATCTTTGCAATGTAACTTAAATGATGTAAAACACAATATACTGCTCAGATAAGTTTACGTTTTATCAGTTTTGCACATTTTCATATGCGCTTCAGCTCAGTGCACAACATTTCTTCATTATTCTGTCCCTGATATTTTTACAATAGCAAGACAAGATAACCAGTTTGAATTACAGCATGAGAAGTTATCCACCTGGCTTCCTTGAAAGCAGATCACAGTCAATTGATAACATTAGTTCTGCTTTCTCTCTACATGTAATGGTTTCTGTAATACATATGGAATTATATTTAGTATTAAAAATTGCTGACCACACTCAAAGCTTATTCATAGAAACTTAAGTATTTCACCAGTGTCATGCCTCTTAATTCTTAAGATAATATTTGCTGTAATGCTAATGTTATTACCATTATAATGTTGGGAAAAATTGTAATTAAAGGCACTAAGTGCACGGTCCAAAGACACACAATGAGGAAGGAAATCAGTCAAAGTTTCAAAAAGTCTTTCAGCAATACAAAAAAGGTAGGTAAAATCTCTCCATTCTCTTACACACTCAATTCAATATACATATTGTCCAAGAAATAATACCATAGCAATTGTTGCCAAGGGTGTTTGTTTTCTGCCACATTTTGTCTTCAACACAGACTGTGTTGGTGACATTGGGTTATCATGCACAGAGATGAGCTTATAAATTGAGGTCCAAAGAGAGCCAAATTTCTTCTGTTCCACATTTCCAATTTCCTTTTTAAAAAGTAGTAAAATTTTTAAATATCATCACGTACTGTCTTTTAAGAATCCAAAAACGAAATAAATTCACATATAATCACTCCAAAATGCTTTAAATGTAGATGATAAAACAAGCACTCATGAAGTAAATTTTCTTCTACATTTAATATGTTTCTGAAATCCTTGTGCTGGTTGGTCACCCTTGTAATCCTGACTACTCAGGATATGTACTCAGAAGGCTGAGTTCTGTGGATAACATTTGGAAACCAATCAGAGCAAAAAATCATGACATTATTTTTCAAAAATTTTAATGAACTAGAAAAGAGCATGAATGGAGATGTAGCTAATATACTAGCTCACCAAACTAGAGGGGAAAGGCCTAGCAAGACCTTAAAGCCCTAAGTTCAAACTCTGAGCACGCCAACATGCAGGCACACACACATGCACACACACTCACACACTTATTCACATCAGTGTTTTGCATTAATTTCTTAGTTAATGATATTATATGGGTATAATAGGGGAAATAAACTTTTCCATCTCAGAACATTTTTATATGTATTTTATTGTTAAAATACCATACAGAGGGGTTTCAGTTACATGAGCAAGGTAATGAGTCCATTTCCTCTCAGGCATTGTTACCTTCTCCTTTGTTTTTTCCCCCACCATCCCTTCCTCACACCTCTACAAGTACACTCCCCTTCATTCCCCCCAACCCCACCTAAATTGTAAAGTTCAACTTTCAACATAGTGTCTTGTGCATCTCATTGTCACAATGGGTCGACCAGTATTCCTAGTTAACCATTTTGTTTCTTCTTTCCCCTCCCCAATTAGCTAAGTGTATATACAAGATTCAGGTGCACCAAAATCAAATACAGTGAAAACAGAGGTTATACTGTGGGCGAGGAACATATAAAGAAACAATAAAATACATTGTACATTATAAATACATTTGAAATAATAGCAAGCAAGAAAAAAACCCACTTGTGTACTTACTTTGCGGGTCATTTCATTTAACATCATCTTATCTGGTCATATGCCCATAGCTTTTGACCTTTTCTGCTTATCTCAGACATATATTATTTATTGCAAATAAGGGAAACCATGGGGCCTATGTTTCTTTGGACTTGGCTTACTTCACTAATATAATTTTTTCCAAGCCTTTCCATTTCCTAACAAATTGGGCAATGTCATTCTTTCAGATGGAGGTATAGAATTCCTATTCTCACACACACACACACACACACACACACACACACACACACACACACACACACACACACACACAATGGAAATCAATCAATCTATCTATCTATCTATTTATCTATCTATAACATTTTCTTGATCAATTCATGTACTGAGAGGCATCAATGTTGGTTCCATATTTTAGCTATGGTAAATAATGCTGCAATAAATATAGTAGTGCTAGTAGTTTTAGTATGTTCTTGTTTGTGATCATTTGGGTAAATGCCCAGAAGAAGTATTTGTTGGGTCATAGGGGAGCGCTATGTGGAATCTTTTGAGGAACCTTCATACTCCTTTCCGAAGTAGCTGAACAAGTTTACACTCCCACCCAAGAATGCAGTAGGGTTCGAATGCAGTAGGGTTCCTTTCTGGCCACATCCACTCCATCGTCTGTTGTAAAAATATGGAACACTTCATGAATTTGCTTGTCATCTTTGCACAGGGGCCATGGTACTCTTCTCTGTATCATTTCAATTTTAGTGTATGTGCTGCCGAATTGAGCACAGAACATTTTTTATATAGAAAGTGTAATTGATTTTCTTAAACTAAACAATTCAACAAAAAGTAAGTTCTAAAGAATTGTTGTGAAATTTTAAAACCATGTGTTTCTTATATAAGCACACATTTATGAATAAAGTCAAGATTGGCATGTCAAAAACAATATAATTCCAGATATTTGTTGTTCAAGAGATGTGTAAGAGGAGGAATTCAATTATTCTATACAAGGCACCTCTCATAATGAACATTGAAGCAAGTGTTAAGGTTTGTTAAAAGTTTTAATGTTTTAAATATTTTTAATTTTGGGAATTTGCTTATATATATGCCAAAAATAAGACTGTATGACAGGTCATAAAACTTTTCCATAAAGTATTTAAGATTTATTGTAGCAGCATATACTACTAAGTGTGTACATTTCAGAGTTTATAGAAATTTTACTAATGAGAATTTGCAAATTCTTTGTGTAAAGAAGCAGAGTGAAGAGTTAAGACTTTGTTAATTCCACAGTTTCTGTTAAAACTTTAGGGCTTCCTTACTTTATAGGTTAGCGAGGAACAAATGATGATATAAGCCATATACAGATGAGATGAGCCATAAATAATAATCTTAGTGGGAAGCTTTAAAGACTACTCATAGCCTATAAAACTCTTATTGAACATCATAATCTTAGGCAGTTTTAAATGTACAGGATTATGAAAAAATAGTAAAACCTAATATGTAGTATACTTCAAATACTGGAAACACTGGTAATTGTTTCATTTTTCATTTTATTAATCATTAATATTTAATGATTGGTTTTGTTTATTGTAGCATTGTTTTCCTTGTTGTAATATAATACAACTTTTTGTAAGTCGTCATTAGGAGGTACTTTGAGAATGTTACTGGGATGGCCACACCATTTTTTATAGGTGCATATGAATTTACAAAGAGCAAAATTAAGAACAAAATACTCATTAAAATTTTTCTCAAGTAGAGTCTGAATCAGGAGTGTTAAGTGTCCACAGCTAAAATCTTAGCCCTAGGCTGAAGCAGCCGTCTTACAGAGTTGAGGACACAAAAGTGAGAGACAGTGATTTTTTGTGTTTTGATTTTGTTTTTGTTGGTCGTGGGGCTTGAAATCTTGGGCCTGGGTGCTTTCCCTTAGCTCTTTAGCTCAAGGCTAGTGCTACTACTTGAGCCACAGGACCACCTTTGTCTTATTGTACTGATGTGGTACTGAGGAATCAAACCCAGGGCCTCATTCATTCTAGGCACGCACTCTACCACTGAAACCCCTTCCCACTTCCTGAGAAAGTGTATTTTAAAAAGTCATCTAAACAACATTTGCTTTCTGCTTTGGCTTATATAATGATATACATGAATATCTTTTTATATTTTTGTGAATTGTCATACTTCTAAATTTATATTAATTTCAGCCACTTTATCCTTTTCAAAGTCATGAAATATCTCTAAGAATTTGTTTCTGTAAAGACTGTTTTTGCATTTATAATTTCTTCTGAGTCACTTTTATTTTTTTCAATATCACTTTATATTTTATATTGACGGGTTTTCACACATCAAATGCCTTCAAATGTATATATGTATTAAGGTTTGTATCCTGTCAATAAATGTGTAGAACACAATTATACCACTGACAAAAGATAATTTGCACTTCATTTATGTGCTTTTGGCCTTGGAGAGTGACTTTAGGTGTGTCAACACAAGTAGAATCAGCATGAAACAAGCCAGCATTTCTTCATTTAAGATATAAGGAAAGGATACAGGTTGATCCATTGTAACAATAGGATGTACAAGACACTCTATCAGAGGGGGATGGAGGGAGGAGTTGAGGTGGTGTAAAGGGAAGGGATGGTAGAGGAAAAACAGGAGGGGTTAACAATGCTCAATAAGAAATGTTCTCATTTCCTTACTTGTGTAACTGTAACCCCTCTGTACAGTATCTTTACAATAAAAGTATATATTAAAAAGATACAAGGAAAATTTCTGTACTTATGGGAAGTTATATTTGTCATTCAGTATCAGCAAGGTATTGTTTTTAGGATGACAGGCATATTAAAATTTTGGATACTCAAATTCTCTACAAAAATAAATATATTATTTACATTAGAAACTGCCCACAATCTAGTGCAGTGTAATTGCTATGAGAAATTTTACCGCATTCTAGGTTTGTAATGGAAAGTAAATGTATATGCAATATCAACAGATATGAATTTTTACAGATAATTTTTGTCTGCATTTTGTGGATGGAATTGGGAAAGCAATTTTAAAAAGCACAAATTTCATCACCAAGAGCTGTCCGCAAACTGTAACAAGTTTCTAATACAGCAAAATTGAATGGTTTGGAACTCCAAGAAGTACTTGAATTGACACATTATCAGAAAGTGTAACCAGGCAAGCACTTTTGTTTTTAAATTTTTGGGGGGGGTCCGGTCGTGGGCCTGAACTTTGGGCCTGGGAGCTGTCCCTCAGCTCTTCAGCTCAAGGTTAGCACTCTACCACTTGAGCCACAGAGCCACTTCTGGTTTTTTTTCCTGCTTATGTGGTGTTGAGGCATCGAACCCAGGGCCTCATGCATGCAAGGCAATCGCTCTACCACTAAGCCACATTCCCAGCCCCTAGGCCAGCACTTTTAAGAAATGCAGCTACTAGATTTCTCATTGAGTGCTTTCATAACACTTTGTGAAATACAAGTCAGAACCTCATTGGAGACTAGACAGTTTTCCCTCACCTTTCTGTCAAGCTCAGTTATTATCAATCAACATATAGCTAATCTTGAATAATCCTCTAATAAGAAAATGTTGATGGAGTGTTTATATGCAGAAAAGCTCGGAACGCTAACTTTTTCCAATTGGCCTGAATGGTTGACTCCCACCCTATTATCCCAAGTCCATACGGACTCCAGGCATAATTCCAGGTATGTGTGAACTCCTTTGATGTGCAGGTAGGGCAATCCACCTAGGCCCAGTTGTAAACATCCCATCTCAGACCCAACTGAAAGTCCTCCATCTTTCTTGACCTAGGGGCTTTTCATTAACCTCTACCTCCTTGATCAGATCTCCTGTAAAACACTGATCCTGTGCCAGCTACCTCACACAACCTCAATCTTGCTGGAAGGGCTGTGCCCCTGGCTGTTCCTCAATAAAGAGTCCTTTCTGTTGGTGATCAAGTCAGGCCTATTCCTTTTCCATTCTCCTCCATTTTCCTAACATATGGTGCTGACACCCAGGAGATAAAAAGCACCAGGAGTAAGTAGGTGCCCTCTGCCAAGGGGCCACCCACCTCCTTGCCACCTCTCACGGAGCCTTTCTGCTACCTTCCTCCTCCTTCCAAGGCTTTTCTTCATCAGAAGCACAGAGCCCTCTGAGCTTACTTTGGGCTAAACAGACACCTGAAAAACCTCCCAGCCTTTGTTTTTGTAAGCAGTACAAGCAGTGGATGGCCACGCTGCTGTGGCTTGAGGTATTATTGCCCCCCTGTGTAAGCTCAGAAAAGGCCTTATCTCTCCCCCTATTCTCTATCCTTCACCCTGTCCCTGGATTCTGATCTCCAGGCAGGAGGCTCTTCACTGTTTGACTGACTTCACCCAATACCTAAAAGCCTTCAGGACAAGGTAACTAGCCCGGTCTGTGGTGTAGGCACCTGACATGGACCCCAGGAGGGCAGGACTCCCTCCCTTCCTTCTTGTCTGTGGGGTACAGAGACTCCAGAAGTCTCTTCTTTCCTTATACCCTGATACCCTTTAATTAGGACCTTTGGGGATGCCCTCTCTTAATTATTGGGATCCATCCGTCTGGCTTCCCAAAGCCCCAGCGGTGCCTGGAGCATCAGGACAGGCTCCATAGTCCTACCAAAATTTCCAAATTGTCTCCCAAAGACACCCCATTGGCATGCCTGCTGTCTAAACTTAAGACTTTGGGCTGACTGATTTACAGTCATAAAAAAACAAAACTGACTTGTTTTTATTCCAAAATCTGGTCTCATTACCATGGCACTGCTGACCTAAATTCAGAACCTTAGGTTTTACTCTTGCTGATTTAAACAATTCTCCAATGAAACTGGGAGGAGTCTGAGGTCCCCTAAACCTAAGCCCTCCTCAAGCTCTGCTCCAGAAAATCCTCACTTTGCTTGTTCTGTTCGGTCCACCAAGTCCTTCTCTGACCTCCACTCTAGAGGGCTCCCTCTCCACTCTCCTGCCTTGCTCACCAAGCCCTTCTCTGCCAGGAGCCACCCAACGTTTCCTCTAAAAAAGTAACTCCTTATCTTGTAGCAACTCAATCTGTCTCTCTCCCCCTCTCCATTTCCCTCTATCTCTCTTTTCTTTGATGACCTCCATCACAAAAGAACCTTTTCTCCTTCCTTGCTCTTCTAACTACACTCTTGGTATTTGCAGTTGGTCCATATTCTCTAGGCTAAAACTGTGTCTGTTTCAAGCAAACTCCTTTTGCTGACCCCAGTCTCTGTGCCTGCCTGTCTGCATGCTTTTGTAGCTGACACAAGGTGGGGGTGGGCATAGGCCTCCAAAGGTAAAACAACAAGCTATGAATCCTGTTAAAAATCCTTCTAAACAAACCCCTCCATACTTATACATTTCTCAACCCTCTTCTATGGCTAATACACCTTCTTCCTTTCCAGACCATAATTAAATGGTCCTCTGGTCTGGACATTTCGTTAATCTGTTTTTGACTGAGGCTGGCTGACAAACACACTGAGGACAGCCTCTGTCTTTTGCTGCTCTCTCCCTTTACCACCCTGAAATCCCATAATAGAAACAAGCCAATCCTTCTTCTCTTAGGGACTTAGACAATAATACAGTCCTTTCCTATTTCCTGAGTCCACTCATTTCAAAATCTAGATTCTTAATTTCTCCTCTAAGTGGCTACCGAAGAAAAATCCCTCCCTCTCACCTCTTCCAATAACTTTATCCAATTATTCAAATACCTTTTCAGTAACTTCATTATGCCACATCCTCCCTTTAAATATATGCAGGTTAAAAGTGCTATCTTTTCCCCTTACAAACCTGTTCAACCACCTCCTCCCCCAATTCTCTCTACATGCCTTGGAAGCTGAACCTAGCAAGAGACAAAGACCACATGATGGGTTTTTCTTCAACCCCCACACTTCCACCAACTTATCTCCTCTCTACTCTTCACTGTTCTAATGGTTAAAATGTTCAATTTAAAATACTAAACCACCTCATCACCAAAATTGATTTAAAGGGTTCCTTCTCTTGTTGTCAATGTTTGTTTAAAGGTGGAAATTCTGTTTGTCAAAATTTGCCTTGCATTTTGTTTGGTATTGCCTTGAACACATGGTTTTTTATCATATTGGTCAAAACAATACCACTTTGCCATTGGAATTCCAAAAAATCTTATGGCCGATTTTCATTTTTTAAAAAACCTACGTGCCTTAAAACGTTTGTTTAAGTGTGTGTTTGTGTGTGAGAGAGAGAGAGAGACAGAGACAGAGACAGAGACAGAGACAGAGACAGACAGAGAGAGAGACAGAGAGCACGTTCAACATAATCTCATTATAATACATAAAAACTGTGTAAAAATTATCTTCTTATAATTCTTGGTAGTGATATTTCTCAACAAATGTGCTGTTTGTTATAAGAAAGCATCTTTTTCAAGGGTAGTAGTAAAAGTAGTGAGACCCAGTTCAGCTCCTAGCCAGCTGTGAGGATAAACACCGGTAAGGAGGTAAGAATTTTCTAAAAATGTTTGTTCCACATATTTGTTTCTGTCAGAAAATTTGAGTATGTGGAAGATGGTATGAATATGCCTTAAAAGACAGTTTATGAGTAAAAGTTTGTATGTAATTGTTGGCTGTGATTTACATTAAAACTATCATGTCATTCTCTATGTCCATCTAAAGTCAGGTGTCTTAACCAATCTTTGTATAAATTTGTAAGCAACAAACAGGAGATCTGACAATTCATCCGAGGGACAGATTCTGGCCAAGATCTTGCTTGGACTATCCTACCTCCACCATGGTAGATTGGACTTCTGACTGACTCCATCACACACAGCTGATTCTTGGTAAAAGACTGCTTTAGATTTACAAAAACTAAGACTCCTGGAAAACTCTCTGGAAACCTTTCCAAGCCTGACCTGAGAAAGCCAGCTGCATTGTTATGGTGTTAAAACATGTGTAGGCCAGGACAGCCTCTTGTAAAATTGGTTATCAGGTTTTCCAGGCATCCAAGCTGTGCTCAAACTCTCATCCCATCAATTGAGTTTTGTCATTGTAGATTTCTGGCAAGTATTTGTTGATCAATTCTTGACAGGATGCATGTAAGCTCTACTTGTTCCTATTAATTTCTGGTTGCTTTAATTGGAAATAATAAAAGATTTTTGTGGCAAATATTGCAGTTCAAAGCCAGCCTGGGCAGAAAAATCCCTCTGAGACTCTATAATCAGCAAAGAGCCAGGCTGGAAGCAGGCTCAAAAATTAACGATCCAAAGGCTAAAAGTGAGCTTGTGACTCAAAGTGCTAGCTTTGAGCTGAAGTGCTCAGGGAATTCCCTCAGGCCTTGAGTTCAAAGCCTATATCTAAGCCACAAGCACCTACACGTCCAGGACAAGGTGGAAAAGAATAAGAGGAGATGATGTCACATCAGCCACTTCGTGCCTACCTTTTCAAAATTAACCAGAGCCAAGCGGTCAATAGACACAAGTTGAGAAGCTTGTCCATCTACTGTCTGTATCTGTCTAACTTCTAACTGGACAGGAATTTACATTCTTGCCTTTGTTACCTGCTATTGATAGGAAATGATCAAGGTCTCACACCAGGCCCTTAACTTCTCCAATCCAGGCCTAACTTCTGACTGGTTATGGGCTCATGATACAAATGGAACATTTATGGCTTGTGCCCAGGGTTTGTTTTACTGTGTCACTCATATGAACTAGTCCTGCCACCTTGTCAGCCTTTTGACTGATCTCATCATTTTCAAGTTACTCTCTAACAGGATAACAGTCCTCACTCAGGATCTGGGACCAAGTCAAGGCCATCCTATTACTGTAGGCAACCAGAGGCTTTGCTGACACTGCCCTGGATCCAACACAGACCTGAAAGACCCCAGCCCCAGTGACTCCTTTAAACCCTCATGCCAGCAGGAAATAGCCAGAAAAGACCATGATGCCCCTCCACATTTTATACTCCTTCAGGTTTACAAATGATGGGAATCTGCTTTGTTCTCATAACTCCATGATACTCCCACTCATCACAATTCTTTTTATGTCTCAAAGACCCTATATGAAGAACTTGCCTCTCACCTCTTGGCCCTAACATTCTATCAAGATGGAATATGATGAATTGACCCCGACCCTAAATCCCGGGTATTTGTGAACTCCTTTGAATTACAGGAAGGGCAATCCACCTAAGCCCAGTTGTACACATCCCATTGTGGTCCCAACTGAAAGGCCCCCACCTTTCTTGACCTAGGAACTTCATTAACCTCTACCTCCTTGCTCAGATCTTTTATAAAAACCCTGATCCTGTCCCAGCTCCCTCACACAACCTCCAAACCCACTGGAAAGGCTGTGCCCCTCACTGTTCATCAATAAACAGTCCTTGTTTGTTGATGATCAAGTCCATCCTATTCCTTTTCCACTCGCCTCCATTTTCCTAACAAGGACCATCTGTATTCTATGGCCCAGAAGAGAGAAAATTAGGTAAGCATATATGTAATTTTGATTCTACCCACATCAGTTATCTATCCAGACCTGTATCAAAGTGAGAGGATTTTAAAAGAATTTAGTGATTTAAAATTTAAAATTAAATGTAGAATGAAATTAGTTCAAATGCATTACTTTAAGATATTTAGAAACAACTGAGCAACCTAAAGGTCAATAAGACTTTTTTATTGGAAGGGAAGGAATAGTGTTATTTGGTTCTGTATATTCTAAGTAATTTGCAAAACGAATTTACAAAATAAAATTTACATTTGCAGCAGATTTGACACTTATTAATTTTTGTATATTGAAAGGAGCACAAGCCTCAAGAATATGTCGATGCAATCCTCTAATTTATCTCTAAATGCTTATGCTTCTGGTCTCAATATTAAAACTTCAAAAACTTAATTTTTAGCTAGTTGTGCAAAGGGATTTCGTTTCATCATGTCAGTGTTGAAGAGAGTGTACATGTGCATTTCAATGTACAATGCATCTGGATCATTTTCACACTTTCCATTTTTCTTCCTTCACTTACCCCAATCCCATTTTCCCTTCAAGTTTCCTATTTATATTCTCACATATGTACATTGAGGGTTATGACTGTATTAGTCAAACATTTCCATCTCCATTCTTCTGCCCTATTCCCATTAATCCCAGCTCTCCCTTTTAAAACTTGTTTCAACTTCAGGATATTTTGTTAAATTTCTCTCCCTTTGGCATTTGGCTTTGGGCTTGCCACATTCTCTTCCATGTTTGACCTACATAACTGAAGATATTTCTCCACATTTCTAATCTCTGAATGGCTGAGATAGGTCTCTTTTACTATAACCATTCTGTCCTAAATTCAGAATTGTATTCCTTCTTTAGTAGTCTGCTCATCACAGGGAAAGCTGTAGAACTCAAGGCAAATAGGGTGGAAAAGTGTAGTAGTGGAGGTCATTAGACATTGATGAAGTAAACTATATAACTCATGTGTATAGATGCAAGGGAATAACTGGGAGAGAATGAGGGAATGGAAGACAGTGTATGAAAGGAAATATACTCATTAACTGACTCACATAATTGGAAACTCTCTGTATATCACCTCTGTTATAACAATTAAAGTCATTTGAAAAAAATTCCTCCATGCAATGTGCTAGCCTAAACTACTTCCTTTGAAGAAAATCTACAGCAGTTAGAACAACAGTTAAATTTATTAGAAAGAAAATACAATATTTAATTTGAAACCGTATCACATCAAATGAGGTTAGGCCAAAAAAAGAAAATAGAGTCAGGAAAATCTTTTTGTTGCTATTAACTGTCTGCAGAGAACTCTGAAGTTGAGCTAAAAGTGGAAATGCTATGAGGTGGCAAGTCCACCCTGACATCTCAGAATGCTGAGAGCTGGCCACAGAAGGGTTAAAACAGACAATTCTTGAGAGAGTTAAGAGACTGGAGTGTCACACTCCTTCCTTAGTGCTGGAAATGCTGAATTTTCAGTGCTGTTGACCTTGAAGGCAAAGGTGATGTGTATATCAGGTCTAGACATTGTCTGGTTGCAGTCTCCTCTCTCAAAACAAGGGAAAAAAGTGTTTCTCACAAACTCTGTTTCGGCTCTGATGGTAATATTAATATAGATGCTTTATTTATTTTCTTGGTCATGACGCTTGAACTCTAGGCCTCAGTACTGTTCCTGAGATCTTCAATTCAAGGCTATTGTTTTACCAATTGAGCCATAGCACCACTTCAGTTTTCTGGTGATTAATTTGAGATGAGTATCTCAATGACTTTCCTGATCCTGCTGGCTTTGAACTGCAATCCTCATATCTTTGCCTCCTGATTAGCTAGGATTATGGGTGTGAGTAACTCGTACCTAGCTAGATGCTTTATTTTTTTCATGTATCCATGGTTACTTGCTCTATGTAAATTCAAGAAAAAATGTTTGATTGTAGAGACTCAAGGCCCAAGTGCTACTTAGCCTTGGGAACCCAGGTTTCACTATATCTCTCTTTTATATTTATTTTTTTTGCTTTTTTCTGCTTTTTTATTGTGAAAATGCTGTACAGAGGGGTTATAATTATATGGGCAAGATAATGTGTACACTCTTATAAAGCATTGTAGCCTCTTCATTTGTTTCCCCTTCCCATCCTCCCTCCGCCCCCCCAACCAAACCTCCTCCCAGCCCAAAAAAGTTGCAAAATTCTTTTTCGACATAATGACTTGTGCATCTCATTGTTGCAATAGGTACACTTGTATCCCTATTTAAACGATTTGTTTTTTCCCTTCCCCTACACAAATTATACCAACATCAAATACAGTGAAAGTAGGGGTTATATCATGGGGGAGGGACATACAAAGCAACAAAGATATAATCTAATAAATGTGTTAGAAACAATTGCATGAAAGAAAAAAAAACATTTGAATACATATCTTAAGGTTCATTTCCCTAACATCAACTTATCTGGCCTTTTCTGCTTGACTCAGACATATACTATATATTGCAAATAAGGGAAACCATAGGACCTATGTTTCTTTGGGCCTGGCTTACTTCACTTAATATAATTTTTTCCAAATCTTTCCATTTCCTAACAAATGGGGCAATGTCATTCTTTCTGATGGCGGCATAGAATTCCATTGTGTATATATACAACATTTTCTTGATCCATTCATCTACTGAGGGGCATCTGGGTTGGTTACCTATTTTAGCTATGGTAAATAATGCTGCAATAAACATAGTCGTGCTGGTACCTTTAGTGTGGTTTTGTTTGTGAACATTTTGGTAAATACCCAAAAGTGGGATTGGTGCTCAAAAGACTCCACATAGAGCTCCCCTATGACCCAGCAATCTCTTTTTCTTTATATATGTGTTTGTCTGATTTTCTTTGGCTCCAGATTAATATATAACTATGTCGGATTATGGTTAACAACAATTTTCCTCTACAATGGTAAGAGAAATGTCCATTTTAAGAGACATATCAGCAAAGGAAATTGATCAATAAGAAAAACTGGTTCCCAAATAGAGCATTTGAAGAAAAAACGAAGAGATAATTGGAGAGAAGAGGAAATGAGAGAAAGAGACAGAGAGAAAAAGAAACAAATTAGAAAGAAGGACGTAAAGAAATCTAATAAGCAGGAAACAGAATGAACAGAGAAAACCATAGAAAAATAGTCTTGTAAAGATACCTTAGAATCAGACAGACAGATTTCTAGAAAGGCCACAGATTATATTATCAAACATAGGCTAAGAATCAGGTAAGCTAAGGACCATGGAACAATCCAAAAACTATGTAAGGACAGTAATTTAAGTACACACACCTTTCTCAGTCCCCTACCACATCCAAAATTGTATGGGATCACATTATTTAAGCAACTCTTGTAAAACTTCATTAAGATAGTTCAGTGTTGCTCATGAGGATGTGATCTCTGACAAGCTGCTAGTGAATCTTCACCTTCCAGAAGTCACCTACTTGGTGTCATTGAATCACATAACAAATGTTACCACCTTTTCTCATATCAGAATAACAAGACACAAATGGAAACAGATCTGCACTCAACTTAGAATATAAGATTTTATAATTACTTAATCTACAAGTCATCTTTATCTGATTTAGAAACATGTTCCTAAAGCTGAAATTGTTTTTGTCCTTTTCAAGCCTGGACACCCTTAGGGACATAAAATGCAATGTAAAAACATGAGAAATAAAAAAAAAACACCTCACCAGAGATCCTTTCATTCTTTCTTGATGTTGACAATGATCAGAAGATTCTGGAAGCATGGCTGGGAGATTGGCAAATGAGGTAGTCAGGAAAGAACCTCTGTGATTTAGCCCCAGATTTTCCTGTTGAAGCTATTCTAAATGAGCTGGAAAATCATAAAGCCTTCTGGGGAAAAGAATTTTTTCTGTGTCAAGTAGAGCATTAAACTCTTCTCTAAAGGTGAATCCACAATCTATTAGTTGGTAGATAGGATAAAAGCAATTAATTTCTAGGTTAATATACATATAGGATTTTTAAAAATAATGTTCCCACAAAATAAATGAATAATTGAAAGAAAAAACACATCCCAACTTTAGTACAATTAGTTATTACTGAAATACACTTAGGGATGTATGAAGTACATTTTATTAATGCAAAACTATCCTAAGGACTCAATTTAGAATTTGTGCTCTACCTCATTCATCAACAAAATTAATAACCATAGAACAATGTATGTGAATATTCCATATCTGTTCACCAAACTCATACAGGAAAAATGCATCTAATAGATATTTCTTGTTATAATTTCAATTATGGTTGTCAAGTATACAAATATTTTTCTGTATACAAATACTCAGAACAACCTTGTGCAATGCTGCGCAATTTGCCATTTAACCTGCTTTGTCCAAATGGACATCAGTAAAAAAGATATAAACACCAGTTTGAGAAGTCCCTCACTTTCCTAAACATTGATATGAAAAACTATGGCGATCTTGCTGGATATACACGATTTAATAAAGACACACCTTAAAATACTAGTAATCGGAGTGACACAATGCCAATTAGCCACCTACATCCAAGGAAGGAGAACACTAAAGTCTAATATGTTACTTAAACAATACTAGCACAAAATACTAAGGTGAGGACACCCCAGAATCTAGATACATAAAATTAAAACAAATAAATAGCTTTGTCATTTTATATTTTCAGTTGTTTTATTACACAGGAAAAGCTATTATCCACAATTCTGTATATTTTAAAATACAATATTGTGGAATGGAAACTCATAATATAAAATTAAATGAACTTTACATTGACATTTACCAAAACTGAAAATCTACTCTGTACACATCAGTTAGGTTGTTTGTGTTAGGAAAGACAATATGAATCATTTAAAAGCAATGTTTACACATTAATATTGGGTTTTTCTACATCACCACGATGTTTCTTCAAAAAATTTAGAAAGAGGGCTGGGAAAGTGGCTCAGTTTTAGAGTGCTGGCCTTGCATGCATGAGGCCTTGGGTTTGATTCCTTAGCGCCACATTAGCAGAAAAAGCCAGAAGTGGTACTGTGTCTCAAGTGGTAGAGCACTAGCCTAGAACTGAACAGCTGAGAGATAGCCCCCTGACCCACAATTCTGGCCCAATACTGGCAAAAAAGAAAATAAATCAGAAAAATAATTTAAAGGAATTTATTGTAAGCTGTGTCCATATTCATAATGCTTGAGGTCAGGAGTATTATAGATTTCAAGGTGGGATATTTTATTTTTGTTTTGTGATTTGGACTATTTTCATATATACTAGTGATTGAACATACCTCCTTAAAATTTCAAAATTTTCTATTTCAGATTATTTTATTAAAATATAATCTTTATTTAAAAGATGGCATTGTAACTGGGCTATGGTTGCTTAATCCAAGTTACCCAAATGTCTGAGACCTTAGGATCATAGATTGAAGACAGCTGTGGGAGGAATGTCTGGGAGACTCTGATCTCCAATAAATTACCAAAAATAGTTGTCAGTAGAGATGTGACTTAACTGGTAGAGCATTAGCATTTGGCAAAAGAAGCTCATGGTCAGTGTCCAGGCATTAAATTTAAGAAGGAGGACTAGCACAGAAAAAGTGGCATTGGATTGTATTAAAATATATTTTACCAATTGTTTCAGAATACGTGTTTAGGAAGTCTCATTTTAAATGGTGTAAAGCAGGCTCATTATTATACTGGAGAAATTGGCATTTGTCCATAACAAATAAACCAAGTGGAGTATAACCCTGTTAGTAACAATTTAAAAGTTGCAAACACAAAAGGAAGTGCAGAAGATAAAAATTGGTTGAACATGTTTCTATAAGATATTTGAAAGGAGTGCTTATGCTTCACTGACTTCAATTCCCAAAAGGAATTTCCAAAGTGAAATACTTCTTTGAGCAGATTGTGACAAGAAGGATAACATTAGGTAAAACTTCAGAATATGTAAAACACATACAACCTTGAGCAAAATACATTACTTCAAATTTTCTTCAGTAACTTTTTATAAGACCAGAGATCCCTGACCAACACCTCCAGAACAGGCAGGAAAAACCAACATAATAGATCTAGCATTAATTCTCGGGTCTTCATCTGGCCCACAAAAGATGGACGGAGTCCAAGGAAAGGTAACTGTGGCCGCTAGCCCATTCCCCAGCCTCCCTTAGCAGCGGGGAGTCAACTCAAGCAGGAAAACTCATTTATTAACACAGTACAAGTAGTTTTTAAAGCAAAAATGAGCAGCTGGCATTGGAGGGGAGGAAGAGGAACCAATCACTGTCAAGGTCATACCCTATCATGCACCTAAGCTTCCATGGGCTGGTTATGCACAGAAAATACAGCAAATTGGGCTCTGCCCACTCAATTCCTTCTCAGCACCATCTTTGCTACCCATGTGCTCTACAGATTCTGCCTTTTTTGTTTTAATGGCAGACCCACCTCCCAGTTAGTTATCTTTTCCCCTCCTTTGTCAAGGTTATTTTAACAGGATTACATTGATAAGCATAGCATTGGCCACTCAGGAGGTTCAAGGCAAGTCTGGGGGTCGAGGTTTGCCAGACAAGGATAGGGAGGGCCCTTGTTCATGATCCAAGAGCCCGTCCTAGTTATCTCACATCCTTACCTAGAACAATAATAAACATCAGTCTCACCACCGTTAGAAATGCCTGAAGCAGTTCAATTAATTCCTGGGCACATATAAAAGTCAGTATCTTGTAAGGTTGTTCTCTTCAGAACATAGGAGCAGCCTGGGTATTGGGAGTTCCACACATGCAGCATGGTGAATCCTCGTGGGCTCCCACACTCAGGCCATTCTACTATATTCCAGAAAAACACGGAACATTTAAAACAAACTGAAGACATAGCAAACCAATCCTGGGCACATGGTGTCTTTAAAATGAGCCAGTTCCTTGTACATGCCTTTAACCGAGCACAGGGTCAAGATGACCTTTGAGCTTTACTGTCAGCTCCCAATGGCTCCCAACATCTCCCCTGTCTTTGTTTAAAGAAGCGAACCCCCCTGTATTAGGTTGGGTGAAGCGAAGGCCCTGTCTTACGTTGGTCAGACTGACACCCCCTCTTACCCATCTCTGGCCGTGATTCCTCTCGGGGGAAATTCATTCACTTGGAGCTTGATCTTATGTAAATGTTTGGCTAAGCTCATAAGAGTTTTGCAGTGCACGTATCATGCAAGGAAAGCATAGAAAAACCATCAGCAAATGCATTACCAGGCCAAGCAATGTCTTTAGCAGTCCTTTAACATTAGTCAAGGATGGAATAGCAGTCTGCCTCTTCAGAATCCAGAGGTGGGGCCTGTTCTAATCTGGCTATTTGCCTGTGGGGTTGAAAAAGATCTAAAGACAAGATATTTGATGATTTCTGCATTGCCACCACTAATCACTGCCCAGGTCACCCTTTGAGGTTGATGCAGATTCCGTAGGGCCATATCCCAGACTGGGAGGGTCAGGAGAGCCAACAGCTGGAGTATCACCATCTGCAATTGTTAGAGAACACAAGAGATTCTCAAGGTCTGGTTGCCCTTGGGGATGGTTAGTAATTATCTTTCTGGCTTTCCTCTTTTAAATACAAGCCTTGGCCACCATAGCCCTTTTTCTTTCCTTGTTAGTTAGTTTATCCTTGGGTATCCTCCTGTACAGAGGAAATGGGTAAAAACTTAAGGTTCCTGGCAGGGATCCAAATGGGGACTGTCTCCCCTTTGGGAAAAACACATCCAAATCTCCTGCCCATGGCGTGGTCAGGACCTCTCCATTGTTGTGTCAGGGGGTCCTTCCACCTGACTTTCAGATGGGGCTTAGGGTTTAGTTGTTCCCAGTGCTTCTGAAATCTGGATTCAGTTGCTCCTTTTGAAAAATTGAAAATATTAATGGTAAACAAATCTATCTGTATCTGTATATGGGGGCTAACTCCCCTTATTTGTTTTAATAATTGATCCTTAAGACACTGGTGATTTCTTTCTATAATTGCTTGGCCTTGGGGAATATAGGAAATTCCTGTAGTATGATTAATATGCCATTTGTCAAAAAATCTGACATTGCTTTACTAACAAAACAGTGTCCATTATCGGTTTTAACTTGTGCTGGTAGACCCAAGGTGGCAAAGCATTGAAGAAAATGTGCTTATGAATATTTAGTTATTTCTCCTGTATGTGCTGTGGCCCAGCATGCTCCTAAGTAGGTATCTATAGAGACAAATGTATATTTAAACTTACCAAAGGCTAGGAAATGAGTAAGATCCCTTTGCCAGAGGACATTAGGTTTAAGGCCTCTGGGATTTAACCCTGGTGGTTGTAATGAGGATACTTTTAAGAAGGGCTGGCATGTTGTACAGGTATGTACTATCCGTTTTATGTCCTTTACAGGAATCTGAGGAAATCTATGCTGAAAACCTCTCCAATTAATGTGGGTTAAATCATGCAAACAGGTAGCCTCTTGTAACTTTAATGGTTGTGGGCCAGTAGCTAACTGGTCTACCAAATTATTGCCTAGGGATAAAAACCCAGGAAATTTTTAATGCTCTCTCAAATGTTGAATATGAATAGGGGCTCCCCGCTCTTCTAATAGGCTCATAAGGGTAACCATAAGAGGGGAAATAGGGTTTTCATCCAGCTTAATGTGTGCCTGGGGAATACGAGGGAGCAAGTTAATCATATATAGGCTATCAGAATACAAATTAAAGGGCTTTTGAATGTCCTGAGGGCCATCATTATGGCTAGCATTTCTTTATATTGTGCTGACCCTTAAGAAGGCTGAAATCTTTGTTGGCTTGGGGTCTTTTGTTGTTCCTCAAAGTCTGCATACAGAGAGCCTGCTTTTCCTTCATCAGTAAAAACATGGAGGGTGCCACGAATAGACATAGGAGAAAATAGAGATGGTATTTTGAGGGGAAGTCGACATAACATGACAGTCCATTTGGATGGCCCATAATGGCAGTCAATTTGGCCTAGAAACCCCTCCAAGGAGAGAGCAAGACGAGCATTGGCTCGAGCGAGCCACTCAACATCTGCCATCTGAAAAGGAAAAACAATGAAGTGAGGGTCAAGGTCATAATGCCTTTGGGCTTGGGTCCTTCCCTTGACAATAGCATCTGCAAGTTGGTCTGCCTGAGAGTACACCTGAGGTGTGCCCCCAAGGGGAGTGTGAACGCACTCTAATGGCTCCCCTGTTTGAGTTAAAACTGCAGAAATCAATGTAACACCTGCAAACAACCAAAGGGAAAATGGGCTCAAAAATAAAATACCTCATTAGGGAACATTTATCCAGGGCTTTTTGGAACTGCAAAAATATTGCCCAATGGATATCTGTAATTGTAATAACTTCTTGGGGCGGCCTGTCTTTTAGTAGAGCAAATAAGGGCACAAGACTATCTTTAGGGACAGGAACCCATGGTAACAGCCAATTGATTTCCCCTAAAAGACTCTGAAGTTGGGTTAAGGTTAGAGAGGCTAGAATATCCAGCAAAGGCTTAAGGGGTCTGGCCTGAGTCAAGGTAAAGTGGGTTCCAAGCACCTTAACAGGAGGTAACTTTTGAATTTCAGTGAGGGCTATGGTAAACTCCCTCCCCTTTTAAATATGGCAAGAACCTGGGCCAGAAGGCCCTCCAGGCGGCTCAGGTCTTGGTGTCCAAGAATTATATCATCCATGTAGGCATAGGCAAGGGAGGTATCTGAACCCAGAACAGGCCCTAAAAGTGTGGCCAAGTATTGTTGGCAAAAGGCTGGGCTATTGGACATTCCCTGTGGCAGCACCATTTATTTGAACCTCTGATCAGGCTGGAAAAATTTAAGAGAAGGGATGGAAAAAGAAAACTTCTTGCAGTCATCTGGAAGCACGGGGACAGAAAAAAAAAAGCAATCTTTAATATCAATCACAACCAATGTCTATTCTGAAGGTATAGCAGGAGTCCAGGGCATGCCTCTTGGGAGCGTTCCTCCTAGCTCCATCCTTTCATTTACCTTAAGTAGATCTTGGAGCATATGGCAAGCCCTGGAGACTTTTTGAATAACAAATACAGGTGTGTTCCAAGGATTCATAGAAGGGGCTATATGCCCAAAGTTTACTTGTTCTTCCACCAAAGGGTGGATGGCTACAAGTTTAGGTTTGGTCAATGGCCACTGTTCCACCCAGACAGGGCTTCCAGGCTTCCAACTGATGGGAGGTACTCGGGGAACAGTGGCCTTTAGGATTGGGGGTGCACCCAAGCAGTTCCCCTATGTTCTTCTCTGTAATTATGAAATTTAAAAAATCCTTTTTCTTAACTCCCTCTAGATCCTGTTTAAGCCTTTGTGCTTCTTCCCCATCCAGGATATCATCATAGGAAGCTTGATGGTCCATAATGAGCACAGCATCCATTTGTCTTAGCATGTCTTGCCCTAGTAAATTGGCAGTGAGGCTGTTTGCTACTAAAGGGCATATCTTTCCCTGTTCTACATCTGGGTTAGTCCATTTCATAAGGGCAACCATCTCTTTGGACTGGGAGTTGCCCCCTACCCCCAAAATAGGGGGCCCAGGTACAAGCTTCCAATCCAAGGGCACTTCCTCCTCCCTGAGTATGGTTTGATTTCCCCCCGTGTCAATTAAGCAGTGAAACCTCTTTCCTCCTATGAGAATACTTATTTTAGGGCTTAGTCCTTCCACTAGGGGGAAGGACTTGGGTCGTCCTGCTGCGAGGCTGCCTGTGCCTCACAGCAGAGGGGGTTACTCCTTGAGTAAACAGGGCTAGAGGATGCCCCTGCCCTAGTTTAAAGGCTTCTCATCTAAATCAAACTTGGATCAACAATCCTTTTTCAAAAGGTATCCCTTCCTGCACCTGGGGCAGCGTGTAGGGGGCGGTTTGGTCCCCCCCCGGGCCGGTTGGAGGGGGATTGTTGTAAACAGTCCCTCTTAAATTGCCCCTCCTGCCCATAAGAGACCCCTCCCAGATGGTCTTTGGGTCCCTTGGCCCTGGGCTGCCAGCGCCTGGGTAATAGCCTCAGTCATTTCAGATGTCTGAGCATGTAAAGCTAAAGCTAATGATTGGGACTGGTGCTGTTGCTGTCCACATTCTGGGAGGCCACCACCCATCTGCTCAGGGAACTCTTTCTCAATCCTGCGCAGGACATGCGGTGGTCTGCATTCATCCCTTCCCAGACCAGCAGCTTTACAAACTGATCTCAGAGGTTCCCTGCTGGTAGCTTGCAGTGAATGCTCTGTTGGACTCATTCTATAAACTCAGCTAGAGGCTCACCAGGTTTTTGCCTCACTCGTGCTATGGGGGTCTCAGTGGGCCCATCATCCAGTTTGTACCATCTGGCAAGTCCTGCCTGCCTCACCTGGTCACAGTATGGGCCAGGTATTGTGGCCTGTTGGACACCAGTGGAGTACCCTTCTCCAGTCCCTGTTAACATGGCATAAGTAAAAGGTATTGCGGGTTGAGGCTGCCAGTTATTCTCCACTCGCACTCTACATTCCTCCTTAAAGAAAGCACACCATTAAATCAACTGAGAACTGGTGAGAACAGCTTTGGCTACATCCAGCCAGTCCTTATGGACACATGGGTGATAAGCAATGTCCTGTAACAGGGTCTGGGCCCAAGGAGAGTTCGGGTCATCCTCCACCACTGCCTTGTAGAGCTCTTTAAGATCCTTAGCTTCCCATGGATATCATTCCAAGGGCCTGTTTGCTCCTGGTGCCAGATTGACCAGATACACTTGGGGATGTAAATCCTGTGGCCTAGGCTCCAGGCCCCCAGGTGGCCCTTCCATTCCAGGGTAGGCCTCTGAGTAGGTTACTTCCCCAGCCCTCAGCTCCTACATGGATCATTGGTAGGAGTCCAAGTCTTGCAGGTCCCTCTCGCATGTCCTGTAGGGTGTCTTACCCTATTCCCCCCCACCCAATCGGGGGAATAGGGAGGGAGCCTACGACTATCAGGGGGACCTGAGTCAGAGGGGGTAACTTTCACCCTCGTTTTGACTTCCACTGTGCATGTCTCAGTGCATTCTGCCTCCAATTTGACCCATTCCTTTTCCTTCTCACATCCCAAGTCCTACTTTACTCCTTCTAGGCCTAATGTTGCCTCCTCCTCCTTCTTCTGTGAGATAGCATTACCCATAGTAAGGGTTTCACTTACCCTGAGAGACTGTTTTGCCTTGACCGGTGTCTTTTCCTTTTGTGCCCTACTTGTGGCGCCAGATGTCGGGTATTCGTCTGTCCCACAAAAGACGGACGGGGTCCAAGGAATGTTAAGTCCCCCACTAGCTGGTTCTCCAGCCTCCCTTAGCTCGGGAGACAATCAGACACAGCAAGGAGTCAACTCAAGTGAGGAAACCTCGTTTATTAACACAGAGCAAGCAGTTTTTAAAGCAAAAAAGACCAGGTGGCATGGGAGGGGAGGAAGAGAAACCAATCACTGTCAAGGTCATACCCTATCATGCACCTAAGCTTCCACAGGCTGGTTACGCACAGAACATAAAGCAAATTGGGCTTTGCCCACCAACTCCCTCTCAGTGCCATCTTTGCTGCCCATGTGCTCTACAATTAGTAATTCTATATATGGCACGATCAGGATTAGTTTGAGAGATCACATTCCAGAAATGATAGTGAGAATAGGATTAAGGATTAGTAAATAGGCAGATACTATCATTTGTGACCATTACTCCTGTACACCAAACCACAGCCTCATGTTCCCGCTGATAGTCTCTGGCTTATTCTTAAACCCAGTTCTCCTCCACTCCTAAAAGTTGGTCTAAATCTTCCAGCAACACGAAATGATTGAGAACGTTAGAGGAATTTTGTGTTTGGGAAGTAGAACCAATTTTTGCTTAAGGTAAGAAAAGCTAAAAATATTTCCCCCTTCCTGTGACTTTCTGCATCTTCTCATTAGGATTTGTCAGAATTGACGAGGTCTGTCCTTTGAGGAGGTTAATTCCTTTTCATGGGGTGCCCCCTTCCAACACTGGTAGGCTTCATTGCTACAAATACAGAAAAAGCACACACTACCATAATATGTACAACTGTCTGTAGTCACAAGGTCGTGTACAATCATGTATGTACTCAATCAAGGAGCACTAAGAAGGCAAACAAGGCAGGAGCAGAAAAGACACACCTGTAGGAGAAACAACACAGAATACCAAAATAAAATTGCAATATAAGAAGACTCCAGGCAGACACACAATTCACAACATCACTAGAATTGTTACCATGCTCATGTTACAGCTGGGCAAAGTGAATAAATTCACATGGGTTAACAACAGAATCTCTTGGTCATGGAGTTTAAACAAAGCTCTTGGCTCTCTTAGTCTGGAGAACCATTCAACTTACTCTCAGAACTTCAAGAGTCATTTTCAGTTGTCTGCATGCACATAGTCTACTGGCAATGCAAACTCATGAACTGCAAATCATTAACCCCAGAAAGGAGTAACACATGGAGTGTAGACTCAGGTCCTACACCCATCTTAGGGTTCTCACCTCACATTATTTCCAGAGCCTGAGATTCCTTCAAGTTACAGTTGTCAAGGTCCACTGAAGACTGGCTGGGCACCTGCCTCGCTACTCCAACTATGAAGGGCAAAACTGTACTTCATAGCATTTCCAGCAGCAACGAGGGAAAGAAACGAATTTACAGAGTGAAAACAATGGTGGGTGAAGAGGCGCACATTAAGTAGGTTCTGCCACCCCATACTTCCAAAAAAAAAATCCCAACCCTTTCAAAGCATCTGTGCTTCAATGGACACTACAATTCCCACAATGTGATAGGCTACCCTAGAGGAAGTTGGTCTTACATAGGTTGGACCAGTGTCAGACTCTAAGTCTGAGGAGTTCTTTGATGCATAGGGAAATTTATCTCCTAACTGTGTCAGCTAACATGAGTTTCTACTTTAAAATCACAATTTGCCTCTTGAAACATTGTGAGACCAATCAGATAATGGAAATATATTGGGGGAGAATTACATAATTTCACATTTTAATTCTTAGTTATGATAATGTAATTGTGGTTATGAGATTACATTGCTTTTGCTTCTGTTTTTGCTTACCAGGTATGATTTGCTGACTGTAAATTGCTCTGTTTTTTTTCCTTAAAATTTAGAATATCTTCCATCGCATCTTCAAAAGGTTTACTGACACTAAACTGATTCCTTGACCAATTTCACCTGTTCTAATATATACATATATATATATATATATATATATATATATATATATTGAACTCAGTTATTGAACATAATAATTTTAGTTAATTCTTGTAATTTTCTAAATAAAAAATAAGGTGAGGTTTGGGAGCCAGTGGTTGCTGCCTGTAATCTTCGCTGCTCAGGAGGCTGATTTCTGAGGATTGTAGTTGGAAGCCAGTCCCTGCAAAGAAGTATATGAGACTCCTGAGACTCTTACTCCCGTTACCCATAAAAAAAACCAGGGGTGGAGCTGCAGTTCAAGGGGTAGAAATCTAGCTTTGAGTAGAAAGCTCAGGGACAGAACACAATCCCTGGGTTCTAGGCCCAGGATGACATAAATAAAAGATAATGTTATCTTCACAAAAGATAATTACACTCTTTCCTATCTACACAGAAATGGACATTTCTATTGTCAAATTGATTTTCCTTGCAACTCCATTTCCTTCAACTTACAAATGGTAACAGTAGATAAGGATATCTTGTTGCTGATTTTAGGAGATTGGTATAGGAATTTTCACCATTAGGTAGGATATTGGTTATCAACTGTTCTTTTTGAAAAACAGATATTTTCATTAACATATTTTCAGTACATAGGGTAGCCTCGTGGTCACAGTTTAATGCAAGAATATAATTTATTTCATTGACCTCAATCAATCATACTTCCTCATCCACTCTCCTTCCTAATATAATTTTAACCTACTTCATTATATTGTTTTTGTAAATGCTTTTAAAGAATTTTGAATGAAGAGAATAAACATGGTCAACATTGTTACTTGTATGAGAATAAAATAATGAAACATGTCCAAACTATTTTACATCATGATGAAGGGAGGGAGATGTACCAAATAGAATA
Organism: Dipodomys merriami; assembly: GCF_024711535.1. NCBI lineage: Eukaryota > Metazoa > Chordata > Mammalia > Rodentia > Heteromyidae > Dipodomys > Dipodomys merriami. Next base: position 715,905 of record NW_027206035.1, on the reverse strand, counting down.
CATTATAAGCATATATGAAAATGTCATATACGAAATCCTACATATATAACTGTTAACACTTTCTTTTGTTCCTGTTTGAAGTGTCTTTTACCTTTTTTTTCCCCCTCTGGAGTTGTTCTCTACCACTTAATTCCATTATTTTGATCACTTAATTAGAGATTATTTTGGATTTTACTATCCAGCTTGATTTTAATCCCTGGTCTTCAGATCCTATCCTACTGACAAGCTAGTATTACAAGCATGAGCCACCAGCATATGAGTCTACATGAACTTTATAAATGTACATTTTAAACCATTTTCTCTCCCTCTGCCACTGGGGTTATCTTCCAATAGCTCTATTTCCTGTTTAGTAGTAGTAGCAGTAGTAGTAGTAGTAGTAGTAGTAGTAGTAGTAGTAGTAGTAGTAGTACTAGTAGTAGTACTAGTAGTAGTAGTATAGTCCTTAAAATCTGTCTATTAAATCTGAAATCGGGCTTCTCTCCCAATAGATATGCTTTTCCATTGTGGTCACACTTACTGACTATTTGCATATCTGATCATTGTTAATCAAATAGAATGTGTAAAGTAACAAAGAATAACAACTGTGGACAGAACTCATTTATTTCTCTGGTTCCACTAAGTTAGACTATTATAGAAAAGTTTACTTTTCTATAGAGCTGTTCCAAGGACCAAACATGAGTATGTCCACAGGCTTTTCAGGGTTTGCCTAGCAAGGTGCTGCTTCTTTGGCCTTCAGCACACTGAGAAGTTCCACTAATATTAGCTTATTGTTGTCTTGTTTATGAGAGAAATATGGGAGCCTAAGATGAGAGATCTTGTTCCCAACCTTGTAAGGCAGAAATATGTACAATTATAACTAAAAGGACGAGAGGCCTCTGTGCCTCTCTCCAACTGCTCTGTGGAATTTCTGTCCTTTGAAGAGGGAGGATATACGTGTTGTGTTTTAAAAAATTATGTTCTTTAAACATAAACATAAAAGCTCTCTAAAAACTCAGATATCTTACTAACCTTTAGTATTTTCTTCATTTGCTGTCTATCCTTAGGTTACTTCCAGACTATAATTGGTAGTTGTTATATTTTTTAAACATTGGGGTATGCTGCATGCATTTTATCACAATCACCACTACTAAACCACTGCTGCACTCTTTCTTTCTACCCTAACTCAGATGTGCAGGTTTGAGTCACTCCAGGGACAACAAGTCTGAGTAGAACATGTCTGATTTTGGAATTTCATATGCCAGAGAACGTATAATGGTCCCTTAACTTTTGCTATTGTGAGATAAGCTCCATGGCCTATTTCTTAAATGTGTTTTTCGGTCCTCTAATCCTACAATACTACATGACACTGAATGGAAGATTTCTTCATATTGGATGAGAAAATATTTGAAATGATATTGCTTAAGTGGAAACTTACAGGGTCTAGTGGAAATGGAGATAGGACTGATAAAATGGTTTTCTAAGGTCCCAATGGAATAATCTGTTTTATATTCATTTTTTTTCCAATTAAAGTACACACACACACACAATAGTCTAAAAGTGAAAAAAAACAAGAATGATAAATGTTCCTTGGGTTGTGAGAGAACAAGGAAGGTAAATTTGGAGGTAAATTAAGTTAGCAACTGTGATGGTTAATCTTGAGGATAAACTTAATTGAGATTGATTTGATTGTGTTTAGATGCACCCACCTAACTCTGGGTGTGTTTGGGGGGTTTCCAAGCAGACTAACTGAAGCAGATACGCCTCCTGCACATGGGTGGCACAGTCCCATAAGCTGGCTTTCCATATGGAATTAAAGAGGAGAAAAGAGAATCCCCCCATGGAAGCACTCCTTCTCCCTCTCTTACTCCTTCCCCTTCTCCATGTCCACCATATTCTGCTCTGCCATGACTGCCTGAAATCTATGACACTGAGCAAAATAAATTCCTAAGATATTTCTGTCAAGTATTTTGTCATAGCAAAAAAAATTCATGATTAACACACAACCGAATTTTCCACTTCTACTTCTTGATTGATTGATTGATTGATTGATTGATTGAGCCCTGCCTAGAACTGGAGCTCAGTTGTAAGCACTGTCCCTGAGCCTAATTTGCTCAGTCAAGGGTAGTGCTCTACCCCTTGAGGAACAATGCCATTTCTAGCTTTTTCTAAGTACTTTATTAGAATTAAGAGTCTCATACACTTTCCTGGCCAGACTGGGTTAATCCACCATCCACAAATCTTAGCCTCCTAAGTAGCTAGGATTACAGGCTTGAGCTGCTTGTGCCTGACCACATTCCACCCCCTCTTCCTTCTTCTTGGTTCTTCCTCCTCTCCCCTCACAACCTTCCTCCTCTACACCATGCTAAATAAGTATAGGCTTTACCACTGAACTGGACAACCAGCCATAGGCTGCCATCTTTACTCAATGAAATAAAGAGTTGACGTCAATGGGTTGCTGACTGTATGCTAGGCACCAACCCACCTTTTTCTTTGTGAACTTGGTAATAAACCTATGAGATAGGTAATCATTATCTTAGTCTTAAAAACCAGGACACTGGAAGAGAACTAATGATTTGCCAGGGCCAGCATCACAAAACTTAAATCCTGGTCAAACAAACATTTCAATCCAATTTCAGTAGTGAAGATCAGACTCAGACCCAGGCACTCTCCTCACTAGACAGCCATGTACTTAGTCACACCTCTGGGCATTCTTGATTCCTTGTTACAGGAATGTGAGGGTAGGGGATAACAAAAGCCACACACTAATGGAGTATTATTTGAAGGTGAGTTTTGCAATTGGAAAGTCCAGGAGAAAAGTCCCAGCTCCAGCATTTACTAACGTTTGACATCACATACAAGTAATTTCAAATTGTTTCCTGTGTTTCTGTATCTGGAAAATGGAGATAATCAGAACCCCTTCATTCATGAAGGAGCAATACACAGCAATGTGTAATTGGCTCAGCTGCAATCCTAAGTACTAAAGAGGCTGAGATCAGAGGATCAAGGTTCAAGGCAGTCTGAGCAGTAAAGTCTGTGAAACTTTATTTCCAATTAATCACCAGAAAACCAAAAGTAGTGTAATAATTCAAACTGGTAGAATGCTAGCCTTAAGCAGAAGAACTGAGGTACAGTGCTTGGGCCCTAAGTTCTAGCCTGACAACCAAAACCAACAACAACAAAGAGCAAGTTCCAATCATTTGTTTAACATAGTACATTGAGGCTGAAATCTGAGGATTGAAGTTCAAAGCCAGCCTAGGCAGCTAAATCTGAGAGTTTTATCTCCAATTAACGTACAAAAGCCAGAAGTACAGATGTGGCTGAAATGATAGAGCACCAGTGACAGACAGCCACTCACTGCTTTTTCTTCAACCTGGCATAAGTCCAGCACAAATGGCCCAACAGCAGATGTTTGTTGGTGAGAAACTGAATGAGTGAACACTAAAAGAGGCCTCGCCTCCTCCTATCTTTTCATGTCCAGGCCCCCTCTGACTGCACTGTTATCTGTTCTCTCATCCTGGGAAAATAACCAGAGCATAAAATGTGTCATATGAACCAGTTATAATTGTACACTTCAGTAGATTTAAGTTTATTCACATTTTCATGCAACCTCACTGATACCAACCTCTAGAACTTTCTCAGAATCCAACCTGAAATTAAGCACTTATTAAACAGCACCATCCATCAATCCATTTCCCCAGTCTCAGGAAACCTACCATTCTACTTCCTTTCTCACAATTTGACTGTTGCAGATCTCCTGTGAGTGGAGTCATGATATTCTAATGATAGTGATGGTCATGGTGTGTATGTCTATGTGCGTGTGTGTGTGTGTGTGTGTGTGTGTGTGTTTGTGTGTGTGTGTGTGTTCATGCTCATGCACACCCCAGTGTTATTGCTTGTACTCAGGTCCTGGGCAATATCCCTGGCATCTTTTGCCATTTCTACCATAAATTCACATTAGTTTTCTAAGGTAGTTAATTGGAAATGAGTCTCATAAAACTTCAATCCTCAGCTCTAAACTTCTTGAATAGCTAGAATTACAGCCTTGAGTCAACAACACATGGCTAGAGATGGTCTATTTTAACACATTATTTCTGCTAGCATGTAGTGCTTCATTTTTTAGTCAAACATTAGTGTAAATATTGCTATGAAAATATTTTTGAAGGTGATTACCACTTTAATCACATGGGTAAATATAAACAAATAGATTTAAATAATTTTTAACGTTGAGTAAAGATTTATTACGGGCTGGGAATGTGGCTTAGTGTTAGAGTGCTTGCCTAGCATGCATGAAGCCCTGGGTTTGATTCCTCACTACCACATGAACAAAAAGCTAGAAGTGACGCTGTGGCTCAAGTGGTAGAGCACTGTCCTGGAGCCAAAGAAGCTCATTGACAGTGACCAGGCCCTGAGTTCACCCTCCACGACTGCCAAAAACCAAAACCAAAACAAAGCAAAGCAAAAATGATGATTGCCCTTCCTAAATAGAATGGACTTTATCCAATGATTTGATGAATTTCAGAATTTGAGCATACTCAAATTCTGCCACTTAGCTGCAGTATAGAAATTCTGAGTCTCCATCTACAGGCTGAATGATGCAAAATTTTTCTCTTGCTTGAGCTATCAGGCCTGATATCCCCCAATCAGCATATACACATGTATGTATACTTTCATGCATGTGTATATATGTGTGGACACATTATATATACATATACATATACGTATACATATACATATACACACAAGTTTATAGTGGGGAGGGGTTGAAATTAAAGTGTAGACACTTTCCCCTAGCTTATTCTGCTTGAGACTAGTACTTTACCACTTGAGCCACACCTTCGGGTCTGGGTTTTTTTTTGGTGTGTGGGAGATAGTCTTAGGTGATGGTTATGAGCCATTTTTATTGTTGTTGTTTGGTGCCAGTACTAGAGCTTGAACTCAAGATCTGGGCACTATCCCTTAGCTCTTTCACTCAAAAGTAGCACTCTACAACTTGTCCTACAGCTCCATTGCAGGCATTTTAGTGGTTAATCAGAGATCATGGCTGTAAACCGTGATCCTCAGACCTCAGCCTACTAAGTAACTAAGATTACAAGCAAGAGATACCAGCACCTGCCTCAGATAGTATTCTTATCGTCATACTATTTTGATTTTGAGCTGTGTGGCTCTAGTCAGTGGCTTAATCTCTCTGAATACCATTTTCTGATATGTGAAATGAAGATTAAGTAAGCACATTAATAATAATAAATACTCTATGGGGAGGGTATGGACATTTGATGGAGTAAAAATAAAATAAATGTAACCTTCATCTCTCAATACAACAGTTGTTAGTAATCAATATTTATTATTTGTCATTATTATTTGGCCCGACCTTGATTTGAGAATCCTTATAAGGTACAGGACACAGAGAGAAGTCCCAAGGCAGCCTCATCCTTGCCCCTATCTCACTGGCTCCCTTTGAGGTCACAAGAGGCCCCCAGCAATGAAAAATGTCCTAGCTCTACATGTTATGAGTTGCTCCCAGATTTGATTTTGACTTTAATCATTGGTGCTCTGGCTGTGATTTTAAGGAAAATGGCTAAATACTATTGGTGCCAATGGGGACATAGCAGCCCATTCTATCTATACTCGGTCTTTGAAGGTTCCCCCAGAAAATAGAACGAGAGAGGGGGGGGTGGTCCACAAAGTTGTTTAGTCTACTAATCACGGTTCTGGCAGTCTGTGCTGGACTAGGACTGGCAAATGGGGTAGAGAGACCCACCTATAGCCATTGAGGGAGTTTCCTTTCTTTTCCTGGTGATTTAGGTGATTTTTACATCTTTCCAGGCTACCAGAAGATAATAGGATAGGAGAAGGATCAGAGTGGGCATGTCACAGAAAGGATCAGATTCCAGGGAATGGATACCCATGTCTTCCTCTTCTTGCTATGAGAGGTCCTTGATGTCCTTGGTTTCCTAGTCTTTACAAGTGAAGCAAAGGCTAGCTCTTCCTTCCCACAGCCCAGGGAGCATTCAATAGGCCTGAACTAAAGCGCAGGATGGGCCCTGTAGGGGGAATCTCATCTTTAGCACCAGCCAAGGATGTGTTGTTAAAAAACTGTGCCTCCTGGTTCTCTGTAGGTTCCCAGATACCTAGCAGATTTTATTTCACTCAACTCTTGAACTAGTTCATTCCTTCCCTCCCTTTTTTCCTCCCTTTCCCCTTCTATCCTCTCCCTCTCTTTTTTGTCAGTCTTTGTTATTGAATACAGGGTCTGTCCCTGAGCTTTTTGCTCAAAGCTAGCTCTCTACTATTTTGAGATACAGTTCCACTACTGGTTTTCTTGCTAGGATTACATAACTGAGCCACTAATTCCATAATTCTTCCCTCCCTCCTTCTTTCTCCTCCTGCCCCCACTCCTTTTCTTTTTTCTTTCTCTTTCTTTCATTTTGTGTTTGTCCTAGGGACTGCACTGAGTACCTGGGCACTGTTTTTGAGCTCTTCATTCAAGGCTAAAATTCTACCACTTGGACCACAGTCCCACTTCTAGAGTCTTACAGTCTTTCCTGCCCATGCTGACTTTGAACCACAGTCCTCAGATCTCAGCCTCTTCACCAGCTAGGATTAAAGGTGTGAGTCACCAACACCTGGCTTAGTTGTCCTTCTCAAGAACTTTCATCTCAGGCAGAGCAGGAATTGCTGTACTGAAACACCAGCCAGACACTGTAATATGGACAATATATGTCTCAACTGGCCTAGGATCAAACATTATTGAAACTAATTCATACTGAGGAAAACTAGGTAAGACAGGTTTACCCATAAGGGTGAAGAATCCATGCCTGATACCAATGGTTCACATGTAGACTCCTAGTTACTGAGAAGGCTGTGATCTAAGGACCATGATTCAAAGCCAGCCTGGGCATAAAAGTCTGTGAGACTCTTATCTCCAATGAAAAACTAATGACCAAGAAATGGAGCTGTGGCTCAAGTGGTATAGTGTGCCAAACTTGAGAATAAAAGCTAAGGGACAGCACCCAGACTCAAAGTTCAAACCCTAGGATTGGTGTGTGCATGCACGCACGCACGTGCACATACACACACACACACACACACACACACACACACACACACACCACAGAATGCATGTAGTCTGTCTTTTGGGCCACAGGTTTTTTTTCCAATGAAAGGTACTGAGGCAGGGGATTGGATTTAGGGTCTGGTGTCACTGATTGTCCAGGAATTTTCTTCCTCTGTAATATGGAAATAAGGATAACTGAGGGATATGGTTGTTCGGAGCATTAGACGAGCTAATAATAAGTGGTATATGTGTGTTTGTGTGTGTGTGTGTGTGTGTGTGTGTGTCTGTGTCTGTGTGTGTGTGTACCATTCCTAGGGCTGTCCCTGAGCTTTTTTGCTCAAGGCAGGCACACTACCACTTGGGACACTGGTCCAATTCCAGATTTTTTGATGTTTAATTGGAGTGCTGGCATTGAACCACAACCATCAGGTTGCTAGCCTCCTGAGTAGCTAGGATTACACATATAAACCACTGGCTTCAAACTATAATAAGGTTTTCATGAAGGGGAGTTGGTGATATTCTTCAGTTACTATTTCATGGTGACCTCCTCTGAGGCCCCCAAAATGCAACCAGATGGGGCTCTGCCTTCAAGGAACCAGGATGAGTCAAAACCAGCCAAGTAACGCTGCATTAACAAACAGCCCAGCAGTATTTCTACTCACAACATGAGTTTAAGTTGAGTCAGTAGGAGCTTCTTTTCTTCCTGTGAAGGACACTCTGCTCTGACAAACTTCTAAGATCACTGGCAAAGGAAATCAACTTAAGCTTCACTCTGATGTAGTTTCTACATATGTTGTAATCATGTGATTGTACCTAACCTTTTTTTTTTTTTTTTTTTGGTTGATTGTGGGGCGTGATCTCTGGGCCTGAGCGCTGTCCCTCAGCTCTTCAGCTCAAGGCGAGCACTCTACCACTTGAGCTACAGTGCCACTTCCGGTTTTCTGGTGGTTTATTGGAGATAGGAGTCTCACGGTTTCTCCTGCCCGGGCTAGCTTTGAACCGCGATCCTCAGATCTCAGCCTCCTGAGTAGCTAGGATTACAGGCGTGAGCCACCAGCGCCCGGCTAGATTGTACCTAACCTTGAAATGAATAGAAATGTTTAAGTCTATCATGTTGCATGTGTCCCATGGTGTAGGAAGGCAGGCGTGTATGTCAGCAACTACTCACAAGTGTTTTAGTCCCATAGAAGATAAGTTCCTTTATCATTTTTTAAAATTTTTAACCTGGTAGTGCAGAGTGGGACTTGAACTCAGGGGCTGGACCCTGTCCCTTCGCTATTTTTACTCAAGGCTAGGATTTTACCACTTGAGCCACAGCTCGATTTCTGGTATTTTGGGTGGTTAATTGGTTAGCATTCTCACATATTTACCTGCTCAGGCTGGCTTGAACCATAATCCCCAGCTTCTAGCCTCCTGAGTAGCTAGTATTACAAATATCAGCCAACAGTGCCCAGCTGACACTTATAAGTCTTTTGTTTATTGGCCTAGGAAGGTGGCTCCATGATAGAGTGCTTGCTTCTCATGCATGAGAAGCATATCCATATCGTGGAGTTCCTTTCAATGTGTATACTATTTTAGATAAATATGAAGAGGCACTTAAACACCTTATCTTTTATGTAGGTAAGAGTTGTGTTTTTCTGGGAAGAAAGTCTTTAACTTACCTTATGTAATGGTATGTGTGAGTCGTCACCAAATGGTTTCTACATCTTTGTCATTCTCCTGAAATTTGCCTTGGGTTCTTAGCAATGTTCAATGATCAGGCCATGTCAACAGACACATTTGGCATTTGTCAATAATGACAAATCCAAGGGAGGTACTGGTGGCTCACAGCTATGATTCAGTCATGAGGTTTGAGATGAGAGGATTGCACTTCCAAGCCAGCCTGGGTAAGCAAATCTGAGTCTCTTATCATTAATTAACAAGGAAAAAGAGAAAAACAAAACATGGAAGGAGCCCGGCACCAGTGGCTCATGCCTGTAATTCTAACTACTCAGGAGGCTGAGATCAAAGGACCACGGTACAAAGCCAGCCAGGGCAGGAAAATCCATGAGACTCTAATCCCCAATAAATCAGGAGAAAACCAGAAGTGGCACTGTGGATCAAGCAGTGAAGTGCTCGCTTTGAGCTGAAGAGCACAGGGACAGTGCCCAAGCTGAGAGTTCAAGCCCCATGCCCAACCAAAAAAACAGAAAACTGAAAAAACAAAACAAAAATATCCACAAAGAGAGATGTGGCTCACGAAAAAGAGCACCAATTGTGAGCAAAAACCAGCCAATCAATAATATGAGCTTGGTTTAAGGATTTAGCTCAGGGAGGAGCATTTCCCTGGCAAGTACAAGGTCCTGAGTTCCATCCTGCCTACTCAGGATGAAGAGATCTCAGAATCTTGTTTCTAAAGCATCCCTTGCAGGAAAGTCTGTACGACATTTTATTTTTGGTTTTTTTTTTGGGGGGGGGGGGTCCAGTCGAGAGGCCTGAACTCTGGGTCTGGGCGCTGTCCCTCAGCTCTTCAGCTCAGGGCTAGCGCTCTACCACTTGAGCCACAGTGCCACTTCCGGCTTTTTTCCTTTTTTTTTGCTTATGTGGTGCTGAGGAATCAAACCCAGGGCCTCAGGCATGCAAGGCAAACGCTCTACCACTGAGCCACCTTCCCAGCCCACTCTACAACTCTTAACTCCGATGAATCATCAAAATGCCAGAAGTAGAGCTGTGGATCACGTGGTAGAGCACTGGCCAAGAGTGAAAACTAAAAGACAGAACACAGGCCCTTAGTTTAAGACCAAAGATCTGAACACATACCTACACACACACAGACACACAGACACACACAGACACACACACACACACACACACACACACACACACACACACACACACACACAAAGAAATATTGATAATTTAGTCCAAATGCACATAAACATATTCAGGTACATGAGTACGTTTCAAAGAGGCAGAAACAAATATGATCACAGTTTGGAATATAAAAAAATGCCACGTGCCATCGGTTCATAGCAGGGAAGGAAGGCATGTGTCATTTCACCCTTAGGGAACTCCTCTAGGGGATATTTTGGGCAATCTCTCCACCAGGATATGTCTGTACTACTGGAGAGTCAAAGGTGGCAAGTTCCTCAAGAACCAGAAATTCACATTTCACCCCATCCAAGGGACCTACATTTCCAAGAGGATCTTTGCACTCACTCCCCAAGGAATCAACAATACCTAAAAAACAGATAGGATGGATAACAGTGAATTGGGAGAAGGAGCGGGGAATCCTGGGCTCCCTGTGCAAATGGTTAAATGGGAAAGGGACTGACCTGAGTAGAGACACAAGGATAAGTAGGTGGAGGTGAGGCAGGAAAGCAGAGATGATGAGGGCACTAGTCCTACAGGAGGCATCACATCCTGGGACACAGGCATGTGCAGACAGGGTACTCCCCAGAAAGAGAATGCTGGATGAGGTCAGGGGACAGGAGAGGGCAACAGAAAGAACTGATTGTAAAGTATGAAAAGTAGAAATAAGGGTCCCATACTGGGGCACCAAGGGACCTGGGTTCTATTCTGACTCTACTGAGTGGACAAATCCCTATGCTCACAACCTCAATTGACCCCACCTGGGAGAAAAGTAGGAAGAAGCACAGACTGCTCAGGTGCTGCCACTGAGGACACCTACCAGATGAGGAGGAAGGAGAAGGAGTCACAGGTTTGGAGTAAACCCACACCAGGGTGGGAGACTGGGGTGCAACATTCTGTCTACACCATACCTAGGCACTCAGCTGTCTGGCTCCCGGCCCCTCAGGGTTCCATCAGGCTGCAGCCTACAGTGCAGAGCCCACAGCCCCACATTGGGCAGGAAGACCAGAGCCACCAGTAATGGAGCCACCGCCTGCACAAAACACTTCTCCTTCTGCTTCTTCAGAGCCAGTCAGCCCACAGTTCAAGCAGCCTTGCTCCAAGCCCTGGCATGTCCAAATGGTGGTAGCAGCAACAACTCAGCAAAAGGGAGTTGCCCAGGCCCAACCCCTATCCATCCCCCCTTCACGTCTGCTGTTCATAGGCTAGCAAACCAGATGCTACCACTTAGTCACCACAGCAGGGGGTAGTCGCTGCCACCAATCCCAAAGTTGGGCACTATGGAGTCCTCAGACTCAATATTCCCCCTTCTACACTTGTTAGAGAATGACTCTATCTGTCGACCTTGGCCTTCTTCTGGAGAGTTCTAGTCTATCCAGGTGAGATCTGTGGGTCTGATATCAGATATCCCCCTCCTCAACCAAAATGGTGCATCCTGCTACTCCATAGCTCCCTCACCTTCCCACCCAAGTGTGGTGAGAAAGAGCTAGAAATGAGTTGTTGAGCTATAAGTGGTACCTGCTTGGTGCTAGTGAGCATGTAAATTTTGGTAGTTGAAGTGTACCCCAGAGATCGATTCCTCCTCACAACGTCCTCTGAGGGTGTGAGCTATCCTGGGGGAGTCGAGCTTGTCAGGCTTTGCAGATACTGCTGGAGCCCTGGCATTGCTTTATGCTCAAGGCTAACACTTTATCATTTTGAGACACAGCTTTGCTTGTGGGGTTTTGTTGCTGGTGCTGCTGTTGCTGTTGTTGTTGTTTGTAGATAATTGGAGATAAGAATCTCAGGGACTTTCCTGCCCAAGCTGGCTTCCAATCTTGATCCTCAGCTATCAGCCTTCTGAAGAGCTTGGATAAAAGCTGTGAGCCATTGGTGCCTGGTTAATCTCTTTTGTTAAATTTGATAATTTTTGCTTTTTTCTGATTTCATAGTCTATCAAAATATGTGTGGAATACCTTTTTCTGCATACTGTCACTGTGATCCTTGATTCTTTACTGGGGGCTGTCCGCAGAAGTGCCGTCAACCCATATGAACTCTATGAGGGGACTCTATGGCAGCTGAGTGTCCAGGGCAAAGTTGGCAGAGGAGGCAGTGGCACCCGCGGGGATTTGGCAGAGTAAGGGAAGACACAGAAGAAAATGAGCACTGCTTATATGGGCAGCCTGAGTGGGCAGCCCCGGGGGTTGATGGTGTGGGTGCCCCTAGGCAGCTGAGGATGGCCTGGAGGCAGCGGTGCTTCTGCTGCAGCTCCGTGGCTTCCATCACTGCCATTGCCTCTGCAGAGCAGGTGCATTGGCTCTGCCTTGAGCCTGGGGTTATAGGGCAGCTGCTGGCCGGCCAGGACTTGCTTCCGGGCATCTGGCTCATCCTGCGGCTGCCTGAAATTCATGTAGGCCTGGTGGAGGAGGTAGGGCATGAGCACAGTCACTGGCTGTCTCCCTGAGGCCCTTGACCTGGTGGAGAAACCAGTCCAGGGGTGCTCAGCTGCTGGAGCTCAGCTGGCAGTGTGGGACTCAGGCTGCTGATGAGCAGCATCTGGTGCTCACAGATGCTGAGCAGGGTCCATGGGCCAGTCCACAGGAGACGTCAGCAGGGGCGAGGCATGGAACAGTGGGCCAAGGCTCCTGGGTCCCTGAGGCTTCGCCGTCCCAGTCTCTGCTGCTGCTGGCCCTGAGCCCAAGGAGCACCCACTGCTAGTTGGAGGTTCACAGCATGTTAGCTGCCCTGCCGGCGCGGGGCTTCCCAATGACTCAAGCCTGAGATGGATGCTTGGCACCAGAGGCCTCAGGTGCAGCCTGCCACCCTTTCAACTGCAGCAGCATTGTGTACCACAACAAGCTGTACTGACTTGGCCTCACTCTGCAGCTTCGGTGCTGGAAAGGCTGTGCCCCACAGACCCTCATAGCAGCTGCATTGAAGCCCAGGAGGCAGTGTCCTTGGTGCCCCATCTTGGAAAAAGGACCCAGCGTGGTGGTGGCGGCTGGGCTGGAGTGGCCTTGCAAATGATTTAAGTACACTTTATTTGGGAGTTTACTGTCTTCTTAGTGTGTGTAAAGCATTAGTTTTGTTAGGTGACTAGTTGGACATGTCTACATTCTGACCAGGTTGGTCTAATTGAACATTTTTTATTAATTTACTTTATTAGTATTATAAAGAACATGTACAGAGGGATTACAATTAAATGAGTCAGGTAATAAATACATTTCTGTTTGTACAGTGTCTTCTGTTCCCTCACTCTTTCCCAGCACCTTCCTTCCATTAATTAAACATTTAGGGAATTCCCTGAAGGAAATATAGACTAATGTAAAATAAAATCTTACGTCAGTAGAGACTTAACCCAATCACATTTATTTTTTTGTAGAATAGACAAATCTATTTTCTGCAATGATGAAACAGCCATGAAGTATCCTTGGAGACTGGAGGGAAGTTGCTGAGCTACCTAACCTGGGCACTAAGGAGAAGATCAATTGGCCTAAAAAGATGCCTGAAAGAAGACAGAGCTGCAGATACGTGAGATGATTAAGCAGGTCCAAGCATTATAGAGGTGACATTAACTTACTTCTCTGCACACCATACTTAGTTTTATTTGCTGTATAAAAGAAAGGAAAGTTTAGAAAATTCATTATTGTGAATTTTCCAATGAAAAGGCAAGCCTTACGAACATTTATGTTTTTCTCATTAATAATACAGAATGGAAAAAGGTTCAATGTTGAGTATATAAATACTTTAAGTACTGTGAAGATACTCTTTGATGAGTCATGAAATTTAGTCCATGGAGCACAAATCTAACTTTTTTTTTGAATTTTAATTTTTTGTGAACATACTGTACAGAGGGGTTACAATTACATGGGCAAGATAATGAGTACATTTCTTATCAAGCATTACAGCCTCCTCCTTTGTTTACCCTTCACATCCCTTCCCAGCCTCCCTCCGCCCGCCCAACCATTCCCCCCCTGCCCCTCCACACCAAAGTTGTAAAGTTTGTTTTTGACATGACAACTTGTACTTCTCATAGTTGCATATGGTCAAACTGTATCCTTAAACGACTCGTTTTTCCCCATCTCCTCCACAAATTATAACGACATCAAATACAGTGAAAGCAGAGGTTATACTGTGGGGGAGAGACATACAAAGCTACAAAGAAATAATCTTATAAATGCATTAGAAACAAATGCATTAAAGAAAAAACATTTAAATACATATCTAAGGGTTCGTTTTCCTAACATCACATTATCTGAACTTTTCTGCTTGAAATACATATACTAGATATTGCAAACAAGGGAAACCATGGGACCTGTTTCTTTGGGCCTGGCTTACTTCACTTATAATTTTTTCCAAGCCTTTCCATTTCCTAACAAAAGGGGAAATGTCAGTCTTTCTGATGGAAGCATAGAATTCCATTGTGTATATATACCACATTATATTGATCCATTCATATACTGATGGGCATCTGGGTTGGTTCAATATCTTAGCTATGATAAATAATGCCGCAATAAACATAGTTGTGCTGGTAGCTTTAGTGTGGTCTTGTTTATAAACATTTGGGTAAAGGCCCAAAAGTGGGAATGGTGGGTCATAGGGGAGGTCTATGTGAAGTCTTTTGAGGAACCTCCATACTACTTTCCAAAGTGGTTGAACAAGTTTACACTCCCACAAACAATGAAGTAAGGATCTCTTCTGCCCACATCTTCTACAGCATCTGTTGTTGTTAGAATGCATGATTATAGCCATTCTAAATGGCGTGAGGTGGTATCTCAATGTTGTTTTGATTTGCATTTCTTTTATGGCTAGGAACGTTGAGCATTTCTTCATGTGTCTATTGGCCATCCTTCTTTCTTCAGAGAAGTTTCTCTTCAAGTCTTTAGCCCACTTATTTATTGGGCAGTTGTTTCTTTGAGGATTTGTTGTTGGGGGATTTAATTTTTTGAGTTCCACGTATATTTTAGATATGAGACCCTTGTCCATTGTATGGCTAGTAAAGATCTTCTCCCAATCTGTGGGCTTTCTATTGATCTTGCTAGCTATGTCGTTTGCCATGCAGAAGCTCTGCAACTTCATGCAATCCCATTTGTCCAACTTTTATTTGTTTGTTGTGTTTCCAGGTCTCTATACAGAAAATTTCAGACTGAGCCAAGAAGACCTAGGGTTTCTCATATTCCATCATGTAATGTTTTCAGAGTGTCTGCTTTGACTTCGAGGGCTTTAATCCATTTGGAGTTGATTCTGGTGCAGGGTGATATATAAGGATCTAGCTTTAGTTTTCTACATGTAGTTAACCAATGTTGCCAGCACCATTTACTGAAGAGGCTGTCTTTCCTCCATTCTATTGTTTTAGCTCCCTTATCAAAGATTAAATGGCGATAGGTCTGTGGGTTCATTTCTGGGTTTTCAATTCTATTCCATTGGTCCTGGGGTCTGTTCTTGTCGCTACCGCCTCAACCAGCAAGGAAGACGCGACACCGAACTCTTCTTTCTGCAGTTTATTCAGGACCTTTTAGTAATCTTCTGACCCCCAACCCCGGGGAGAATTCCCCAAAGCCTTAAGTACCCGCTGGGTAGCCAACCCTGATACGCCACGTGGGAACCACCAATAGGTTCAGGTGCGCGGAAGCAAGCCAGATTCTTTGCCTTAGCCATATAAGGAGTTGTTTACCATAGAGAGCACTCGCCATCGGGAAGGCGGAGGGTGTAAGCCGGCGCCATCTTCCAGGTGCGGCCTCTCGCAGCTCTCTACAGTTCCCCCTTTTTTGTTTAAAGAACACAGATGAGAACAGAGGTCTGATCCCTGTTGTCCAATGCAAGGACTGCATACAAGCCTTCTCCCAGAGGGTACCTTCTCTAGGGATGACTCAGCCTGTCCATTGATTCGTTTTTCACAAGGACGGGAAAAGGCGAATCGAACCCGTGTGCAATCAAACATGCTCTCCTCGAGGGCAAAACTCATGCCTCTCGACTGCAGTACTTTGGCTTTGCAATCTGTGTTCATTGTTTTAGGGTGGCAAGCCACGCTTGGGGGGACTGACCTGCTCCAATGACTGTAAAGGCTTGGATAATCATGGCTGCACTGCGACGCTGAGAACCTCTAATTTGGCAAATGCACCACAGGCATACCAAGGAGGCTAACACCAGAAGGCCTGTCAGGGCTCCTAAACCCGCCCATTCCTTAAGATGATTCATAGCAGGGGAGATCCATGAAGATAAGCCCTCCGCCAATCCGGCATCCACTCAGGTCAAGTTCACCATGACGATGGCAACCCTGAGCTGTTCCATCAGGCTGTCGAACTCCCCAGTTCAATTACCTAAAAGATAACTAGACAACTGTTTAGACAAATTTGCAGTGTTTTTTAAATAGGTTTTTTCCTGGGCCTGAACTCTGGGCCTGGGCACTGTCCCTCAGCTCTTCAGCTCAAGGCCAGCACTCTACCACTTGAGCCACAGCACCACTTCCGGCTTTTTTCTTTTTGCTTATGTGGTGCTGAGGAATCGAACCCAGGGCCTCATGCATGCAAGGCAAGTGCTCTACCAATGAGCCACCTTCCCAGCCCTGCTTCTTCTGGGTTAATTGCACCACAGCAGCAGCTAATCCAGCATTAGTTAGTGGTCCACCTAGCTCTCTGCAAACTTTCATCCATGCTTCTAGTCCCCTATTCCTATATGGGGTTATGGCGGCTCTGCATTCCTTAGTGCACTGCTCATAAACAAGCTGTTTAATTAATGGCATGGCTGCGTCTGGGTCACCAAAAATTCTGCCAGCGGCCTCAACCATACGGGCAACAAAGTCCGAAAACGGCTCCATAGAGCCCTGCAGGATTTTGGTGAGATTGCCACTCACCTCGCCTTTATTTGGTAAGGCCTTCCATGCCTTTATGCCAATTTTATTGATTTGTTCATAAACTTGAACCCAGTAGCCTATCTGCTGATTGGCGAATCTCCCCTGTCCAAGCAGAATATCTCTGTCCCAAGCTGGGTTTCCCCCAGCCTGATTGGCCACAGCCTCTTCACTAGCAAATTCAATCAAAAAGGCCTTCCAATCTAAATACTGACCTGGGCTCAAACAAGCTCGTGCGAGCCCACTCCAATCACCGGGTGTCATGCAATGTCTGTTTAGGGCCTCCACCTGGGCTACAGTAAAGAAGGCTGTGATTCCGTATGTCCACACAGACTCAGCTAAAATTTTATAACCTTAAAATCTAAGGGTTCATGATACCGCTGTCCCTGTGGATCCTGAAATATTGGCACGCTAGATGTGACTCGGTTCTGACCGCTTTCCACACGCCTGGGCTGAAAGAACAGCTGGGGCTGCCACTTCCTGAGTCCTCCGCATAGAGCGGAGGGGCCGAAGGTGTGGGGCGGTGCATGGAGGGCGTGCATTCATCTTTATCTGGGTCCTCTCTCTCCTTCCCTTTCCTCCTCTTTCTTATCTTTGTTTTTTCTATTTGTTCTATGAGTGATTGTAGTTCCTCTGAGTCTGTAGACTCAGAGGTCTCTAGTTCGGCAAAATCGGGCTATAACCCACCTCTGCTCTCCTCCTTTTCTTTCTTTTTTTTTTAATTTTATTTTATTTTATTTGAGAACATACTGTACAGAGGGGCTACAATTACATGGGCAGGATAATGCATACATTTCTTACCAAGCATTGCAGCCTCCTCCTTTGTTTACCCTTCACCTCCCTTCCCAGCCTCCCCCCTCCCCCCACCCAATTATACCCCCCTCCCCCCCCACACCGACATTGTAAAGCTGGTTTTGACATGACATTTTGTACTTCTCATTGTTGCAACAGGTCCACCTTTATCCTTAAACGACTTGTTTGTCCCCATCTCCTCCACATGTTATACTGACATCAAATATAGTTAAAGCGGGGGTTACACTGTGGGAGAGGGACATACAAAGCAACAAAGAAATAATCTTATAAATGCATTAGAAACACATGCATGAAAGAAACGAAAACATTAAAATACATATTTAAGGGTTCATTTTCCTAACATCAAATTATCTGACCTTTTCTGCTTGACTCATACCTATACTAGATATTGCAAATAAGGAAAACCATGGGCTCTCCTCCTTTTCGCTGTCTGCCCTTTCCGATCTTTCTTCCTGCAGCATTTCTAGGGCGGCCTGACCATTCTCTACCGCCTCACTGCAACGCTGGTCCTTGAGACAGCCTCTTATCAGTTTCCATATTGGTCTCACTCCGCTCTTAAGCATTCCTTGTTCAGAGGCAAAATCTAGGTCCCTCCCTAGTTTCTCCCAAGAGGCCACCGTGAGGCTTCCGGAGACAGCGAACCACGGGGCAACGATGTCACATTCATTCAAAAATCTCTCTAAAGTACTCTTTTTTATTTTTAACTTTTTTGAGTGCAGTAGCTCATTGAGAGCCAAAAAAAATTGGGTGCGAAGAAGAAGCGCCCATGTTTTAAACATTTAAAGCTGGTAAACAAACTTTTACTTTAACTTTTGGCTACTCTACTGACTAGCCCCGGGTTCTTGCTCTCTCTTTATCTACAGAGAAGAGCAAAAATCCCCCCGCTCTTGTCGCGGATTCCCCCTTTACCTGGGAACTTACCCCTGTGCTTGTCGTGGATTCCCCCTTTTACCTGGGAACTTACCGGTGCACCACCCTGACCACAGAGAGTTCTGAGTCCTCGTTGGGGTTATGGCTGAGTTCCCCGTACGGGCCACCACGTGTCGCTACTGCCTCGACCAGCAAGGAAGATGCGACACCGAACTCGTCTCTCTGCAGTTTATTCAGGACCTTTTAGTAATCTTCTGACCCCCAACCCCGGGGAGAATTCCCCACAGCCTTAAGTACCCACTGGGTAGCCAACCCTGATACGCCACGTGGGAACCACCAATAGGTTCAGGTGCGTGGAAGCAAGCCAGATTCTTTCCTTAGCCATATAAGGAGTTGTTTACCACAGAGAGCACTCGCCATCGGGAAGGCGGAGGGCGTAAGCCGGCGCCATCTTCCAGGTGCGGCCTCTCGCAGCTCTCTACATGTTCTTATGCCAATACCAAGCTGTTTTGATTACTATGGCTTTATAGTAGAGTTTGAAATTTGATATTGATATTCCTCCAGCAGTGTTCTTTCTGTTGAGGAGAGTTTTTGCTATTCGAGTCTTTTGTTGTTCCATATGAATTTTTGGATTGCCTCTTCCATTTCCTTGAAGAATTAGGTTGGAATTTTTATAGGTATTGCGTTGAATTTGTAGATAGCCTTGGGAAGTATTGCCATTTTCATGATGTTAATCTTTACAATCCAGGAGCTTTGGAAGTTTTGCCATTTTCTAAGTTCTCTTTTGATTTCCCTATTCATGAATTTAAAGTGTTCATCATAGAGGTCCTTCACTTCTTTGGTTAAGTTAATTCAAAGGTATTTTATTTTTTGAGGGGTATTTCAGATGGAGTTACTTTCCTAGTTTCGGCAACACTTTTCTCATTGTTGGCATACAGACAATTCATTGATTTTGGGGGGTGAATTTTATACCCTGCTACTTTGCCAAAGTTTTGAATCAGCTTGAATAATTTGGGAGTGGATTCTATGGGATTCTTTAAATAAAAGATCATGTAATCTGCAAAGAGGGAGTGATTTATTTCTTCTTTCCCTATTTGGATCCCCTTTATGTCTGCATCTTGTCTTATTGCTGTAGCTAGGCATTCTAATACTAGATTGAAGTGAAGTGGAGAGAGTGGGCATCCTTGTCTTGTTCCTGAGTTCAGAGGAAATGGCTTTAGTTTTTCACCATTAAGTATATTGCTGGCTGTAGGTTTGTCAGATACAGCCTTTATTGTATTGAGTAATGTTCCATGGATTCCTAATTTTTCCAAAACCTTCATCATAAAGGAGTGTTGGATCTTGTCGAATGCTTTTTCTGCATCTATTGAGATACCCATGTATTTCTTATTCTTGCCGCTGTTGATGTGATGAATAATATTAATTGATTTGCGTATATTGAACCAGCTTTGCATCCCTGAAATGAATCCTGTTTGATCGTGGTGTATGATTTTTTGGATGAATTGTTGAAGTCGATTGGCCAAAATTTTGTTGAGAAGTTTTGCATCAATATTCATCAAAGAAATGGGTCTATAATTCTCTTTCTTTGATGAGTGCCTGCCTGGTTTTGGGATGAGGGATATGATTGCTTCATAGAATGTGTTCGGTAGTGAGCTTTCTATTTCAATTTCATTTAAAAGTTGGAGGAGTATTGGTGTAAGCTCTGCTTTGAAGGCCTTGTAAAATTTCGCTGTAAAACCATCTGGTCCTGGACTTTTCTTAGCTGGGAGGTCTCTTAATGCTGTTTCTATTTCAATGCTTGATATGGGCCTGTTAAGATGGTTTAACTCAACTTGGTTTAGTTTTGGCATGTCAATATTTGCTAGGAAAAGGTCCATTTCTGTCAAGTTCTCAAACTTATTAGCATAAAGTTTTGAGATGTATTCCCTCATAATCTTCTGAGTCTTGGTTGTTTCCGTGGTGATGTTTCCAATCTCATCTCTGAGTGTGTTCTCTTCTTTTACTGATAAGATTTGCTAAGGGTCTGTCAATTTTGTTGAGTTTTTCGAAGAACCAACTCTTTTTTTTTGTTGATTCTTTCTATACTTTTTTTGGATTCTAATGCATTTAATTGTGATTTAATTTTAATTATTTCTTTCCATCTACTGGATTGTGGTTTATGTTGCTGGTCTTTTTCAAGGAGGTTCAGATGTCTCATTAAATTTTTGGTTTCATATCTCTCCAATTTGTTGATGTAGGAGCTCAGAGCTATAAACTTGCCTCTGAGTACTGCCTTTGCTGTGTCCCAGAGGAGCTGGTAATTTGTGTGTTCACTTTTGTTGAATAGCATGGACATTTGAATTTCCTTTCTAATCTCTTCCATGACCCACTCATGATTCAGCATTGTGTTTTCCAGCCTCCATATGATACCGGACTTTCTTTGTTGGCTTTTGGTTTTGAGTTCTAATTTTATTCCTTTGTGGTCAGAGAGAATGCAAGGTATAATTTCAATGTTTCTGAATTTAGACTAGTTTGCTTTGTGGCCTAAAATGTGGTCTATTTTACAAAATGTTCCATGTGCTGCTGAGAAAAACGTGTATTCTGATGCTGCTGGGTGAAATGTTCGGTAGATGTCTGTTAAGTCTAGTTCATCTC
Source organism: Dipodomys merriami (assembly GCF_024711535.1). Classification (NCBI taxonomy): domain Eukaryota; kingdom Metazoa; phylum Chordata; class Mammalia; order Rodentia; family Heteromyidae; genus Dipodomys; species Dipodomys merriami. The sequence continues at coordinate 694,876 of NW_027206035.1, read as the reverse complement.
TGCAGCTGTTTTGATCTGCGGTCTCTCTGTTGAGTTTTTGCCGAGTTGATCTATCTAGTGGGGTGAATGGTGTGTTAAAATCCCCAACAATTAATATCTTTGGATTTATATGGGATTTGAGGGAAAGTAGTGTTTCTTTGATTAATTTGGGTGCTCCATTGTTTGGCGAATAGATATTTAGAATTGCAATATCCTCCTGAAGGAGAGATCCTTTAATTAGTTTGTAGCGACCTTCTTTATCTCTTCTCACGAGTTTTAATTTGAAGTCTATTTTATCTGATTAGGATTGCAACTCCTGTCTGTTTATGAGAGCCGTTTGCTTGGTAGATTTTGTTCCAGCTTTTAACATTGAAAATGTGTTTGTTTTTATGGGCAAGATGTGACTCTTGCAGGCAGCAGATAGAAGGGTCTTGTTTTTTAATCCAACTAGACACTCTATCTCGCTTAATTGGAGAGTTCAGTCCGTTAACGTTAAGAGATAGGACTGAGAGGTATTTGGGAGTTCCTGCCATGTTATCCACCTTCTTGGGGGCTGCAAAAACTGGGTTCTTCCTATGGTTATTGGCTTCTCAGTTTGGGTGCGGTTTCTTGGCCTTTATTGTGGTTTTGTTGGTTTTCTATGTGTAGGACTTCTTTAAGAATCTTTTGTAGGGCTGGTTTGGTGGAGATGTATTGTTTCAATTTTTCTGTGGTATGGAAGGTTTTTATTTGGCCTTCAGTTATGAAGGAGAGTTTAGCTGGGTACAGTATTCTTGGTTGATAGTTGTTTGTTTTTAGGGCATGGCATATTTCATTCCAGGCTCTTCTTGCTTTGATTGTCTCTGCTGAGAATTCTGAGGTGATTCTAATTGGTTTCCCTTTGTAGGTGATTAACCTTTTCTCCCTGACAACTTTAAGGATCTTTTCCTTGGTCTGAGTTGATCCTGTGTGGATTATTATGTGACAGGGGGATGTCCTATTGTGGTCTGGTCTATTTGGGGTTCTAAATGCTTCTTGTATCTGAATAGGCCTATCTTTTTGTATGTTTGGGAAGTTCTCTGCTAGGATCCTGTTAAAGAAATTCCCTAGACCATTAACTTCTGTTTTTACGTGCTCCTCTACACCCATTATCCTTATATTAGTCTTTCTGATGGTGTCTTCCAAGTGTTGGATAGATCTATCATATTTCTTGGACTTGTCTTGGATGGTTGCATGTTCTTTCTCTATAATATCTAGGCTATCTTCAATCCCCAAGATTTGATCTTCTGCATGGTCTAACCTGCTGTCAAGACTTTCTACTTTGTTTTTTTATTTCTTTTCCTTCTAGTTGGTCAGCTTTTATCGCTTCAAATTCTTTGTTGAAGTTTGTTTTAGATCTTGTATGAACTTCTTTACTTCCTTAATTTGGTGTTCAGTATTTGTTCTCCAATCACTTAGTTGATTGGTTATGGTTTCCTTGGACTCCCATTCCTTCTGTTGGGTTCCATTCAGCATTCACTTTGTGGTCTCCCTAATTTCCTTCAGCTCTTTCTTAATGGATTCCATGAATGCCTTTAGTGATCTTTGTGTATTCTCATCCTGGTCTCTCAACTCCTGTTTTCTCTTTGGTTAGCTTCCTCCCGTTCATGCCATTCTTGTAGTTCTCTTTGAGTGTTCTCAGCCTGTGCATGCCATTTCTGCCTTTCTCTTTAAGTATTCTCAAGCTGCTCATGCAAATCCTGTATCAGTTTTTGAGTAGCTTCCTCACTCTCATGATATTCCTGTATAAACCTTTAGATTGCCTCCTCTCTCTCCCTCTCACACTCATAGAGTCCTTTGTAGGTTTTCAATCTTTTTCTGCATTGACCTATTGTTTGCCTCCTCTCTCTCCCTATCACACTCATACGGAGCCTTTTTTAGGTTTTCAATCTTTTCTTGCATTGACCTTTTGTTTGCCCTCTCTCTCTCCCTATCATGCTCATACAGAGTTCTTTGTATGTTCTCAGTCTTTTCATTTATCATGTTTGCCAGCAGTTTTTGTAGAGCTATTTGGGAACTCTCCTCTGGATTATTCATTATCTGTTCTGTCCCCTGATTATCATGAGTGGGTGTGGAAATACTCGAACTTGCCATTTTTCTTGTGGTTTTCCGGCTTACTCTGCCCATTTGGGATGAAAGTAACACCAACTTTGTGCTAGAACAGTAACTTAAGGCAAGCATCAACCAAAGTCTGAATTTGCACAGTCAATAGTCTGCAGATACAATATAGTTCAACAGATACCTCTATTCAACATCAAACAACTATATATTAATGGGCTATGAACCGCAAAGAAGAATTTGGTAAACCAGAAATTATTAGGGCTAGGGAGAGATGTTGTTACAAAATAGGAATAGAGTGATGTGGGAAGCTATAGCGAGAGTTACCTTAACTAAGTCCTAGTCTCAAAGCTGGAAATTGATTGGATAGGATGAAAGTAGAGAGAGAGAAAACAAGAAGAAAGAGAAAGAATAAAAAAGACCAGAAAAAATAGAAAAATAAAAATGAATAATATGCAGAATCGAGAACAAATTATTCAAAGAACGTGAATATAATGAGAGCAGGGGAGGGATATAAAGGAGATGTGAAATCTTAAAAAATACTAAAATATTATATAGGTATAAAGAGGTAGTACTGCTTTTAAGGAATTTAAATCTCAGAAGTTTTGAATTGAGTAATAAATTTGTGGATTAAGTGTGTACACAATGAGGGATAGATAGCTTCTAATAATCAATTACGGGTTTATCTGAGGATGTGCAGAACAACAATTAAGTCCCATAAAGAAGAACAAAAGAGAGGAAAAGGTGATAAGGATGAGGACGAAAGAAAAAAAAGATCAGAAGTTCAGTGAAGCTAAGCAAAAAACAAAAGAATTTAAAAAAAAAAAGAAAGAAATACGCACACACGCATGTATCCCAAAAATAAAGATTATAAGGGGGAAAAATTACTAGAAAAAAAATTTTCATAAAGAGGTAAAAATTAAAATTTAAAAAGTTTTAGAAAAGAAAAAAAAATTTGTAAAAGTATTAAAAAAAAAAGAAGAGGACAAGAAAAGTTATTTGATTTTTTTGGAAGGGTTGGGAAAAATCCTGTATCTCCCTTGTGTCTGTAATCAGCCTCTGGTTGGAATCTCTGGTCTGCTTGTGGTCCTGTGGCTTGGTTGGTTTCTTAAGTCAGTTTTTTTGGACAGGCAGAAAAATGCTCTGCTTTACCCAGGATGTTGCGATCCTCCTCCCAGGTTAGTTCAATGGTAGGGAGATCTGCTTTGATTATCACAAAAGAGGAAGATGGCTTTTTCCTCAAGTTTGGAGATGCTGTGATGAGGCTAGGTTCTGGGTTGAGTTGAGGCCTTTCAGCAAACAGTAGCTTTTTCTGGGGGCTAGTTTGTGAGAAACTCACAGAGCCCAGCCTGGAGCCACTCTCGGGGTTTCTTTTTACTGATGTCGAGGCTGCTAAAGGGAGGGGCAGCCTCTGGCTCTTATTACACAGTGAAGAAAGCCACTACTAGGGCTGGTGCCTGAACTGAGTGACTTTTCCCTGGGTGGAGCTGAGTCTGGCAGGTCACACCGCCATTAAGTTCTTGTGACCTGCTAAATGACGCTAGTTTTATTCCAAGGCCTGAGTTGGAGCTAGCAGCTCTGCTGAGCTTTATCAGTATCCAAGATGGGGGGGGGTGGCCTTCCCTCTTCTGCTCCCTGAGAAGGAGTGAGGATGTTAGGCTTCTACTCAAGCCGAGTCTTGGTTCCTGGGTTGTCTCTGGTCTGCGAACTGCAGCATGAAGATGTCTGCTCCTTGTCGGTTCTTGCTGGTGTTGAGTAAAATCCGCTCGCCTGCCGCATCTGGCTCTTTCGTCCCAGCCTCTCTCTGTTTCAGGAATGGAGGTACTGCCACTGCTGCCGCTGCCGCCGCTGCTGCCGCAGTGGCAGCTGCTTTCAAGAGCTCCGATCTGTCTCCTTCCCTGGATTTTCCCTCTCTGGCCTAACTCTCTGTCCTCTGATGGCACACTTGGTATGATTCTCTGGCTTAGGACTGTTCACTGGAACTCTAAAACTGTTGTCTATGTGAGAGCTTGTTTTGCCTCCAGCTTCTCCTCCACCATCTTTCCATCACTCCCAAATCTAACTTTATATGTTTTACAGTCCTGGGATATAATACATGAAGTGATGCTGAAATTTTCTGCTATCATTAGAAAAGATACCTTTCCACACAGTGAAATCCTACATGATTTAACACTAATTAAGAAGTAAAATGTTTTATTCTGTGTCATTAGTAGAAAAATGATTGTTTTTTTGGCTCAAAATGGCAAATTTTTCTCAATGATTATGAACTATTTTGAACCTAATAAAGCGGTTTTGAATTTGAGTTCTTTTTTTTTCCTGCCAGTTCTTCTGGGACATGAACTAAGTGACTGGGTTCTGCCCTGTAGCTTTGGACCTCTTGGCTAGCATTCTACATCTTGAGTCACAGCTACGGGTTTTTTTTTTTGCCAGTTGCTTTTTACTGGTTGAGATAAGAGACTCATGGAGTTTTTTGCACCATCTGGCGTCAAACCATAATCCTCCAATGTCAGCCTCCTGAGTGGCTTGGATTACAAGTGTGAACCATAAGTGTGTAACTTATGTTATGCTTTTTCATGGTAAATTTTCTCAAATGAGCCCAGAAAATGTATCAATTTGTGATTCTATGAATGAGTGAATTCATTTATTTCTTCTGTGAAGTAAGTCACAAATTAAATAAGATTAAAGAATTTTTATTTTCAGACCTGAGAACAAATTCAGGGACTGGCAGTTGTCAGGCAAGTGCTCTTCCATTTAGCAAAATCCCCAATACCAAAATTAAGATTCCTAACATTCAATAACACAAGATTCAGAGACTCAGTGGAAACTAGTTTGTTGACCACTGAATAGAATGAAAACAAATCACAAGATGAAAGGTCATGAAGGCTGGGAAAATGTAGGCTCCGATAAATAGCTCTGCACCTCTTCTCCCTGCTTCCTGTATTCACCTATTTTTAACCAGTCTTGGGGATTGAACTCAGGGTCTGGTCATTTTCCTGAGCTTCGTTTACTTAAGGCTAGCACTCTTCCACTTGAGCCACAATGTACTTCTAGCCTTTTCTGTTTATATCTTACTGAGGAATCAAACTCAGGGCTTCATGGCTGCTAGGCAAGCAATCTCCCACCAAGCCACGTTCTCAGGCCTCACTTTTTGTTCTTGAGACAAGATATTCAACTACAACACAGGCTGGCCTATGTCCATGTTTTTAGTATTAATTGACTTAGGAGAATATGCAGGGTACAACTTTCCTGTATCAATGTCGGCCACCTAATTGTTTCTTGGTGTAGGCCTTTAAGTTGGGTAGTGTATGATTTCACTTCTTCAGTGTCACAGTGGGTAGAATACTAATAGAGATAGAAATATATTTTCTAAAAAAATTCCTTAGTGATGTTTGAGGTCTAAAAATGTCATAGCATTAATTAAATCTTAACAAATGTAATTGACATTACAAAGGTAATATATGGAGGATTTATGGTTACTTTTGACTGATTGATTTAGAATGATCCCTTACCTATGGAGGAAGTCACATTCCAGAGACCCTTGACATAGATGATAATCCTAGAAATAGCAATAAGTGAAGACTAATTATCACAAGAAACTGCATTTATTTTTTGTGCTGGTCCTAGGGCATTAATCAAGGCCTAAGTACTGTCCCAGATTTGTTTTTAATTTTAACTAAGACTATTGCCTGATGAGTTTAGCACATAAGAACAAATATACTCATGAGGGTGAGATATAAAGACCTCTGATTGAGCCCTGCTTGGCCTAGAAAATGAATGGGACACTTCTCTCCCGAAAAGAGATGGAAGTGGTTCTGTACTTCAAGGGGTAGATCAACAGCCTTGAGAGAAGAAGCAAAAGCATCTTGCCAATTCACAGTGTTCAAGTCTAAGTATTGTTATATGTACACCAGAGTGTGTGTATAACACACATACACACACACACACAGACACACACACACACACACAGACACACACAGACACACACAGACACACACACACACACACACACACACACACACACACACACACACACACAAAGAAAAAAAGAAAAGGAAAAAAACCCTAATAAGGTAATTAAGACACCTAATGTGATAAAGAGGAGAGAGCTTGAGGATTAATTTTTGTATTATTAGATTATTAAGCCACAATCTACAGGTGATTTAAAGTATACAGATATAGCTGGGACACCAGAGTTTCATTCTTGTTAATGTGTGTTTGTATGCATGTGTGAGCTCATATACCCCATACCAGTGCTTGAATTCAAGCCCTTATTCACTTCATTAGCTTTTTCTCTCAAGGATGATGCTTCCCCACTAAAGCTACATCTCCAATCTGGCATGCCTGTAACTCTAGCTACTTAGGAGTCTGAGACATGGGAGATTGTAGTTTGAAGCTCCATAAAGTAGAAAAGTCTGTAAGATTCTATCTCCAATTAAACAGAAAAAATAATGAGTCCAGAGGCCTGTCTCAGTAATTTTTCTGAGGTAACCTTTAGTCAGTCCTTCCTTACATTTCTCAGTGCTTATGTAACATACGGAGTCATATAGCTACAAAATATACTCAACCTTTAGACACATATGAGCATGCATATATTTTCATAATATGTACATCAAGAGAAAATATACATGTTTTTGTTTCTATGATCAGTCCACACATCTCCTAGAAGGTGGTGCGTTCATCTTGCACCCATTGCTGTGCATATGGTATTACTCTAGGAAGACGAAATAGTAGAAAGAGGCAGCATATGTACCATATAATTATCAGAATATCTTTCTTGTTGTAGGACTCTAGGTATGTACACATGCACTGTGTAAATATATTAAACTCATTTACTTGCACTGTTTGACAAGTGTTAGACAGCTGGCCCTGATTTTAGCAGTTACTTTGAACGAATATCATGGGTTCCCTAAGTTGTGTTAGAATGCAGTGCTAGACTCTGAAAACATTAAGGATGGAATAGGAGAAACCCTAGGTCACCTTGGCATGAGCTGAAATTTTCTTTTCTTTTTTTTTTTTCACTTTGACAGATTTATTCATTTTAAATTTGTTTTAAAAGCATTCACGTTAATTCTTTGAATATAAGCTATTCAGTTTTATTATTTTATTGTGAACATATTGTACAGAGGGGTTACAATTATATGGGCAAGAAAATGAGTACATTTCTCATCAAGCCTTGCAGCCTCTTCCTTTGTTTACCCTTCACATCCCTTCCCTGCTTCCCCCGTCCCTCCCACGCAATCGTTCCCCCCCCACCAAAGTTGTAAAGCTCGTTTTCTATATGACAACTTATACTTATTGTTGCAACGGATCCACCTGTATCCTTAAATGACTTGTTTTTCCCCTTCTCCTCCACAAATTATACCAACATCAAATATAGTGAAAGCAGGGGTTATACTGTGGGGGAGGGACATACAAAGCACCAAAGAAATAATCTTATAAATGCATTAGAAACAAATGCATCAAAGAAAAAAAACATTTAATTACATATCTAAGGGTTCATTTTCCTAACATCACATTATCTGAACCTTTTCTGCTTGACTAATACATATACTAAATATTGCAAATGAGGAAAACCATGGGACCTATATTTCTTTGGGCTTGGCTTACTTCACTTAATATAATTTTTTCCAAGCCTTTCCATTTCCTAACAAACGGGGCAATGTTATTCTTTCTGATGGAGGCAGAGAATTCAATTGTGTATATATACCACATTATCTTGATCCATTCATCTACTGAGAGGCATCTGGGTTGGTTCCATATCTTAGCTATGGTAAATAATGCTGCAATAAACATAGTTGTGCTGGTAGCTTTAGTGTGGTCTTGTTTGTAAATATTTGGGTAAAGGCCCAAAAGTGGGATTGCTGGGTCATAGGGGAGTTCTATGTGAAGTCTTTTGAGGAACCTCCATACTGCTTTCCAAAGTGGTTGAACAAGTTTACACTCCCACCAACAATGAAGTAAGGTTCCCTTCTGTCCACATCCCCTCCAGCATCTCCGAAAGTTTCTTAATAAAGACCCAGAAACACAACAAAGCAAAGAAAGGTTGGACAAATGGGATTGCATGAAATTGCAGAGCTTCTGCATGGCAAAGGACATAGCTAGAAAGAGCAAGATAAAGCCCACGGATTGGGAGAATATCTTCACTAGCTGTACAACGGACAATGGTCTCATATCTAAAATATATCTTGATCTAAAAAAATTAAATATCACAATAAGAAATCTTCAAAGAAACAACTGCCCAATAAACAAGTGGGCTAAAGACTTAAACAGAAACTTCTCTGAAGAGGATAGAAGGATGGCCAATAGACACATGAAGAAATGCTCAACCTCCCTAGCCATAAAAGAAATGCAAATCCAAACAACATTGAGATACCACCTCACTCCAGTTAGAATGGCTAAAACCAAGAACTTTAATAACAACAGATGCTGGAGCAGATGTCGACAGAAGTGAACCTTACTGCATTGTTGGTGGGAGTGTAAACTTGTTCAACCACTTTGGAAAGCAGTATGGAGGTTCCGCCACATAGAGCTCCCCTATTTCCCAGCAATCCCACTTTTGGGCATTTACCCAAATGCTGACACACAAGACCACACTAAAGCTACCAGCACGACTATGTTTATTGCAGCATTATTTACTATGGGTAAGATATGCAACCAACCCAGCTGCCTGTCAGTAGATGAGTGGATCAAGAAAATGTGGCATATATACACAGTGGAATTCTCTGTCTCCGTTACAAAGAAAGGCATTGCCGCATTTGTTAGGAAATGGAAAGGCTTGGACAAATTATCTTAAGTGAAGTAAGCCAAGCCCAAAGGAACATAGGTCCCATGATTTCCATTATTTGCAATATCTAGTATATGACTGAGTCAAGCAGAAAAGTTCAGATAAGGTGATGTTAGGGAAATGAACCCTAAGATATGTATTCAAATGTTTTTTTTCTCTTTCATGTGATTGTTTCTAATACATTTATAAGATTATTTCTTTGTTGCTTTGTATGTCCTTCCCCCACAGTATAAACCCTGCTTTCACTGTATTTCATGTCGGTATATTTTGTGGAGGGGAAGGGGAAAAACAAATCGTTTTAATAGGGATACAGGTGGACCCATTGCAGCAATGAGATGTACAAGTCGTTATGTCGAAAACAAAACTTACAAATTTGGTGCGGCGGGGGGTGGCAGGGAGGATTGGGTGGGGGGCATGGGGAAGGATGGGAAAGGATGTGAAGGGGAAACAAAGGAGGAGGCTACAATTCTTGATAAGAAATGTACTCATTATCACACACATAAAAAAAAGAATGCAGTGTTAGAATGCCTCTCATACATACCTACATACCTGGAAGAACTAGTACTTACTTATTGATTGTGAATGGGACTTTTTTTGCCAGTTGTGGGGATTGAACTCACGGTTGAGCACTGTCCCTTAATTTCTTTTTTTTTTTTTTTTTTTTTGCTCAAGTTTAGTGTTCTACCACTTTTGCCGCCTTTTCTGTTTAGGTTGTACTGATGAATCAAACCCAGGGCTTCATGCATGCTAGGCAAGCATTCTACCACTAAGCTAAAATTCCAGCTGAGAAGGGGATCTTGATAATTGTTCCCTATGCAACCTTGAACTCTGCTTTCCAAGTAACTATTTTATAGGTTTGAGACACTACACTAATTGTAATTTTTAAATTTTTATATATTTCATTTTCCCCCTTTTTATTGGTAGTTCTGTGCCTAAAAGTGGTTCATCCCATGTATAAGAACTGTGTTTAAGGGAAAATTGGTTTCAAGAATTATTCTGGGGTATTTTTGTTTCTGTTTTGTGCTGTAATGAAAGATTTATTCCTGGATGGTAGAAATCTCTCATGGTGGGTAGTGAGTAAGCTGTGGAGCATTGATGGGGTGATGTGTGTTACTTGTTTTGTCCTTTTAGATTTTCATTTAGATGTGTTATTCCTCAAAGTAATTCCTTTACTATAGCAAGATTGTCCTTTTATTTTTGAGACATATTTTAGCCCAGGCTGATCTTGAACCCATGATGTTCTAGTTCAACTTCTTGAGTGGTAGGATTCCAAATGTGTAGCATCACACATAGCATGGATGCTCTGTAATTAGTACACACTTCTACTCAACTGCCAGTAGTTTGATGCCGTGCCCAGTGTTTACAAAGTATTGTTCTATATTGGAAGATATCTGTAGAAAGAATATCCTGCTCTAGATAAGTGCGTTATTTAGAAGTGCAGTGAGATGCATTGTAAACTAATTACACCATTTTCCAGGCCAGGACAAGAAGACTGTTAGGAAGTACACAGGTAAAGAATAGTGTGAAATATTATCTTGGGCTTTGAGTACAGTGATACAGAAGAGGACTTATACAGGTAGAGTCCTGTGAGGATTCTGGAAGTGGAACAGGTGTTTTCTAGGTAGATCAAATGTGAGGATGTCCAAGAGGAGGGACCAGAATTTTCTGAACCTTGAAGGGGCATAGCAGCAGAGTACTGGATGGATAGAAGCAGAGTGGAAAACAGAATACTCTTTGGGTGTTTGTATGTGTACTAATTTGTTGATGGCACAAAGCCTTAACCCCTGCCAGCAGCAGAGGAAGCTGCCCAGCTCAATCCCATGTGTGTGCTGGAGTGTGTGAGGCTACTGAGGGAGGAAGATGTGGAAACTCAGTCCACACTTGAGCCTGGGTCATTCTATAAATTCACTGTGGAAGAGTGTACCTAGATTTGTCACATATGAAATTAAACTTGTTAGGGAAGAACTGAACTGACAGCCCTTTTAATAATACTTATGTTGTGCATAGGTTCTTGTAGGTTTTTCCTGGGCAACACCCCAGAAAACTAGCTCTGCTAGTTATGCCTCCCATATAAACTGGAATGACAGATTCATGCCATTACACCTAGCCAATACTGAGTGAGATGGTTACTTGGTTAAAAAGTATTTCCTTGAATGGTCTTGCACCATAATACTCTCATTGTGTCTTTACAATACCACTAAAGAAAAGTTTAACGAATGTCTCCTTGTCCTCAAGTTAATCATGATTCTACCAAGGATTTGCCTTCTCAAAGCAGGATAACACCTCATAGAGAGAAGTGTTATGTCAGGACAAAAGTACCACCAATGACTAATCAGCAGGCAGTTAGAAAGAATATGAGCCTGGCTCTCTTGGCTGGGAGATCTTGTTCTTTGTAACAGAATTAGGCTTTACTTTTCTTTTTTTAAGGTCCGTTAGCAAAAGATCAATACAAAAATAAATAATTTGCATTGAGCCTCCTATATAGAAGATTCTAATGACAATATCTCCTCATGGGTTTTGAGAACCCAGTCTTTGGTGTGACAAGCTTGGTGGGCTTGGAGAATTGTTTTCTGTACTCACAAAAGCAGAATCTGTTTCCCATGTTCCCTTGTAAGACTGTTACACTTGTATGGGATTTTAGAAGACAAAAATATGTTTGAAATACTAACTTTCGCAGCCAGTTGATTTACCAGTTTCTATTTTGGCTTCTTTTTTCAATGTTATGATAATTTCTTAGTAAGCAAGTGTATAACAATGGTACCCAAGGAACTTGAAATACAATAATAATTTTCCACTCTCTACTTTATAATTGTATTCTTTCACTATCTTATATTCAATCAACAATTATCTGATAGCCTTCAATGGCTTTGTCAAAGACCCCAGTACCTTAAACTTTGCCAAGTCTGTGTCAGCTCCATTCTTCATGTTACCTGACTTCGCTGTGGCAGGTGGCTCCCAGTTATCTCATCTCCTTTCCCTGCTCAAAATTTTTGGCTATTTCTTCCCTTATCACCCCAGATTCTTTGTCCTGGTTAAGAGGTCTTCTGGCACATTTGGACATGTTGGAGGCTTCCTTGATTTCTCACTTCCCTCCATCTGCTCTCACACCAGCAATCTTTCTGGCCACGTGGCATTATATGATAATTGCAGGTTGCCAGATTCCCATTGTGTATTCCCTGCCAGGTCTTTCCCTTCTAATTCACACCATACATTAAGATGGGTGAAATGTTTTCATTTGCAAGTAAATGGATAGAAATGGAGACTATCAGGCTGAGTGAAGTAAACAGGTTAAGAAGGATAAAGGTCACATGTTTTCTATAATATGTAAATGCACAATCTAAAATATAAGCATGTGTAAACACATAGAGAATCATATATAAATTCATGTATAGAATCTGTCTGTACGTTTAGGAATTTATAAGAGGATTAGTAGGATTGGGGAAGGATAAATAAATTTATTTGTCATCTGTGCATGGCAATGTTGACAAAAGGAAACTCACCGAAATCTATTGAATATTGATGAGTAGGCTAGTTGGGGAAAGAGAGACTGAGGTCATCAATATCATTAAGATTACTCAATAAGAGTTTGTAAACTTTTATGGTGAAATCTCTTAAATACTATTTTCATGCAATTTAAATAAAATGAGAGATAGGAATGCAAAATAGCTACTATCATAGGTGCGTGTTTTAATGGAAGTGAGAAGGACAAACAGACTACAAAAGTAGGCAAACATGTTCAAAATACATAGTTTTTAAATAGGTGTGAAAAATAAACAACAAGGCATGTTGACATTGACTTGAGAAAGGCTGAAGATGTGTGAGAGTGATGGAGAGATGAGTCTCATAAAGATACATTGTTTGAATATACAAAAATGTCATAATCAAATCCCTTGGAAAAAGTGAGAAAAAATTACTACAGATATATGTGCTATTTTTCTTATCTCATACGCTAGTAAGTCTTTTTTAATTTTTCATACGCTAGTAAGTCTTTTTTAATTTTTAAAGTAACAGACCTTAGTTGTATATAACTGTCATAATTGAAATCTAGGGTTTAAATTATTCTCCCCACTCTATCTGCACAATCATATATGCCGTTCCCAAAAGAATACCATTGCCAGATATATATTGCCAGAACCTTTCCCATGCATATACAAACATCAAGTGTCCATGAGTATAACATACTCACATAAGATTTTACCGATTATATCATATATAGGTTTCTTCTCACTTGACCGAGCAACCCGCGGTGTTCACTATATATGAAACATTGTACTTAATTAATCAGCCTGTACATGATCAGTGGAAATTTCAATGGTTTTAATTTATTTTAGACACATCTCATTACTGCTAATGTCTTTCCACTAGTGAAGTGTAAGAATATCATTGGAGCATAAGGAAATTGGCTATAGTTTCCCATTCCCTACCCTTCCCCACCATTCTAATTTGTGATAGAGACTGCCAAAGAAGTATGGCTATAAATTCTTTTTAAAAATGTAGGACCTTCTGCCAAGGAAATAGTCCCCTTTAAGAGAATGTGAAATTCAGTGGGACTTAACATTTGTGAACATTAAATGTTGACACATGACTGAGTTTTCTAATACGTAATTAACTTTGTGTGTGTGTGTGTGTGTGTGTGTGTGTGTGTGTGTGTGTGTGTGTGTGTGTGAGAGAGAGTGAATTCAGAGCCTGAGTGCTGTCCTGGAGACTTTGTACTTGAACCACAGCTCCATTTCCTATTTGTGGTGTTTCACTTGAGCTTAGTGTCTCAGAGACTTTCCTGCTTGTTCTGACATGGATCCTCACAACTCAGGCTCCTGAGTAATTAGGATTACAAGCTTGAGCCACAGATGGCTGGTCATTATAATCCTCTGGTTCTCAGAATGACACTTCTCTATTTTTTGCTGTTAAAACTGGCAGTTGGCACTTCATTGGCCTGGTTAGGGTAGGAGCATCTTCAGGGATTGTGGTCGCGGCCTTAGAATTGAATGTAAGTAATACCTTCCCCAGTAGCTAACATCCGTCCTCATCACTGTCTAAATAAAATTTATAAATTGAGAAATTGGCTTTCAAACTTGAATTTCTATTAGACATATTGTATTATTATTAGACAAATAATGGACTCCATTATATTTTCATGTTTTTATACTACATATTTTGATAATATTCACTTTCATTACCCTCTTTTGCCTGTCTCTTCCCAGGTTTTTACATTTTTCCCTCTCTCTCCCTCCATCTCTTACCCTCCCTCTCTACGTCTCTCCCCTCCCTCTCTTTCTCTCTCATTCTCTGTCTACCTCTCTGCTAGTATTTGCTTTTCACTTTTTGCCTTCATTCCACCTTTTAAACAAAGCCTCAAGTTCTAGCTTTCTCCTGGTTAATTGGAATTAAGATTTTTAGCCAGGCATCTGTGGCTCTTGCATGTAATACTAGCTACTCAATTTGCTGAGATCTAAGGATCCGGCTTCAAAGCCAGCCCAGACAGGCAATTCCATGAGACTCTCATTTCTAATTAATCACCAGAAAAGCAGAAATAGCTTTGTGGCTCAAGTGGTAGAGTCCTTGCCTTGAGCTGAAGAGATGGTGGGTAGTGCCCAGGCCCACAATTGAAACCCCATGACCGACCAAAAAGATAAATAAAACAATTCCTTAGATTTTTCTGTCAAACCATGGTCATAAATTAAATGTATTCATGTAGATAATATAGGAATTTAATGTTGTTGGCTTATTAACAACTATTTAAATTATTTTTGACAAATATAATGAACCATGCTTTATGAATCTCTTCTTATTCTGAAATACTACAAAAATAGTAGAGTTTTCGGACCCTTCCTAACCTAATAGGAAGCCCTATTTTATATCAGAAGTATATATCAACCATTTCTTTCTCCTGTGTTCACCTTAATTTACATCTATTCCTTTATTATTTTTATTTGTCAATTATCTTTAAGTAGTTGTAGAAAAGAGGTGCCATGTGACAAAGCAGTTTATGAATACAGTGTCTATTAATCCATGCCACCCCTACAATATTCCCACCCCCCTCTGACACACCCCTTCCCTTATTTTTCGTAGTTTTGAAGAATATGAAATGAATTCCTTTTTAGAAAATTAATTTAGTTTATAGTTATGATAAAGAGGTAGTGTAGAGGGAATACAATTGCATGAGTCAGAAGAGAACATTTCCTTTCATGAAGCATCTTCTGTTTACTCACTGTCTCCCAATGAGCTCAACTACATTCTGCCCCTTCCTCCCTTCATTTATCTACCTTTTCCCTACCCTCTTCTTTGAGGTAGCCAATTTCTGCTAATATTCTCAGGCTTTGACCTAGTCTTTCTAAAGTTTATAGAATTTGGGCAACATTGGCAGCAGTGATGGTGCAGCAGGAAAGCTCCCACAATGAAGCCCACAATCACATGCAAGGTAAGGGCGGACAGGACACAGCACACCAGAAGTACTGGACCCTCTTCTTCAGATAAATGTCCCAGAGCAAGCCCTCTGAGGCCCAGGAGCTCCTGTGCTCATGAGCATACTGCTATTCTTCCCTCATGGCCAGCACAACAGCACAGCAGCACTGTACATGCTGGTGTTTGAGTCCCCAAAGAAGGCAGAAGTGTATGTGATGTCTGGCTAGGGTTTTGATTGATGGACCCCACTTCTCCACAGCCCTGAAGTGTTCCCGTTTGGGTTCCTGGAAACAGTTACACTCCTGGCTCCATCCGCTTTGGGCACTGACCCTATGGAAAGAGAGAACTCCTGGGAATCTTGATATTACTTCCTACCCTCCACAGACGGTGTGAGCTGCACCAACATCCTGGTGGAGGACTCCTGGTTGAGGAAGCCCACAGCTTCCAAGGCAAGTGGACATGCTTATGGCCCAGGCAGCGCTGCAGTTTCTCTATTGGAAAAACAAAAGCTCGACTGTGGTCTTCATCATGTATGCACAGAAGCATCATCCATCAAGCACGGGTCAGCCTCTGTATAATCCCTGCTCCACTTCATCTGGTTTCTGCTGCTGACCATGGATGGTGGCAAACTGACCATATTCATGTTGCTATGCTAGCAGTGCCAGCCCTCCCTATTCAGGCACCCAATTCATGACAAGTACCTTGACAGGACAGGACAGAATAGGACAATTCTACCTCAGGGTGTATCCCAAGCTTTTGTCTTCCTATGGAGGTGCTCAACCACCTCCTGGCCTCCCTTACTCGTCACCTAAAATGTTCTTTCTTACTTATGCTCTATGTATTAAAAACTTATTCAAAGACAAGTTAACTGTTCATGGCTTTCATGCTCACTGCTCTAAATCCTGAGATGTCTCCAGTAATGTCATTCTGCTTTGAGTAAAAACCCTCCAAATGGATTTTATGGAAGCTTCCAACTGTTATAAAAAAAACAAGGACTGAGTAAATGAAGAATCAAGTACTTAATGATTAGACAACTCAATGTCCTGAAAAAAATTGCCCTTCATTGCTCAGGACATGGAATATAATTCCAGACAAAATTCAGCCAGGTATATTTTTAAAGAACCTTTAATAGGGCAACTACTCTTTCTTCACTTTCTAAAGAAGTATTTTGTAGAATCAAAATGATCTCTTCAAAGTTTTAGGAAAAATCAATAATAAATTTATTAATTCCTAGAGTTTTCTTGATTGGAATGCATTTAAATGTAAAATAATGAAATATGCATAGATTCCATTTGTCTCTTTCTTCCTTAAGTAGGCTTGATAAGTTTCATCTTTGAATAAATCATCTGAAGTTATTTATTACTTCACTTTTTAATTTTACAACTGTAGGATTTCTGATAAAGTACTCATTTGTTTTGGTTATTGGCAACTGGTTTCTTCTCTGCTTTGTTATTATGTATTTTGATCAGTCTTTTTAAATATATGTCCATTTATTGATCTATTCAGACACAGCTTCTATTTTCATTGATTTGTCTCTGCTGTGTTCAAAAGCAGGGTTTTTAAGCCACTTAACAAAGTGATTCTTAAATATCCATAGAGGAGCAAAAGAAGAAGAGAAGAGAAGAGAGGAATAAAAGAGTATCAGTTTAAGCTTGAAATCCTAGCTACTCAGTAGGCAAAGAGCTGAGGATTTTGTTTCAAAGCCAGCCATGGGAGGAAAACCTGTGAGACTCCTATCTCCAAGTAAAAACCCAAAATGCTGGAAATGGAGTTTGTGGCTCAAGTAGCAGAGCCCTAGGCTAGAATTATTGATGTGAATTCCCAGTGTCCTGGTAAGTTGTGCTTTTTTTAGCAGTATAAATGTGTGCAGTTTTTAAGCCCTTAATATAACCCACTTCATGTAGTATAAAGATACACACGCTCTGATAAGTCTGTATGGTAATCACTGAAATTTAAAATTCGGTCTTCCCGAATTTTCCAGTTTTCATATGGTCATTTCTCATTTAGAAGCAAATTATTTCAGATTTTATTTAAAGTCTGAGACTGGGACTTGTATTTGGTGTTTGATGCTGTTGCTCTTCAGCTAGTACTATATCAACTAAGCTATGCATGTAACTCATAATTTCAGATTTTTCAAAATGCCAGAGAAGGTAATAGTGATAATGCTATTAAGTCCTTCACCCATCTAGATACCCACATTTGGTTTGTTTGGGTTCCTAGTTTATCAGTATATTTATATGTCATAACTTTTGGTTTTGATTTTGTGCTGTTCCTGGAGCTTGAAATCAGTACCTTGCCCTCTCCTTGAAACTGGACATTGTTAGCACACATAATTATCCTAGCTACTCAGAGAGCTGATATCTGTGAATCCAGGTTTTAATCCAGCCCAAGAAGGAAAGATGAGTTTTTTAAATCTCTAAGTAATCTCCAAAATGAATTTGGAAGGGAATCTGTGGTTCAAGGGCAAAACACCGCCCTTGAGGGAAAACACGTGAGTGAGAAGGTAAGGTCCCGAGTTTAAACCTCAATATCAGCATTCAACAATGTTGTTTTCCTTGAGCTTGATATTAAATTGCTCAGAAAATAATCAGCACTACTATTACAAACATCAATTATATTTATTGATGTTATTCCATTATTTTCCTAAATTTTACTTACACATTAATATGCAGTAATGGAAAGATAAGATTACTGTTTCACAAGTATTTATGGCACTTGAATATATGGATGAGAGGGGCATACAAGGAGTTTGGATTGAAAATAGATATTTACAAGCTCTTCACATGAGTAAATGATAGCTGAAGAAGCTGTGAGCATGTATGAAATAAGCTAAAGAAACCAGAAAGGAAAGACAAGGCATGATTCCGGAAAGCAAACAATTTTGGAAGGATAGAACACAAGGAAAGTATGTAGCTTTTGGTAAGAACTTTGTAACCCATCTACAAAGTGAGCACATTTGATTCCTTATTTCTAGTAGAAGGCATTTCAGTTAACTTTATTTTACAAAGTTAAACATGATTAACATTTAATTTTAACTGATCTCTCAGTTAAGCAATTAGTCTAGCCAGGCGCCAGTAGCTCATGCCTATAATTCTACCTATTCAGAGGGCTGAGATCTCCAGATCCTAGTTCAAAGCCAGGTTGGACAAGAAAGTCAGTGAGACACTTCTCTTCAATTAACCAGGAGAAAATTACAAGTGTCACTGTGGCTCAACATGGCAGCACTATTCTTGAGTAATAAATCTCAGAATTTGAACCCAGGCCCTGAGTTCAAGATCTCTGAAATTATTCTTAAAATAACTTGTTCTTAGTAATTATTTAACTTGTCTAGAAGAATGTTTTAAACTTTGGGATTTTTTATTTCATGTTGACAGCATGGTTTTTTAAGATATGCAGAGAAAAAATATTTATAGTCAGAATTGGTTTGGTTTCCTTTGTATTACAGATTGCTTCTACACCCAAAGATCAGGTGGAAAGCAGATGGCCAAATCCTGGCTCTTGGCAATGGAAATGGATTTGTGTTTCTATTATCAAAGAAACAAACTTATGAAATGATAGTCTTTATATATAACACCTTAATAGTAACTTTAAAATTATCATTACTATTATTATTAATATTATTAGTTTTTGTTAGTTGTGGGGCTTGAACTGTGGGTCTGCAGGTTGTCCCTCAGCTCTTGAGCTCATGGCTAGTGCTCTACCACTTGAACAAGATTACACTTCACATTTTCTGAACGTTTAATTGGAGATAAGAGTCTCATGGACCCATAGTTCTCAGCGTCCCTAGTAGCTAGGATTACAAGTGTGAGCCACTGGCTCCTAACAGTAAGATTATTTGGAAAAAGACAAAAACCCATGATTGTACCTTTACAATATCACAATCTGACAATTGTATCTGTAACGTTAGTTGTATGAAGTAACCATAGGCAGCAATCAGTTGTAGATCTCACCATGTCCTGTCCAATGCTAGATATTATTTCATTAATTTATTTTACTTTTTCCTAACAAAGTTCATTATGAATGTCCAACAACACAATTTGCTATTGAGCACAAAGAACTCTTCAGCATATTTATTCCAACAAACTGCATTTTGCACTTGTTCTTTAAAAAAAAACTTTGCCAGTTCTAGGGCTTGAAATCAGGGCCTGGGCAATCTCTCTGAGCTTCTTTTGCTCAAGGCTAGCACACTACCAATTGAGCCACAGCACCACTTCCAGTTTTTCTGTTTATGTCATACTGAGGAATCAAATCAAGTGCTTCATGAAGGCTAGGCAACCATTCTAAAACTAACCACATTCCCAGTCATTGGGAATTATTTTGTTGTTGTTGTTTTAAGATAGGGTTTTTCTATGTGTCCTGTTGACCTAAAACTTGGGGTGGTCTCAAGCTAACTTCTAAATTAGCCTCTCTATTTAAATGATTTATTGTTTCCCATCCCTTCCACAAACTATATCAACATCAAATACAGTGAAAACAGCGGTTATAACTTTGGCCGGGGGGTGGTGGCAGGGGGCGGGGAGCAATGGGAGGGATGGGAAATGGGAAGGGATGGGAAGGGGAAACAAAGGAGGCGGCAACAATGCTTGATAAGAAATATACACATTATCTTGTCCATTTAATTGTAACTCCTCTATATTGTATTTTCACAATAAAAAAAGTCAGCCTCTCAATTTCAGAGATATCAGACATGCACCAACATATTCAGCTCAGGATTCTTTGTAAGAGAATTCTTTCAGAAATAAAGTTATTCTGTCTTCCTTGGACTGGATGTCTTTTTGCATTCGGCACTGGTAATCACATTTCTTGTACTGGTGTGTTTCTCCTGCTAGATCAATAGAAATATTTCAGGCTCCCAACTGGAAACGGAGCTGTGTCACCAGCAACATCACAATCTTGTGAAAAGTAGCAGCTGGCATCATGTGTATGGCAGCCAGCTGGACCTTAACTATCTGATATCTTTGTTCTCCAACAATTCAATCATTTCTATGCACAGTCTGAAAACAGTCATAAGTAATTTTTTATTTATTCCATCCTCTTCCCAGCTACTTGCCATTCTGAGCTATGTATGTTTTAAATTCTGTTAAACATTAATTACTATTTCCTGCCATTTTCAAAAGTAACATATATGTCTTAATTTAAAATTCATTCAAACATGACAAAAACGTTAACATAGTTGTTGTACACCATTGGTTCATGTTTTAACTCTTAGCTACTGTAGAGGCCAAAAATGGAGGATCCTGGTTTAAAGCGGCCTATGCAAAATAATCTGCAATATTTCTCCAATTAAGAAACTAAAATCTGGGTTGGGAAGGTGGCTCAGTGGTAGAGCGCTTTCTTTGCATGCATGAGGCCCTGGATTCAATTCCTCAGCACCACATAAGCAAAAAGAAAGAAGCCAGAAGTGGTGCTGTGGCACACGTTGTAGAGAGCTAGTCTTGAGCTGAAGAGGTGAGAGTGTGCAGGCCCAGAATTCAGGCCCCACTACCGGACCCCCCAAAAAAGAAAGAAAGAAAGAAAGAAAGAAAGAAAGAAAGAAAGAAAGAAAGAAAGAAAGAAAGAAAGAAAGAAAGAAAGAAAGAAAGAAAGAAAGAAAGAAAGAAAGAAAGAAAGAAAGAAACCAAAATCTAAGCTGGTGCCGGGGACTCAATCCTATAACCCTTGCTACTCAGGAGGCTGAGATCTGAGGATCACAATTAAAGCTAGCCTGAACAGGAAAGTCTGCGAGACTATCTCCAATAAATCACTACAAAACTGGAAGTGGCACTGTGGCTCAAGCAGTAGAGTGCTCGCCTTGAGCTGAAGAGCTGAGAGATAGCACCCAAGACCATAGTTCAAGCCCCATGTCCCACAAATAAAAAGAAAGAAATCAAAATCCAGAAGTGGAAATGTGGCTTAAGTAGTAGAATGGCAGCTTTGAGCAAAAAGACTAAGTAAGAGTAATATGTGTACTTCAGACTCCATTATTTACTCATGGAACACACACACACACACACACACACACACACACACACACACACACACACACACACAAAATCTACATTTTCTTAGACTTCCATTCTTGAGCAGTATTCCATGCCATTAACTTAATGCATATTTTCTCCAAATCCTTATGGTAGGGAATAAAGTACTTTTGTACATATGATAATGCAACTTTTGAATTTTTGGTTTTGAACTTTTTTTGTACTTATGTGAGAACACAGCATTTTTTGAACACTAAATAGAAATCACTGTTGTTGGTAAATAGGTGGGTGACAGATTGACAGATGCAGATAATACCACTTGAAAATTTTCTTCTTTAAATTTAAATATATAATATATAATACATATACACACATATGTATGTATTTAAAATTTCTGCCAAGATTTTATTTCCATTATAATGATCTATTTGTTCCATTATATAAATTTAACATATTGTATATTTCACAGGAGATTAATATTTATAAAATTTTCTTTCTTTGCGAGACTAAGTCCTACAGTGTAGACCAGACTTACCTCAAATCTTTATTCTTCTCTGTTTCAGGTTCCTGAGTAATGGCTGGAATTACCATGTGGTAGCATAGTACCATATCCACCTATATTATTTATATTTTGTATACTTGAAAATTAGTGTGAACAGCTTTAAGCCATAGTATCATCATGAATTTGAATGAATTTAATTCTGAGTGAATTCAAGTATGTTAGACATACCTGTAATCCCAGTACCCAGGAGGATTTAAGTTAAAGAGCAGCCTGAGCTACCCAGCAAGTCCTTGTCCACAAAGCCAACAATTTGTGTGTGTGTGTGTGTGTGTGTGTGTGTGTGTGCGGGCCCTAGGGCTTGAACTCAGGGCCTGGGCACTGTTCCTGAGGTTTTTTTTTTTTTTTTTTTTTTTTTGGGTCCGGTCGTGGGGCCGGAACTCTGGGCCTGGGCGCTGTCCCTCAGATCTTCAGCTCAAGGCTAGCACTCTACCACTTGAGCCACAGCGCAACTTCCGGCTTTTTTCTGTTTGCTTATGTGGTGCTGAGGAATCGAACCCAGGGCCTCAGGCATGCAAGGCAAGCGCTCTACCACTGAGCCACCTTCTCAGCCCTGTTCCTGAGGTTTATGCTCAAGTCTAGCACTCTACCACTTGAACCAAAGCTCCACCTCCAGCCTTTTTAGAAGTCATTGGAGATGAGTCTCATCCACTTTCTGTCCAGGCTGACTTAGAAACAAGATCCTCAGTTGTCAGCCTCTTTTTTAAGTAGGATTACAGGTGTGAGCCTGTAGTAGTTGTTGTATAACTGTTAAGTAATATGGTAAACATCATGCCATTTTATACTCCCCCCCCCCCAGCAGTGTTTGAGTGTTGCACACACAACTAACACACAACCTGCTCCATGTTTGATGACATCCAGGTCTCATAATCCTGTGAGATAAGTATTGTTATGCTCACTTTACCTATGAAGAATTTGAAGTCCAGAGACTTTAGTTAACTTTCCATCCACAGCTAGTATACAGTGCAGCCTGTATTCAAATTCAACTATGTTTTTTTTTTTTTAATTTCAGAAATCATGGCGTCAGCATGTGTTCTAGTCAACATGTATTCTAGCTTGTACTGCTCTTTACAGGTACTGTTCTCTGCCTGATAGATTAAATTTCTCCTGTATGTATGACTTATTCCTCACTCTTTAACTGTTTACACCCCCTCTCATAAGCTAGGGAAATAAAAGTGATGAGAAGAACCATTTTTGAAGAGGAAATTGATAATGGGATTTGAACTTGCTATTACATATTAGTCTGAACTTATTCCATGTGAGTTATGCCTCCAGCACTATTTCTGTTTTTTTTCTTTTATATTGTTATTATAAAGATGATTTAAACAGAGGTTATAGTCATATAATTTAGGTATGAGTATATTTCTTTTTGGAAATATCAGCCCATTCCTTGCTCTCTCAGTTTTTCTCTCCCACTGGTTTGTTTTTTTAATTAACTTCCTTATTATTATTATTTTATTAATATTATGTAGAGAGCTTTGTTACATAAGTGAGGTAATGACTACATTTCTTTTGTCTTTATTTTTGTTATAGTCAGTCATGAGGCTTGAACCCAGGGCATGGGCACTGTCCCTGAGCCCTTTCGCTGAAGAATCGCACTCATTTTGAGCCACAGATCTATTTCCATGAGTGCATTTCTTTGTGGACAATATCACCCTTTCCTTTCGTCTCTTCCAGTTTTCCTCTACTTCCCTGTCAACGTCTAGTGCGTTGGGGTCCCTGGATAAGGGTCGTGAAATCAAAAGGACATAGGGGATGCAGAGTGCAAAGAACAATTGCCACTGCATGCTGTGATTTATTATTAGTGGGTATTTAAAGACAAGCAAGCATGATCTTTGCCAAGATTTGGTCAGAAGACATTCATACAAAAAATTTCAACAGATACATTTTTATTTGACCTATGAGACAATATCTTGATATATTATTATCTAAACTATTTTAGAACAAGCTCAAACCACTTCTCCAATCTCAGGAAAATGCTTGACCAGCTGTTCATCTATGCTTAAGCAGCCAGAAGATCTACTTCCTCAGCTCCCAGGAGTCTATGATATGTGTTTTGAGATAGGGAGAGAAAACATTTTCCTTCTCTGCCCGGCATACCAAGAGCTTTCCTAATCCCAAACACAGTCCTCAGATAATCCTGAGGCTGAAGCCTGCATCATTCTGCCCCCTCAACATAGACCCTGAGTCTTCACACTTCCCCACCAACAAGTTGCATAGTGCACTTTCAACATAGTCTCAACTGAGTACCACTGTTCCATATGTTCATCTTTTGTGCCTCCATTTCTATGCCCCCTTTACCTTCCCAAAGAGAAATAAATGAAAAAAAAATGACAAACATGTCTAAGACAAGCAAAAAGTTGAGATAAGTTGATGTTAGGTGAAATGAACCTGAAGATAAGGATTCAAATGTTTTTGCTTTCATGCAATTGATTCTAACATACTTATAAGATGATTTCTTTGTTGCTTTGTATGTGCCTCCCTCACGGTATAAACCCTGCTTTCACTGTATATGATGTAGGTATAATTTGTGGAGGGGAAGGGAAAAAACAATTGTTTAAATAGGTGTACAGGTGGGCCCATTCCAACAATGAGATGTACAAATCGTTATGTCGAAAAACGAAATTTACAACTTTGGCCAGTGGGGGGGAGGCTTACGGAGAGGGGAGGCTGGTGGGAAGGGGTGGGAAGAGGAAACAAAGGAGGGGGCAAAAACGAAAGAAAATAAAGAAAATTATTATCTTGTTTCTGTTTCCTGGTCACTGGTTATTTTTGAGGTAGATTGTGTGTGTGTGTGTGTGTGTGTGTGTGTGTGTGTGTGTGTGTGTGTGTGTGTGTGTGTGTGTGTGTGTGTGTGTGTGTATACTGGGACTTGAACTCAAGGAGCTGACCTTTAGCTTTTTTTAGTCAAGGCTGACACTCTACAACTTGAACCAAACTTCCACTTCTGGAATTTGAACTGTTAATTGGAGATTAAAGTTTCACAGATTTTCCTACCTGGGGTAACTTAAATCCACTTTCCTCAGGTCAAATCCTTCTAAATAGCTAGAGTTATAGCTAGATGTGAGTCACTGGTAGTGCTTGGCCTAGCTTCTTTTTATTAAGAAGTTGAAATGTAAAAGAAATTTGCAATAGTAGAACAAAAGAAATCAATATAACTTACGCAGCTTCATTAAGTTTTAATAATTTGTCATATTTGATATGTACAGAACAACATTTTTGTAAATGCCCCTGAAATTTTGTTTTTATCTGGGTTTTTTCCTCATCATCAACTTGATTTTATAACTTTTAAACTAATAAATATTGATGAGAATATGCCCAGAGGGCATTATATTTTGTTGGCTTTCATTAGGAAATGGTGCAAGCTAACACATGTCATGATAAATTTTTGTACTGGAACCTCATGATACATTCACATTCTTAGTCAGAAGGCATCAGAGCCTGTTACGAATCATCTAAACCTGACAAAACCCAGACTGAGGTCGTGTGACCATTTTCCTCTATGTCATTGTCTTAGAGAGCAATTCTGAATCTCCAGTGACCTTGACAGAGTCCTCCTGGACCCTCTCAGAACACAGCCAAGATAATCATTCAAGCATGATGGGAGACTGGTGTCTGCTTCCTATGAGGAACAGCACAGGAACTGTTAGTTCCTTAAACTGTCCTCTGTACTGACGATTCCTCATTGAGCATGGAAACCTAAGAATTAAGGATACATTAAACTCTCTCTTCCTTCTGCAGGTTGTGGACCAGTTTTCCTTCTGCTGCTGTCATCTTCTGTGGAAAGAAATGATCTAGAAGCCATTTTGCTTATTCTAGGCCCTTAGTTTAAGTCTGGGATTTATATTTAGACAAAAAGATATGTAGTGATAAAAAAGTGAATTAATATTTTTTCTATTCTATTTATTACTCAAATATATTTTCAAATTATACCAATAATTCTTTTTTTGTGTGTGAAAATACCGTACAGAGGGGTTACAATTACATGGGCAATGTAATGAGTATATTTCTTATCAAGCACGGTAGCCTCCTCCTTTAATTCCCCTTGCCATCCCTTCCCATCTCCCACTCACTGCCCCTCCACCCAGCCAAAGTTGTAAAGTTCTCATTTCAACATAACTAATTCTACATCTCATTGTTGTAATGGGTCCACCTGTATCCCTATTTAAATGATTTGGTTTTTTTCCCTTCCCTTCCCCAAATTATACCAACATCAAATAGAATGAAAGTAGGGGTTCAAACGTGAGGGAGGAACATACGAAACAACAAATAAATCATGTTATAAATATGATAGAAACAATAGCAAGAAAGAAAAACCATTTGAACACTTATCTTGGGGTTCATTTCACCTAACATCAACTTATCTGAGCTATTGTGCTTGTCTCAGAAATATACTAGTTATTGCAAATAAGGGAAACCATGGGATCTAGGTTTCTTTGGGCCTGGCTTATTTCACTTAATATAATTTTGTTCAAGTCGTTTCATTTCCTAACAAATGGGGCAATGCCTTTCTTTCTGAAGGAGGCATAGAATTCTATTGTGTATATATACCATATTTTCTTGACCATTCATCTACTGTGGGCATCTTGGTTGGTTCCATTTCTTAGCTATGGTAAATAATGTTGCAATAAACATAGTTGTGTTGGTAGTTTTAGTATGGTCTTGTTTGTGGTCATTTCGTTAAGTGACTAAAAGTGGGATTGCTGGGTCTTAGGGGAGCTCTATGTGGAGTCTTTTGAGGAACCTCCATACTACTTTGCAAGATGGTTGAACAAGTTTACACTCCCACCAAAAATGCAGTAAGGTTCCCTTCTGTCCACATCCCCTCCAGCATCTGTTGTTATTAGAGTTCTTGATTATAGCCATTCTATCTGGAGTGAGGTGGTATCTCAATGTTGTTTTGACTTGCATTTCTTTTATGGCTAGGGAGGTTGAGCATTTCTTCATGTGTCTACTGGCCATCCTTCTTTCCTCTTCAGAGAAGTTTCTCTTTAAGAACTACACTGTAATTTTTTAGAAAAGCTAACTCACAGCCCAACAAAATAAGCACCCAGAATTGAGTATTCATATGTGGGAGTTGAATCAAGTGCTGAAAGGCACATTAATGAGCACATGAAGGGTGGAGAAATACAGTTATAAAATTAAATTCATAATTAAAATGAATGAATATGTCATTTTAAAATGCATTTAATTTTACATGCATTTAGTTTTATAACTAATCTTTACATGCCTCTTGCTTTTTGTACTTTTAGGTTATCTTTCAATCGCTCTTATGTAGGCAATGCATGGACCATGTCACTGGTACCTATCCCTCTTATGTTGCTGAGATTAATGGTATGAGTATTCATGCTTCACTTGTTTTTGAGATTGGTATGCATACATTTTTGGCGAGGCTATGTTCACATTGTGATGCCGCAGATCTCTGACTTCTAACAAATATTGATCATAGATGTGAGATAGCATATCAGGCAATTCAATGTCTTTTATCTCATTTTCAAGAAATAAAGTATGTTTTCAAAAATTACATTCAAAATGACAAACAGCAAAATAACTCCTTACATTATCTGATTAGTGAAACTATATTTTCACACTTACTTACCCTATATTTTAACAGGAACAAACCTATTTTAATATTTATGCCAGTGATTAAACTCAAATTGTAGGCATGCAACAGTGCCTGACATCTGTAATCGTAGTTATTTGAATGCTGAGACCTGAGCATAGTGGTTCAAACCCAGCCTGAGCAGGAAAGTCTGTGAGTCTTTTGTCACCAAATCATCACAGAAAAAAACAAAAATGTCACTGTCGCTCAAGTGCCTTGAGCCAAAGCATCCTAGTTCAAGCCAAAGTTCAAGCCATAGGAATGTCAAAAAAGAGATTAAAATCAAATTGCCTTCAATCACTCATTTAGACAATCTGTAGTGAGGGCAGGCTACTGGAGTTCACATCATTAACTGAAGAGATAGAATTTGAGATGATCACTGTTCAGCATCAGTCAGCAAGGAAAGTAATAAGATCTGAACATCGAAAACCAGGCATGTTGGAATGCACTTTTGATCCCTCAAATTCGCCGACAGAGGTGAGGAATTTAGACTCTGTTTGGCCCTCAGCAAAACTGATAACCTATGAGCAAAGTAAATCAAAAAAGGAATGTTGTTTAGCAAACAAAATAATTTCATAGTCATGTGCTAAAGAAGGAAAGGAAAAAGAACGAAGAAAGAGTAAAGAAAGGAGGGAGGGAGGAAAATAAGAGGGAGAGAAAAAAGAAAGGGAGAAAGCGAAGTATAAATAAAAATCTCAGCATGTGTTAGATGTTAATAATGACACTAAATCTTTTTAGCTATTATGCCATCATTTATTTATTTGGCAGAAACATTTTGTGTGAAGCCTACATAAACCCCAAACTGGACTTAGACATCTAATAGCTATCTCATTTTTATGTTTCCTGTTTGCAACACTGCTATTTTATCCTATTGATTAGTGTGAATTATATGACCAATATAAAATCACATTTGGAATAAAACAGTTACTAGGTGAGACCTTCCTGGATAAGGTTGTGTGGGGATCCTGGTGGGGCCCTGTCAGGTTCAAGGGAGAAGCTGGTACTTACAAAGGTTCTGTGGTGTAACTGGGCAGGGCTTTGAGGGTAGAGGTCAGTATGGGTAGGGCTATGAGACAGTAGGAGGGGACCGGAAAGACTATACTTGTTCGGGGTGGGGTTTCCAGGGGAACAGGGCATGGCTTTAGGAAGAAGGCCGACAGGTGGCCTGTTTTTCAGTATAAGAAGGCAGGGCAAAAGGGGAGCTTGTTATTTGTAGACAGGACTTTGAAATGGAAGAACAAGGCTACAGGGGAGGAGGGTTTCTGGTGGAGCACTGAGAGCCTTCACGGGATAGGCAGGGTGGGGTTTCCCGTGGAGCAGGGAGGGGAATTGAGGGAAGAGGCTGACAGAAGGCAGTGTTTCTGGTGGAGGAAGGCAGGGCTATCAGTGAGAGGCTTTTTGGGGGTGTGGCTTTGAGAGGGAAGGGCGGTGCTCAGAAGGAGTGGGCTAGTAAGGGGTAGGGTTTCTAGTAGAGCATGGTAGGACTTTGAGGCATGTGGTAAGGTGGAAGTGATGTTTCTATGGAGCAGGATGTGGTAGTAGTTGACAAGCCTTATTAGGAGGGCTTTGTGTAAACAGGGAGAGAATCCAATGGACTAGACTAGTGAGGATGAGGTTTTCAGTAAATCCAGCCACAACTTGCAGACAGGGAGTACAGTTGGGTGGGTATTTCAGTATTGCAAGGCAGTACCAAACCTACTGTGGCTGGGTTTCCAGTAGGGCAAGGCAACCTTAAAAGAAGGGAATAGGGAGGGACAGGGATTTCCAATTGAGCCTGACGAGGATTCCAGAGGGAAGCCAATTGGTGCAGTGGTTTCAGGTGGAGCAATTTGGGTGTTGAGAGATGGGATAGAGTGATGGGTGTTTTCTGATGGAGCAGGGCAGGGCTTGAAGCATTGGGGCAAGCTGGAGGTGGAGCTTTGGGAAGGAGTGGAAGGGTTTCAAGGGTACAGGATAATTATAGGCAGGACATCTGATAGAGCAGAGTGTGGATCCGAGGGAGGAGCCCAGAAGGCAGGTTTATCTGGGGAGCAAGGCAGGGCATAGAGGGAGTGGATGTGGGAGGTGGGGAGGCATGTGGTGGAGCAGGAGTTTTCCAGGGAGGTGGTGAGCTGTGCGAGAAACTTCAGGTTTAGCAAGGCAGAGTTTCAAGAGCAGGTATAGGGAGGTGGAACGTTTTTGGAGTAGCATGGTAGGCTTTGTGGGAGGAGGTAGGTTCAGTATTGGGCTTTGAGAAGTAGGATAGTAATAGAGGGGGTTTCTGATGAAACTGGGAGGAACTCTAGGGGGAAGCCTGGTTGGGGACAGGGTGTGAAAGGAAAAGAGGGGCTTGGAGGGACAATTATATGGGAGGGGCCGGACTGGGAGGGGCTAGGGTAGTTAGGGGGTTGTATCCAGTGGATAAGGGAGGGATTCTTGGTGAACTAAGGCAGTACATAAAGGGAGGAGATAGGGATGTGGACTGGTTTCTGGTAGTGCCGAACAGACTTCTAGGAAGGGGTGGAGTGGAAGAGGGATTTCCCTGTAGCAGAGCAGGACTTTCAGGAAGGGGTCAGGTTGCAGTCAGGGCTTTGAGAATTCATAGAAGGACTACCAGAGAGTAGGTTAGTTAAGGGTGGGCTTTCTAAGGAAGAAGATGACTGGAAGGGCGTTTCCAGTGGATCAAGTCAAGTTTCCTGGGAGGGGAGGATAGGAAACTGGTAATACATTGAAAGTGAAGAGAAGGGCGAGAAAAAAATAGTTAGTACTAATAAATGCAACATAAGACTACCATTTTCTGTCAGTGTAGAATTAAATTACTTTTATGTATGAGAGAGATACTGGATAAACTAACCAAGTAATTCCTTCCTAGTGAACTTTTTCTAATAAAACCACAGATCACATCAGGCTCAGGGGAACAAAGTAGATTAAGACATATGAAGCACTGGACTTGATTCCCCACCACCACCTTTGGAACACAAAAACTATAAACTGTCTCATTTAGTCATAATGGACACTCTATTGTCCTCAAATTATGAATTAACAGAATTTTTCCTCTGAATATTTTAGAAATACTAAAATCAATTAAATAATAATGATTTAACTTTATGCTTCTATATTGAACCTAAACTAAAACTAAATACTTAGCAAAATATAAAATATACAGAATGTTCAATCTTCCAGCATTAATTTTAATCTAAAAGAATTTAAAACTAGAAAATTGTCATATGGTGAGATTGCAGTATGGTTTTCTTTTCAATCATCCAAATGGTGACTTGAGCAATTATCATTGGATGCACCAATACTTAAAACGTATCCAAGAATATAAAGCACTACTATGCAGACCCTGAAGAAACTCAGAGGGCACCATAAAATGATTTTGGAATAAAATTAATGACTGCTTCCACTAGGAATTGATCTTCATGAGGCCCACAAATATTTTCCAGAAGAAAGGTCTATATTGAAAAATAATGGAAAGAAATCAGGCAAGCAGACCATGATGTAAAGATTATCCAATGAACAACATCTACTGAGGCATGATTGAGACCCTTCATTTACCTAGGGTACAGTACTGAGCTATGTTCTTCCCTGAAGGCAAATAACAGGCAAAGCAGCGAAAATACAGTAATCATTATCAAGATATTAAATGTACAGAATGAACTCAATGAATGTATTGCTAGAAAGTAAAGATATATTTATGAAATAAAGACTAAATTTAATATTCCCAATATCTGGCCCTCTGCTCTGAGAGGGGTACAGGCCAAGTCACAAGGAGAATGGAGTGAAGTAAAATAGTATATATCAGTAGTTCCCAAATACAGTGATGAAAGCAACAGGGGAGAAAATCAACATGACCATCATAGGATTTACAACAATGAAAATCAAAGGAGAATTACAAAGGATGCCCTTGCATATTTGGCAGAACAGTGAACTCATATATGGTCAGAAAAGTGTCTGGCAGTGACTTCTAAAACATGTGGAGTGATTACAGGAAACTACCTGGTACCCACATAGTGCCACAAGAAGAGATGAACTTATGAATTACAGGATATTGAATAATCATAAAGGTCTTGCTTCAGTAGTACAGAGATAAACTTTAATAAACTGTTGTGAAAAAACTAACACATTATAAACCAAGACAAGGAAAATTATATGTATATATATATATGACTCTACTGTGTGAAACAATAGAATTCAAGAAATCAAATTAAGTAATGTACATACCAAGTAATAAAAGTAATGCAGAAGAATAGCATAATTAAGGTAATCTTTCAACAATACGTATTTTATTTGAAGAGTGCTGTTTATGAATAATTTGTTTTCCTTACAGATTTTGAATGAACAAAAACAACAGCAAGAAACAAAACAAAACAAAAACACTTGATAATAAAGGTGGATGCCAGTATCCCATCAATATTCCTATATAAACAGGAGGCTAAGATTGAAAGATCAAGGTTCACAGCCTTTTGCAGTAGCAATCCATGAAACATTTATGTTCACTTGTGCAGACAAAGGCAGAGTGAAACCTTGGCTCAAATAGTATAGCTTCAGTCATGAGTGAAAAAAACAAGCAAGAGTTTGAGGTTTGGAGTCTAATCTCATTACTACACACACACACACACACACACACACACACACACACACACACACACACACAGATTTGAGGCTTGGAGTCTCTCTTTACTACAGAGAATAGAGGGAGGGGGAAGGAGAGAGAGAAGGAAAGGAAGTGGGAGAGGGAGAGAGAGGCAGAGGGAGAGAAAGGGAATATTAAGCTTATAAAGTGAATCTATTCTATAAAAATATCATTTTCAAAATAATACATCTGTAAGAATACATGTGAGGATTTCTACAGTTGAGTCATGAGACCTGGAAAGGGATAAGAGATCGAAAAGCCATCTCAAACAGCACTCAGAAGAATGAAAGCTATGCCCTGGAAGGGTCAAACAGTCAAGTGAAGACAGACACATAATTTTTTGCCTTAAATTTATTTAAGTTAGAGCTGTTAGGACACTAAAATATTAAGGCCTTGGAGATAATATTGTTGTCTGTGTTACGGTTGATATGATTATTGCTCCCTTCTGCACCCTAACAGTAAGGGAGTTACATACACAGTGACAACTATGTATACAAACAATACCTCATGTTAATGACTAGATTATGCCATAGTTTGTGCACATACCTGTAACCACTGACCAAAACCCTGTAATAAAATGAATATAAAGCATATTAAGAAGGATTTTGGGATCCAGAACAATGAGCCTTCTGATCCCCAGGTGTCTTCTTTCCTATCCCTCTCTGTGATTTCTCAGTTCTTTGTCCAGGTATCCCATCATCTGTGCTGTTCTATTGTTGCAGTTAGTGACAGTACTGATATTCAGAACACCTCAAAACAAACTGTGGAAACACACTTTCCCAACTTTTCTTTTTCCAAAGAAGATCCTCAACAGTAATGATATGAACACCTCTAAACAAACTGTTGATACACTTTTTCCCAAAGAAGATACATAAAATTATATGAGCATCTGGAAAGACACCAAAGCAGTCATCCTGTGATACACTAGCAAGGAAGTACATTTCTGGAGTATTGTTACTTCTGCTAATATAAGAGATGGATAAGTGTCCCTTTTATACATTTGGTATGTGGTTTTGCATAAATTTTCACAAACATATATACATTGTGAAATAATATGATTTATTTCATAGGTCACAAACTGACTGGAGTGAATGACCCTAAAGTCTTATTTCAGTTGCCTGAATCAGACTTAGATTAATCTGAATTGGTTAATTATTAATATTTCTCCATGAAACTCAACAACATAGAATGAAGTTTGAGGGTCGGGTCATCCCATACCTCTAAGGTTTTTATGTGTATTAGAGTAATACACACCTACCCTGCTCACTGCTCACACTCATTGCACACAGAAGTGTTATAATTGTCTTCAGATCAGAAATATGCTAGAGCCTAAAGTAAAATGAGATGAGCTGTACATTCTCAATGCAAGAGGGAGGATCACCCCTGCAATTTTTCTCAGTGGAGAATACTTCCTATACCTTTTACTGACTTAGCTTTGACTCTGTACACTACCATTATTAGGGAGGGTCACACTGAATATGCAGCAACAATACTGCAGCAACCTTAGCTGCCTTTGAATTGTACCTCCAATGTTGAGATCAAGGTCAATCCTGCAATTTAATCACATATTTAATGACATCTGATCATTTCAAGCCCTGGTTTAAAATCCAGCTATCAATGCTCTTACCAGTGTGAAAGGTCTCACTCATTTAGGTTTTTTGTTTATCTTCCTGTATTTCAGATACTGATTAGATGTTGGTTTTTGAGATCGAGCTTTTAGTTTGCATTTGATTTTTGGAGGTGTTAGTGATTCCAGTTGAACTGCATATATTGTAATGTAAATAATTTGATGTTTTGACATATGAATTTAATTTTGGCAATTGAGGAAGTGAATACACATCGCTCACAAAAGTTTCTTTATATGTGTTAGTATTGCTTTATTGTGAACTTCCTTAAAAGCAGTCATAGCAGCACATATCCTTAATCCCATCTCTTCTGTCACTGAGACAAGGCTTGAAACGTCTAGATCATTTGTCACTTCATAGTGAGAACCTTTCTACAAAGAAGGGGGAGAGAATAGCAAAAAGAGCAAATTAACCTACCATCAGTTTTGTTATATATTCCTTACACTTTGTCATTAAGACCACCATAATAGTACTTTTTATTATTCCTTACAATGCTCTTTCCCTGTTCTGAGCTATCCTTTATGGGTCTAAAAGAAATTAGAAATATACTTCAGGAAAGTATTAAGCATATAATATGCAATGTTTGCCTAAATTGTCTTGTTATTGGAAAGACACTTGTATTTTTTTATTCTGGTAACAAAGATTATAAACTAAGTTACAATTGTATTCCAGATGGAACACAGACTAGAAACATGAAGGGCAGCACTAAAGAATGCTACTGGTACCACTAATATAGTAAATAAATTTAGGCAAAACTCCTTTAGAATAAAAGCCACAGGACAGCCCCAACATTACTTTCATTGTTTCATGTGAAGAATAGAACATTTTTTTTAGTAAAGACAAATTTTCACAGATATTACCGTCAATTGGGTAAATATTTCTGAAGGCCTTCAGAAAGAATGCTGTGACCATGGTGAGAGAAGCAGATTTATCTGGGACTTATTCAAAACACCATTCCAAGCACTGCACCTGCACTAGAGTAGTTTTAGTGCTCATGACAGTTCTGCAATTTAGGAAAGGAATTCAATATATCACTCAAAAAGACCTAGCCAACAAGGCCAAGCAAATTTCCCAAGTACCTAAGACTGACCATAATTCAAATCCAATTTTCCACAAGGCATATCTGAGGCAATTTTGTAAATGTCACATTCATTACCTTTTAAGAACTATGGAGTAGATGAAGCCACATTATCTTCTTCATTATGGTTATAATGGCAACAAAATTGCTACAGAATATAAATATTTTTAAATGAAAAGGGTATGGGTAATGACTTTGTATCAAATGATCTTTGTATCAAATAAAGATCGGTTTAATTTCTAAAGATATAGCTGAATGAACATCATACAGCTTTCAATGTTTGTGGAAGTAATTGGTGTAATAGTTTAAGGAGTAACAAATCCATGTCAACGACACCTATGCTTATGAACACAGGCTTTTATCATTAAGTACCTTGAATGCACATGGAATAGTTTGTTAGTGATATATAATCCAAAAGGAATATTTTTTGTGAATATGTACTTTGTTGTACTAAAAAAATCTATTCACTGTTCTAAAACATGTATTAATTTAATGGATAGTATTGTTATTACTATAATGTATGTATAATATATGTAATGTTATTATAATATATAAATGATATATGTATAGTATAATTACTGATATTCTATTACTACTATAAATTATATATGTATAAAATTTGTTTTATTATTATACTGTGAAGGATACAAGGAATGACTTTATTTAAATAAACATATTTGTATGTTTTAGGTGCATAAGTTATTTTTGTGCCAGTACTGAGGTTTGAACTATGGCCTGGTGTTTTCCTTGAGCCTTTTGCTCAGTGCTAGCAGTTTACAACTTGAACCCCAGGAAAACTTCATACTTTTTTCTTGGCTAATTGTCTGTATGAGTCTCAGAGTTATTTTCTGTTTGGGCTAGCTTCAAACAGCTATCTTCAGATCTCGACCTACTAAGTAGCTGTGATTATCCGTGGCATGTTCTTAAGTCATTATTATTGAGTGTTCAATAATATTTTGATATTTCATGTCTAAACCAATTCAGAATAAACAACTACTTATTGGGTAAAACTTTATTTTGGAACAGAAACTGTAAGGACTTACTTTAAAATCAGTTTTCAAAGGTATTGCTAGTATAATTCTTTGTCTTACAAGCAGAAAAATTACATAAACATCTCTATCTTAACCGTCTCATTTTCAACAGTATACAAACTACAATATAAACATTCATCTTCCAGAAATCACACCTCTCTAATTACATATTCACCTTTGATTATTCTCCACATGATTATGAACATCCTCTAAGATAGGCTAAACTTATCCACTAGAGTCAGCCTACCACAGCAAACACATTGTAGTACTTACTGAATAAATTTGCTTGTCCTCATCCTTATCAGATTTGCAGCTACTTCAGTAAAGAGTATTTTCTGCTGTTTTGCTTGTAGAAAACATCATCCTGTTCTATTTCCCAGCAAAGAAACTGTGGTTGGCAGGCTTGAGAACTGTTAGATTCAGAGGTTCTTTAGTTTTGAATTTTTCCTTTTCTTTCTTGGTAGGTAAGTTGGAATAAGAAAAAAAATTAAGCAGTGTAATTTAGTTTAAATGAAAAGACATTTATTTGAAAATGTATATGTCTGAGTCAAGCAGAAAAGTTCAGATAAGTTGATGTTAGGAAAATGAACCCTAAGATATGTATTCAAATGTTTTTTTCTTTCAGGTGATTGTTTCTAACACATTTATAAGATTATTTTTTTCTTGCTTTGTATGTCCCTCCCTCATGGTATAACCCCTGCTTTCACTGTATTTGAGGTTGGTATAATTTGTGGAGGGGAAGGGAAAAAACAAATCGTTTAAATAGGTATACAGGTGGATTCATTGCAACAATGAGATGTACAAGTAGTTATGTGGAAAAACGAACTTTACAACTTTGATGGGTGGGGAGACTAGGATTGGGGGAGGGGTGAGGGGAGGATGGGAAGGGATGGGAAAGGGAAACAAAGGAGGAGGCTACAATGCATGATTGGAAATGTACTTATTATCTTGCCCATGTAATTGTAACACCCTCTGTACAGTATTTTCACAATAAAAATGAAAAAGAAAGAAAAGAAAGAAAATACTACAAGTTATTGTTATTTAAATTAATTTTTAATTCAAATAGAATAGGGTTGGTTTTAGTGGTGCTTGACTTACTATTTAGAAGGCTGAAAGTTGAGGATCATAGTTTCAAGACAGACACGCTAAAATGGACCATGGTACTCACAGACAAGGTGAAATGGACTATGGTACCCTTACCTTCAACTAAGAACCAAAAAGCTAAAGGTGGATCTTTGGCTCAAATGGAGGAATGCCAACCTTGAGCAAAAAAGAAAAGCAAAAGGACCTGAAATTAAGTCCTAGCACTAGCACATAGATAATATATATATATATATATATATATATATATACATATATATATATGTACACACACTATATGTATATATATATGTATGTCAATATGTAAATTATATATGTATATGTATGTATATATAATTATATAATAAATTATTTGCAAGTGTCAACTATATACAAGCAAGCATTTAGTCTTGCTCTTAAAAACAGAATCATACACAATTATGAATCCCTGTGATTTATAGGAGCCAACATATATAGAAATGTAAATGACTAGATTAGGAAATTAATAGAATGATTTTTGTTATAGAATAGACTGTATGCACAAGATTAGGCAAATGATACTAAGTCTTTTTCCAAGAAATCGCATTTAGATATGGACTATGCCACTCAGTAAACAGGTTGATCAGGAAAATATGATAGCTATATGCATATAAATATGCATATGTGTGTATAAACATGCACAGTGGAATTTTATTTATCCATTATAAAGAATGATAATACATCATTTGCAAAGAAAGGAAAGAAATTGGGGGAAATCATGTTAAGTGAAATATGGGAAGAAAGTCAAACCCAGGGAGATATGCTTTCTGTTATATAGGAAGGTAGACATGATCAGGATCAATACAATATGCACACTTTGGGGTGGAATCCAAGTATACACCTAGTTATGAACTGAAATATGGTTGGTTCAGAGAAGAATTTAAATAATGTAATTCCTTAGACTAGCTAACTAACCTTCCAACAAAATAAACACCAGGAATCAAGTACTCAGTGGTAGGGCTGGGATCAAGGTAGGGAGAAATAGATATATGAAGCAATAAAGTGGGGATAAATGCAATGATCTAACTTAATGCATATCCCATAAAATGAAGAAATTGAGGAAAAGTTGGTAGTGAGAGCATTGGGGAAAATTATGAAAGAGGTGACATTGATCAAGATCCAGTGTACTCATGTACTCATGTATTGAATGTCAACTCCTATGTACATGTTGAAATCAAAATAAACTTTAAAAGCCAAATATTCGGTATGCTTATGGAAATATTACAGTGATGGTGGTTCTCTGAATAAATAACCAAGAACGAAGAGTTCAAGAAAGTAAGTAGCAGAAAGGAAATCATGTTCAGCTGGGGAAGAAGTTTAAGATGGGTCAGATTAATGAAAACAGGAAGGGATAGCAAATACAATCATAATATTAATGATACATATGTAAAAATGGAACCAGGTAACTTGGAGGATGGGTAGTGTTGGGAAAGATGGGGTAGATCAATGTAACACTAATCAAGATGCATTATACTAATAAACTCATTGAATTGAAACCTCTTTGCACAACAACTTTATGATAAATACAAATGACTGAAAACAAACACAAGAATTGAATTTGTATTCCATTTCTTATAGCACAAGTAATATATAGTAAGCTATAATTTGGACAAAATACAAAATTAATAAACTACATGACAAAATAGGAAACTGGAAATATGGGTAACATTGCCTTTGGAAATATACATGCCTTATACATTTCAAAAATATCAATATTCTGATTACTTCGATTTTCTTTTGAAAATAAAGTGATCTATAAACTTTGACACACTATTATCATAATGTTTAATGATACATAATTTAGCTAGATTTCCTAAGAAAACCATTTTTATTTATCTTATATTATAAAATATAAGGACTGTTATGACACCACTATACTGTAACACAGATACTGAAGGTTCGCTCTTAAATCGCTCCACAGGAGACTGTTACATATAAGCTGCTACAAGTTTCAAAATCCCAAATATAAGTTAAATTACTTAGAAGGAAATGGTAGGAGGACAATTATTATCGTTCACAATCAATATCATCCTTGGACATCCTGAAAGAGAGTAAGTCAGAGACAAATGTGTTTGTTTCACCAGGCCTCTACTTCCAAACTAGAAGTGTTGGAAAGACCCATCATGGCAACCTACTACTAAAAGCCAGACCACTAGATAGTCAGATCCTCTAAGACTCCTACATGGAAGACTATCTCTGACCCGCATGCTCTTCTTTTCACCAAAGAAACAGTGCATTTAGTAATTTATGTTTTTTGAATTTAGATAATGAATGAACATTTTTCATACAAATCAAGTTTGAAATACCTTTGATCTATTTTCCCATGCTTAAAACTAGCAATACAATAAATAATAGTAGCCACAACTTGGAACTTTTCTGCATCAATGGAAAAACAATCTTGAAAAAATGGATTCTGGGAAGAACCGATTAAATCCAGGGATACATCTATTTTACACACAATTGTTCAAGTGGAAGGAAGGCCAACATAGTTTCATTAAAGTAAGAATTAGTCAAAGGTCTGCACATCCACACTTAAAAAATATTATATTTGTTTTAAACTTGCTGATTGTACTCTAGGTAGACTTTGTAGACTTGGTTATAGTTGACAGACAAAATCTACTTGAGTGAGACATAGGAACCTTAAGCAAGACTTCCTGATAAAGCACATGGTGAGTTAGAAGAGGAAACCATAGTCAAAAAATGAAACTTACTTTTTGTTGGTCACAGCGCATGAACTCAGGGACTGAGTACTGTCCTTCAGCTCTTTGGTTCAAAGCTAGCCCTCTCCAACTTTGGTACAGAGTACCACTTCTGATTTTTTGTTGGGTAACTAGAGAGAAATCTCATAGACCTTCTTCTCAGGCTAGCTTAGAACCCCCATCCTCAGATCTCTGTCTCCTGCATATGTAGGATTGTAGTTATAAGCCATCAGTATCCACCACCCCCAAACGGAAACGTTTGAGATTCTAATAAATTCAATTTTCAGTGGAAACCTCAAAAAGTATGGCAAGGAAAGACCTCCTAGAATTGTTCTTGCTACTAAAGAATTGAAGCTACAGAGTGAGCAACCAGGAAGTTGTCTGTTAATATAGATGCAAGTCTAGAAGGGTGCCATTAATTTCAGTTATTTTTTTCAATATGATGATCTTCAGTACAAACCAGAACTTGTTGTCACAATGCATCTACCTCTTGGCATGAGCTGAGCCTGGACCTATTCTACCTCAAATGCAAGAGATGCAAAAGAATAGCTCACAGTTTTGGAATGAGTTTCATCAATGTACACCAAATATGCATATACTTCAGTCGAATTGACCATGCAGATGAATCTGTTTTTCTAACCTTCTTCCATCTTCTATCATTCAACAGCTTTTGATGAATCTCATTTTGTACCTCTTTATTCAACTTCTCAAGATAATTTCTTATTAAGCTTCTAAAATTGTCTTTTCCCCCAATTGTTGCCTTCTTAACATTGCCTCAAATTATAAACTATATATGATTGTCCTGTATGTGTTCACTGATATATTTAAATTTTGGTATACCATCCACATATTATAGGATATCTTTAACCTGCTATAACTGCTCTGAAAATCATTATGGAGGTTCCTCACCAAAGCAAAAACACAATGCCATAAAACCAAGTGAAATTAGGATTGTGTATATCCAAAAATATTTTTGAAATGAAATAGTAGAAGCATTCACTTCTCTTATATCCCAGTATATGTTTATAGCTATGAATATTACATTTTCTTTATTCCCTCTTTCTGGTACACCTAGGTGGACTGCAGAGATTGATTGTTATGAATGTTCCTGCCATGAACATGGATATTCATGTTGAATCATATTCCTTCAATATGTATCCAAGTTGTTGTAAAGGTCATTAAAATATGTGTCTTTTTTGGCATTGTGTAAACTTCCATTCTGAGCTGCTTATGGGTTGCACTAGTTTATAATGCCACACAACTAAATATTCCTGATTTATTTCAACCTCTCCAGCATTTGTTTTTATTTGTTTGAGTTGTGATAAGTATTCTGATGTGTAATATGGAATCTCAGTGACTTTTTGATACATATTTCCTTTGTGGATAAGAATTTCAAATATTTCATTTATTTATTAAACATTTACATTTGTAATACATTCCTAATCAGTGACTTTCTTTTTTTTTTGTTATTTGATCAATTTTTAAGTTTTAGAATTTGTGATTTTTTTCCCATTCCAACTATTCACCTTAGTAAAAAAAAATTATCACTACAGTGCACAATTCACTAAAATCAAGCGATTGTACATTTATAACACTGTTTTTTTTTTACAACCAGGCAATTATTTCAATAAAGACGCCCAACTTCTTTCACTAGAAAGATAGATTGAAAGGATAGTATCTCATATTAGCCCTAAGCTAATCTCAGAATTACCAGTCACAGGGATGGCCCCAAGAGTTGGGCTAAGTAAAATGCACTTACACAGTAAAAACAGCATTTCAAGTGATCAAAGGGCTTCATAAATTTTTTAAAAGGCACCACCTTCAACAAGCAAATGGTGCAGTTCACAAGCAGACCATAGGAATCTGAACATCCAAAAGATCAAAGGATAAAAGTATACAGAAGGGGGGCTGAGAAGGTGGCTCAGTGGTAGAGCGCTTGCCTTGCATGCCTGAGGCCCTGGGTTCGATTCCTCAGCACCACATAAGAAAAAAGAAAAAAGCCGGAAGTGGCGCTGTGGCTCAAGTGGTAGAGGGCTAGCCTTGAGCTGAAGACCTGTGGGACAGTGCCCAGGCCCAGAGTTCAGGCCCCACAACCGGACCCAAAAAAAAAAAAATTATAAAGAAAGACAACTTT
The DNA here is from genome assembly GCF_024711535.1 of Dipodomys merriami. Lineage (NCBI taxonomy): Eukaryota > Metazoa > Chordata > Mammalia > Rodentia > Heteromyidae > Dipodomys > Dipodomys merriami. Next base: position 653,213 of record NW_027206035.1, on the reverse strand, counting down.
AGAACGTTGACTCAGAATTGGGGGGGGGGGACAACCACTAGATACCAAAACTCAATGCTGAAGGGAAGAAGTGTTTTACCCCAAACCTCAGCTGTGTTTGATTCTCTCACATTACACAGACACAGACACACACACACACACACACACACACACACACACACACACACACACACACACACACACACACACCTCGTGTACACAAAGAACCCTAGGGGCAGTTGTTTCTGGGACAGTGAAGCTTTTTTATTCTTCCTTTTAGATAATCAAATGTGATGTTGTGGTTGGCTTCACAGCCACCCCACACCTGAGCAGGAGGGAAAGGATTCCTGAGACTGCAGGATGGCCTTGTGTACCCCTGGCTTCCTGTGTAAGATTGTAGTTCGTGGACCCCTAGGCCAAGCTGAACAGCGGGTACAGTTTGGCTGGAGGATGGCACCCCAGAGCTCTGCATGTATGCATGGGAAGCCCTGTGAGCATGTCTGGGATGGCCTTTCAGCAGTGTGGAGAAGTTGACACCTGTAGTTGGACATGGCAGCAGGCAGGAGAATAGCAGGAATCCTAAAGACAGGAGAGGCACAGGAGTGAATGCGCTTTTCCATGGAGAAACCTAGACTACACGAATGAAGTTCCCAGCCCACACAAGACGGCCACCGCTCAGGTCCCCAGATGCCCTATCTGGTCTTGTCCACAAAGTCTGGTCCTGATCTAGAGCTGGAACCTCCCCGGCTGTCCTGGGCTCAGTGCCGCAGGAGCAGTGAACTCCAGATGTGCTTCCTACGCCCAGTCATTGCAACTCAATGATTATATTCACAATTCTTCTTTCCCTGGTATCCTAGTTTCTGCTACTCTGTTCTATTACCCATAATTCATAGTACCATGGCTCCCGCCACCTGATTCCCTGACACCCCTGACACTGATACTCCATTCCCTAAGTAAAAAAGGGCAGAGTGGGCACAGCCAGTCGACTTTGGTACTCCTGGCATCTTGCAGGCACATTGGGACCAATTATTCCTCAGGTATTTAACATGAGCTACTAACTGCAGGTGGAAAGGGAAAAGGTTATACGGAGGTGACTAAAATGTAGAGTCATCAACATATCATCGGTTGCTAGGAAAAGAAGGCCTTAAGGTAAAAGTTAATGAGAAGAGAAAATTTTACAAAGAATATTGGGGATGATGAAATAGGTTTAGCTTAGTCTCATACTAGTGATCTGATTTATTTTATGACACAGATATGTAACTTTTGCATTTTAAAAATTGATGAAGATGCATATATGTGGTACTTATATTAATTTATGGAATAGTTGCATATAATTAATGCTATTCAATATTTTATGTTCTATGATAGTTAACTCATGAGTCTACCATTGTCAATATGAATTGAGCTATTAACAAATGGAATTTCACTGTCAAATACTACAAGGAGATTACTGGTGCTAGTACCGAAATGAAAGCTAGTAAAACTGAATAAAGCTACAAGTTTGAAAGGAGGGGGTAGTGTTAAGGACTTCTTCACCATGGAATCTGGGAAGACTAGAATGTGTTTTCTTGAAATACTTGTTTTTTTAACCTTGTTAGAAATCAGAACATTATTATTTATTATTGCTTTTTGGGACCTTTTTAGTGAATGGTTTACAAAAAATTATCAACATGAATTTGAAAATTCACTGATGTGAATTATCAGATGAACATTATATGCAAAGCTGCCCTGAGATGCAGGCAAGCTGGATTCCTTTTCTATTAAATTAATGAAATAAGCTTAGTTTTGAATGGATGGACAGTCCATGACATTTGTTCCCAAACAAGAAAAGATACAGGAGAAAATAAAAGAGAAAGGAGACCCAAGCCTCCTGAAATTAGCGGAAATATATAGAAATATAATTTAAAAAATCATGGTTCAAAGTAAACCATGGCAGGAAAATCTGTGAGACTCTTATCTCCAATTAACCACCAGAAAGGAGGAAGTGTTGCTGTGGCTCAAGTGGTAGATGCTTCCGCTTGATCTGAGGAGTTCAGCAACATGTTAACACTCAGGCACAGAGTTCAAGCCCCACAAATGACAAAAAGGAATTTTAAAAAATTAAAGCATCAAACAACCTGAAGATGTTGTCCAGAGTAAAGAGTGTGGCCTTATGCATTTACATGACTTAGTCACTTGCAACCTAATTTATCAGGTGAGGGTTGGTGATTTGTGTGAGTGCCAAAACCTGTAAAACTATTTTGCACTTTACCAAGGAAGGAGGGATTGGAGGAAGGGGAAAGGTGTTTGGCGGTCATTCCTTTTGGTTCAGTGGTTGTTTTCTGGAGTCAAATTCAGAGAAATTTCCCTGCTAATCCTATTTGCATGGGGAACTAAGGAGCTATGCCCTGGAAGTGGACTTTGTCCTGTCCTTCGCCTGGTTCCAACTCCCACTGGGTAATCGAAGTCCCTCTTCAGGACCAAGATGCTTTGTAGACAACTTATCCACCGGGCAGGTGGACCTAACCACAGCCAGAAAGGCAAAATGTGCCATATCAAGGGCAACACATGAGATCAACACATGAGACCAGAGATTTTTTGTCATTCTCATTTTGTATTACCACTTTGATTCTACAAAATAATGTGTTGATTTTAACACCTCTCACCTCTCCCCCCGCATTGGTAAAGCTCACAAAAATCCTTCTTCTAGCTCCCAGGACACTTAACTCTTAGGTTTGTCCAATCGTTTCCATGATAGAGAATGACTTAATTGTATTTTGAACACATAAAGCATGCATATAAAACTAGCACATTTTGATCTTAGGAGAAAATAGCCTGTTCCCCTCACAAATTTATTGACTGTTAGGCAGTTTTAGAGGGGAATCTGTTTTCCTTTTTAGATAAAAGGCTTGTAGGAAACTATGTTCATAATCTGGCTGCTCCTCCCCACACTTCAACACCTAAAATACAAATTTCACAAGAATTTACAAGAAAGAATACAAAAACCAAACACTGGGAATGCTCAGAAACAGAATGTTTTCAAAACCCAGAATATAACTTTGTTGTCTGAGGGAGGGGCTCTCTTTATATCAATTAACCAACACAAAAGAGGAGCCATTAGTACCTGACATGAGTGTCAATGGTTGCTATTCCAAGGACAAGGAGCTGGACAGACTGATCCGGTGGGAGGTTGCAGGGAAGAAATCTTCCACAGTGACTTGGGTACACAAGTTGGAGTTACCACCTCTGTGCCTGTCTTTCTTCTTGCAGCACAACAGAGTTTTCCCCTGCTCCAAGAAGGCTATCTATGTACAAGCAGATCTAGAGAAAGGCTTTGGTTCAGTAGGCCCCATCATGCAATGCATGATGACCCTTCCCAAGGAAGGGTCATTCAAGCCCTGGGCCTACAGGCCGGTGCTAGAGTACTTCAGTGGGCACCGTGCCATGTACGCCTATGCCCAGGTAGAGCTTCCAGTGACTGCAGCTGGCTCTGTGCTGTGGCACCATCCTAGCCCACCAGCATGTCTTCTTCTCCCACAGTCCCCTGGTATTGCAGAAGGTGGGCGAGCTGCAGTTAGGCTTCTACTTCACCAGAGGCCCCAGCATGCCTAGTGGGCATGAAGAGGCTGCCATCTAAACTACTAATTTTATGGAGCAGTTGTAAATAAGGTTATACACATTAGTGTATGCACAATGTTATATCCTGAGTCTGTAGTTTCCAAAGGACATTGAACTCTATACTAGCAAAAATAGGTTTTATTGTTTGTATTTATAAGGCCATAATGGCAAACTGAAATAAAAGTACAATAATGTTGTTATCCAAAAACGCAGTATTAAATATCAGAATTTGAAAAAAGTTGCATGTAAGTAGTGCAAATGTAGTTATACTAGAATGATAAAATATGCACAAAGTATATTACTTTAGTTACATTCAAAAATAAAAAATAAGGAATTACAGAAAGAATACCAACTGTATACAAAATATTAACATGGTTTTAAAGGTTGAAATAATATAGTTAATATATATTGTTGTAATAAAACATAATATTTCTATGTTCTGGTTCTGTTTATATCACTGAAGGAAAACATTAGAAAATAGAAAGTATATGTGGCACATATTACTTCTGGTCCCAAGAAGGGGAGTGGAACTTCTGAATGTGTGTCCTTGGAAGGTCCCCATGACCAGCCCACGAAGACCCATCAGAGGTCCGTGTGGTGACCTTGCAGGGGCTCCAGGGTACCACAAGGATACTGCATTGTATCTCTAAAGCCTTCACCTTTGTACTACACTGAGATTTAGGGAGTAAGAGGGTAATGGGGCTTAGAAAAAGAGTTGTGGTATTCTAAGAGAATATCTAAAACACCCGTCCACAAATCCACATTTTCAGTAAGGTACCTTTCTACCTGAATATAGGAAAAAAACAGTGAACCAAAGAAAGTGGGCCCTAGAACTAAGCAAAAGTTACTAACCAGATATGACTGAGGCAAGCAAATTTCACCTAACACATAAATATGCAAAATCTGCACTGTTTATACGAATACACTTGGAAACAAAATGCAATAGAAGATAGATACCTTGTATTAATACTTACTCAGCTAGGCCACGGTGGCTCATAACTACAGTCCTATATAGGAAAATTGAGCTTTTGTGAATAACAAGTATACGAGATTCCATTTCACAAATAACCAGGAAAAGATTAGCTGGGCCGGCACTGGTGATACATACCCGTAATCCTACTTACTCAGGAGGCTGAGATCTGAGGATCGTGGTTCAAAGCCAGCCCAGGGAGGAACGTATGTTAGACTCATCTCCAAATAACCAGTAAAAAAACCGGAAGTGGCACTGTGGCTCAAGTGGTAGAGCACTCGCCTTGACTTGAAGAGCTCAGGAACAGCGCCTAGGCCCAGAGGTCAAGCCCCATGATCAACAAAAAGCTAGGTTGGAAGCACGACTTAAGTGGTAGAGTGACAAGCAAGCAAGCTGAATCCTTGAGTTCAAACCCTCGTACAAGCTAACAAGGAAGGAAACATATTCCCAACATTTTCTTTTCATGAAGGGAAGGAATGAGGTGGTTGTTCCATCAATCTTATCTAGGGAAATCATCAGTGATCCTTCTGGCAATCCCCAAGATGACAGAACCGATATCTTCTCTTTTTAAGAGAAGTTCTCTCTCTCTCTCTCTCTCTCTCTCTCTCTCTCTCTCTCTCTCTCTCTCTCTCTCTCTCTCTCTCTCTCTCTCTCTCTCTCTCTCTCTCTCTCTCTCTCTCTCTCTCTCTCTCTTTTTCTCTCTCTCTCTGTGTGTGTCCATTGTGGGCTTGAATTCAGAGGCTGGGAGCTGACCCTGAGTACTTTTGCTCAAACTAGCGCTCTACCAATTTGAACCAAATTGCCACATTCAGTTCTGGTGGTTACTTCAAGATAAGCATCTCATGGACTTTTCCTGCCTGGGCTTGTCTTTGAATCTCAATCCTCAGATCTCAGCCTCCTGAGGAGCTAGGATTATAGCCCTGAGCAACCTGTGCCCAGCTAAGGGAAGTCCCTAACAGGATGATCATCTGAATGCCAATGAACGATTCCTACCATTCTCTGTCTGATGTACTGTTAGACTCAAATTTTGTCTGAGTACTTACTAATAAGTTGTTTAACCCCTGTGCTTCCATGTAAGAAAGTTAACAGTTAACTGCTCAGAGCAACCCAGAGTTCAGTGAATTAATACACAGAAGTTCTATAAAGAGAAGATGTTGGCACACAGTAATACTTAGGAAATGTTATTTTTTATAACAAAATACAAGTAGTGACAGTTATCCTCACATATTATTGAACATATGGGACAAGGAACATTTCAACTTCCTCGAAGGAAGCAACATCAAAAAAGAAGAGCAACTGTGATTGTCAGTAAAAAGAAAACAGTATCCATCTAGAATTTATATAACTGAGAAGTGCACATTATATATTATTGAAAGCAGCAATGTTAATCAGTATTAGGCAAGACTGAGATCAGCCAGTGTCACTGTCATTTGATATAGTTTTTCCAACTTTCAAAAGCTTGACAAGGGAGTACAGAATCAAGGATTTCTCAGCATGGTTGTCCAACATGGCTGCTCTATAGGGCAGCACCAGGAGTTCAACTAGATGCTTAGTAACAGCTATAGTCAGCAGAGATTTGTTGACTAGACCTCATGGAGATTGCCATCTCTCAGATAGATCACACAATCATTAGTCTTTTATGAATGCTACAGTATCTACATAAATATGAAGGTTAGGATGATGTTATAATTCATTCTGTTACTCACCCTTATATCACCCAACTATATATAAATGTTCATTGGTTCAGAAAGAATATTATGTGTTCCCAGAGGTATCCAGTTCACATAATTTCCCAACATTCATATAAATTTATATCTCTTTAGACAACTCATGGCTTAATTCATCATATTAAATATTAATCCTATTTTTCCAACATATTTTGTAGTTTTTGTTAAGAAAAATAGAAAAAGAGATAGGAGCAGGTTGGACTCTCCATCTTTTTAAAAATATTTACAATATTTAATATACAAAAAGTAATAAGAAATAAAGATTAATTTTATAGTTGTTTTCCTTACTCTGATGTCTTTGTTTTTAATGGTTTCCTTTGTACAATTTAAATCTATTGTGTTATCCTATTTATTTAGGTCTGATACTTAAAAATGTTGTTTCTTCTTTCCTTGTATATAATTCAGTGACAGTGAACTCAGTTTTTCTCAGGTTTTCATGAGTTTTAGCCTTTAAAATTTTTCAGAAGTTTAATTTAGAAGTAAAATAGAAAGATCCTTGATAGAAGTCAGTACTATATTTTCATGTTTAGTCATTCTCAGAAAGAAAGTCGTCAATGAAAATATGTATTATGCAAAGTTATGATATGCTTGAGTGTCAAATTTCTGTACAAACTGGGGAGATGTTTAGGTTATTATGAAAACTGACATGTGCCATGCATTCACTTGATTTCAATCTCCTCCCACTCCAATCAGTGCCAAATTAAAACATCCTTTCTCTCCCACATCATCTGAATATTTCATATTTCTGATTTTATATCAAAACATACAAGTAAAAGAAGTGAAATGAGAACATCATGTGTAATAAATAAAAGGATATCTGCTAATCATTTAGGTAATATAACCAATTTCCAACCTTAAAACAAAATTGTTTCTTATAGTGGCATGCAAAATTCAATATATTCTGGCCAGATACAATGGATTGAGGCTTATGTTTGTTTTTTTTTGTAATACTCAGGGACTTTTGCATGCTAGACAAGAGTTCTACCACCATGCCATACCACCAGCCCACAGGGAATAACCCTTGCTTTCATTGTATTTGATGTTGGTATGAATTGTGTAAGAGAAGGCAAAAACAACCCATTTAAATAGGGATACAGGTGGACCCATTGCAACAATGATATATACAAGCCATTATGTTCAAAACTAACTTTACAACTTTGGCCGGGAAGAGGGGCAAGATGGGAAGGGATAGGAAGGGGAAACAAAGGAGGAGGCAACAATGCTTGATAAGAAATGTACTCATTACATTTCCCATGTAATTGTAACCACTCTATGATATTTTCACAATAAAATCTTTAAAAAAGAAAAGAAAAAAGAATGTAGTAAATCTTAAAAGCTGATATAAACTTATAACAGCTCTTACAGCCTCACCCACTCCTTGTCGGCTGGTGGTATGGCATGGTGGTGGACTCTCCATCTTGACAGGCTAGGACTACTTACTGAGAATCAATAAGGGGCAACCAAACTTCCTGGAGGAATGGAGGCTACAAGGAGGTGGGGTTGGAGGTGGACTTTTGTGGAGTCTCAGTCAGGGGGCAGAGGTTATCAAGGAGGTTATCAAAAGGCTATTAGGGCTGAGAGATGGGGACATTCAATCAGCTCACAGTGGAATGTTGGAGGCCAGGCTTGGGTCAGACTGCCCTGCCTGCACATCAAGTCCACACATACCTGGGTTTTGCTTGGTGTCCATATGCACCTGGGACAGTAGGGGGGTGGTCAATCTTTCATATTCCATCCTTAGGTATATAAGAAGTTTGGGACAAGACGGGAGAAGTAAGTCCTTAATATAGGTCTTTGGATAGATAAAAGGATTGGGCTGGAAGAAGAGATCAGGAAAGAGTTGTTATACTCTTCTTGGAGATTCTTCATCTGGTCCTATTGGGGATTTATTATCCAAACTGTTCTGTTTGGAATTTATATTCCATTTGGGATTTTCTAACTGAGGTATCACCCTAGTCGTGAACTTCCCTTTGCTTTTCTTTTGTCAGTCATAGGGCTTTAACTCTGGGCCTAGGTGCTGTCTCTCAGCCCTTCAGCTCAAGGCTACTTCTCTACCACTTGAGCCACAGTGCCACTTCCGGTTTTCTGGTGGTTAATTGGAGATAAGAGTTTCATGGACTTTCCTGCCTGAGCTGGCTTTGAATTGTGATCCTCAGATCTGAGCCTCCTAAGTAACTGGGATGACAAGAGTGAGCCATCATTGCCCGGCCTTGGTCTTGCACTTCAGATGGGGTCAGGGATGAAGTACTCCTGAAAACCAGGAAGGACCCGGAGGTGGGAGGGGTGGGAGGTGAGTGATCATGGGAGAAATGTGGAGTTATGAGAACAAAGCAGGTTCCCATCAACTTTGAATAGCAAATTAATTCTTCTGATAATCACCAATCATTGTGGCCTTTTTATTCTTATAAGTCACAGTGATAACATTGTTATTTCTATATCTATATATATATCTATATCTATATTCACAGTGATATTTCTATAGTGCTAACCAGATGCTAGGCATTATGTGTACATTATCTCCCTTACACATACACACACTCCTTAAAACAACTCTGTAGCATAAGTACTGTATTATTACCATTTTACAGATGAAGAAAACAGAACAACTGAAGAAAGATTAAATAAATTTTCCAGTCTGGTGAGTGGTGGAGCTACAATTTGTACTCAGCACTCTGCGTCCAAGTCTATGCTCTTTAGAGACGCTTCCTTAAAAGTTCTAATGGTTTGAAGGTGAAGATGAGTGGAAGAAGTATAGAGAACAGGAAATCAATACTTGTGAAAGCATGTCAGATGTGAGGATAGTAGGAGAGGACAGGTATATGTCTGAGATTAAAAATAGGAGACATGAGGTGAACCCAGGGTGGAACTGGGGGTCCTATGGAGGCATGACCATGTAGGACTGTGTAGGTCAGGTCAGAAACTAAAAAAGAACAGGAAATCACTGGGGGGAGGTATGCAGTGAGGTAGAGGGAACAGCAGTCTGAATGCCACTTTGGTACACAAGGTGAAAATGCAGGGAGCCATGTGACAGCCAGATGACTGTGCTGTTGGAGGTATGGTACAAATCACACAGAACAGAGGGAAGGATTGAATTTTGGAGAGGGAGTCACAAAGGGAGTTCCATAGGTTATTCCTAGGCTTCTACTTTGTGGAAACAACTGAGGAGGCTCAGAGGCTTGTAATGAAAGTAATTTGCTAAATCCTGGAGATGTGGAGTACAAGGAATATATGGGATCAGGGGAGGTGGCCAGAATTATACTGAAGGAAGGACTCAGAGATAATTCTGGAGATACACCTGACAGTTTAAGGCACAGGATACATAAGATCCCACAAACGGGCTCTAGAAGAAGAGAAGCTGAAAGAGATGGCATTTTAAAAGACCTACAAGGCAAGGATGAGCCTTTAAAGGAGATGTTGAGACACAGAAGGAAAACCAGTACTGTGATATCAGAAGCCAGTTAGAGGACATGTTTAAGAAATCAATAAAGTCCAATGATTCTGAGGACCAAGAAGACTCAGGTTGAAACATCCATTACATCAGGAGACATGGTGACAGCTTCCAGAACACAAAGAGGGCAAGAGTGAAGTGAGGAATGAAGATGGGGTATGTAAATGAAGAAAGAGTGCACACAACTCTGAAAGAGGGAATCATGAGAGAATGGAGGCTCAAGAGAAGGGTCAGCAGATTTCTGAGTGCCAAGCACCAGTGGCTCACACCTGTAAGCCTAGCTACTCAGGAGGCTGAGATCTGAGAACCACAGTTCGAAGCCAGCCTGGGTACACAAATCCTTCAGACTCTTATCTCCAATTAACCAGCAAAAATAGCAAAACTGGAGGCATGGCTCTAGCAGTCATGAGCAAAAATCCAAGTGACAACACGAATCTCTGAGTTCAAGTCCCAGAACCAGCATGAGAATGACTGTGTTTAAACTGTTGATTCCAAGACCAGAGCTGGGAGAAATGAGATGAATACAGAAGGGAAAAACCTGACATATGAAGCTTCTATGAAGTAGAGAGAGAAGACCAAAAGCTCTAAGAGCTGTGAGAAGATGGGCTTTTACCAGGAAGGCAGGAACTTAGGAGATGAGTGGCTATAGACAGGTTTGTACCTTTGACAGGGAAAAAACTGTGAAGTTCCCATCTGATGACTCCCACCTTGTTTATGACACAAAGCTGCACAGGGAGAATGAAAGAGGAGGTGTGGGGCGAAAGGGAAAGGGTAGTGTCAGAGTTCTGAGTAGATAAGAAGGACTAAGCTGTAAGGTGGTAAAAGTGAAACCCTGAAACAGATTGCTATGTGGAACTGAGGACTCATTTTAGAACACTGGGGGTCAAGGCTTGCAGAGATTTCAAATGATTACAGTGCCTGCCTGTGGGTACAGGCACGTAGGACAACTGTGAGAAGTCATCCTGCTGGGGTTTGGCTAAGCGAGATATCATACGAACTCCAAAGGAAAAGTGGACTTAAGGTATAAACCTGCTAGATACTGACCAGGCACCTAAGCAACAAGAAGTAAAGAGAGAAAAGAGGGACTTGGTGATAACAGGAACAGAAAAAAATGAGTTGAACAGCTACTGATGGAAAGAGGTGGGTAAACAACAGAATATTTGAATTTAACCCATTAATTTCATTAAAACCCATTAGAAGTAGACACAAGTGGGTCATGCTTCATGTTAGCTCTTCAGAAGACAGATACAGAGGATTGCGGTTTGAAGCTGGCCCAGGCAAAAAGTCTACTAGACTCCATCTCCAAAATAACCACCAGAAACCAGGAGGTACAGCACTAGCTGTCAGCAAGCTGAGCAAGAGCTCAAGGCTCCAGTTCAAATCCCAGTACCTAAAAAAATCACTCATTAGCAATTGTGTAGATTTTAAGTCAAAGCCCAGCAAAATAAGAACCAGGAAATGGGTGCTAGTAAGAAGGGAAGGGGGAGGGGAGGAGAAGGAAGGGGTTGATGAAGGGGGAAGGTTGGAGAATGCAGGCAAGAATCCAAGCCACAGAATTGAGACATAATAAAGGAAAGGGTGTGTCAAAAGGGTGTGTGTGAAGATGTGACACAAATCAAGATGCAGAGTACACAAAAACAGCTTTGGTAAATTGCAAAACTTTCCATACATAACCTAGAATTAAGATAAGTAAAGGAAGGGGTGGCTTGGAGAATTGGGGGAGAATGCTGAAAAGGTAACATTGATCAAGACGCATTGTATTCATCAACTGCTTTGTACAACTACCTAAAGATAGCAAAAATATTTTTTAAAAGGAAACTGAGAATGACTATGGTCATAATGCAAGACACAATGCTATCTACTGTTAAGACAGAAAAAAATGGGAATGCAAGTTTTAGAACCCAAATAAGATGATTATGCTAAAAAAAATTACTCATTAGATAGCTTGAGCTGGATTGCTCCTTATTAATACATTAAGAAGATGTATGAAAAGATTACAACCTAATGAGGAAAATACGTGAAACACCCTACTTAGTTGGAGACTCTTCATCCAGGACACACAGGGTCTCCTCCACTGAGTCCTCTTCCTTCAAGGCCATTAACTCCACGCCATTGAAAAACAGCAAAAGCCTCTGCAGTCATATGAATGCGTTTACAGTAATGCTTTTACAACCATAAGATTGCAAAAGCAAATTTTAATGGCCCATTTCTTCTTTTTCTAAAAAAATGCTTTATTAAGTTTTAAACTTAAGAGCATTGCACTGAAGCAAAATTTTCCTACTTATGCTTTCTGCATAGCTGAGATTACAGATGTATATCCCCATGTCTGGCTTGTTGATATTCAGTCTTTTCCCCCAGATAACCTCAAACCATGATCCTCCCAAGTTTCTAGAAATTACAAGTGGGGGTCACTGAGCTCAAATTTAGTGTCTTATTTCTTAAGTGTTTGCTTTTCAAGGAGTTATGTGCACATACAGTTGCCACAGTAAAATGAATTTTTCATCCATATAAATTTCCAGAATATGAAAATTAATTATATCACTAGAAAATTCCATAAAATAAGAATGGGCTATATGCCAGGCAACAGTGGCTCATGCCTATACTCCTAGCTACTCATAAGGCTGAGATTGAGAATCACAGTTCAAAGCCATCCAGGTAGGAAAGTATGTGTGAGTCTTATCTCCAGTTAATCACGAGAAAACTGGAAATGGAGCTGTGGCTCAAAGTGGTAAAGCACTTGCTTTAATGCACTAGCCTACGTCCTGAATTCAAGCCCTACAACCAAGAGAGAGAGAGGGGGAGGGAGAATGACTATAAATAAATCAAAATTCTTATCTTAGAAAATTCCAGCTACTTAAAGGAGTCATAAACTGAGGTGTTCACACCTGTAATCCTAGTACTCAGGAAGCAGAGGACTGCAATTTGAAGCTAATCCAGGCAGGAAGGTTTGTGAGACTCCAGTTAATCACCACAAAGGAAGTAGAATGGTGGCTCTAGAGGTAAAGCACTGGTCTTAAGCATCCAGGTCCTGAGTTCAAGCACCATGGTCAACATGAGAGACAGAAAGAGAGACAGAGAGAGGGAAACAGAGAGGACATCATAAATATTATTTTTTTGGTCAGTCCTGGAGCTTGAATTCAGGGCCTGAGCACTGCTTCTGAGCTTCTTTTACTAGCACTCTGCCACTTGAGACACAGCACCACTTCTGGTCTTTTCTGTTTATGTGGTACTAAAGAATCCAACACAGGACTTCATGCTAGCTAGGTGAGCACTCTACCACTAAGCCACATTCCCAGCCTCAACCATAAATATTCTTAAACTACAAGTATTAAAAATACTTCCCAAAAATAAGACTATGTTGGGCCTGGAACTACAGTAGAAGACCAACAAAATGCTGTGGCTTAAGTGACAGAGTGTTTGGTATAACAAGCCAAGTTCAATTCCCAACACTGCTGTAAAAAATTTACAGTCACATATGGAATGCAGCATTTTTTACAACCTGGTTCAGAAAAAATTTTTTCAATGATGGCTTTTTAAGGTTTAAAAGTACATATAAATTATATTGCATTAATAAAATACATCTCAACTTAAATATTTTTTTGTTCTAAGTATGTAGAAACAACATTCAATTTTTAAAAACACTCACAATTAAAAGAGGTATTCTTAAGGAAGGGACCCAAAGGTGCAATGAATGCCTCTGTGCCAGTGAACATATAAAATAATATTTATCAACAGGAATTTCAGGAAATTGCAACAACTTTTTAATATTTTTTTTTCCTCTTGTTGATGAAGATGGTGTTTTTACTTTTTTCTTTTTGGTCTTTGTTTCTTGTTTTTTGCCTGTTTTTCCTTTAACTGTCTTTGGTGGGTAATAGGAGGCAAAGCAATGGAAGAACCAATGGTGAAAAAATGCAGCAGTGGTACTCAGTAGACACTAACAGGAAAATGAACTGTGGTACTATACAATTTGTAGGTAGAGATGGGAGAGGGAAACGGAGATAACAAAGGAAGGGGTGAAATTGCCCCCAAAGAAAAAATTCATTACATGCTTATGAAATGGTAACCCTTCTATACAACTCTTTAATAATTAATAACAGTTGCTGGGAAGGTGGATCAGTGTTAGAGTGCTTGCCTTGCATGCATGAGGCCCTGGGTTCAATTCCTCAGCACCACATAAGCAGAAAAAGTTGGAAGTGTTGTTGTGGCTAAAGTGGTAGAGTACAACCCATGAGCTGAAGAGTTGAGGGACAGTGCCTAGGCTAAGGTTACAGGCCCCATGACTGACAAAAAATTTAATAACAATTTTTTAACCTCACAGTTTCTTTTTGCCATGAACTTTGATTAAATTCTACTTTAGTTTTGTTTTTCTTTTGTTGTACGGGTTCCGAGTCTTGAATTCAGGGTCTCTCTCTCTCTCTCTCTCTCTCTCTCTCTCTCTCTCTCTCTCTCTCTCTCTCTCTCTCTCTCTCTCTCTCTCTCTCTCTCTCTCTCTCTCTCTCTCTCTCTCTCTCTCTCCCCTCGCTCAGCTTTTTCTCTCAAGGCTGGCACTCTATCACTAGAGGTACACTTTCACGTCCAGCTTTTTATTTTTTTTTCTTGTTTAACTAGAGATTCGAATATCTATCTCAGTTTCATTTGCCTGAACTGGTTTCAAACTTTTAATTCTCAGATCTCAACCTCCTGAGTAGCTAGGAGTATAGATGTGAGCAACAGGTCCCTTCCTTTAAAAAAATTATTATATATTAGTTATACAAGGGGAGATTTTGTTGTGACATTTCCACACAATGTTATCCTTCTCCCTCTTCTTCAAACAATTTCAAAAAGTTTCAGTTTTACTTTGACAAAAATCTACTTAACCATATTCATTCTCTTTCCCCTTAGTTAGCCAACCTTCTTGCTAGTTCTCTGCCTCAACCTCTCTCTCTCCCCCCAACTTTCCATTGATCAACATTTTTCATGTTATTTTCATATATAGTTATAATGTATCTCAAAATTATTCACTCTCTTTTTCCCTTTCCCTTCCCCTCTTAAACAGTCCTATAGACTCAATTTGTAAATCTGCCCATATACACAAAGGTACAATCATGTCTATGAATATATATGCTCTTTAGGCCTAGCTTCTATATCGGAAAAAATCACGTACCTTGTGTTTTTTTTATTTTTATTTTTTAGCTTGGTTCATTATGATGTCCTCTATTATATCCACTTTTCTGAGAGCGACATGATTTCATTTTCCTTCATGGCTGTGTAACATTCCATGGTACATCTATATTACTTCTTTATCAGTTCAAGAAGATTCCAGGTGTCTGATTCCATCATTTGGCTATTGTGCACAGTGCTGTAATAAACATGAGTTATGCTGGCATCTTTCAGGTATATTGATATATTCTACTGACATACGCCTCATATTGGTATAATGGAGTCTTTGGAAGGGTCTCTTTCTAGACTGATATCCATAGTGGTTGCACTAGTTTGCATTCCCACCAAAAGAGTATAAAGATTCCTTTTCTAATTCATCTTTCCACATTTTCTTGGTGGCTGTCATTCCAACTGAAGTAGATTTAATCTTATTGCAGTTTTAATTTGCATGTTCTCTATTATAGCTAAGGCTGTTGAACATTTCCTCATGACTTTATTAGCCATCTTTTTCTTCTTCTGAAAACTATGTAATTAGATTATTTCTGGGTTTTTTTGCTGTCTAATTTCAGTCCTTTATATAGGATGGATATCAATCCTTTATTTGTTGAATAGCTGGCAGCCCTAGGAAACTCCAAATTGTCATTACTCAGTCATGTGGGTCTGTCCTTCTGCCAGTGTTTTCAGCATGAACAAGGGATGAACTGCACATCTCTTGGCTTTCACTTCCGCATGGATCCAAAGTTCACATGACAGCACTGACTGCACATTAGCTGATTAAAAACAACAGGAGGGCCTGGGGACTTGCTCAGTGTAAGAGAACTCATCTGGCAAGTGCAAGGATTTAAGTTCAGACCTCAGCTCTGAAAACTACAGAAACAATTAAACAACAATCAAAACCAAAACCACAAAAAGTGAGTCTTACCTGATGGTGGTGGCTTATACTGGTAATCTTAGCTACTTAGGAGGCGGAGATCTGAGGATTGTGGTCCAAAGCCAGGCTGGGCAGGAAAATCAGTGAGACTCTTATCTCCAAAAATCCAGAAGTGAAGACAAGGCTCAAGTGGTAGAGTGCTAGCTTTCAGCATAAAAGCTCAGGGTGAACACCCAGGCCCTATGTTCAAGCCCCAGATCCTTCACACATTAAAATGTCTTACTCTAAGACTGATTTATTAACTATCACCACCTAAATTCCTGTCACAAAGAAACCCAAAATGAATGCCATGAGACACGTCTTTCCAACACCACTCCTGGAAGCCCCACAAGTGGCACAGCCACCTCTCCATACATACATATAGATATTATGTGTATATACGTATATATGTATATCTAGATACATACATACAATTGAAGTAAGAAAAAGATCATTGAGAATATGGAATTCCAGATTGAGCAACCACTCAAAAAGTTTCTCTTCAGGTCCTATAGAAGAGAATGGTAGTAAAACTAATGTTACATTTGGCATTATTATTTTATACATTTGTCTTTTAGAACAGATACTCCAAGAAGTATAGTTCTGCCTGGCATTGTGGCACATGTCTGTAATGCTAGCATTTAGGAGGTGGCAGTAGCAAGCTAACAATTTAGAGACCAGCCTGGGACACAGAGAACTCCAGGTCACCCTGGAACTGTCTGTATCCAGAATAATACTAACAACAAATAAAAACAAGATTGCATAAAAAGCTTAGACTCTTTAAAAGAAGAAGAATAGAAGTACAGATGCATCAAGTTTCTAATTTATGGAAAGCTGGTCTTGCACAGTTCCTTGCTCTACATCATCCCTTACCCTACAGTAAATCCTACCACTTGGTCAGCAGACACCATGAAGGTCAACACCCCTGTAAAACCAAATACATACCTACTCTAGCAGAACTGGCAAAGATCGAAAGTATCATTAAACCATAAAGAAATGTCTAACAGGAGGAAGATACAGGAGAAACTTCTCTTGGAGCTGCAACCCACATCTACAAATGACTATAAAGTAAGAAGCAATACCAAGAAGCTAAAAGGACTCTGAAAGGTCTCCAAAAAGTATATAATATGTGGGAATTTAGAAAGCTTATTAAGACATACATAAATATGCCAGGCCATATACTTGTTTGGGCATCAACAAGTATGTAGACATCTGTCACAAACCATTAGCTAATATAAAATACGAAAAGATCCTTAAAAGCAGTTTCAAATCTAAATGCAACAGAGCAAACTTGTTTTAAAAAGTTATCACCTAGAAGCTGGGCACCGGTGACTCAGGCCTGTAATTCTAGCTTCTCAGGAGGCTGAGATCTGAGGATTATGGTTCAAAGGCAGCCCAGGCAAGGAAGTCTGTAAGACTCTTATCTCTAGTAAATCACTGAAAACTGGAAGTGGCACTGTGGCTAGAGTGCTAGCCTTGAGCTGAAGAGCTGAGGGATAGCACCAAGGCCCAGAGTTCAAGCCCCACAACCAAAAATATAAAGTTATCACCTAGGTACTTACACCAAAAATATTATGTCAGTAAATCAAAGCCCCAAATCAGTCTCTGCTTAAGGATACATAATTATAAAGCATAATTCAGTGATCACAATTCTCAATAAAAGCAAATAAAGGTACATAGATTTACACTACATCGTAGGCTCTCAGAGGACACACATTCACCCCTTACCTGGTCTCTTTACCTAATCCCCAGGTACAAGCTCCATATCTACCTATGCAGTCTTCAGTTCTAATAGCTCTAGAGAAATGAATAGTATTCCTTTAAGCTACTACTGACGCTCTAGTCAATTTCTACATCAGAAAAAGCGATCATAAAAGTTGTCCCAAGATAGCCTTTCTAAAAGTAATAGCATAATAGCATACTGATATGAATTTGGCTAAATATTCATACATAATGAACAGATTCATATATTATTGAAATTTATGTAGAAAATAGCACATATAAAATGACTTACGTTTTATCATTCCCACTGTATGTTTCAAAATCTTGTTTCCCTGTGTGGTCAAATGCATCAAAACCTCTATTCCTGGGACCGCCTCTCCCTCTGCTTCTCATGCCCCCTTTTGGGCTTCCACATCCTTTCAGCGGCCTGTCTCAATCAAACCTGTCCACTGGTCTAGTCAAAGATGACAATGCAATATGATAAGAGAGCCCAAGCCTCTGCCCGTGTTCTGCCTCATCCAGGCTCCTGTATGGTGTGGTACACTACCAGGATCTGGTGGTGTAATCACCTGCCCGCTTTCCCTTCTGCCCATCCTCGTGCTTTCTGAGGACCTACTTTTTTTCTACTAGACTCCAAGATGTAGTTCTAAATGAATACATCTTCTTAATCATTTTAACACGTTGTTTATTAACTTTTTTAAATTTGTATAGGCTTTCCAAAACATTTTCCCTAACAACAAATTACTTATTTAAAAGAGATCCTGGCTGGGCGCCTTTGGCTCACGCCTATAATCCTAGCTATTCAGGAGACCGAGATCTGAGGATCAAAGTTCAAAGTCAGCCCAGGCAGGAAAGTCTAAGAGACATTTTATCTCCAATGAACCACCAGAAAACTGAAAGTAGAGCTGTGGCTTAAAATGGTAGAGCACTAGCCTTGAGCAAAGAAGTTCGCAGAAAGTGCCCAAACCCTGAGTTCAAGCCCCATGACTGACGAAAACAAAAACGGATCCTGAAATCAAGTAATCCGGATTATTAATAGCTTCAATACTTGCACCAGTAAATTATCCTACCATTCTCTCATGGCTAAGAAAAGCCATTCTTACCACAATAAAAAAAAATATCGAATTTACAATTTTCTTTTTTTGAAAACAAATGCAGAAATATTGATGATTAATCTTACCTTTTTCATATAAAACATTATGCTAAATAAATTCTCTACATTGACTATTCTACCTTCTAACAAAACCCAAACCAATTTTAAAACAGAACATTTTTTTCTGATTTAAAATTCTATTCTTTTCCAATTTTCTTTATTAGCATTTAATGTAATTTTGAGAAAAGAGAAATTATTTTAAACTATCAAAATTCCTTACGTAAATTAGACTAGACATAGAAATACAGAAAAAAAATCATAGCACATTATGAATTGTTAGAATATAGTCCAAAGGCTAATAATTTTTAAAATAATTTTTATTGAGATTCAGTGATTACATAAAATTCACAAATTTCACAGTATTGTGGGATAGTAATACTTAAAGTCATATACACATTTTAACCTTTACAAGGCAAATTGTCATTATCATGGTCTATAAAGTTTGTGAATTCTATAAGTTTTGACAATACAACTATTTCTTCCAAATCGGTTGATATGTACCTTTCTTTCCTTTTGTTTAGTGTAAGCTGCTCCCTCTTTCCCTCTAATCATCTCCCTTCCATTGCTGCCCTTGAATTCCTTAGTTCATTTTCATTCAATGTCCAATGTAGCTGATGTGCCCCTCTGTTATATAGTCTCCTATTTCCCTCTGATTCTGTGTCCTGCTCCTAGCTCCCCTCAGATGTGCACATATATATGGTAAATATATATGGTACATATATATGGTACATATATATGGTATCTATCTATCTATCTATCTATCTATCTATCTATCTATCTATCTATCTATCTATCTATCTATCTATCTATCTATCTACCATATATAAGGTCGAGAACATGGAGTCAGTTAGGAATGATATGACAAATTAAGTAGAGGTCCTTTGTTTCTTGAATCCTGTTTATTTTGTCATATCTCTTTGCATTTTGGATTTAACACTCACATATCAGGAAGCCATGTGCCATTTGTCTCTCTGATCTTGGCTTACCTTGCTTGAAATGATTTATTCTAATTCTATCAATTTCTGGTGAATACCATTATTTTATCCTTTCTAATGCCTGCATATTTCACTGTATGTATGTACTACAAATTTTTGATACATTCATCTGTAATGAGGCAGCTGGGTTGTTTCCATATCTTAGCTATTGTGAACAGTGCTGCAATAAACATGGAGGTGCATGTGTCCTTGTATCCTGGTTCCTGTTGCTCAGGGTAGATGCTTAGGAGTGGTATGGCTGGGTCATATGCAGGTCTATATTTAGCTTTCTGAGGACCCTTCAGACTGCTTTCCAAAGTGGTTGTGTTAGTGTACATTCCCACTAGCAATGCAAGGGTTCCTCTTTCTCCATATACCCTCCAGCATTTGTCATTGGCTGACATTAGGATGTGTTCCATTCTGACTGGTGTAAGGTGGTATCTCAGTGTTTTGATTTGCATTTCCTTTATGGCCAGGGATGATGAACATTTCATGTGTTTCTTTGCCATTTGTATCTCTTCTTCTGAGAAGTTTCTCTTTAGATGCTTTCCCATTTAATATTTGGTTATATTTGGGAGGATTTAGTTTCTTGAGTTCCCTGTATATAATGGATATTAGGCCTTTCTCTGATCTATTGCTGGTGAATATTTTTTCCCAATTAGTTGGTTATCTTTCTAGTTTGGTTTCTATTTCTTCATCGATGCTGAAATTTTGTTTTAAGATAGTCCCATTCTTCGAGTCTCCAATTTGTTGTGACCCGGGGACTTTGTTCAGGAAGTTCCTGCCTGTGCCTGTAAGTTCAATTGTCTCTCCTACTCTGTCCTGCAGTAGTTTCACAGGTTCAGGTTTGATGGGAAGGTCTTCAATTCATTTTGAGTTGATGCTAGTGCATGGAGACAGGTTGGGGTCCTCTTTTAGTTTTGTGCATGTGGCCACCTTGTTTTCCCTGCACCAATAGTTCTTCCACTGTATGTCTTTGGCTCCTTTGTCAAGTGTCAGATGAATATAGGTATGTGATTTTACTTCTGGATCTTCTAGTCTGTTCCATTGCTCTTTGGGTCTGTTTTTGTGCCAATACTAAGCTGTCTTTGTTATTATGGCTCTGTAGAAGAGCTTGAAATCTGGTATCGTGATTTGTCCTTCATTGTTTCTTTTGCCTATAATTGCTTTGGCTATTCTCGGTTGTTTGTAACACAAATCTTTAAAAAAAAGTCTACACAATACTTGAACAGCAAACACATACATGGGAAACAACATCAGTGAAAATCAGTCCTACATTTATAGAAATCTAGATCAGATAACAACAAAACACCAAAGTCTTCTCAAATATATTAATGATAGAAACCAAGCCTAAAATCATCCCTGTGTATATTGTAATCCTTGAAAACAGTATATATTCCATATACTTTTCCCATTTCCTTTGTTGTTGTTGTTGTTGTTGTTGTTTTGAGTTTTTTTGAGTTTGTTGTTGTTTTTGAGTTTTTTGCATTTTTTGAAACGTAGTCTTCCTAATCTAACCCAGGATACAAACTTGCAATTATCCTGCTTCAGCCTCATAATTACTAGAACAACAGGTGTGAAGCAGCACACCAGGTCTTCTGTATTTTAAAACTTGATGAAAATTAAATAATCTTGTACTCAAGAAGTTTAATTCTTGACAAACTCCAACACAAAATGCAGAAGATTAACATATGGATCATGAAACCTGAGCTGGGTGTCAGTGGCTCACACGTGTAATCCAGCTACTCAGGAGGCTGAGATCTGAGAATTGTGGTTCAAAGACAACCTGTGCAGGAAAGTTCGTGAGACCCTTATCTCCAATTAACCACCAGAAAACCAGAGAACACTGCCATTTACATTTGGTAGGAGTATCAGAAGTTGTGTCCTCTCAATGGGTCATGTGAGAAATACGTATGCTACAAAAATAACTGGTCTACACTTTATTCCAGATTAAAGAAGATAGAACACTTCGTGAAATTTGAATGCAAATTAAATAATTTAAAGAATCAGATAATAGTGCTATATCAATATTAATTACTTTAATAATTCTCTCATGGTTTTTGGCAAATACATAAAGTATTTAGGGATAAAGGAACACTCACACATCTTATTTCTAAATGACAAAGAGAAAACTATGTAGAAAAGGAGAGAATGGTAAAGGAAATATGTTAAGAAGTTGATATTCAGGGAATCCAAATGAAGGGTATAAGAGAATATTTTATGTAATTCTTGCAATGTTTTTATAAATCAAATTATTTTAAAAGAAATAAAGAAAAGTCACTTCATTGTCTCACATCCCTGTGCCCCTACCATTACATATGTTATTTCACTTCACAGACAGATTTTCATGTCACAAAAATCTATCTTTTTAAGCCTACCATACTTATTAAAAAAAGAAAAACTGACATGTTCAATTATACTTTTTAAAGTTCCATACTTTTTAAAAATGATGGCAACGACGGTTTCTGCATTTGAACAAAAATTTCATTTTTTCCATAGAATAAAAGTCTGAGTAGAGAAAAAATACATAAACCTTTCAAAAATTTAGTTCTGCTCCAAGAAGCTTTACATATAAAAGTGGCCATTACAGAGAAAATTTGAAATAATCACCAAAAATAAAAAATAAAGTGAGCTTTTCCAGAACTTTCTCTAACCTTGTGGCAGATCCACCAGGTTGTGCATTGCTGTTTTATGTGTCCCTTCTAGTTAGTCACCATATGCACACTACTTCAGATGTGCTGCTCTCTGCTACAGGTCCTTTATTTACTTATTTCTAATTGACTCTAGCAGGGATGAGGTACACTTGACCCATGGGCCCTATAAGGCCTGAAAAATCATTTGGTACATGACAGGTTATAAATATCCAAATAGCGCTTGGTGGAAAATGGTTCCTTACTCCAGCCTTATGAAGCCATGTTCTTTGACTAAGACTTTGTTTCGGACAGGGTCCTAAATGAATTTGGATGGCAGGAAGTCAAATCACTTTGAGAAAATTGACTCCCTGAATACAGAACTATCTTACTAACAGGAGGCATAAGCAAAATAATAACTACGTTTGTAGAAGGCTTTGCTCTGACTCAGGAGACATGGTAGAATGCACCAGTCCTATGCATTACTTCACACCAGAGAACTTTCCAGAGTTTGGTATCATGTATCATATTAGACTTTTCTTAACATGTCTCATGATAGCCTACTTAGCTGATCATAGAATTAAGAATCTGTTTCAATCTATTTAAGAGACTGAATTCATAATGCTAAATCAAAACCCTAATTATATCCCTACTCTAAAATTAGCTCCTTAGTGTAAAACTTCAAAGTAAAATTTTAAAGAATCCAATATACTCATCTGTTTTGGTTTTGTTTTGTTTTGCTGTGCTGGGGCTTGATTTAAGGACTGTATGCTTGCTACAAAGGCACTCTACTTGAACCATGCCTCCAGTTCCTTTTGATTATTTATTTGTTTATTTTTTCTGGTGTCAGTATTGGTCCTTACACTCAGGACCTTGAGCTTTTACTTACCTTTTTTTGTTGTTGTTTACAGCTGCTGCTGTATTAGGCCTCAGTTCTAATCTGGCTAATTGGAGAGAAAATATTATGGATTTTACTGCCTGGGCTGACTTCAAACTGTGATCCTCAGATCTTAGCCTTCTGAGTAGCTAGTACTACAGATGTGAGCCACTAGAGTCCAGCTATTTTGTTACTTTTGTATACTTGCTTTTGATTAGGCCAGCCTGTACCCCATATTTATGCTTCCCACATAGGTGACAGGAATGTACCAGGACACTCAGCTTTTTATAAGTTAAGGTGGTGTCTCGCAAAACAGCTATGTTAACTCGTGTGAAACACTGCACTGTGTGCTTCTCATACTTATGGAAAATATTTTTTTTTCCTTTGCAGTGGAATTAGACATTGATACTAGGGCCTTGTATATTCTAAAGAGCTCTCCCAATGCTCTACTGATAAAGTACCTTCCAAGCCCATGGTTAATTTATAATTTATTTATTTTTGTTGTTCATGGGGTTTGAACTCTGGGCCTGGGTGATATCTCTCAGCTCTTCATCTCAAGGCTAGCACTCTACCATTTAAACCATAGCACCACTTCCTGTTTTCTGGTGGTTAATTAGAGATAAGAGTCTCAAGGATTTTCGTGCTTGGGGTTGCCTTTGAACCACGATCCTCATATCTCAGCCTCCTGAGTAGCTAGAATTACAGGCATGAGCCAACAGAACCCAGCTCCACATTTAGATTTAATTATACAACTGGCCCTGAATCTTGATATAAGGTCATCTCTGAAATACATGAAGATCTTTCAGGTGTCATCTAAAATAATAATGACTTGTTGCCTAAACTATCAAAATGTTCCTAAGATCTGTAATATGGAAAGTTCACAAAGAGTTATGGCTGTTCTGAAAAGTCCTCTGGTTCCCCAACCATCCCAGTTGAGGACTGTACATACATTTCAGCTGAAAACTTCTCAGCTGTAAAGTCGGCCTGCCTCTTGGCCTCAAATGGTCCATATTCCCTGTAGGATCTCTGCTCAGCTCTATTAAGTATCACCTCTTTTCTCCAGCTGTCATTCCAGCCTTGTTGCTCCCCTTTTCTAGGAGTCCACTTCTGGCCTGCCAGCAGAAAACCAAAGCAGAGGGCTAAAACACAACATTCATGAAACACTAGGTACAATTCTATAGGTTCCTTAAGATTTCATTTTTCCAAAAACCAGTTGGAATACCACTGGATAAATGGGAATTTCAGGGGAAAAAGTTGCTGATGTTATTTTCTAGAATTTATTCATTTTAATAAAACCTTATTATTATGTTTTAGAGTATACAATAAACCATATAATTATAGGTATCTTTTTCTTTCTTTTTGTTGTTGCTGTGTTTTGAAATAAGGTCATTACATATGTTGAGATTAGCCTGGAACTCACAATCATTCTGTATCAAGACTCCTGAGGGTTAAAATCATAGGCATGCACCACACCTGGTTAATTATAGATGACCTCTATTAACACAATTTAATAAACTAACTACATTTCACATTTCAAAAGCAGCTTTATGAAACCATAGTTCTAAACCTCATCCAGGAAAGTAGAACATAGCAGTACCTTTGATTGTAGTTTAAAGTACAATATTAGATTGTACTTAACATTGTATTTTAAAAAGATTTTCCTTCCCTTGAATGGGATTTATATATTTGCCATATGTCTCTAGTGTGGGCCTCAACTCAGTTTTCAACTCACTCAAGAAGGTATCTTTTTTTGTCCATTTGAGAATCCAGCATCCAGGTGAAACAAGGACAAAGTGCTAACCCTCTTTTGTCTTTTCTCTTCTGCTGCTTTAGAATATGCAATCAAATCCTGTATTTTAAGCCATCTAATAAGTTAGTAAATAAATTTTGAACTTTGTCATTTCTTAAACTGTCTTCCAAAATTGTCTTTTTCCCCTTAGATTTAGAAGGGTCCTCAAATATTATTTATAGCTTTTGCTATACTTCTTTGATTTTCCTTAGGAGTAATTACACCACGCTGATAGTACATATAGAAAAATATTAAAATTTATTCAAATAATGGATGTACATCTCATTAAATTCCTCTCATGTATCCACAATAAAAATACAGGCATAGAGCTGGGAATGTGGCTTAGTGGTTGCCTACCATGCAAGATGCCCTGTACCACATAAACAGAACAAGGCAGAAGTGGCACTGTGGCTCAGTGGTAGAACACTACTCTTGAGCAAAAGCAGTTCAGAGACAGTGCCCAGATCCTGAGTTCAAGCCCCAGGACTGGCAAAAATTACAAAATTTAAAAATACAGGGATTTTTTTCAGTTTTCTCATTATTATTTCCCAACTAAACTTTATACTCTAACACAAATAAGTAAGTACTATCAAGTCTTAAAATAAAAATCCTGTTTGTACATCACGAACATAAAATTATGTAATTACCTTGAATATAAAATGTTTTTGAGTGTCAAATATTGCACAAGGGATTTAAGTTCACTCTATGGCTCTAATATCCTATAATATCAATAACTATTTAAATCTAACTTACATCACTTTATGATATTTTCATAGAGGATTATACTTCTACTGTAGAAACAAATCAGATCAACCAAAATAGAAGGGGTAGTTGAAATCAGGGGGAAAATGTCACTAAGTTGTTAATAAATTGAGCCAGGCACTGGTGGGTCACACCTGAAACCCAAGCTACTCAGAAGGTCAAGAGCTGAGGATCGTGGTTCAAAGCCAGCCTGGCAGAAAATCCATGAGGCTCTTATCTCCAATTGAGCACCAGAAAAACTGAAATTAGCACTGTGGTTCAAAGCGGTAGAGTGCTAGGCTTGAACAGAAGATCTGAGGGACAAAATCCAGACCCAGAGCTCAAGCTCCACAACAACAAAACAAAACAAAACAAAACAACAAAAAAACAAGTTGAAGGTGAGTACTGGTGGCTTATTCCTGTAATCCTAGCTACTTGTAAGAATGGAATTTGAGGATCAGAGTTCGAAGCCAACCGAGGCACAAAAGTTATGTGATCTCTAAGAAAGCCAGAAGTGAAGCTGTGGCTTCAAGTGGTAGAGCACTAACCATAAGCAAAAGAAAAAGCTAAGGGACAGAGCCCAGGCCTTAAGTTCAATTCCTAGAATTAGCACCAACATAAATAAAGTTAGCAAAGTGAAAAATTAAAATATTTGCTTTAGATTTTCTATTTGCAACCCATAAGCATTTGAGTTTTACCATTATAGTATCTCCATTCAACTACAGAATTACTTCATTGATTATTCTACCTTATTTCTGCTATCTTTTTTAACTATATCAATTAAACTTGCTTTATAGTAAAGTCATTTCCATCATTTCTGTATGTAAATTGAAGTGTTAAATAGAATTGGCTACTTACTAGGATATTTACCAATATCCTGCAAATACTACATTCTCCCTCTAAATCTCCAAAGACCAAAGCTAATAGTGACAGACATTTTCCCCCCAAATCAGTTGTAAGAGGTCAAAACTGCAATTGAACCCACCTTGCTTTTCCACACTAGAACAGCAGCTTGCATTTCACCAGCCCTTTCCAATAAAAGGCTTGCATTAGCATTTGATCACTGATCTAAACACAAGCTTAGAAAAGGAAAAGAATACAGTAAAATTTCCAGCAAGAGTTCCCATAAAATAGTTGCATTTTGGCTCAAAGGGTTTCTAGGCTCTGAAGAAAGCTGAGGAAAGCGAGCTGAAACAGTCTCTGATGGTTCGAGAATATACTGAGCAAAGGGCCTCTCATAGGTTTCTGTACAGCTTTGGATAGTTTAGTACATTAAAACTTCCAATTCCACGGGGCAAGCATCTAATTCCCACATTCTGGAGGATTAATGTTTCTGGTGTATGTCAAAAAGTGTATTCCCAAATGCTTGACATTTCTCTATGCTAAGCATTCACTCAATCTTCAGACTAAATTTAAAATGTTTCATTTTGCCTAACATCAACTTATCTGACAGTTTCTGTTTGTCTCAGACATATACTAGTTGTTGCAAATAAAGGAAACCATAGGATCTATGTTTCTTTGGGCCTGGCTTACTTCACTTAATATGAGTTTTGGCAAGCATTTCTATTTCCTAACTAATGGGGCAATGTCATTGTTTCTGATGGAGGCATAGACTTCCATTGTGTATACATACCACATTTTCTTGATCGATTCATCTATTGAGGGGCATCTGGATTGGAACCCCAAGATAAGGATTCAAATGTTTCTTCTTTTCTTTTTTATTATGAGAATACCGTACAGAGGAATTACAACATGGGCAAGATAACGAGTACATTTCTTATCAAGCATTGTAGCCTCCTCTTTGTTTCCACTTCCCATCCCTTTCCATACTCCCCCCTCTCCCCACCCGACACTCCCCCCACCCTTCACCAAAGTTGTAAAGTTCGTTTTTTGACATAACGAATTGTACATCTCATTATTGCAATGAGTCTACATGTATCCTTAGTTAAACGATTTGTTTTTTCCCTTCCCCTCCACAAATTATACCAACATCAAATACAGTGAAAGCATGGGTTATACAGACAAGGGACTCATATCTAAAATATACCTAGAACTTAAAAAATTAAATCCCCCAAAACCAAATCTTCAAAGAAACAACTGCCCAATAAATAAGTGGGCTAACGACTTAAAGAGAAACTTCTCTGAAGAGGAAAGGATAGTCAATAGATACATGAAGAAATGTTTTTTTTTTTCTCTCCTGCGGTTGTTTCGAACATATTTATAAGATGATTTCTTTGTTGCTTTTTATGTCCCTCCCCTATGGTATAATCCCTGCTTTCACTGTATTTGATGTTGGTATTGAAAGGTTAAAGTTTTGAGGCAGTGACCACTTGTTGCTTGTTTGTAGCAAAGCAACAAATGGGGCTAAACTGCACGGTTGTGTGCCTTTATAAGACCTGAAAATCCTTAGCTCAGGGCTCTCCTCCTGGGCTCCGCTGTGTCGGAGTGGAAGACGAGGCCCAAGCTGCAGCCTGTTTAAATAAAACAGCTGTAGAATCTGACTCTCGGTGAGAGGTCTATTAGGGATCTAGTAGCCGTGGCAAAAACAGGAAAGGAAGGACAGAAAACATGAAATTGAGCGTGAAAAGAGAGACTGGGTAAAGGAAAAGAGGCCAGACTTGTTGGAATCGCCACTATCACATGCTGAGCATACATGGTTCACAGAGGGCAGCAGTTTCATTTGAGATGGAAAAAGATACAAAGGCACAGCAATCATCACGGACACTGAGATAGTGTGGGAAGAAGCAGTCCCCCAGGGAATGTCTGCACAAAGAGCAGAGCTAGTGGCACTAACAAAAGCCCTACAAATGGGAAAATTGAAGAGACTAAACATTTACACAGACAGTCGGTATGCTTTTGCCAACGTGCATGGCCATGGAGCCATTTCCCAAGAGAGGGGGCTGCTGACAGCTGAGGGAAAATCTATTAAAAACAAACAAGAAATTTTAAGCCTCGGCCAGATGGGAACCAGCAAATATTGCCATTATGCACTGCCCTGGCTATCAAAAGGGAACTGATTCTATAACCAAAGGAAATAACTTGGCCGATCAGGCAGCTAAGGAGTTGGCCCTCCAGCCCAGAGCTGACTCTAGTAGACCCAGGGCCACGAGCTTTGCCTCCTGAGCCTCAGTACCCCCAAGAAGACTTGCAGTGGATAAAGAAAATTCCCATGGCCTATAAACCTCTGGACAGAGAAGGAAAACTGGTGAGGGGAAAGTTATCTTGCTAAAAAGATTGGGGAAGGGGATTCTAAAGAGAATCCATTGCGTCCCTCACATGGGAACCCGAAGACTGCAGGAAATGCTCCAACACTCCAAAGTAAAAATCAACTCATCGAGGACATTGTTAAAAATTGTGAAGCCTCATAGCTAGCAAGATCAATAGAAAACCCACGGATTGGGAGAAGATCTTTACTAGCCATACAACTGACAAGGGTCTCATATCTAAAATATACTTGGAACTCAAAAAATTAAACCCCCCAACAACAAATCCTCAAAGAAACAACTGCCCAATAAATAAGTGGGTGAAAGATTTAAAGAGAAACTTCTCTGAAGAAGAAAGAAGGATGGCCAATAGACACATGAAGAAATGTTCAACATCCCTAGCCATAAAAGAAATACAAATCAAAACAACATGGAGATATCACCTCACTCCAGTTAGAATGGCAAAAATCAAGAACTCTAACAACAACAGATGCTGGAGGGGATGTGGACAGAAAGGAACTTTACTTCATTGTTGGTGGGAATGTAAACTTGTTCAACCACTTTGGAAAGCAGTATGGAGGTTCCTCAAAAGACTTCACATAGAACTCCCCTATGACCCAGCAATCCCACTTTTGGGCATTTACCAAAATGTATACAAACAAGACCACACTAAAGCTACCAGGACAACTATGTTTATTGCAGCATTATTTACCATAGCTAAGATATGGAACCTACCCTGATGCCCCTCAGTAGATGATTGGATCAAGAAAATGTGGTATATATACACAATGGAATTCGATGCCTCCATCAGAAAGAATGACATTGCCCCATTTGTTAGAAAATGGAAAAACTTGGAAAAAATTATATTAAGTGAAGTAAGCCAGGCCCAAGAAACATAGGTCCCATGGTTTCCCTTATTTGTAATATCTAGTATATGTATGAGTCAAGCGGAAAAGGTCAGATAATGTGATGTCAGGGAAATGAACCCTTAGATGTGTATTTTAATGTTTTTTTCTTCCATGCATGTGTTTCTAACGCATTTATAAGATTATCTCTTTGTTGCTTTGTATGTCCCTCCCCCACAGTATAACCCCTGCTTTCACTATATTTGATGTCAGTATAACTTGTGGAGGAGATGGGGAAAAACCAGTTGTTTAAGGACACAGGTGGACCTGTTGCAACAATGAGAAGTACAAGTTGTCATGTCCAAAACGAGCTTTACAACGTTGGTGGGGGGGGGGAAGGAATAGGATTGGGATGTGGGGGAGGGGGGAGGCTGGGAAGGGATGTGAAGGGTAAACAAAGGAGGAGGCTGCAATGTTTGGTAAGAAATGTATGCATTATCCTGCCCATGTAATTGTAACTCCTCTGTACAGTATGTTCACAAATAAAATAAAATTAAATTTAAAAAAAATTGTGAAACCTGTCAGCTCACCAATGCCCCCAATCAACTGTTTACAAAAGGAGCTTGCCTCCGTGGAGATAGGCCAGGTGTGTATTGGGATGTAGACTTCACAGAAATTAAAACTGGAAAATTTGGATATAAATATTTGCTAGTTTTTGTAGACACTTTTTCAGGATGGGTTGAAGCCTACCCAACAAACATGAGACTGTGAAAGTCATGGCTAAGAAGATCCTGGAAGAAATCCTAACCAGGTATGTCTTCCCATCCACTGTTGGGACAGATAGTGGATGGGCCTTCGTCTCAAAAAATTAGTCAGGCAATAGGCACAGCACCTGGGATGGATTGGAATTTGCACTGTGCTTATAGACCCCAGGGTTCAGTGCAGGTAGAAAGAATGAATCAGAAAGGAGACCTTAAATAAATTGGCCTTGGATTCTGGTGCAGATTGGGTATCACTCCTTCCTTTTTCCCCTGTTTAGAATAAGAACTTCACCCTATCGGTTTGGCTTTACTCCTTTTGAAATAATGCATGGACCCCCTCCACCCATTATCCCTAGTCTTCAGACTGAATTGCTTGCTGATTTGGATGATACTGAATTTCTGTGTAAGCTTGACTATTTACAGCTGTTGCATAAGAGTATGTGGCCCCAGCTTAGAGCATTATGATTCTGCTTCTTTTCCTACCCCCCATTTGTTTAAACCAGGGGAATGGGTGTTTGTTCGAAGGCACAACTTGAGATCTCTGGAACCACGGTGGAAGGGACCTTACATGGTGCTACTGACTACTCCTCCTGCCCTTGCTGCTTGGATCCACTGCTCCCATGCCAGACCAGCTGAACCCTTTGCCCTGGATGACCGTGGGGAAACATGGGAAGTCTGCAAGCATCCTACCCAACCACTCCGCATACACCTCAAGAAAAGAAAAATAAACTGATTGTTATTGATATTATTGTTTAATATTATGGCTAAGGTCAGAGAGGGACTATACCCGTTCAAGTTCGAGAGGTATTGGAATTTAGTTTTGGCCCAGAGCTACAAGATTGTGTCTCAGGACTATAAGTCAATGGGGGGGAATGAAGGGTTAAAATTTTGAGGCAGTGACCACTTGTTGCTTGTTTGTAGCAGAGCAATAGGTGGTGATAAACCACCTGGGTGTGTACCTTTATAACACCTGCACATCCTTAGCTCAGTGCTCTCCTCCTGAGCGCCAATGTGTCAGAGTGTAAGATGAGGCCCAAGCTGCAGCCTGTTTAAATAAAACAGCTGTAGAGTTCTTCTTGGTGGGGGTCCTGTGACCTTGGCATAACATGTATAATTTTAAAGGGGAAGGAAGAAAACAAATCATTTACAAGACATTATGTTGAAAAATGTACTTTACAACTTTGGCAGGGGTGGGGGTGGGGTGGAAAGGGGAAAGGACGGGAATGGGAAACAATGGAGGAGGCAACAAGGCTTCATAAGAAATGTACTCATTATCTTGCCCATGTAATTGTAACCCCTCTGTATGGTTTTTTCACAATAAAATAAATAAATAAAATATTTAAGTAGAGAAAATCATAGACCTTCATAAAAGGGCTTACAGAAATTTGTGTAGAACTTTAACACTCATTACAGATAAATTTAGTACAGTAACTACATAAATGAAAATTAATGAGGTGCTTTCTTCTATTATGCACCTTGAAAAAAACTACAATGTTATTCTACCTATAAAATTACCTCAAGATTTGTAAATATATATCTCAAAAGCCAGATTGCCTAGACTCTAAATGGACAGAAAAGTTGGTAGTGCACTGTCAGGCAGGAAGTGGACTGCATCCCAGATTATATCACTTAAGTTTTGAAAAAAGAAAAAGCACTGTGCATTTATGTAATTAAATTTGTGTATATAAATTCACAGTGCTGACGTCAGGAAAAATAAAGGGTGTTCATTCAATGTCATACATGTTTAAAATTTCCACCACAGGGTAGGACTATAGTTCATTGATAATGTCCTTTGGCCTGGCTTGCTTGAGGCCCCAAGTTTGATCCTCAATACTATAAGAAAAAAATGACAAAAATTTATTTTAAAATTGAAAACTGTGAAAAGTCAGCTTATTAGCAATACTAGCTGCAGTGTCACACTCTTCTAAAGGACACAACATTTTCATTTGTTTAAAAAAATGAAGCTAGACATGAAGTCATGATGGCATGCACTTCTAATCTCAGCTTTGTAGGAAGCATAGGGAGACAGCTGTATCTAAAAATTAGTGAGGCCATCAGTTCAAACTATTACAGCAAAAACTACGTAGATCAGTAAATAAATGGAGAATCCTTGCCTCATTTAATTTTATATTTCTCTAATTTGAGAAAAAAAGTAAGGTAAAAGTGCATTATCTCATTTGATTAAGTAAGGTCATACACTTACTGACATACCGAATAGCATTTGGTTTTCAGCATCTTTATTTTACAGACTTTATTTTACAGACTTCTGATTCTCAAGCAACAAATCTTCTCCACACAGATAAAGGTAGAGTCGCGATTTGCACAAGTCATGGTGCTAGCACTTAAAATTTTCTGACAGGGCATGAACTCACACTTTGTGTGTGTGTCTGCACACATGTATATGTGAGTGTGCACGCATGTCCATGCTCAGGCCTGAGCACTGTCCCTCAAGATTTCTGGCTCAGGGTTGTCACTCCACCACTGAACTGCAGCCCCACCATGGTTAACAGGAGGTAAGAGTCTCCTGAACTTTCCTGCCAGGCTGTCTTTGAACCTTGATTCCGTTTTAGCATCCTGAAGACCTAGGAGAACAGGCGTGAGCTTCTGCTGCCTAGAAAGCAGTGGATGAGTCTTGACCTAGCCAGGAATAGTCAAACAAGCTCTGCTAACGATAACAACTAAACACCTAAGATCACTACTCAGAACATTGACATCTACACACCTAACTGCAGTACTCAGAACAGTGACAACTGCACACCTAATCTCAATACTCAGAACAGTGAAAACCACACTCAAAACTACAATACTCAGAAAACTGAATACAGAACACCAAACCTCAATACTCAGAACAGTGAAAACTACACACATAAGCTCAGTACTCACAACATTGACAACTGCACACCTAAATTCAACATTCAGAAAAGTGATAACTACAAATCTAATCTCAGTAATCAGAACAGTGACAACTGTACAGCTAACATCAATAATTAGAACAGTCAAAACAGTGACAAATGCACACCTAATCTCACTACTCAGAAAAGTGACAACCACACACCTAACCTCAATACTCAGAACAGTGATGACAGCACACCTAACCCCAACACTCAGAACAGTGACAACTACACACCTAACCTCAACACTCAGAACAGTGACAATTGTACACCTAATCTCAACTCAGAACAGACACAGCTACACACCTAATCTCAATACTCAGAAAAGTGATAATTTCACAGCTAACCCCAGTACTCAGAACAGTGAAAAATACACACCCAACCTCAATACTCAGAACAGTGAAAACTACATAGCTAAACTCAATACTCAGAATCGTGACAACCACACTACTAACTTCAATACTAAGAACACTGACAACAGCACACCAAACCTCAATACTCAGAAGTGACAAATATACACATGAACTCACTACTCAAAACAGTGGCAATTACACACCTCATTTCAACACTAAAAACAGTGACAACCAAACACATAACCTCAGTACTCAGAACAGTGACACCTGCACACCTAACATCAATACTCAGAACAGTCAAAACAGTAACAAATGCACATCTAATCTCAATACTCAGACTAGTGACAACTGCACACCTAACTTGAATACTCAGAACAGTGACAACAGAACACCTAAACTCAACACTCAGAATGGTGACAACTACACATCTAACCTCAACACTCAGAGCAGTGACAACTACACTCCTAACCCCAGTACTCTGAACAGTGACAACCACACACCTAACATCAATACTCAGAACAATGACAATAGCACACCTAACCTCAGTACTCAGATCAGTGACAACTGCATATCTCAAACACTCAGAAAAGTGACATCCACACACCTAACTTCAAAACTCAGAACAGTGACAACTGCACACCTAACATCAATATCAGAACAGTCAGAACAATGACAACTGCACACCTAACCTCACTACTCAGAACAGTGACAACTATATACCTAACCTCAGCACTCAGAACTGTGACAACCACACACCTAACTTAAATACACACAAAAGCAACAACTGTACATCTAACTTCAGTCATCAGAATAGTGACAACTACATACCTAAACTCAATACTCAGAACAGTGACAAATACACACCTAATCTCAGTTTTCTGAACAGTGACAACTACCACATAACCTCAGTACTCAGAACAGTGACAACCGCACATCTAACCTCGACTCAGACCAGAGATAACTACCCACCTAATCTCAATCAGAACAGTAACAACTACACACTTAACCTCAACACTCAGAATAGTGACAACTACACATCTAACCTCAGTACTCAGAACAGTGACAACTACACACCTAACTTCATTTCTCAGAAAAGTGACAACCAAGAGTTCCGGGAAGATGGCGGAGGAGAAGCTGGAATCTGAACAAGCTCTCGCATAGAAAGGAGTTTTAGAGTTCCAGTGAACAGTCCTAAGCCAGAGAATCACACCAAGTGTGTCATCACAGGACAGAGAGTTAGACAAGAGAGGGGAAGCCAAGGAAACGCATCAGCTGCCACTCCGGCTGCGGGGCCGCGGCGGCAACCACCGCCGCGTAGTCATACCTGAGACACAGAGAGTCGGGGACGAAGGAGTCAGACGCAGCGGACGAGCGAATTCTACTCAACACCAACAAGAACCGACAAGGAGCGAACATCTTCATCCTGCTGTTTGCAGACCAGAGACGACCCAGGATCCAAGACTCGGCGTGAGTACAAGCCCGACATCCTCACTCCTCAGGGAGCAGAGGAGGGAAGGCCACCCCTCCCCCCCCAGCACCGGTGATCTCCATCTTGGATACCGACAAAGCTCGGAGGAGCTGCTAGCTCCAGCTCAGGCCTTGGAATAAAATGAGTCATTTAGCAGGTCACAAGAACTTAACGGTGAAGTGACCTGCCAGACTCAGCTCCATCCAGGGAAAAGTCACCCAGCTCAGGCACCAGCCATCGGAGTGCCTTGCCTCACTGGGTAACCAGAGCCAGAGGCTGCCCCTCCCTCTAGCAGCCACCACAATCAATTGAAAAACAGAAACCCGGAGAATGGCTCCAGGCTGGGCACTGTGAGCTTTATCACAAAATAGCCCCAGGGAAAAGCTACTGTTTGTTGAAAGGCCTCAACCCTACCCAGAACCTAGCCTTATCACCACATCCCCCTCTTTTGTGACTCTCAAAGCAGACCACCCTCCCAGAAAAATAACCTGGGAGGGGGATCTCAAAATCTTGGGTAAAGCAGAGCATTTTTCTGCATCTCCCAACCAACCGACTTAAGAAACCAATCAAGCCACAGGACCTCAAGCTGACCAGAGACTCCAACAAGAGACTGGTTGCAGACAAAAGAGAGATACAGGATTCTTCCCACTCCTCCCCCCCCCAAAAAAAATTAAAAGACTTTTTTTTCTTTTTTTCTTCTTCTTTTTCTTTTCTTTTTTTTTGCTTTTGCTTGTTTTTTGTTTTTTGTTACCTTATATATATATATTTTTTTTCCCTTCTAAAACTTTTATTAATTTTTAATTTTTGCCTCTTCTGAAAAAATAATTGTTTTCCAGTAAATTTTTTTTTCTCATCTTATAATTTTTATTTTAGGAATACGTGAATGAGAGTTTTCCTTTCTTTTCTTGTCTTCTTTCTCTTTTTCTTTCTTTCTTAATTATCTTTTTGTTTTTTATCTAGCTCTACTGGTCTTTTCTTCTCCCTTTCCCATCCTTAAAGCTTTTCACATCTCCTCTATGTCCCTCCCCTTCTCTGAGCATATTCACATTCCTCTCTAAATAGACGGTCTTTTAACCTCTATAATAACATTAATTTTTACGTTTCTATTCTTTTTCTGGTCTCTCTTTATTCCCCTTTCCGTCTCTTCTTTTTCTCTCTCTCTCTACTTGCATCCTACCCAACTCATTTCCTGAACTGTGATTAGGACATAGTTAACTCTCCCTGTGCCTCCCCACACCAATCTATTCCTATTTTTTACCCACAACTCTCCCTAATCCTAATAATTTCTGGTTTTCCAAATTCTTTTCTGAGGTTCGAAGTCCTTTAACATATAGTCGTTTGATGTTGAATAGATGTATCTGTTGAACTAGATTGTATCTGTAGACTATTGACTGTACAAATGCAAACTTTGGTTGATGGTTGCCTTAAGATAGTGTTCTAGCACAAAACTGGTGCAATCTTTATCTCAAATGGGCCGAGTAAGCCGGAAAAACACAAGAAAAATGGCAAATTCGGGTATCTCAATTCCCAACCTTGATAATCAGGGATTAGAACAGATAAAGAATAATCCAGAGGAGAGTTCCCAAATAGCTCTACAAACACTAATAGCAAACATGATAAATGAGAAGTTTGACAATGTACAAAGGACTCTGTATGAGCGTGATAGGGAGAGAGAGGAGGCATCCCAGAATTTATACAGGAATATCATAAGCGTGAGGAAGCTTCTCAAAAACTGATACAGGATTTGCGTGAAAAACTGGAGAATATGCAAAGAGAAAGGGAGGAATGGCGTGAGCAGGCAGAGAACACTCAAAGAGAACTGCAGGAATCCCACAGAAGGGAGGAAACTAATCAAAGAGTAATTCACGAATGAAGAGACCAGGTAGAGAATACACGAAGATCACTAAAGGCATTCATGGAATCCATTAACAAAGAGCTGAAGGAAGTCAGGGAGACCACAAAGGGAATGCTGAATGGAACCCAACAGAAGGAATGGGAGTCCAAAGAAACCATAACCAATCAACTAAGAGATTTGAGAACAAACACTGAACACCAAATTAAGGAAATAAAGAAATTCATACAAGACCTAAAACAGAGCTTCAACAAAGAACTTGAAGCCATCAAAGCTGACCAATTAGAAGGAAAAGAGATAAAAAAAAAAGTAGAGAGTCTTGACAGCAGGTTAGACCATGCAGAAGATCGAATCTCAGGGATTGAAGACAGCCTAGATATTATAGAGAAAGAACATACAACCATCCAAGACAAGTCCAAGAAATATGATAGGTCTATCCAACACCTGGAAGACACCATCAGAAGGCCCAATCTAAGGATAATGGGTGTAGAGGAGCACCTAGAAACAGAAGTTAATGGTCTAGGAAATTTGTTTAACAGGATCCTAGCAGAGAACTTCCCAAACATACAAAAAGATAGGCCTATTCAGATACAAGAAGCTTTTAGAACCCCAAATAGACCAGACCAGAATAGGGCATCCCACCGTCACATTATAATCCACACAGGATCAACCCAGACCAAGGAAAAGATCCTTAAAGCTGTCAAGGAGAAAAGGTTAATCACCTATAAAGGGAAAACAATTAGAATTACCTCAGATTTCTCAGCAGAGACAATCAAAGCAAGAAGAGCCTGGAATGACCTATGCCATGCCCTAAAAACAAACAACTATCAACCAAGAATACTGTACCCAGTTAAACTCTCCTTCATAACTGAAGGCCAAATAAAAACCTTCCATAGCAAAGAAAAATTGAAACAATACATCTCCACCAAAGCAGCCCTGCAAAATATTCTTAAAGATGTCCTACACATAGAAAACCAACAAGAACGCAACAAAGGCCAAGAAACTGCACCCAAACTGAGAATCCAAGAACCTTAGGAAGAACCCAGTTTTCACAGCCCCCAAGAAGGTGGATAACATGGCAGGAACCCCCAAATACCTCTCAGTCCTATCTCTTAACGTTAACGGACTGAACTCTCCAATTAAGCGACATAGACTGTCTAGTTGGATTAAAAAACAAGACCCTTCTATCTGCTGCCTGCAGGAGTCACATCTTGCCCGTAAAAACAAACATATTTTCAAGGTTAAAGGCTGGAACAAAATCTACCAAGCAAACGGCCCTCATAAACAGGCGGGAGTTGCAATCCTAATATCAGATACAATAGACTTCAAACTAAAATTCGTGAGAAGAGATAAAGAAGGTCGCTACATACTAATTAAAGGATCTCTCCTTCAGGAGGATATTACAATTCTAAATATCTATTCGCTAAACAATGGAGCACCCAAATTTATCAAACAAACACTACTTTCCCTCAAATCCCATATAGATCCAAAGACATTAATTGTTGGGGATTTTAACACACCACTCTCCCCACTAGATAGATCAACTCGGCAAAAACTCAACAGAGAAACCGCAGATCTAAACAGATGTATAGATCAACTAGACTTAACAGATATTTACCGAACATTTCACCCAGCAGCAACAGAATACACGTTCTTCTCAGCAGAACATGACACGTTTTCTAAAATAGACCACATTTTAGGCCACAAAGCAAACTTGTCTAAATTCAGAAACATTGAAGTTATACCTTGCATTCTCTCTGACCACAAGGGAATAAAATTAGATCTCAATACCAAAAGCCACTAAAGAAAGTCCGGTATCACATGGAG
Source organism: Dipodomys merriami (assembly GCF_024711535.1). Taxonomy (NCBI): domain Eukaryota; kingdom Metazoa; phylum Chordata; class Mammalia; order Rodentia; family Heteromyidae; genus Dipodomys; species Dipodomys merriami. The sequence goes on along the minus strand of NW_027206035.1, from coordinate 614,357 downwards.
GCTGAACAACACACTGCTGAATCATGAGTGGGTCATGGAAGAGATTAGAAAGGAAATTCAAATGTTCATGCTATTCAACAAAAATGAACACACAAATTACCAGCTCCCCTGGACACAGCAAAGGCAGTACTCAGAGGCAAGTTTATAGCTCTGAGCTCCTACATCAACAAATTGGAGAGATCGGAAACTAACAATTTAATGACACATCTAAACCTCCTTGAAAAAGAGCAGCAAGATAAACCCCAATCCAGTAGACGAAAAGAAATAATCAAAATTAAATCAGAATTAAATGAATTAGAATCCAAAAAAACTATAGAAAGAATCAACAAAACAAAGAGTTGGTTCTTCGAAAAACTTAACAAAATTGACAGACCCTTAGCAAACCTTATCAGAAAAAGGAGAGAACACACCCAAATTAATAAACTCAGAGATGAGAATGGAAACATCACCATGGAAACAACCAAGATTCAGAACATTATAAGGGAATACTTCTCAAAACTTTATGCTAATAAGTTTGAGAACTTGACAGAAATAGACCTTTTCCTAGCAAATATTGACATGCCAAAACTAAACCAAGATGAGTTAAACCAGCTTAACAGGCCCATATCAAGCATTGAAATAGAAACAGCAATAAGAGCCCTCCCAGGTAAGAAAAGTCCAGGACCAGATGGTTTTACAGCGGAATTTTACAAGGCCTTCAAAGCAGAGCTCACACCAATACTCCTCCAACTCTTCAATGCAATTGAAAGAGAAAGCTCACTACCGAACACATTCTATGAAGCCATCATAACCCTCATCCCAAAACCAGGCAGGGACTCATCAAAGAAAGAGAACTATAGACCCATTTCTTTGATGAACATTGATGCAAAACTTCTCAACAAAATTTTGGCCAATCGACTTCAACAATTCATCCAAAAAATCATACACCATGATCAAACAGGATTCATTTCAGGGATGCAAAGCTGGTTCAATATACGCAAATCAATTAATATTATTTATCACATCAACAGGAGCAAGAATAAGAACCACATGGTTATCTCAATAGATGCAGAAAAAGCATTTGACAAGATCCAACACCCCTTTATGATGAAGGTTCTGGAAAAATTAGGAATCCATGGAACATTCCTCAATACAATAAAGGCTGTATATGACAAACCTACAGCCAGCATTATACTCAATGGTGAAAAACTAAAGCCATTTCCTCTTAACTCAGGAACAAGACAAGGATGCCCACTCTCTCCACTTCTCTTCAATCTAGTATTAGAATGCCTAGCGACAGCAATAAGACAAGATGCAGACATAAAGGGGATCCAAATAGGGAAAGAAGAAATAAAACTCTCCCTCTTTGCAGATGACATGGTCTTGTATTTAAAGAATCCCATAGATTCCACTCCCAAATTACTCAAGCTGATTCAAAACTTTGGCAAAGTAGCAGGTTATAAAATTAACCCCCAAAAATCAATGGCTTTTCTATATACCAACAATGAGAAAAGTGTGGCTGAAATTAGGAAAGAAACTCCATTTGTAATAGCCCCACAAAAAATAAAATACCTAGGAATTAACTTAACCAAAGAAGTGAAGGACCTTTATGATGAAAACTTTAAAATCTTGAAAAAGGAAATCAACACAGAACTTAAAAAATGGCAAAACCTCCCATGCTCCTGGATTGGCAAGATTAACATCGTGAAAATGGCAATACTTCCCAAGGCTATCTACAAATTCAACGCGATACCTATCAAAATTCCACCCTCATTCTTCAAGGAAATAGAGGAGGCAATCCAAAAATTCATATGGAACAATAAAAGACCCCGAATAGCAAAAACGCTCCTCAACGGAAAGAACACTGCTGGAGGAATATCAATACCAAATTTCAAACTCTACTATAAAGCCATAGTAATCAAAACAGCTTGGTATTGGCATAAGAACAGACCTCAGGACAAATGGAATAGAATTGAAAACCCAGAAATGAACCTACAGACCTATAGCCATCTAATCTTCGATAAGGAAGCTAAAACAATAGAATGGAAGAAAGACAGCCTCTTCAGTAAATGGTGCTGGCAAAATTGGTTAACTACATGTAGAAAACTAAAGCTAGATCCTTATATATCACCCTGCACCAGAATCAACTCCAAATGGATCAAAGACCTTGAACTCAAAGCAGACACTCTGAAAACATTACAGGATGGAATAGGAGAAACCCTAGGTCTCCTTGGCTCAGGTCGAAATTTTCTGAATAGAGACCCGGAAGCACAACAAATCAAAGAAAGGTTGGACAAATGGGATGGCATAAAGTTGCAGAGCTTCTGCAGGGCAAATGACATAGCTGGCAAGATCAATAGAAAGCCCACCGATTGGGAGAAGATCTTTACTAGCCATACAACGGACAAGGGTCTCATATCTAAAATATACTTGGAATTCAAAAAATTAAACCACCCAACAACAAATCCTGAAAGAAACAACTGCCCAATAAATAAGTGGGCGAAAGACTTAAAGAGAAGCTTCTCTGAAGAAGAAAGAAGGATGGCCAATAGACACATGAAGAAATGTTCAACATCCCTAGCCATAAAAGAAATGCAAATCAAAACAACATTGAGATATCACCTCACTCCAGTTAGAACAGCAAAAATCAAGAACTCTAACAACAACAGATGCTGGAGGGGATGTGGACTGAAAGCAACCTTACTTCATTGTTGGTGGGAATGTAAACTTGTTCAACCACTTTGGAAAGCAGTATGGAGGTTCCTCTGAAGACTTCACATAGATCTCCCCTATGATCCAGAAATCCCACTTTTGGGCATTTACCCAAATGTTTACAAACAAGACCACACTAAAGCTACCAGCACAACTATGTTTATTGCAGCATTATTTACCATAGCTAAGATATGGAACCAACCCAGATGCCCCTCAGGAGATGAATGGATCAAGAAAAGGTGGTATATATACACAATGGAATTCTATGCCTCCATCAGAAAGAATGACATTTCCCCATTTGTTAGGAAATGGAAAGGTTTGGAAAAAATTATATTAAGTGAAGTAAGCCAGGCCCAAAGAAGCATAGGTCCCATGGTTTCCCTTATTTGCAATATCTAGTATAGGTATGAGTCAAGCGGAAAAGGTCAGATAATGTGATGTTAGGAAAATGAACCCTTAAATATGTATTTTAATGTCTTCGTTTCTTTCATGCATGTGTTTCTAACGCATTTATAAGATTATTTCTTTGTTGCTTTGTATGTCCCTCCCCTACAGTGTAACCCCCGCTTTCACTATATTTGATGTCAGTATAACACGTGGAGGAGATGGGGACAAACAAGTCATTTAAGGATTCAGATGGACCTGTTGCAACAATGAGAAGTACAAAATGTCATGTCAAAAGCAGCTTTACAATGTCGGTGTGTGGGGGGGAGGGGGGTATAATTGGGTGGGGGGAGGGGGGTAAAATTGGGTGGGGGGAGGGGGGTAAAATTGGGTGGGGTAGAGGGGGGAGGCGGGGAAGGGAAGTGAAGGGTAAACAAAGGAGGAGGCTGCAATGCTTGGTAAGAAATGTATGCATTATCCTGCCCATGTAATTGTAGCCCCTCTGTACAGTATGTTCTCAAATAAAATAAAATGCAATTAAAAAAAATAAAATAAAATAAAAATCAATAAATAAATTGTAACCTAAAAAAAAAAAAAAAGAAAAGTGACAACCACATACCTAACCTCAATACTCAGAACAGTTACAATTGCACGTCTAACCTCAACACCTAGAACATTGACAACCACACAGCTAACCTTAACAATCAGAAGAGTGACAACCACACACCTCACCTCATGACAACCACTCGCCTCACTCAGCCCTCAGGGAAGAAGTGGGAGGCAGGTGCAGATGCCTCAGGCCAGGGCGGGTCAGGTGGAAGTGTTTTCTGAGGTGCCCTTCCTCTTCCTGCACCAGGGCATGGTCTGATGAGGCAGGAGACATCTAGAAGCTTGGAGGTGCCAGGGTTAGGAACGCCTGTCTTAGAGCAGTCAGGGGTGATTCAGGAATGCAAGTGCAGCCAGGCCAGCGCCAGTTAGAGAAAGGCAACCCCACCCCCCGTCCTCTGTGGCCCCCCACCGGCAACCCCCTTCCCTTCATGCTGGTAGCACCAGCCTGCTCCAGACTTGCTTGCTGGCTCGGTGGCACCCCAGGACCACCTGGGGCGCCAGCCAGGCTCCCCGTTTCATAGGCTCCCCCCTTCCTGGCCAAGAGCACTCTTGGCACATGAAATGCCTCCAGGCCGCTCACCCTTGCTGCACACAGTGCCTTGGTCTCATGCCGAGGATCTAGGCAGCTGGCCTGGTTGTCCTGCACCCGGTGCCCTTCCTCTCCTCTCCTACCCATGTACCTGATGGCTGAGGGCCTGGGCTGTCCTGCCAAGGCTCACCGGGCACCGGGAGGCTCTTGAGCTCCTTCTGAGACTCCCTGTGGCTGCCGCCAGCTTGCGGCCTGGGAACCTAAGTTCCTGCGTAGCTCCACCGGAGCTGCAGCCACCATGGCGGTCTTGTCTTGCTTGCGGCTATGCAGCTGCTGCTGCTGGCGAGAGCGATTGGCATCGCACAGGATGTGGAACTGGTCCTACTCACCTTCCAGCAGCTGGTAGAAGCGGTTGGCCACGACCCAGCAAAAGCTCTCCTGCATAGAATCGCTGGTGGTTGTCACAGGGCACCAGAGCACCCTTTTCCAGCTTTGGTCACTGAAGGTCTAGGCGGGCAGCCCACACAAGCAACGCTCAGCACATCCTGTGGCAATGACCCATTCCGCCTGCCTCCTCCCTCTCTGCTGGGCCCTGTCCAGTCCCTCCAAGCACCTGCCCCTGCCACTGCTGCTACCGCTGCCTACCCAACCGCCGTGAGACAGCCAATCAGCACCCAGAGACATTCCCCTTTCCCAACCGGCGAGCCAGAGAGCCCAATCACAGGCCGGTGGCTGTTACTTCACTTGACCTCTTCACCCCACCCCCGGCCCATTGCGGAGAGACGGGGCCAGAGGTGAAACCACAACAGATGGACGCAGGTGACTTGCACTGCCAACCAGGGGGTCAGTCTTGGCTATCCTGTAACCGCATGGAATTGGGGTACTTTCCATGTCTGCCACACTTCTGTTAAGGTTACACATTAACTTAGCCATTCAACAGCCATGTAATTAGCATTTAGTGTGTTGTTGAAGAAGCACCAGCTGCTTCTTGTTATGGACCTTAGACCTTAGTCTGCATACTGAGAAAAAAGAAGGAATCCTTTCTAACTTCCAGTCCAAGGTTCTACCTTGAAGACGTGATTCCTAGTGCAAGGAAATAGCCATGAGGACATGACTCCCAGCACAAGTGCAAGGATCTAACCATGAGGTCGTGACTCCCAGTGCAAGGATTTGACCATGAGGATGTGATTCCCAGTGCAAGTGTCTGACCATGAGGATGTGACTTCTAGTGAAAGGGTCTGACCATGAGAATGTGACTCCTAATGCACGAATGTGACCATGAGGATGTGACTCCAAGTGCTAGTGTCTAGCCATGAGGACGTGACTCCTAGTGCAAGGGTCTGAGCATGAGGACATGACTTCTAGTACAAGAATCTGACCATCAGGATGTGATTCCTAGTGCAAGGGTCTTACCATGAGGGTGCATGGGAAAGCTTTCCTTTGGAAATGAAGGTTAAGGTGAAAGGGAAAAGTGATAAGGGGCAGATGAAGACATCTTGAGGTGGGATGGAGTGCAAACCTTATTAAGCTCAAAGGAAAGCAGTGTGACTGGGACTAGAAGGATTAGACAAAGACCTAATTTTAGTCTTTCTTCCAGGAGCAGTGCCTTAAACACAACCAATTTATATTTGAAAGGACCACTCTAACTGTGCTGTGAAGAAACTAGAGTGGATTATCCAGGGAAGAACTGATGAGGTCACTTGGACTTAGGATGGTAGCAGTGGATATAAGTAAGAGTGACTAGATCAGCAGGACTTGGGACTTCGTTTGCTATGGATGATAAAGCTGATGTGACGATTCTTTTGCTGGGATGGGCATCTGAAATGGGAATGCTTGTCACAACTAAATACAACACTGGGAAGGGACCATGAGTTTCATCTTGAGCATGTTGAGGTTGGTGATTGGATAGTTTTGTTTGTCATTTCAGACATTCAGTTAAGGCCTGGAGCTCAGAACATATGGGTTTCTTTCAGGAAATCTTTCCCACATATTAGTGGCTGCCCCATCTTACAGACATCACTTTCTCTTACATTTTGGATTTTGTTCAGGTATCAGGTAACTGTGGACCACAGGGGAAACAGGGCCCCTTCCAGCCTCAACCTTCATTAATCTTACATCATTCATTGTAATTCCATTTCTTTGCCAGCAACTGCTGAGGAATAGGTTGCCTTGAATATCTGGCAGAGCAGATTGGAGGGGGAAAATTAAGAGCAAGCTTTTCTTATACGTAAAAAGAAATTGAAGCTGGGTACGGGTGGTATGCCTAGCATCCTAACTACTGAGAAGACTAATATGTCAGGATCGTGGTTCAAAACCATCCTGGGCAGACAAGTCTGGAAAAAACTCTTCTCTCCAACTAACCCTTCATTGCAACTACACATATGGAGAAAGCCTAGATCCTGAATTTTTTGGTACTTCCAACTTAACCCACTTGGGAACCTCCCTACTTCCCTACTTGTCATTAAATAAGTTCACCAATAAAATAAAGTGGAAAAAAGATAATATGGACAGAAGGTGTGTTTCATTTTTTACGTTTTTGTGGTCATGGGACTTGAATGTAGGGCCTGCTTGCTGCCCTGAGCTTTTTTCTCTCATGGTTAGTGCTCTACCAGTTTGAGACATACTGGCACTCCTAGCTTTCTGGTGGTTAATCTGAGATAAGAATCTCATAGACTGGGGTTGGGAAGGTGGCTCAGTGGTAGAGCACTTGCCTTGCATGCCTGAGGCCCTGGGTTCAATTCCTCAGCACCACATAAGCAAAAAGACAAAAGCAGGAAGTGGCACTGTGGCTTAAGTGGTAGAGCACTAGCCTTGAGCTGAAGAGCTGAGGGACAGTGCTCAGGCCCAGAGTTCAGGCCCCATGACCGCACCAAAAAAAAAAAGAATCTCATATTTCAGCCTTATGATTAGTATTACAGAAGTGAGCCACTGCCTTCTGGTTGGACAAAAGGTTTTGATAAATGCAGTGACATAGTTAACCTCCCAAACACCGTATTAACTAAAAGAAGCCAGAGGTAAAAGGCCATTTATTGTATGATTCCACTGATATAAAATATGTGTAGAACAGGCAAATCCATAGAGACAGAGTAGATTGGTGCTAACAGGAATTAGGAGCAATGTAATGTTGGAGAATTACTCCTTAATAGGTCTTCTGTAAGGTAATAAAAATACTCCAGAAATAATGCAACAGTAACACAAAATTGTGAATTGCTAAATGTCACTGATTTACACATTTCACATTGTGAATATAATAATTTTTAACCACAACTTAAGGAGAAAATGTACTTTGTACCCAGATCAAGATTTGAACCCTGTCCTGCCACCCATTAACTCTGTGATTTTGGACACGTATTTCTGGGCCTTGTTTTCTCATCCATAAAATGGAGACATCACAGTCCCTACCTCCAAGGGCTACTTTGAAGTTGGAATGAGATCATTCATATACAGTGATCAGCACAGTGCCATCACATAATAACTCATCATGAGAAGTCTTTTTATTAAATGTTATTAGTGTCATTCATCATCGATCACATAATTTTCAGTCAGACTTAATAGCAGATAGAGTCATCTTAAATTTTCTTAAGATTTGTTTTTGTTTCTGTTTTGGGGCTTGATCATAGAGCCCGAGCGCTCTTTGTGCTCAAGATTAGTGTTCTACCACTTGAGACACAACTCTATTCCCAGTTTTTGAGTGTCTAATTGGAGATAAAAATCTCATGGGGACTTTTCTGCCCATCCAGCATCAAATCTCAATCCTCAGACGTCAGCCTCATGAGTAGCTAAGATTAGAGGTGTGAGCCACCAGCACCCAAATTCTGAAGTTTTCTTTTTTGAATTGTGCTGATACTGGGTCTTCAATTCAGGTCCTCTCATTCTTGCTTTGCTTTTTTTTGTGAAGTTTGACATTCTACCACTTGAACCACAGCTCTACTTTTGGCTTTTTCCTGGTTAATTAGATATAATAGTCTCACGATTTTCTACAGAGGCTGGCTTCTAACCTTGATCTCCGATCTCAGCCTCCTAAGTAGCTAGGACCACAGGTGTGAACACAGGTGTGAACTACCAGAAGATTAATTTTTTGGTCTGTTCTTTTTTGATTGTGAGAATTGAACCCAGGACACTGTGCTTGCTAGACAATCACTTTGCCACTGAGCTACATCCCATCCTGAAGATTCTTTATGCAACAACATTAATACCTGTACAAGAGACCATACTTTGTGAAGAACGGTAGCAAGCCAATGTTGTCTCTGGTACCTTTAAGCTGTCACTATACCACCATAAAACCATCCACTTGAGAGAAGGGGTTATTGTTTTACTATTCGACTTCTGGAATCAGACAACGTCCCCCAGTTATTCCTATTTTCCTTCCAGCAAGGTTAGCATACAAGTTCTTAGGGCTTGTCCTATGAGCATTGAATCTTAATGTCCAAATCACAAAGGACCATAATAACTGTAAGTAAACCAATCCTATTTGCTTCAGTACTAAGAACTGCTTTAAGATGGCTGAAATGGAGATAAGTTGTCTCTTGCTGATATTATCTGGTCACTGGTTTCTGAATTTACTGTAGACCTTATAATAATAGGTCTCACCTATTTTACTGATCATTTTTCAGCTGGGAGATTGCAATCTTAAATACATTCATGAAATACAATCAGACTGCATTAGCATGAGTTATTTACAACACTGTGTTTGATGTGATCAATTTTGCAAACATCAAATAACTCAAGATGTGAAAATGATCTGTAGTAATTATAAATAAATACACACATCCCCATGAAGTAGAAAAAATATATATAATATTATATATATCCCAGTGGTTATTACAATCAATGGATACACAGTTAAGGTAAACTGTACACAAAATGTAAAATGCTTTGAGTTTCAAAAGTTTCATTATATATAATATAAAATTGCCAAGTACCAGTGGCTCATGCCTATAGTCGTAGCTAATCAGGAGGCTGAGATCTAAGGATTGTAGTTCAAAGCCAGCCCATGGCAGAAAGTCTATGAGACTCTCATTTCCAATCAACCACAAAAAAGGCCCCAAGGGGAGCCATGGCTCAAATCTTAAGCTGAAAAGCTTAGAGACAGTGCCCAACCCTTACATGAAAGCCTTGGTGCCAAAATCTTCAGATACACTTAGAATTTAATTCAATTGAGAGTTCAACTCTCAATAGTTACTCCTTGCAATTACATTTTGGTGAAGCCAAGGAAGGGCAGCTTCAAGCGCCTTGAAAGTCACCTTTCTTTCTGTAATTATTTATTCTCTGGATGAATGAATTTCTTGTTTGTGTGTCTTTGCTCAAGGCAAATATTTTTAATGTGTTACAATTATATAAAGGGCTAGGTGCCTGTGATGTATTCCTGTATCCTAGTTACTCAGGAGGCTAAGATCTGAAGTTTAAGGTTCAAAGCTAGCCCAGGTAGGAATGGCCATGAGATTCTTATCTTCGACTAACCACCAAAAGCCCAAAGTGGAGTTGTGGCTCAAGTGGTAGAGCACTAGTCTTGAGCACAAAATCTCAGGGACAGCACCCAGATCCTGAGTTCAAGCCCCAGGACAGGCAAAAAGAAAAAAAGCATAAAAATTCAACAAATTAATATATGACAAACAAGATACATCACAGGATCAAGTGGATGTGATATTGTTTATTTTTGCTGGCAATTGCAGCTGAATTTTATACAGTGCCTACTAAGTGCCAGTCATACTTCTGAACTGCTCGTGGAATCCATGTATCTCCTTAATGACATGGATGCCTTCATTTCCCCATGTTCTGTGGCATGAGTGTTCTAAGAAGAAGAGCTAGGTTTGTCAGTCCAGGGAGAGTGCACTGAGTCTTCTCTCCTGACCTGGTGTTTTAGTGATAAGCACTGAGCTAAAAGTTGGGGTTTTAGTAGGGCAAGCTCTTCTTAAAGACCTATTTACAATAATAATGGGAACCAGTGCTCAAGCCTGTAATCCTAGCTACTTAGAAGGCTGAGATCTGAGGATTGCTTGTGCAGACAAGTCCATGAAACTCTTATCTCCAATTAACCAGAAAAAGAAGTATGGCTCAAGTGGTAGAACACTGCCTTGAACAAAAAAGCTAAAGCCTCACAACCAACCAAAAATAAAAATAGAAATGAAGGAGGAGGAGGAGGAGGAGAAGGAGGGGCAAGAGCAGGAAGAGGAGGAGGAAGGCCTATGTAAGCAAGGAACAAACAATATTGTTAGCTGGAGGTACTGTTTTTCAGAAACACCTTAAAAGCAGACTTCTGTATAGATCCATAATTCTATCATTAATCCAAATTATATAAAGGAGCTAGTGGGTACAGACAAGATACTTAGATCCTCCAAAATACTGTTTTGCTATCTGAAAACTATACCAGGTCATTGCTAATGCTGGATTGTCTAAGATGCTGAAATATAGCTGCCATTCTACATCTATTTCAAATTTGTGTTCAGAAGTAAGCTAATACCTTTCTCCTCCAAGGATGATTTGTTGACCGGCAGAATTTCAGGCCTACCTTAAGAGCTGCCAAATATGAATTTATACTTTATAACATCCCTAGGAAATTCCAGTGCTCTGTAAAACTTGAGAAGCTTTTAGCTAGAGCAAAAAAATACAAAGTCAGCATTTGGATCTCTCAGAACCATCTTTTGGGAGCCCAATCATCATGTACGGCTGAGATATTTGCGTTGGTCATTTTTGTGTAGTTATATCCATGGTATTAGAGATGTTAGTTCATCATGGTTGAGGGTGGGATAGAGTAGAGCAGCCCACGTCACGAAGGCCACGATGCAGAGAAAGGAGAGGAAACTGGAGACCCTGTATAACCTCAAAGCCTCCACGCTGCCCAACTTCCCCTGTAACCTACTTCCTCCAGGCAGTCCTCCCTCCCAAAGTTTCCATGGTCTCACAAAACAGCAGCACTAGTTGAGCAGTATGCCTTGAAAATATGAGCTGGTGGGGGACATTTCATATTAAGGTATAACATTCTGACCCTGGGCCCTGCAGGCTCATGTTCCTCTCACAAGGCAAATTCTCCAAGACTCTCCAAAGTCTTAACAGTTCCAACAATGGTCAAGAGTCTAAATATAAAGTCTTTTATAAGACTCAGGGAACTTTAGACTCCTGTAAAAAAAAACAGTAAAATCATAAATACTTCTTCTGGATTCTGGTGCTCACATCTGTAATCTTAGCTAATCAGGAGGCTGAGATCTGATGCTGCTTGTGGTTTAAAGGTAGCCTGAGCAGGAAAGTCAGTGAGACTCTTCTCTTCAATTAACCTCCAAAAAGCCAGAAGCAGAGAAGAGTCAAGTGGTAGAATGATAACCTTGAGTATAAAAGCTCAGGGATAGAACCCAAGCCCTGAGTTCAAACCCCAGGACCATTACGTACATGCATACACACACACACACACACACACACACACACACACACACACACACACACACACATACACACACACGCACACACACACACACACACAAACAGAAGAATTTTTTGGCTGGGCAATGGATGGATCTGATGTGCAGCAACCAGGCTCAGAAAGATAAGGAGCTCATGTCTTCTCTCATATGCAAATCTTTTTAAACTTCTTTTTTGTTGCCAATACAGGACCTTGAATTCAGGGTGCTGTCCCTAATTTTTTTCACTCAATGCTAGCCCTCTACCACTTGAGCTACAACTCCATTCTTAAGTTTTGGCTGGTTAATTGGAGATAATAATATCACAGACTTTCTTGCCTGACTGGCTTTGAACTACAATCAGACCTCAGCCTTCCAAGTGACTAGAATTATGGCCATAAGCCACTAGTGCCTGGAAGACATGTGGGTCTTACACCTAAAACAAATATATATAAATACATACAGGTCTTACCAAACTTACTATGGTATAAGCTGGCATGACATATATCTAAAACATAAACATATATATGTAGATATATATGTATATATCTACATATATATATATATATATATATATATATATATATATATATGTCATACCAAATTGACTAGAGTATGGTATAAGCTGTAGTGAGATTCCATACCATAACCCCATCAAAAAGCTAATAGTTTAACAAAAATGACTATCAAGAAACTGAAATGTGTCTTGACTAGAGCAGGTGGATGCTAATGGGAGTGGAAATGAATAGAGAGAAGAATGGTGGGAGAATGTACATATCAGTCTCAATAGATGTATGTGAAAATGGAACTTGGAAACTGAATGAGATAGGTGAGTTTGGGTTTGGGATAGGTGCAGGAACAGAAACTGATGGAGGGAGAATGATTGTTGAAGAAGCGCTATGCACATAAATCAAAACTCTTCTGTAAAACTATTTGAAGGTAGCAATAAGAAACATGGTAAAAATTAGGCAAAATTCATCCAACAGGTCAAAAAAGACCCTGTGGATATTATGAGAGGTACAGGGAGAACATGCCCAACACCAGTGATTAGGGAAATGTGGATCCAAATTAACATTAAATTCATTAAAGTGACAAAATCAGAGAGGACTGATTGTGCTAGATTCTAAGAGGTGATGTGCTTAGAGTTTCCTGGAGGTTTACAGAGCAGAGGCTTGTTTTCCAAATGGCGGTGCAGGGAGATGGTATGCACCTCTAGCTCCCAAGTGCATGCCAACAGCAGAAGGCAGTGACACACACCTATGTGCATACTACATTGCTCACCATAGTCAAAGAAGCCAGAAGCACCCTAAGGACCCCTTGGCAGGTGACTGTACACAGAGAACATCACATGTATGAACAGTGGAGTATTTAAACGCCATGGGCTGTACACAGAATATGTGCCCACACTGGAGTATTGACACATAGTGGGCTATACAGAGAACATGGCATGCACACACAGTGGATTATTTACACATCATGAGACTCGGAGAACATGGTATATGCACACAGTGGAGTATTGACAAACAGTGGGCTGTACACAGAGACATGGCATGTGCACACAATGGAGTATTGACACACAGTGGGCTGCACACAGAGAGCACAGAGTGCGCACAAGTGGAATATTGACACACAGTGGACTGTACATGGAGAACACAGCATGTGCCCACAGCGGAGAACTTATACACAGTGGACTGTACATGGAGACATGACCTGTTCACACAGTGGAATTACAAACTGTGGACTATACACAGAGAACAGGGTGTGTACACACAGAGGGGTATTGATACACCATGGGGTGTACATGTAGAACACGGCCTGTGCATGCAGTGGAGTATTTACACACAGTGCACTGTACACAGAGAGCGTGGTGTGTCCATGCAGTGGAGTACTGACACACAGTGGGCTGTACATGGAGGACACAGTGTGGGCACACAGGGGAATACTGACACACAGTGAACTGCACACAGAGAACACAGCATGTACACCCAGGGGAGTATTGACACACAGTGGACTGTACACGGAGAACATTACATATACATATAGTGGAGTATTTACATACAATGGACTATACACAGGGAACATGATTTGTGCATGCAGTGGAGTATTTACAAACAGTGGACTATACCCACAGAACATGACGTGTGATTGCAGTAGAGTATTCACACATAGTGGACTACATGGAAAACACAATACATGCATGCAGTGGAGTATTGATTCTGGGAAGAAAGGTAAGAGGCTGACTGTTGGGCCTACAATGGCCGTTCCTGAGAATGGTTGGCACTGAGGACCTCCTGGACTTCTCGGAAATCCTGTCTCCTCAATCCGGCTGCCTGAAACCTCATTTCGGCCCTCAGCCCCTCATCCCAGCTGCCAGGGGACCCCTGTTGGCCCTGGTCACTCATCTCGTGGTGCCTGCAGATCCCACTGGCCAGCCTTGGGCCACTTTCCCTGGGTGGCCCAACACCCTATCTGGACCCCAGATCCTCTGCCCAGGTTGTCTTGAGATGCTGTCTGGTCCTTAGCCCATGATCTCCCTAACACCAGAGCTGGAAGACCTTTGACCCCTTGCCCTGGAGTTTTCCCAGTCTCAGCCAGCTGGCTCTTGGCCTCTTGCCAAGAACATGTCCAGCCCTCAGCCCCTAGACCTGGTCTGCCCAGACACCCTGCCATTTGCATTCCTCCTATTAGAGGCTCAGCATGCTCTGAGCTGTGCACTCCATATTGAAAGGGTTACCTTGGGGCTCAAGGTAGCCCACTGGGAGCTTCTCTCAAGTATGTAGACTCATGAAGGTACTGGTGTGGCCAGGCTGTGGCTGGCAGGCTTCCTGGCCATGTGTAGATGTCTTCTATGAAAGACATTTTGTTTTATTTTGTGAGAAATGAGACAGTGTCTCAATCAAGCCCAGGCCATCCTTGAACTTACATTCCTACTGAGGAAACCACCACACTGTGCTCATTTCTTTGCCACATTATAGGGGCAGTGTGCCTAACTCCCAGTGTGCTGCTGAGGAAATGCCTTGGGCAGTTGGCAGTGGGCAGGAGAAGCCACAAGGTCTCTGAATTGATGAAGTGGATGTGCAGCCTGGCCTGGCACCTTGTTGCAAGACTAGAGGGATCAGATTCCTGGAAGTTGAACATGCACAGTGTTTTGTTCTGGTAAGTTAGCCCAGGCAGGTGTCAGTGATGTGTAGGATAGGAGGACTTTAAATGTGGTTTTCATCCGGTCTTGACAACTGAATGGATTTAGGATTAGAAGGGGGGAGGGGTGACAGAGTTCAGTTGCCTATGACCACATACATGTGCTCATGTGTCTATCCTCTCTGCCCACCCCATTTTTTCTTTGTGCTGTGTATGGGGAACTGATGCTAAAGCTCTTGTTAAATGTGGAATTCAGAGGTAAACAATCATTCTTCTCTTAACTATCTTGAGAACAGGGCTTGCTGTGTGCCTTAGGCTGGACTTTGGTGTAGCTTTCCTCATGCCTCTTCTTCCCAAGTGCTTGGATTATGGGGTGCCTGGCTCATTTATTTTAATTTTTTTGGCAGTACTGGGGTTTGAACCCAGGGCATTGCCTTTGGTATATAGGCATTTCAACCTTAGAACCACACTTCCCACCTTGGCCCTTTTTCCATTATTTTTCTTATAGGTTCTCACTTCCCCCTTCCTTCTACCTATGTCTCCCAGGGAGCTGAGATTACAGAAATGAACTGTCATACTCAAAGGAGTCTAATTTTTAAAATCTTTTGAAGTATCCTGGTGAGAGAAGATTTTAGGATATGATTCTTTGTATTTTACTCTAAGCTTGCTGATTAGCCTAGCTTCTTTTGCCTTCTGATTGTTTTCATTAATTTATCAGAGATAGCAGGAACGAATAACCAGATCCTACAATGGCTACAAGATCTTATACATCTGACCTTACCTCTGCTCTTTCTTCTCTAGTTCTACCTCTAGTTAGCCTGCTTTGAGCTTGAATTATGTTCCAGATTGGCTTTTTCCACTTCTGTTAACACAGAGCTATAAATTAGGCATACAAGTTTTGCTTTGACTTCAGTAGCAATAACAAAAATCACTTTTCTTGCAAAGATTACTTGTGTCAATTTTTCCTTGTTGTAGCAATTTTTAGGATGTAATATCACTTAAGTGTTAATACCGTTCAGTGTGTCAGCAGCAGGGATTCCTTTGCTTTGATCATTGTTCTAATTGTCTATATTGGATTTGGAACATTTCGGGGTTCATATTGTTGAGTCTTGAAGTCTTCCCTTTGTTCTAGAATTTCCTTAATCTACACCTAAGGTTTAGTTTTTGTGAGGCTTTTTGATCATGGATGTGTAGTTGTAAATCAGAAGGAGTGGTGGACTGGCTGTTGTTCACATTAACCACTGCCCTTGTCCTGCATTTGCAGGCATTGATTCTGACTGCCAGAGGCCATACATTTAGTGGGCATTCCTGTGGGGGTTGTGCCACCGGGTTGCTGACCACCTCTTCTGTGCCCCATTCTGTACTTGGACTTGGTGGCACGCTTGTTTTCCTAATTTCTCTTTGGAAACAGACAGTTTTGGCTCAAATAACTGTGAAGATTGTACCTGTGGGCTCAAAGGGGGTTTAGGGGAAGAGGTTATCCAAAACTCTGATGTCTGCAACAGTTGATGGGGTGTGGAAGGTTGGCTCTGACCTTTCTTTGCCTTCCAGAATGATGTTAGCCATGGAAGACTTAGGGGGGAAACACTACCATCTTTTCCAGCACGAGGACTTGGAACTTCATTTCTTAGACATTGGAACAACTTTTCCACTTCTGTTCCAGGTTCTCTACAGATGCAGTAGCAGCAGAGCAGGCAGGTGAACTGTGTATGCCCTGTGAGATGTCTGGGTAGATACATGGGCATAGAGAGGCCTGGCAAGTCCTGAATAGCTCAGGTAAGCAGCCCAGAGGGATAGGCTGGTAAGGGTAATGTTTAGGGAGAAACTTGGGCCTAAGAAGGGCTTGTTCCCATACTATGTCATTGAGGCAGCTATCTGTCCTCCAGATCTCATCCTGGTATACTGACATATTTTGGGTGATTGTAGGAGGCCAGGGAATGCTGTAAACCATTGTTATAAAGGTTTCCTCACCCTGATGAGTGCTCTTTTCCTCATGAGTGCTCTTTTCCTGGTGAGTATGTGCTCTCCTCCTGGTGTATATGTTCTCCTAGTGAGTGCTCTCCTCCTGGTTGAGTGTTCACCATTTTACTCCCACTTGTGGACTAGTGGATGCTGATGACATTCTTGGAGAGCCTGGGAGGAGGAGCATCAGTGTGTCTTCCTCTTCTTTTTTTTTAGAAACAAAGGACTTTATTAGTCACAGTAATAGCAGTGGCCCAAGAACCCCCATCTTCTTGTCCTGGTTCTCTGAGACCCAATTCACGCAGCAGGGTAACATGAAGACAGCTGAGTGATCACTGCTCATGCAGTAAGTTGTATGGTGAGAACGGAACCTCAACTTTAGGAAACCTGAACACTTTATAATACAAAATAGTATAGGTGTTCTTTATCCAAAGAGAGACAGTGTCTTCTATAGTGGTTCACAATACAAAAATATTTTAGAAGTTACTTCAGGACTAAAGCAGTCATTGCCTTTTGTAGCAAAACATGGACATTGAGAGCTATGTGAAGAACTGCCTCCTCAACAGATGTTTCAAATAATTTATTGAAAAAAACTAATAAATTATGTGTATCATATATGATACTTTCCCATAAGAAAAATTTTAACTTGATTTTTGAAAATTTCACAAAACTGTAAACATTTTTATTTTTACTTATTTTTCTTTTGCCAGTTTTGGGGCTTGAACATTGGGCCTTGGCACTGTCCCTGAGCTCCTTTTGCTCACAGCTAGCACTTGAGCCACAGCACTACTTCTGGCTTTTTCTATAATTAATTGGAGGTAAGAGTCTCACAAACTTCTCTGCCCTGATTGAGCTGGCTTTGAACCCTGATCCTCAGATCTCAGCTTCCTGAGTAGCTAGTATTACAGGTGTGAGACATCGGTGCCCGGCAAAAGTTTGTATTTTTAAAAAGATGACAAAACAGTGAAACTACCACAGTGTTATATGTGTTTTCTTCATTTTTCTTCTTAGGAAAAAGGCTAAAAACATTTAATATATTTTCTCATGATTTTTCTGCTAAAAGGATATACAAAAGTGGATGAATCTATCTTTTCTTTGTTCAAAATATTTTAACCATTAAAGTCTAATGACATGTTACAATACATATATTTGTATGATGTTCCTATTTCTATAACAGTTTCTCTACACTCTATGAACAGTGCATACATGATTCAGTGTAAATCCTTACAGTGTTTCATTGTTACAGAACTTGAGTTCAAGTCAAATAAGGGAAAGACTAGGTCTAAGTCAGTCCTCACCTGTTTTCACAGCCATACTGGAGCCTGACCAGGTGATGTGCTGTCAGCCCAGCTTAGGAGGCCTAGAGGTAAGTCAAGCCACCCTTTGAATTGCAGATTCACCTTGTTGTTAAACACAGATAGGATATGCAGATATACTGTGATTAAGCCCCTGGGAAATCCTGCCTCTCTTGGTGCCTTTTGTTTTATGTTGGGGTTTTGTCACGACCCAAGCATGAGGTTTTGGTCTTTAAAAGTTTGGTGTAAGCTCTAGTCTAGGCTGCTGGTCTATGAGACAGGAGTCTACCATGTAGACACCGGCCTTTAAATAAAGATTCCTGATTTGAGCTTTCAAAATGTGGCTTATCTGGATTTGCATCTGAGATACCTTATAACACAAGTGGATGTTAATGAACATGACCAAAGTCTTTGTTTAAAATATTATTATAGCACCAGTAGAATTTGACTAAATGTGAACCAAATTCATAATACGTTCTCTAAAATCCTATTCAACAACTTGAGGTTTGTTATGTTTGTATATCTCCTGCGTATGAGAGAAAATAGGTTAATTCTGTAGCAGGACACCACAAAAAAAAAAAAGAAAGAAAGAAAGCATCATTTTTTTCCATATGTAACTAAACTATTGTGCTAATATATGTGCTATTGTGCTGTATATGTGCATATAATTCAAAAGTATTGAAGAAAGAATAGCACCTTAGAAACAACCCTAACATAAATAGTATAACAAAAAATTTTAAGTCTAATAATCTCTTTACAACTCTTTTCTTATTTGTTTCCTGGACCTAGCTCATTCACTTACATAAAATTATTTACGGAGCCCTATATTATAAATCAAATGTTTGTATAAACAAAAACCACATTAGATGTTTGGCAAGCAAAAATAAATTAATTTGATTAAATTACCATAGCTAAGATATGGAACCAACCTAGATGCCCCTTAGTAGATGAATGGATCAAGAAAATGTGGTATATATACACAATGGAATTCTATGCCTCCATCAGAAAGAATGACATTTCCCCATTTGAAGGAAATGGAAAGGCTTGGAAAAAATTATATTAAGTGAAGTAAGCCAAGCCCAAAGAAACAAAGGTCCCATGGTTTCCCTTATTTGCAATATCTAGTATATGTATGAGTCAAGCAGGACAGGTCAGATAATGTGATGTTGGGAAAATGAACCCTTAGATA
This sequence comes from Dipodomys merriami, assembly GCF_024711535.1. Classification (NCBI taxonomy): domain Eukaryota; kingdom Metazoa; phylum Chordata; class Mammalia; order Rodentia; family Heteromyidae; genus Dipodomys; species Dipodomys merriami. The sequence goes on along the minus strand of NW_027206035.1, from coordinate 595,169 downwards.
AGTATTTAAATGTTTTTTTTCTTTCATGCATTTGTTTCTAACTCATTTATAAGATTATTTCTTTGTAGCTTTGTATGTCCCTCCCCCACAGTACAACCCCTGCTTCCACTATATTTGATGTCGGTATAATTTGTGGAGGATATGGGGAAAAACAAGTCGGTTAAGGATACAGGTAGACCCGATGCAACTATGAGAAGTACAAGTTGTCATGTCAAAAAGAAACTTTACAACTTTGGTGCGGGGGGGGGAGGGTTAGGATTGGGTGGGGGGGCGGGGGGAGGCTGGGAAGGGATGTGAAGGGTAAACAAAGGAGGAGGCTGCAATGATTGATAAGAAATGTACTCATTATTTTGCCCATGTAATTGTAACCCCTATGTACAATATGTTCACAAAAAATAAAAATTAAAATTAATAAAAAAAGAAGAATGACCAAAGATTATATTCAGAGAACAACATTTCTTCATTTAAGTTGAGTGGAGGTTAAGTGTTATGTATACATATGTTAATTGTATTACTCTGTATTTGCTGATGCCCAAAAAATTTAATAATATAAAAACAAAACAAAACAAAAAAGCAGTCTGGAGATTCACATTGTGGTTATTCACCAACATTAGACTTTCAACCAAGCAAGGAGAGACACAAGAATCATGAAGCTCTTCTCAGCATGATTTCCTCCTTCAAAACTAACTCCATTATCCTGGGTATCTAAGCACATTCACTTTATTCTGAACAATAAATGGGGTTTGTCTTTTCTGTGGAGTGAAATGTGTGGAACAGCCTTTGCTGAAACATTAAGAATTATTTCTACTATAACCCGATTTTGTCTTCAGAAATAGAGCAATATCCAGTGATTGCATTGTTTGTGGTTATTTTTAAATTGATTAAAGCTTCCACTAATTATGTCACACACAAAAAAAAACCCAAAAAATCATTTAGTGCCAGGTGCCAATGGCTAATGCTTTTAACCCTTGCTACTCTGGAGGCTGAGATCTAAGGATCATGGTTCAAAGCCAGCCTGGGCAGGAACATCTTTGAAACATGTATCTCTAAATAACCAGCAAAAAGCTGGAAGTGAAGCTGTGGCTCAAGTGGTAGAGGCTCGAGTGAAAAACTAATAGATTGCACCCGAGCTCTGAATTCAAACTCAAGTAAAGAAAGAAAGAAAGAAAGAAAGAAAGAAAGAAAGAAAGAAAGAAAGAAAGAAAGAAAGAAAGAAAGAAGGAAGGAAGGAAGGAAGGAAGGAAGGAAGGAAGGAAGGAAGGAAGGAAGGAAGGAAGGAAGGAAGGAAGGAAGGAAGGAAGGAAGGAAAGAAGATTTACTCAACAGCTGATATGTGTATAGATGGATGATGACAGAATGGACCACATGTTCACGAACTTGTGGTAAAGGGATGCAGAACAGGCAAGTGGCCTGTACACAACAACTAAGCAATGGAACTCGCATTAGAGCCCAGGAGAGGGACTGTGTGGGACCAAAGCCAGTCTCCGCCCAGCACTGTGAGGGCCAGGACTGCATGACTGTGAGGGAGGCAGGAGTCTGGTCTGAGTGCTCAGTCTAATGTGGCAAAGGTGTTCATCATCGGACAGTGAGATGTACAAACCCAAGAAAGAAATGTGCCCTCTCCACCAGACCGAGGGAGGCTGAAGATTGTGAGGATTATTCAAAATGCTATGTGTGGCAGATGGGTAACTGGTCTAAGTGCTCAATTACCTGTGGCAAAGGAATGCAGTCTCGTGTTATCCAGTGCATGCATAAGATCACAGGAAGACATTGAAATGAATGTGTCTCTTCAGAAAAACCTGCAGCATATAGGCCATGCCACCTTCAGCCCTGCAACGAGAAGATCAATGTAAATAACATAACATCACCTAGACTTGCTGCTCTGACTTTCAAGTGCCTAGGAGATCAATGGCCTGTTTACTGCCGAGTGATCTGAGAAAAGAACCTGTGTCAAGACATGAGGTGGTATCAGCGATGCTGCGACATGTGCAGGGATTTATATGCCCAAAACTTCAGCAGAAGAGTTAACCTCTAGGAAGCTGGCCAATCACTCCCTCTCTTTGCAATTACATTATTTATAAACACCCCACTAGCATGTTCTTCCTCTTTCATGAGGAAGCTATGTTGTAAGCACAGTGAGAAAACTGGGCCAAGAAGCGGGCATTTCACCACATGAGACTGTGGGGGCCATTTGTGTACTGTGCAGTGATTCCAACTACAGGTTGGCCCTGATTTGAGTTCTGTTTAACTTCACGTTCTTGGGAATGCTTACAAAGTGGGCAGGTCTCCTGGAGGAGTCCAGATTCTAGGGATGGGGTTGGGGTGGGTGGGCTCAATCCCAGTTGAGACTAGGTCATTGGGACTGAAGGGGTACTGTGTGTCCTGGGTACCACTGCACTGACTCCTCTCCCTGGCTTTGCCTTCAGCTCCTCTTCTTATCACCTTCCCCTTCATATATGGAGCCATTCTGCAGTGGTGTCCTAAAGCAGATGAGGAACAGAGGAGGTTTCTTTGCACTGCCTGCTTAGTGATGGAGTTAATGTTCCTTAGAGCTCTATATTTTATACTACCCTTCACAACAAGCACTGTCTTCTGATGAGAGGTCCTCTATATTTTTTTGGTGTTAAAACATTTCTATGAGTGATAGTTGATAGTTGTGTGATGACTTGTCACTGAACTAATTGGTAGCCTTTATCTTAAAAAAGTCTTTAGTTGATGCAAATATCTGGGGATTAGTGGCCTAGCTGGTAGAGCCAGAGGATCCTGGAACCTGAATTGGACTGTGGTGTTCCTCGCTGCTCATTGCCAAGCATTCTGCAGGTTGGCACCAGAGACCTAGTGCAGTACCAGAGAGGGGCTGTCATGTCCATAGGTCGGTGCCTGGCTTTGGCTGTGTCCTGTTGGATTCCTGACTTTGGCTGTGGCCTGCTGGATGCCTGGCTTTGGCTGTGCCATTCCCGGATGTTATTCTTTCTTTTCCCATGGAGCTCCCTGAGTGGCAGCAAGAACCAGAGGACAGAGCTGGTCTGGGGAAGCTGAGCTCCAAGTGTGAATGGGTGTCTTCACTTCTTCCTTTTGCCTTGTACTTCCTTCTTCCTTGTCCTTCTTTCTCATTTTAGACCCTTTGAGTTGGAAATGGACGCATATACTCTATCATTCTTCGGTGTGTGTAAAGAGAAAGAAAGTGCAATTTCTTTGGGATATAGTTGGTGCTCTAGAAAGATGGAGCAGGTGTGCCTGGGCTCCTGACATATCTGTCATCACTGTGGGGTAGGGTCTACCTTACTCTGTCAGAGGCTTAAACTTGCCATGGAGTGGCAGCTGAAGGCTGATGAAGGTTAAGGGTAAACTTAAGATCCCCTGGATAACAGTGAGGGAGGCTGAGATGTGTTGGATGTAGGAGGACTAAAGAAACAAAGATCATGCATAGGTGGAGGGATAGAGGAGATGTTGGCTGCTGGCCCTCAGAGGCCTCAACTCCCACCATTATATTGGTCTGGGGCTTCTGTGAATTGGCTTGTGAACTCTGGGGTGTTCAGCAACACCCCTAGCTTCTACCCACCATGTGTCAGTGACAGGCAAAGGCTACTGCTCCTCTGTGGCAAACAGAAGTGCCTCTAAAGAGTGCCCAGTGTCTTTTCTTATGGGGAATTGCTACTGTAGCCCAGTGGCTCTCCTAAGTCTTCTGGTAATGTCTCTAGGAGGTCCTGAGTTAAGTGAGCAAGTGTGATAGAGTCCAAATTCTGTGAGTTTGCCTTCCCAGGAGTGTATGTACCTGGGTGACACTGAACGAACCCCAGAGTCCTTTCAAAAATTGTGGCCCTGGGTTAAGTGTATTGTTCAATTGATGCAGTGAAAGCCTAGCAAGCTTAATAGGCTGAGTTTTTAAAAATCTTAGTATTACCAAAAAACTGTGGTCCAGCTAAGTATGGTGATGCATACCTGTAATCTTCACATTTGGGACCGAGCAGGGTCTGTAAGATGCAGTCTGGACTTTGTAATAAGAGCTTGTCTTTTTTTCTTTGTCAGTCATCGGCCTGAAATCTGGGCCTGGGCACTGTCACTCAGCTCTTCAGCTCAAGGCTAGCACTCTATCACTTGAGTCATAGCACCACTTCTGGCTTTTTTCTGCTTATGTGTTGCTGAGGAATCGAACCCAGGGCCTCATGCATGCAAGGCAAGCACTTTACCACTGAGCCAACTTCCAAGCCCAGAGCTTATCTTTTTTTTAAAAAAAGCAAGAGGTGGTTTGGTGGGAGGGGAATGGAGAATGACTGGATGTAACTTCTTTTGCAGCTCTGTTACCTTGACTCTCTTCAAGTCTGATTCATCCTCCATGGGGCTGCAGTCCTATGGGTGCTCTTATTAACCTTCATTGGTCTGGGTCTGGAGCATCTTGGATATGACATAAGGTCTTACTCTGAGTCAGACTTGAACATGTTTCCTAGTGTGAGAAAAGCTTCTTTTCTATCAAATGTACGTTTATTATTTTCTGTCAATCTTGTGAGAATAGTTTTTCTGGAAAATTTCCTTGTTGTCCAGGTGGCTTGGCCTTTATTGATTACATTTTGGTTATATTTTTGCCTGCTGCACTTGAAGAATCCTATTCAAAGCTCCTTGAATGTTTGTGAAATCCTGTTAATTCACATCCTTTTGCATATTCTGTATCTGAACAGCCAGTTTGAGCACATGGGCAAGGCCTCTTGGCTTAGGGAATAAGAGTGAGCAGTGCCTGCTATGTGTGCTTACTGGCCAAATTTTTGGTTGATGGCACACCCTTCTGCAGGAGTAAATTTTGTCTTGCTGAGTTCCTTTGGAGTTGATGTTCTTATTCCTACAGGACAGCCCAATATCCAGAGCCATTTCTAACAGTACTGACGCTAGGATAGCTTCAATGGGCAATTTTCATGAAGACTTTCAGGGAGAGAGCAGCAATACTGGGTTTGGCTGACCAGCAACCACTCTTGTTCTCCTGGAATCCAGGACCTGCCCTTTGCTCCCTTCCTTCTCTGTGGCTGACAGAGACTCTATCCGGTCCCTGTGGATCATGGAGTGAGAGCAGAGATTACATTTCTGTCCCCTCCTCCCCAGCTTCTCCAAGCTCAATGGTGGATTGTGGCTCTTAGGTCTGTATGATGTGGCCATTGCAGGCCCAATATAAAGTAATTGTGTCTGCAAGTCAGTGTGTGTGTGTGTGTGTGTGTGTGTGTGTGTGTGTGTGTGTGTGTGTGTGTGTGTGTGTGTGTGTGTGTGTCTTGTGTGCATGTGCACAGACTAATACTGATTCTTCAACTAAAGGCCTCTTGCTCTTGCTTAACTTTGTTGCTCAAGGTTAGTGCTCTATTACTTGAGCCATACCTCCCCTTGACTTTATGCAAGTTGCAATGCTCAGATCTCAGCCTGTTGACTTCTCCATTTGTAGAGGTGGTTTTCCTGTCTCCTAGAGCTCACTGTCCCTGTCCTTTTTTCCATGCCTTGCACGGGACCTGAAGCAGAAGCAATGCCTGTTAGAAGGAGCAGGATGCAGTTGTCATGAGAAACATGAAGACTGAGATACTATGGCAGCACAGGGTGTATGGGAAGCTGAACCCACTGCAGTAGAATGTTTGCCTGTGTCGAGGAGCTTGGTGTGGCTGTGCTGCTTTGGCAGGAACAGAACCACTTCAAAAGTCAAGATATTTGGCTTGGTCATTGTCACCATCAGTTTTACATTGTATTTGTTTGGTCTGTGGTGAGGGGTCTATAGTTGTTGTCTTTTCAGAAGCTGCTGGTGAAGCTGTGGATAGGGGAGACACTGGAATAGACCCTGAGGTTGGGCCTCAGGTGGGTGGGCCTCAGCCCTTGTCTCCCCTCCCCTCAGGTGGGTGGGCTGCTGCCCTCACCTCTGCCTTTAGGCAACCAGCATCCACCGTAGTTCTGCCCTGGCAGAGAGCCTCAGCACCTCATCTAGAGGTTTTTTCTCTCTCTGAATGAGGCAGGGGCTTTTGTTCCACACTGCCCAGGTTTCTTCTGACAGCGGGAGGGAAGTAGAGCTGAGGTATGCAATTTGTTCAAGTCTTAACAACTTTGTTGAAAACTCCCACAGTGGTGAGCAGTGTCTGGCCTGTGCTGCTCAGGACTGTGTTTGCTGAGGAAGCTACCACTCTGGGAGACAGTCGTTCCTTTTAGCAATGATAATCACTGTGGATAGAACTATGATTTAGGATGAAAGAATCTTATCACAGTGAAGATTCTTGACCCACGTTGGCCCCTGTAGCAGACTGTTGCTGATTGACAGCAGGTAGGTAGAGGGATGTACAGTGGGATGTAGGCTGGAACTGTTGGGTGGCTTGCCCGTAAGTGCTGGTATTGTGATACAGCACAGGGCTGTTCTCATTACCCATCCTTTCTGCCTGCATTTGCATCCTTTTGGGGGACACACTTTATGTTCTCCAGCTTAAGTTCTGCTTTCCCTTCTGCTGTGCTCTGCCCATCATGACTACCCTGGTCTCAGCGAGGTGGAGGACTCACCATTCCAGATGAGCCCTTGAGCAGGGCCCAGGCCCAATGAGTTTGTCTGTGTTCATGGTTATAGAACCCCCAGATTCCTGGCTCTCTTTCCTGCTGTTCTGGGAAATTGAGATTCTTATAGAGATGTGCAGTCTTTATTTATGGTGTTCACCACTGGCTCAGATATCTGCCTCTGCCCCATGGAAGAGCTTCCTTCAGTTCTCTGTCTCATAGCTATACCTCTTGATTTTCTTTTTGCCTTGAAAGCTCAGAGGATACAGGCTGGGCCAGCATTCCCTTTGAACTCCACCTGTGGAACAGGCTCGTGGATGCTGTCCCAGCAGGCTATTGCTGGGGGCTTCCTCTTCTCTGTGAAAGTCAACTACCCACAGGTGTTCCTTCTGCTCCTGGGGCCACTCTGGTCTGGTGAGAAACCTCTGAGTCTTGTTTCCTGTTAGGAAGAGCACAGACCCTTTGTGCCCATCTGGACCAGCCATGTTGAATAAATGGCATGCTAGTGTGCCCAGTGTCTGCCACATGGCAATGTGCAGCAGGCAGTTCGAGCTGCCGCTCTGGCCAAAGTAACATAGGCTTCCAAAACTAGCTGGAATTTCCACTTTCTTCTTGAGTCCTTTGCAACTATTTCTATGCCCAAGAGCCCTGTTATAAGCATAGCTGGTCCTTAGGTGGCCATGTGTAGCATCAAGTCTTATGTTCTCCCCTCAGTCCTGTTCTAGGCTCTGAGTGGAATTGCCTGTGTGTCCTCCAGGACTGAGCAGGAGAGAGGAGCTGGATTTTGTACTGCACTTCTTGTCTTCATTAAGAAAAGGGTGTCTTTTATGTTCTGGTAACACCTCCCTGTAATCCCAGGAGACTGAGATATGTTTTTATGTTTTTATGATTGTGTTTTAAAGCCAATCAGGACAGAAAAGTCAGGGAAGCCCTGTCTCCAATGAACTATCAAATCTTTTGGTACTGGCATCAAAAACAAGACAAAGGTTTCATCCTCAAATGGAGACTCCCAGGTGTCAAGACCCTCCCCAGGCGATGAGACCTCTCCCACTTAATCAGGTTCCCTCAGATGAGATGAGACACCCCCTCCTTGGATGGCTTCCCTGCTTCAGTGGCAGGATGAACACGAGAGCACAGTATTGATTCTGCTGTGATGACCTGGCAGGATTACACCCTGTACTAAGGAAGTTTCTCCTGGTTGACTGGTCTTTCAGGGAGGCAGAAGGAGTAAATCTGGGGTGGTCCTTGTCTCTGGAAGCTCCTTGGGGAGAGGATTCTATGTAGGGAAGATTCTCCTGTGCTTCACCTGTTGTACTGAAGCATTCCGGCTCACTGTGGGGAGCTAGTATCTTGGAAGCTTCCGTGCTGTGTGCTCATCTCCTTGTGTAACCCCACCATGTCATACTTGTTATAGGTCAGCCTTGAACTCAGTAGAATTGGGCTCCACTCCCATGTTATACTCTTTTCATGGTGGAGGCAGATCTACTAATTTTAGTCTCACCAGAATCACTTTGAGCTTGAGGGAAGCCAGGATATGTGCATAGCATGTGGGAGGCCCTGAGTTCAAATTATGTGCTTCTTTCACAGCACCAAGAAGGGAAATGAAAAAGATTTCCACTTTTAGGTAGTGTACCTGAATTTACCAGCTACTTGGGACGCTGAGTCAGGAGGACTGCTTGAGCCCATCTCTTCCCTGCCAGCTGGGGTGATACAGTATTGAGTCCTAGGTACTCCCCAAACAAACAAATCCCTTGGAGTTTGGAGAAAGAGCAGATTTTTCTTCTTCCTTTCCTTGGAGGTGGAAGGTTGGCAGTTTGAGGACACCTAATAGAACCTTCTTGCAAGGAGAAACCTGTACTAATGAGATTGAGCATGGTTCTGGGACTGGGTGGAAGGAGTAGAAGCAGGGAAAAGTTGGTCCCTCTGCTCTGGCTTGTGTCCCTGCAAGAAAGCTTACACATTAGCAGGTTTGCAAGTCACACACAGGTATGAGTGACTGCTAGTTCAGGTACCCACTCCTAAAGCTACCTCAGAGAAGCTTCATGAGGGGCCTGGGAATGTGGCCTTGTGATGTGTTTATGTGTCTTTGTGTGTGTGTGTGTGTGTGTGTGTGTGTGTGTGTGTGTGTGTGTGTGTGTGTGTGTGTGTGTGTGTGTGTGTGTGTGTGCGCACGCGCGCGTGCGTGCATGCTTATGTGTGCCAGTACTATGTCTTGAACTCTGGGCCTGGGCAATCTCCCTTAGATTTGTTGCTCAAGGTTAGCACTCTATCACTTGAGCCACAGCTCCCCTTTTAGCTTTTGTGGTGGGAAATTGTATATAGGAGTCTCACAGACTTTCTTTCCTGGGCTGGCTTTGAGCCATGATTCTTACATCTAGTCTCCTGAGTAGTTAGGACTACAGGCGTGGGCCGCTGGCACCTGGCTCTCTTTCATTCTACTTATGTTTTTTTTTTTATTTTTAGTTGTCAAGGGTCACCATTCGTTTTGAGTACAGCACCTATTATTAGGTGTTTTTAGGTCTTTCCCTCTTTTGGAGTAGTCTGCCCAGCATTGTGGGTTCTGAGGTATTACTACCAATAGGTGGTCCTGCTGACTTTGTGATCTGGCTTTGTTACTGTTGGTTTTGGGGCCTGAACTCTGTCCCTGAGCTCTTTTGCTCAAGAGCTACCATTTTAACTAAAACACCACTTCAGGTTTTGAGTGGTTATTTGGAGACACGAGTCTCACAGACTACTGGCCCAGGCTGGCATTGAATCCTGATCCTCAGATCTCAGTCTCCTGAGTAGCTAGTTAGGATTACAGGTTTCAGCCACCAGTTCCTGGCCAATGCAGCTTTCTTAGGAAGACTGGGATTGCCTCTTACAAGCCTTCCTCAGCCTCATCTCTTTCCCACAAGGAATTTCTAGCTAGCTAAATTCAGAGTCAGGCGGAACCCCGGACTTTTGGTTTTCATGGTGGCTTCATCATGTAGGCATGAGCAGTGATGTGAGCCACTGATGATCAACTCTGCCTTGGCCTCTGTTTCTCCTGGTGAAAAGCCCCAGCCTTTTGATGCCGCCTTTTGCTGTCTGGGGACCAGCCCCAATCTGAGTCTTCTATGAACTATCAACCATCAGCCAGCTTAGCAAAACACAGCAAGTGTCATCACTGGGATCTCAAGGGTTGTAGCAGCTGATCACAGAACGGCTCTGCCTTATCGTATCATAAGAGTCTATATTTATGTAGTGGATGTTCAGAGCTGCCAGAGTGGCAGTTTATTAAACTATTTCCTAGCTGGCTTTTTGGAATAGAAATGAACAAACCAATTTCTAAAGTTTCTATAGATGTGCATAGGATCTGGAATGGGCAGGATAATTTTGAAAAGGATCAAGTTCAAAAAATGTTACAAAGTGCTTAGGACAATGAAAGTTTGGGACATTGACAGACAGGTAAATGAATAGAACAGAATGGAAAATTGAGAAGTAATTGAAGAATATAATGTTCATTGATTTTTTTAAAAAATGAAAATGTCTTGATGAGAGAGATGGTTAATCCAAATCACAACTTGTGTGGAAGGAGAAGAGCCTGAACTGTGGCCTCTACACCAAATATAACTCCACGTGGCAAGTGAGACTATGGAGGGAAGCCAGAACTCTGAAAACTAATGTTTGACAAGAAGGACATACAGAACATGAATTAATTATACTTCGGAAAAAATAAGATGCATTGGACTTTAGTTTGCTTTCAGAGAGCTAGCAAAAGGACAGACTATAGAGAACCTGTTATCAATGTGTCTATATCTACATATTTATCTGCCTGAAGAAGTATACAAAAACCATATAATAATTTCTTTTTCCTAGTATTGAGGATTGAACTCAAGTCCTCAGCACTTTCTGAGGCCAGATTAGAAAAGGCAGAAGATGGGGCTCAGTGGTGGAGCACCTGCCTAGATTGTACATGGTCTGGATTTTGAGCCCTAGCACTGCCAATAAAGGACAAAAGCTTTTTTTAAACAGTTTCTATATGAGATGTGGTATATGAATGTTAAACGAGGACACAAAAAGCTATAACAGCAGTATTCATTAGAGAAGTCACGTGTTAAGATCACAGGGTGCTCAACTGGGATGAGTGTCCCTCAAAGACTCATGGTGGTAGTGGAAGGGGTAGGATCATTGAGATGTAGGGCTTGGTGAATGGATGTTACATTATTGGGGTGTGCCCATGTAGGGGATACTGAGGCTCTCCTCTCTGTCTTTACCATGCAGCTTCTGGGAATTGAGCCATCTCACTTCTGCCAGGTTGTAATGTGTAGTCACAGGCCCCAGAGGAGAGGTGCCAACTGACACAGACTGACACCATGAATGAGTGATCATCTCTCTGTTGGCAGAGAATAATACAGAACATGCAGATTGCTGTTGAGCAATAGAAAATGGTACAGACAGTCACTCTGGAAATAGACAGCTTTTTGTGCATGTAGAATGTAACAGCTATTTTGCTCCTAACTATTTGTCCACACTACAGTTTGGCCTCATGAGGACTTGTTTGAAGATGTTTATAGGAGCTTTATTTGTAGAATCAGCCAAAGCATGGAATACTCAGATGTGTGCCTGCAGGCGACAGGAAATGAGTGCATGGTACATCTACACTATGGGGTAACATACAGAGCAGTGAAAAGCAACTTGTGCTGAATGGTCTAGCTTGAATTCAAAAGGGTTGTGATTCCATAAACCTGAAGTGTTATAAAAGGTCACACCAACCTAGAGTGACAGGAAATCAAAGTTCCTTGAGTCCATGCTGGGAATCTTCTGGGTTGTTGGTACTGCTGTCAGTAGAGGCATGAGGTACAGCTTTAAAACGGGCTTCATTGAAAAGTGTTTTTATCAAGGGTGAAGTATACCTCCAAAAGAGACGTTACCCAGAAAGAACAGAAAGACCACTGCAGTGACTTGGATTGGTTTAGGGAGAGATAGGGTTAAGCCAGAATACTTGGGGGAGGAGCTCATCCCTTGAGTTGTCAAAGGCCTTGAGGAACCTGAACCTCTTAGGCTTTTGAGATGTGCCCAACACTGTCAGCTGACCTGCATCTGGGTTTGCTCCTTGGCACCAGAGGCATCAAGGTAGAGCAAGAGGCAGTCATCGCTTGGAGAGGAAGCATTTAACTTCTGAGGTGGCAACACAATACTGTCTCACTGTGGAGATGGCTGAGGAAGATTAGCAATAAATTTTTGACATGTGCAAACTCCTTTTTAGTTCTGGGTACCAAATAGCCCTCCCAGAGTGAGGGAGGAAGATCAGGCTACCACCTTGGTTGTCAGTGCACTGCTGTTCATCTGCTTTTTACCTGACAGGAATTGTTTAAGAGTCTTTGTGGAAGACATTCAGATGTAAAGTTCTCTGTATTCCCATTTGCTCCCTCTGGCTTTTAGTTTTTTTTCCATCTTGCTAGCTGTTCAATTTTGGATTATCATGCCCCAGTCATCTTTTAGACTAGACAAGTTTTGTAATGTTAATTTTAGTATTAGTTTCATTTAAATCAGATTTTATGTATTTTTTGACTTATTAAAAATTGAAGTTAAGAGAGTCACTCACTGCGCTGTGTTTCTGTAGTTTGGACATTTGTATTTTCTGCAGTCTAGCTGCATTTCTGTAGATATTCCAGTAGGAGTTGCTACTAAGTCATCTACAAGTAATGGAAGCTTGGTGTTTTGGATGCTGAGACTTGAAATGTACTTTGTCTTGCTTGTTTCATCCATTTAGTCAGTTCAGTTTCTTTTTGCATTTTTGTAAGCAAGCATTGGAATATCAATGTTGTCATGAGTGCATTTAGGGTTGTGGCTGGCCAGGAAGTAACATTTCAAGTCTGTGTGGGCTTTCAAGTTTCTGTCACAGTAGTGCAGAGTGGAGCTGAGGAGACTGTCTACCCTAAAACCAGGCAGCTGGGTGCAAAACAGGACCATGGTTATGCCAGTGGGATAACCATGTGGGAGTGAGTGGAAAGGGTTGTGTCTGTGGGTTGGGGATGCATACTACCTGGAATGTGGGAGGATCTGGATTTCATCCCCACTATTGGAAATAAACCACCTTGGGTTTTTCCAAAACAGATGAATCTGTTTGGCTCGAGGGCCAGAACATAACAGTAGAGTACAGGGCTGCCCATGTGGTTTAAGCCAGAGCAAAGCCTTGCTTTCTTTTTGGCAGCTGTGATCCCCCTTTATCTAGTGGGGTGTACTTCTGACTGAGAAGAAAGCCAGCAGTGTGTCTGCTGTAGTTTGTGAGGAACCCCTGCTCTGGCTGGGGTCTCGATGCTAGGTGTTGAGATCTTCTCCAGGGAGAAACATTCCAAGGGCTCTGATCTAGTGCCTTCCATGCAGGCCAGCCTCCAGACATGGTGGAGCATGGGGTGCAGAAGAGTGTGCCTCCACAGGGTTTCACAATGGGTTTTCTAATGCTTATTTAAGAGTAATATTTCACCGATCAGATGTTCCCTTAACTATGCACACTTGGAGATCTGTAAAAGCTACTTTATGATGTTTGCCAGATTATCTTTTATTAAGACAGTAACACACAGCATTTTTCAAGGTCCTTTTGTGCTTCCCATCCATGGGAAGCATTTCTTGTGACCATGATGCAAGCGTCATCCAGGTTCCAGCAGCTCCTGCTGTGCAACAGAGGTGCCCAGTGTGGTGAGGTGAGTGGAGTTGGGTAGACGGTCCACCATGCAGGGTTTGAAAGTGCACTGGCCTCTGACATCAATAGCATATACTCCTCTCCACTTTTATTATGGTCTACACAAGGGCCAAGAACCTTTTTCTCAGCAAAGGGCCATCTGGATTTTTATGACATTGTTCTGGGGCTGAACAGACAGCTGTGAGCAGCCAGTGAAAAACATGTGTGCTGGCCTGTCACATGTCAAGTGATTTTTGTGGCCCTTACATGACTGACTGAGTGTCCTTCAATTCTGGTCTCAAAGGAGGATTCTGGAGCAATAGTGGAAGGATGAACACTGCTTGCCAGTGGGACTTGGGGTGTTTGCAGAATTGTAGATTGCTCCCCCCACTTCCTGTATTAAGCTATTTGTTATTTCTAGTCTTCTTTCTCTCTGTTTTCCCTTCTTGTCTCTGGATTGCTTTCCTCTGTCCTCTCTCCACTACCCTTAACCTCAAGTTCTTTTTCTTTCCCTTCTCAGGTAGGCAGAATTCTCCTGAGAGTTTGTGTGCAGGGGGAAGAAGAACATCCTCATGGCTGGGAAGGTATAGGCTGCAGCTGATTGGAATTCCTTCTGTCTCCCAGTGTCATCTCTTCTCCCTGTTTAACTTTCTCTATCAGCTCTAATGTGGGAAAGCAGAGCAAGGGGAGTAAAAACTAGAGACATGGCTGGGAGAAATTCCGCTGGCCTGTTCCTGGTGAGGTTTGAGCCATCATGCACAGATTTTATTTAGTCCATTTAATATAGTGGCTGTGGAAGTTGGTAGCAGATGTCTTGAATCCTACTGAAGGAACTAAAATATGAGCTTGTGGCACCTTGATATTATACATGGGCCCAATTTGATTTCAGTTTATTTAATTAAAACTTGACAATGCTGCTAGCTACACTGCAGTAGTTATAGGAAACTTCTGACTTCAGCTTACAAAACTGCGACGGACCAGCTCCGCCGGAGCACTGGGACTGATGGGACAGGGATCTGGGGATAGGTGGGCAAGGAGTAGGCGAAATGACAGACACAGACTCAAAAGAGTTGCATCTGAGTGTATCTTTATGGAGGAGAATTAACATTTTCATACAGTGTGTGATTGTGACATAGATTCTTTTTTTATTTAAGCAAGTAATCAATTTTTAGGAAAAGAAAAACATTGATGGATTACATAAAAATTGATGACTATCTCACCAACTGTTTAAGCTAAATGGTGCGAAACAATGCGTCATCTAGTCAGCCTTTTTATGTTTAATAATGAACAAACCTAAGATAGGGCTGTACTTATATTGTACTCTTTTTATTTTTTTCATATATTTTCAAGCCCCTTTGAAACCATCCTAAAAACCACTTTCAGGTTGAATCAGGCATTCTCCGTTTTCTATAATTTTAATCCCAATGTTTATTCACATAAATTTCTAATTATTATTTTAAACTATTTTGTTGTTTTGATAATAAACACCATAATGGTCCAGATCTACTTAATCTTTGCATAAAATCTAATGAGTTCCAAAACACCCTTTTTCCTTTCACATTAATCCATCTATTTTCATCTTTGTAAACTCCTGTATAAGGCAATGGTTCATGGGTCAGCTCAGGAAATGTGATGTCACTAACTTTATATTTTGTGGGAAATCACCATCTATTCCCTATAATGTAAGATGGACTAAAAGTAGTCATAACTGTTGGGGAATTTTTCTTTTCCTTTAATTATCAGGGGTCCCTTTTTTTAGAACTCTCTGTGCTTTTGGGATAACTCCTTCTGGCTTAGTTTAATTCATTAATTCTGCCTGTTGTAACATATCTAGAGATTTTAAATTTCTATATTTACTATGAATGAGCCACAAAACTGCTTGTGAAATTGTAGGAGTTCCTGGAGGCAGTGTCACATCAAATGATAGATTGATTGTGGCATTGCCCACATTTAATCTTTTGTCTTTATTATTCAGAGAAGCCGTCTCCATTGGATTGGAAAGAAACAACATGCTCTATTCATGGATCAATAGAAAAATAGCCAAAACGAGAATAAAGGCAATGAATGTACAGCCAAGAAGAATATAGTAAGAATAAAAGTAGAGGCTATAAAGGTGCAGCCAAGTGTATGGGAAGCCTTGAACCAACACCCCCTTCCCGCAGGCATGCTCCTTGAAGATTATGCTTTATCTGGCGTGATCTCTCACGCAGACTCTGAAGGAGGTGGCATGGCACAAAACCTAGACCTTTCTACCAACACCTTCCTATTTCATGCAGCTCAGATAGCACTGTCTCTTCCTAGTGGAGTTTTTGCTCATGAATATTGCTGCTAACTGATGTGTCCTGTGTAAAGAACTTGAAAAGATTGCAGTTAATAAAGCAGGGTACAGTACCTTGGAAGACCTAGAAACATTGAAGTGGGTTCAGAGTTAATTGGAAGAGAAGAGAACTGGAATGAACGCTGGAGTCAAGGTGGCTTCTACATGTGAGCTTTTAGTTGGACTGCAGCCTCAGTGTGAAATGGAAGACTTCTTTGCCTCCAGTGGACCAAGAGACCCTTATGGTCAGGTCAGCAGGAGGGTCCTGGAGTGATTTGTTAATCCTGCCCTACAGGGGGAAGGCGGATTCTCCATATCCCCCGTGGGAATGGGCAATTGGCACCACAGCCATGGGAGATGGAATGTAAAATGAGCCCATTTTATTTTATTCACATAAAATATTATAGGCTTGTTAAAAACTTAATTCTCATCCTGAGTATGCAAAATACAACTTCCAAAAAAATGTTCAATTTTTTTACTTTGTACTTTGCAAATATACAAAATAGAAGTTTGGTTAAATTTATATTACATATTTATTAAGGTGAAGAACTATGTAACATGTTAGCTCTGCTTAAGGCATACTTAGGAATAAACGATTGTACAAATTATTGTGCCTTTGAAACCACATTGCATAACAGACTGTCTCCGTAAAAAATGTTAAAGAAGTAAACCAAGTATAACTTAGTCATACATATAGATCAGAAGACAAATATATAGTCCTTGTCAGGGCTGGGAAGGTGGCTCAGTGGTAGAGCGCTTGCCTTGCATGCCTGAGGCCCTGGGTTCGATTCCTCAGCACCACATAAGCAAAAAGAAAAAAGCTGGAAGTGGCACTGTGGCTCAAGTGGTAGAATGCAAGCCTTGAGCTGAAAAGCTGAGGGACAGTGCCCCGACCCAGAGTTCAGGCCCCATGACCAGACCCCCCCCCCCCAAACATATATATATATATATATATATATATATATATAGTCCTTGTCAAAGCATACAGCAGTTTGAGAACTTTGGCTTCCTCTTTTGTACCTTTAGAACCAAGACTCATCAAGCACCATCATTTAGGCTATTAGAACACATATTCTGTACTGAAATCTCTTCCTCTTCTTCTAACTAAATAATAGCTTTTAGAAGGCAAAGGGAATACAAGGTGTTCTTTATATTTATATTGCATCTGAGACAATCTGTGAGAAGCAGAGTGGGGGAGGGGTGTAGAGTGAGACTAACACCACCACAATGCCACAAGAGGCAGGCCTCCTGGAGCAGAGCAGAGGCCAGGCCTGTGGAGAGGAGAGCCCTGTGGTATAGAGAGGCCTGCTGGAAAAAGAGAGAAACCTGCCACCTGGAGGCTGCAGCTGCTCTTAGTTCTGAGGTAGCCCAGGACAAGGCAGTTATAGACCAGCTAGTAAAACTCCTTTGTCACCTTTGGCCATGGATTTTCCCTCCTCTGAGATCATTACAAATTCAAGGGAATTCTGGTCTTCCCTCTCCCTCACCCCACCCCAACTGATGGATCTAATTTGCACCCTATTATCCACAGCTTCCAGTAATCCCATGGTGGTGTCTTGTAAATCCAGGAATACTCAAGTTGATTTAGAATTGGAATGATAGCTGATACAAGCTCAGACCCATCTGTTCAATTTTGTTTTTTTAATTTTGCCTTTGGATTCCTCCTTTCTCTTGATTATCCATTCCCAAGAGATATTGGAAACTTTCCCATGGTTGTAGTGCTTTGCCAACATGAGCTCTCTCACATGGGAAGACAGTATGAAGGATTTTCTACTGGCAGTATGTGACTCTGTATCCACAGTCAGGGATTTAACAGTGTCTCTGTGCATCGGGCCAGGGGACCCACCTGGACAAGGCTGTCTCTATGCATCAGGACAGGAGACTCATCTAGACAAGGCAATCTGTATGCACCAAGCGATGAGACCCACCTGGACAAGGCCGTCTATGTGTCAGTCCAGGTGAGCCCACCTGGACAAGGCCGTCTCTGTGAGTCAAGCCAGGAGACTCACCTGGACAAGGCAGTCTCTATGTTTCAGGCCAGGGGACCTATCTGGATAAGACTCTCTCTATGGGTCAAGCCAGGAGACCAACCTGGACAAGGCTGTTGAACTTGTGGCACAGGAATGGCAGCACGACTAGTGTTGCCTGGTCAGTTCATCAGAGTGGGCAAACTTCTACCCAAAGCCATCCCAGTCACAGTGGTAAGGTAAGGTGTCTCACCTGTATGGGTTCAGAAATGCACCTTGAGATGAGAGCTCCTTGGATAGGTTTGGCTGCAACCCATGTGCTCACACGCATGGGTGGCCTTTGTGTGGCCATGACCTTCTTACTTCCTTTGGCTTTGGCTCCTCTGGCAGGTAGGAACCAGGTCACCTGCTCACGCAGGCAGGGTGGGTAGTTGGGCCCTCGATGGGCATGGGATATAGGGGCTAGCAGTAGAGTTGGGTGACAGTCCCTATTGACCAGAAATTCCTCATGACAGGCTAAGGTAGTCCTAACAGGGAGCTGTTGCCCCAAGGAGAATTCTTTTTTTTTCACTTTTCCGCATACTTTATTTGTTACAAACATACAATTCTTTAAATATAGACTGTAAAATTCCATTTGCAAAAGTCTGCTATTGTAAGGAGTGTACACCAGCAGGAAGGCTTCTTAACTTTTTCTATGAGTTGTCTGTCAGTTTTGCTAGTTAGTGGTAAATACGGGACCTGCTGTTTTACAGGCCTGTCCGAAGCTTCTGGCTGTATTCACATTGCTCTTTTGAAGCAGCCCTGCATGTATCAAAATTGTTCAGAATCTGAGCTTCAACCTACAGGCAGTGAGATCAACAGCCCGTCTGGACTCTGCTTTTTGAACGGTTTTCAGGAAGTGTGATTTCTGGATGGGTACTGCACTTCACGGATTTGTTTGAATTGCCCATGCAGCTCTATGTTAAAGTGCATTCTTCTTTTCAAAAATAAGCAGGAGAAATAATCTTTTTACTTTTTAATTAACCAAGGTACTTAAAAAATGAACTTTTTGGTCTCTCAGCAGATATTCTCAAATTGATCCTACTACTGCAATTTCCATGTTCTATTTACAACATTTATAGGATTCTGGGTGGAGGGAACATTATAAAATGAAAGGTGCAGCTTCACTTGAAACAGAAATCAGCTCTACAAATTCATACATAGGCATACGCACTTGGCTTACAATGTATAAGCTTGTTGGTATTTACAGAGATCAAAGACAACCCTCTCCAAAAAAAAAAAGAACATAAAACAACCTTTTAAAGTAATGGCCAACCTAAACTCTAATTGTACGTTTAGATCAGGAAGCTGTCTCCTGCTATCAAGTTTTGGTTTTAATTGAAATAACTTTGTAGATTCTCTACTGGAAGGACATGAGTCCCCCGCTTTGGAGTGAAGAGCCAAGTCTAACAAAGCTACCAATAGATGGAACTGTCTCTGAAGATTCCCACAGAACAAAAACATGCTATGTAGCACTGTATCAGAACAGGTGATCTTAACAAATGATTTTAGAAAGACATCTGTATGAAAGTCCAAAAGGAAAACAAAATGCTTAATAATATAGATGTTGTAGGACTTCAGAAAAAAGTTCAGATACACTGATGTAGTCTTGATACTGATGCCACTGAAAAATAACTCAAATACTACTTGCCTCCTATTGGAATGTGCAAAACAATAGACTGTAAAAAATGTGTCTACACTTACTGAAAGTCAGTTTCTAGACTTTTTGTCCAATCTATAGCGTTTTAAGAATCCAAGTTTTTTTCCCCTAGGTAGAACTTTGGGTTTTGAACTCAAGGCCTTGTGTTTGCTTGGCAAATGCTCTACCACTTAAGCCACACGCCCAGTCCTATTATTGGTATTATTTTTTGCTTTATTTTTCAGATAGGGTCTTTTGTTTATAGCCCAGGGCTGGCCTTGGGCCACAATCTCCTATCTCTGTTTCACAAATACCTGGGATTGCAGGCATATTCCACCATGCCCAGCTCCAGAGAGCTTTTTTACACAGAAGAGTGACATGGTAGAAGAAAAGGATTTATGCTTATTATCAATTTTAAACAAAACCTCCAAATGTGTTTAGTGATAAAATCCTGTTTTTTTCATTTTCTTTGAGCCTCTTGTACTTTTTTCTCCCAAGAAGAAATGTTAAAAGGGAAGAAACAATCCACTTGCCCTTCTATTTCCAAGCACAGATTTTTCTGACCATCCTGATCCAGCAACACAGGACAAAACATTTTGCCTTTAAGAGATGGTCTCAGTGAGTCTTGAAAAAGTTAGCCATTGAAGAGATGCTGAAGGTAGGAAAAAGAACAAACTCATGCCTTCTGCAAAATGCTAGTGGCTACTTAATGTATCTATCACTTTCTCTTCACAACTCTGGACCTTCATTTCACTGTGTGCCTGCGGCGAACGCCTTCTCGGCCAGCGAGAAAAAACGACCACCACACCAGGAGTCTTCTCAGATCAGGCTTTATTGGAGAGCCTTTTAGTTGATGGGAGAGCTTGAACGCAAGAGAGCGTGCACCCAAAACATGGCCGCTTATATAGGGAATAGGAACACGGGTCTTTCTTTCATTGGTCGTCTGCCTTTCACCGTCACCAGGTGCCACGGGATTGGCTGGGGACTCTACGTGGCTCGCGCATGCGCAAAGCCCAGGACTCACCTTCCCGCCAAGCACTGCCTGAAATGGAGTGGTTACCTCAAAGCTGCAAGGGAGTGGGCGCCATCTTGTAATGGCGTTTACCCTGGCTCCCTACAGTTCCCTCTTTTTGTTTTTTGGCAACAGGTAAGAGTAGAGGTTGGGCCTCTGTCTAAAACATTAGGACCTTGCACTGGCCTTTGCCTGATGGGCGCCTTCCCCAGTGATGACCAGGCCCATCCGATGCCTTTTTTGCAGAGGTGGGATCTTGGGCATCAACCCACTTGCAACCCAGCATGCTCTTCTTGAGGAGATGGTACCCTCAAGTGCAGTGCACTTGCCTCGCACCCTGTCCCAAATTGCAAATTGCATACCTGTCCCGGTGCAATGGGATCCCCTAATCCCTCGGGGTGCTAAGGCTATGCAGGGTCATTATCCGTCTTAAGTCTAAAGGGCTTTCCCCAAGCTGCCCAAGCTTCTAAGCAGTGTATTTTGACGTGATACACCTTTTCACCTGCCAAAGGTGTGGCATGAATGACACCAGAAAAGGTGTCCACAGACACATGTAAATATTTTAACTTACCAAATTCTGTCAAATGAGTAACATGCATTTGCCATAGGGCGTTTGGTCTCAACCCCCTGGGGTTTACCCCCACATGGGGAGGATGAAGAAAGGTAACACAGGATTTACAGGCTTTAACAATATCTCTTGCCACATGCCTGGACAAATTATATCTTTTCCTAAGGGTATTAGCAGGTACATGATACAATTTATGAAAGTCTTTTGCCAATTCTACAGGATCAGCAGCGACCAGAGCCACAGCCCGAGTTGCCTGGTCCACCAAATCATTACACCTTGCCATCAGGCCCGGCAACATAGAGTGAGCGCGAATATGTCCAATATAAAAAGAGTGTTTTCTGTTTAAGATAAGGGACTGAATCTGTAACAAAACATTAGAAATTGTACTGGCCTGCTTAATTGAAGCAGCAACTTCAAGAGAAGCAACGGCATTTACAACATATAATGAATCAGAAAATAAATTAAAAGGTTGATCAAATCTTTTAAAAACTTCAAGCACAATTAAACATTCAACAGCCTGTGGGACATTCGGCCGAAAATTAAAGACTACCGGCTGTTTGTGTCCTTGAACAAAAAGGGCACCTTGTCCAGATTTTGATCCATCCGTAAAGATGGTCAGAGCATCAACCAAGGGCTCCTTTGAAGTGACAACAGGAAAATACACTAAATTTTTGTTAACTATGGCAAGCAGAGGATGCTTAGGATAATGGTTATCAATTACATTTGGAAATGAGCAATCAAGAATTGCCCACATATCCACTGTGGCTGCTAAAATTTCAACTTGCTCACGGGTGTATGGAATAATTAATTTATCTGGAATTTTTGCAAAGTGCATCAAACAATACTTTATACCCAAAATTGCCTGCTTAGCCACTAATTCAGGAAAATATTGAACAGTTTTTGCTCCCACAGAATTGCCGTGGAGCCACCATAAGGGGCCATGTTGCCAAAGAACCCCCGTGGGATAATTTTTTGTTTTTAATATACATAAATCGATAGGTAATTTTAACTCAACCCGTGAAAGTTGAGCCCTAGACAAAGCTGCCTCAACCTTTTGTAGGGAATTTAGTGCTAAAGGTGTCAGGGATCTAGAGGAGGTGACTTCAGGGTCGCCCTCCAAAATGGCAAATAAAGGTAACAACTCTGACCGAGGGAGATTAAGAAACCCCCTTATCCAATTAATATCTCCTGCCAATTGCTGAAAATCATTAAGTGTTTTGAGATGACCAGTTCGAATGGAAAGTTTTTGTGGTTTAATCTCAGTAGGAGAAACTATGGTTCCCAGAAATTGAACAACACTAGTCTGTTGAACCTTTTCAGGGGCAATAATCAGTCCTTTATCATCTAAGGTCTCCGTTACCTGCCCACTTTATGAAGAGTCTCTACCGAGGGAGCAGCCAACAAGATATCATCCATATAATGGACAATCCGTACTTTTGGAAATGTTTTCCTGACAGTGGTTAATGCAGCCCCTATGAACAATTGACAAATTGTTGGGCTATTAGCCATCCCTTGGGGGAGAACTTTCCACTGATAGCGAGCATCCGGGGTTTCATGATTAACAGAGGGCAAAGTAAAGGCAAAGTGCTCCCTATCCTTTTCATAAAGAGGTATGGAAAAAAAGCAATCCTTAATATCTAAAGCTAAAATAGGCCACTCTCGAGGTAACGCAGAGAGCCATGGAAGTCCCCTTTGGATGGGTCCCATAATTTGCATCTGGGCATTTACTGCTCTAAAGTCATGTAATAATCTCCATTTTCCGGAGGCCTTTCTAATCACAAAAATTGGGGTATTCCAAGATGACACTGAAAGCTCAACATGCCCCAGCTGCAGCTGTTCCTCGACAAGAGTTTGAGCCGCTTCCAATTTTTCTCAAGAGAGGGGCCACTGAGGAACCCACACCGCCTTTTGTGTTAACCAAGGTATGGGTACCGCACCTTCAGTGGAAGCTTTGTTTTCAGAGGCCCCTAAGAAAAACCCAAACCCTTCCTGTCCTGTTTAGGAAGTGGCTCTATCGGCTCCTTGCGTCCCTGGAGACGCCGACCAAGCCCCAAGGCTGGCACAAATCCTTGCTGTTTCATCATATTCTGACTGGCCTCAGAATAATCATTGGTTAAAGTTAGCTTTAGCTGTTGCTGCACATCTCTTCCCCAAAGATTGACAGGGACGTCTACCACAAATGGCTCCATTTTTCCAACTTGGCCTTCGTCTGTTCTCCAAGTCAATTCTTTTGCACTTAACTGTGGGGCATCGGCATAGCCCAGCCCTTGTAAGGTCTGGGAGGATTTCTGAGTTGGCCATTGCTTTGGCCACTCCCCTCTTTGGATGATGCTTTGATCCGCCCCTGTATCCACCAGTCCCTCAAATCTTCTCCCTTCCACTTGGAGAGTTAGCATGGGCCTTTGGTCTAAAGTTATGGACAGGCATGTAAGGTCGACTCCAGTGGAGCCTAGCCCTTTATCTCCTCTCTCTATCTCCTTAGCAGGGAAGTTGCCATGAAGAGAAGGCAAAAGCAGGAGCTGTGCGATTCTATCCCCGGGAGAAATGGACACCACTCCATGGGGGACATGGCAGAGGACCTTGATAGTTCCCGTATAGTCAGGGTCAATCACTCCCGGGAAAATTATTAATCCTCTCATTGTGGAGGAGGAGCAACCTAAAACTATTCCTACAGTGCCTCCATCTAGGGGTCCTGTCATGTCTGTCTCCACAATCTGGACACCCATCTGCTGTGTTAATACCTGTCCGGAGGTGGCACAGAGGTCCAACCCTGCGGAGCCTGAGGTTGCTCTCTTTGGCTGGGGGGTTGTTGCGGGTGCTGTCCGGGAGCCAGAGTCTGAAATGCCCCGTAAATTTTCGGGCCCTGGGGACGAGGGCCCTCCTTCCCGTTTTTTGGCTCTGGTTCCGAATCAGCGTTTGGAGTAATTTGGGGGATAAAATGTCCATTGATGTCTCTAACTGACCTGCACTCGTTGACCCAATGTTTTCCCTTTTTACAATGAAGACACACTCCTGGAGTCCTTGGCGGCCTGGGTATGTTTTGCGCAGGACCACCATTTTGTGGGCACTGTTGTCTAAAATGTCCCAACTGACCACACCGGAAACACCCTTTTCCTTTACTATCTTTTGCGGCCCCGGCAGCCGACAAGACAGCAGCCGCCAGCCCCGCATTGGTCAGGGGGCCATCTACTTCTCTGCAGGCTTTTAACCAAGCTTCTAGGCTTTGAGTTCTTACTGGGGTAATTGCCCTCTGACATTCCTTGGTGCTTTGTTAAAAAATGATTTGCTGTACAAATGGCATGGCTGTTTCCAGATTTCCTAACACCCGCTCGGCTGTCTCTAGCATACAGGCAACAAAATCAGAAAATGGCTCATTAGGGGCCTGCATGATTTTTGTTAGATTGCCAGCCATCTCTCCCTTGTTTGGGAGGGCCCGCCAGGACTTGTAAAAGATCTCGTTTACCTGGCGGTATACTTCAAAGGGATATCCTGTCTGATCTACCGTGTAGGGTCCCTGCCCGAGAAGCATATCTATGGTCCAGTCCGGGTGCCCGTCACGGACATTTTGTCTGTATTGGGCTTGAGCCTTGTCTTGAACAATAGACCGAAAATCGAGGAACTGCCCATGATTGAGACAGGTACGGGCTACCTCAAACCAGTCCGTGGGCGTCATAGCATTGACGGTCAGTCTTCGGAGCAGGGCAGTGGTATAATTAGCCGTCACTCCATAAGTCCGGACTGCCTCAACTAAATCCTTAAGCTGGAAGTAGGAAACTGGCTCAAAATTTCTTTCATTAGTAATTGGATTTTCAAAAACTGGAAAAGTGGCCGCCAGCCGCGACCAGGTGCTTCCTTTTATAAAGTGACTCCGCCCCGCCGGCGGGCAGGGCGGGGGGGCCGACGGGTGAGGGCCAGCTCTGTTTCCTCTTCCTGGCTGCTGCGGTACTCCCACCCCTAGAGGGCGCCACCCCCCATATCTGTCTGCCTCATACTCAGCCGCAGCCTCTTCTAAGTCTTCACTATCAGCTGGATTGAGCTGCTCTCCCTCCTCCTCTAACATTTCTTCCTCTGAGTCACTCACAAGATCACTGCATTCTTGGTCCCGCCCTTCCACATGTAGGGCTGAGAACCGGTTTGCTTTTAAAGAAGGGCATAGGGGTCTCCTTGAGACCCCCTCCTCCCTAAGACCCTTCTCCTTTTGTGAGGGCTGCAGTCCCTCCTGCTTTAATTCTTTAGGATCCTTTTGTCTTTTTTCCCTTTTTCTTTTAGGCCTATTTTCCTCCCCATTACTGGATGCTGACTCTGATAGACTATCCTGATGCCATGTTAGTACTTTGCATCCTTCCTGGATTAAATCAAACCCTCCCTCCTCGAGGCAAGTGTGCACCATCTAAAAGACAAGCCACAAAGGAAGAAGAAATGCAAGCAACCAATAAATATCTAAATCTACAGTGAACAGCATACCGGGGGATACTTACCGACGTCCCCTCTCCGGGTGTTGAGTTCTGGCTCCTGCTCGGCCTCTCGCGCGGGTCCCGGGTTTCGGCACCACTTGCGGCGAACGCCTTCTCGGCCAGCGAGAAAAAATGACCACCACACCAGGAGTCTTCTCAGATCACGCTTTATTGGAGAGCCTTTTAGTTGATGGGAGAGCTTGAGCGCGAGAGAGCGTGCACCCAAAACATGGCCGCTTATATAGGGAATAGGAACACGGGTCTTTCTTTCATTGGTCGTCTGCCTTTCACCGTCACCAGGTGCCACGGGATTGGCTGGGGACTCTACGTGGCTTGCGCATGCACAAAGCCCAGGACCCACCGTCCCGCCAAGCACTGCCTGAAATGGAGTGGTTACCTCAAAGCTGCAAGGGAGTGGGCGCCATCTTGTAATGGCGTTTACCCTGGCTCCCTACAGTGCCCTTTCTTATCTGTCAGTGGATAGAAGATATAGCATGGGGAAAATAAAAATTGCTCCCGGATGCAAAAATCAATTAGAAAAGTTGAGTTAAAAAATTTCACTATCATGCTAGTTTAGCTTCTAATACAGTTGTGCTCTTCCTTTTACTAGTTTCCTGTGGTAAAGCTAACAATATGGCATCTGCTCGCTTTAACATGGTTCTATCTGTCCCAATTGGAATGTCTAATTCCAAGAAAGTATGAGTTAGATTCTCAAACGAGAGTAAGACTGTGAACAGACGTGGACAGTATATTCCATACTGCATTAGGAAATACAAAATGCATTCACAAAGGCCTTGCTTGATTCAGGGGGACACATTGCATTTGGGAATCCCCAGGACAAGAAATCTTTACAATGCTGATGCAATTTTATTTTTCCATTTGCTGAATTTAACTTTCAGTACTGAAAAGTGGATTGCACATGTTCCAGTAATGAAACTAGGTTTTAAGAATAAGGTCTGAGGATGACTTACACAGTCAAGTCAGATATGGCAATGGAAATTGATACTCAAGAGTCCAGTTATCTCAAGAAACTTCTAAAGCTAATATTAAAAATGAATACTTTTTTTCTAAATTAAAAGCAGAAGAAATGAGGCTGTAATTTGTCATTTCCACCTTGAGTTTGGAATTTCAAATGGGACATATGGACTTTTTTCTTGTCTGTATTTTAAGGTAAACATGGTTCTTTTTTTCTTTTTTCTTTTCTACAAACTATCTCCCCCCACCCTGCCCTACCCCCACCCTTACACCCATTATCCAGTATACTGAATGGGAATTGTAACTCTTTCAGAAGACAGCTAATTGATTTACAGTACTCTAAAAACAACCCTGAAAACTGATAATCTCATTCATTTACTGTAACTTCATTGCTGTTGTTGACAGAAAAGAAAAAGTTACCTTAAGGCTTAAGGGAAAGTAACTTGTTAAATTGTTAATGCAGCATTTTTTACTCTCCCATCCATTGGAAACTATCAAAATGCATTCTAAATCAACAATACAAACTTTCTAACGTTAGCAAAGATTTCTACTTTCCTGACATAAAGTTAGAATAATATTCATAAACAGAATATCTAGGGGAGCCTGAGAAACCATGATCCACATCACACAAAGATCCTATGCATTTCATGATCAAAAAGTGCTTTATCTCTGAGAAATATGTCAGGGATAAAATGGAAATATACAATGCAAAAATCACTTGACACTTTTTCACAATTGTGGATAAGGAGCAAAATAGTCTGCTCTCTGAACAGGCCTTACTTATGCACAAGACTTTTAAAGTGTCCTAAATTAATATTGATTTAAAGAATTCATAATAGTGGGGATTTCACTCCACTATATTTTAAAAAAACCTGAGATTGGACATCAAAGCTGTCAACTATGTTATTCATCAGAGAAATTCTGATACTTAGAAAACTCAATTGAATTAGCTGCAGGATCAAAACATTAACTTTCCCCAATCAAAAAGGATACAATCAAAAACATACCTAGAGTGTTATAGAACAACTCTCAGGAAACAAGTCATTTTCATATAAGCAAAAAGTCACTTCTTTCCTTTCCCTTCTCACTGATCAAGGCCACACGATTTTCAAATGAATATCTACTGAGAGATCAGTTGTGCATTGGAAAAATTACATAATTGGCTTAAAAATGAAAACAAAATTTACAGTGAAGAATACTTATGTGCATGGTTTACACACTCCAGCTTCTTAATTTTATCCACCTCAAGAGCAAGGTAGATGCACAGTCACCTTGTGTAGATTACATTCTACACCCCTGTAAAGCCAGTCAAGGTCATATTTAAGCATCTTCATCAACAACAGTGCCTGAAGTGTGCAGCCATTTACAGACCACTCAATATGAGGGCATTATTGTAACCAGCCTCTTTTGCCCACAACCGTGCATTTTCAGATAAGACAAGATAATTGTTTTGTTTTGAGAAAACCGAAGCTTGAAACTCTTAAAAGACCTGCAATTTACTGCAACGTGACCCAGAGGTAACAAAGGAAGCAGGAGGTTAATGGCTGCCTGCACCAAAAGTCTCTCAATCATTCTGCAGTACATAATTATGGAAAGTGACATTACAAGTAGCCATGTGTGTACCACAGCTACAGCCAGTTGTACCACCTATATGCCTCAAACAGTTCCATAGGGTATTTGGGGGTTTTGGGTTTACTTTTCAGATTGATTTTTGGTGCTATACAGACTGACATTTTGTTTGGTGCAACATATGCACTGAAAGATCTGCTCACCAGATTTGCCATTTCACTTGCTGAAATGATGAGAAGGGACAATAGAAACCTAGAGTTACATCTCTTCACAGAGACCGACTCTTTTGACTGTTTGAAAAAAAAGGCTTATCTCTGTAGCTAGTTTGAAATAAAACTCAATTTTTTGAAAAGGAGTTTTAGTTCCCTATTTCTAAGGAATGTAACTATTTTCATTAGCTGGGATGTTTGCCAAATTTTAAAAACAACTTCTAAAGCGTTTGTAGTAAGCAGCTAAAAACAAAACAAAAAAGTTAGTTGCTTCCCAGAGTTTGTATAATGCCATTATCTAACTGGAACAAAGACTATTTCCTTTAATAAGCTAGTATTAATGAATGAATCTCCATGCTCTGCAGATTTCTATTGTCCCTAGTCACAGGAATGAGGATCAGTGAAATGCTACAATTAATCCACATCCTTCTGCAATCTTCCTACAGTGGAAGAGAGGCGAGGAAACACCCCTGCAGGAAAAATAAACCTCAGAGATTGGTTTAAGACTAAAAAACCCACCACTAGGACATTCACCACTTAATCTTACACAGGCAGGTCAAAATTTTAATATAAATTACTTTTGCCAACACATAGCTTATGCATTCTTTGCTCCTTTTTTTGGAGGATTCTCAAATTGATATCTAAAGACTTACATATGATATATAACTGTTATATGGTCTTATGACTAAGAAAATTTCTCTGGTAACCAAAGCTGATGCCATATATGGTAGTGTTCTTGGCATATACTCTATACGCCTCAGACCACTTCTACATTCTTTCTATTCAGCTAATTATAGCTTAGTAGCCACTGGTAAAGGATTGTGAAGACCCTGTCATTTCTACAGAATAGAAAGGCAAGGCTAGTTACTGCAATTCAGCCAAATAAAAAGAAAAGAAAAAAGATTAATAAACCACTCCCTTGAAAAGGAGAGGTACTGCACCTTTGCAAAATTGAACTGGCTCACTGCAGCTGAGCAACAGAATCACCACTGAAGCAAGAAAATAAGTTGGTCTATACAGGAATTGTACATGATTTGAAAATGCAAAAGTTATAGCGATCAACTAATAGCTGCAACCTTAATTTCCATTGCTGCCTCAGAGTTGAAACTTAAACAGTTTCTGCAAGCCTAATGCTAGCTTCTCATCTCCTTTACTAAAACTAGGAATTTGTTCTCCGCAGCAAAGAAACAAAACACTCAAAACACATAGGTAAATACAGCAAGACATTATTGAAAGCAGCTGCCTTGTGGTACAAAATACAGTACAAGTATACGGATGTCATTAAAACATCAAAAATACTATTGCTCCCATACAATTTAGTAAACATTCTTGGCAAAGGAGAAAATTTGAAAAGAAAAGCTATAAAAATGTTTAAAAATTCTACTGTGAATGATGTGAGTAGAGAAATAGTCTGAAAAGGGCACCAATGTTTGTGACTCTTCTATTTCTTTGAACCTAAGATCAACATTATTCTGAGTCATAGTCTAGTTTTTTTTAAAAAGGCCTAATTTTATATACATAAGTATCTCCCTCCCTCTCAGCCACAAATACATGAAAATGACCGTTTTGTATATTACTTATTTCCCAATAAATAGAAAACGATTGTATAGATTGAATACCAAAATAAGATAATAAAAAGATATGCAATAAATTTAAAAGGCAGCTCAAATAAAGGGCAGGCATGCAGTTAAAAAATACTAAGATTGTGGAGATGGGGTTACTTGCCTCCTGGTTGAGAAGGTGTCACACAAAGAATACCTGAAAACTTTGGAAAGAACCTTAGCTCCCATTCAATTCAAAGTTTCCTAGGCCTGTGACATTTCTAGAAATACCTTTTGATGGGGTGAGATTAACTTGATTAATAAAAATCATTTCTACTGAAAATCCACTTAAAATATAGAAGAGGTGATCCATGAAAACCCCAACTTTTATTCTTGAAAGACAGCTGGATAAACTGGCCAATGCCAGTATGTTGCAATTTCAAGATGGTGTAAAAATGCTTCCAGGATATAGTCAGCATATTCACGTTCACATCAATTCCATTCACAGATGGATTTCAGCTTCCACCGGGTGCACTGCTTTAATCATTCATTCATCATTTGCCAACTTTGATTGTGAGGTACTAATAAGATGGATCAATTTCTTAAAAATTTGTTTTAAAGAATAAATGATGCTGGAATTCTGAACCTGAGGATCTTTACTATTTGAACAAATCCACAGATTAAACTGAAGGTGAATTAAGACTTCAGTTTTAGTTATTTCCAACTTCTCTGTGAGGATGCATATTCCATTAAAGCTCAGGCTTGTAGCCATACTGTCCCTTTTGCAGAAAATCATCAAGTTTTACAGTTAAAAATGCAGCCAATCAGTGGCTGTAACAGCCAAATTAGCCATAATTCACTTGCTCATATGCTAGAGCCAAGGGATCTGGCTCTCATTCACACCAATGCCACTTCTTGGTAATGACCTCCACCTTTAGAGATCAAGGGAAGAACTTTAGTGAGCAGCAACCCATCCACTCAACGAGTTTGCCTTGTGCTTTATGCCTGACGTATTGTGCCTACCTCAGCAACCCCCAATGTAAAACTGCTTTTATTTTTTGAAAAAAAAATCCTTTTGCCCAACTTTTAAACTATTTTAGTAATGAATTCTCTAGTTCAAGCATTGGCTTTTGAATTTTTGCATCCCGGAAAACAATTCTGCAAAGAAAAGACATGGGGCCAGGTTCCATGCAAAATCATTTAAAAAAATCCAATTTGTTTTGATTCACTGATGGCTTCTTGAATTCTTTTTTGCCTTGTCCATGATTGTGTAAAGTTGCATTCCTTTTCATAAACCTGGACTCTCAGGACTGGGTAACTGCAAAGGTCTCTCTGTCTCAAGAATTTCCGTGAAGATCTCGATCCAAAAGGCTGATTAGAATAAAGGTGAAGGATAGACACTGCAACGGCGGCTCGGCCAGGAGAGATACTTTAGATTTACCCAGGTACAACACAAATTCAACTGTTATACACAGATGGATCTGGGTAAGTCAGATGTGTTTAGGGGCCCAGACTCGAAATCTATCCCCTTCAGGATTATCTAGATGAGCTTAGGAACCTCGGGTGGGAAATAGAAGCTGAGACACTTGCAGGTGAGGAGATGCTGTTGTCCTCTGCAGGTTGCTGTCAATTTCTGGAACTTTACTGCTTTACTCACTGTTCAAGACTGTTGTCTTATGGTTATTTCTCTTAACTATATTAATTTTTTTAATTTTGTTGGTTTTTTTTCTCCCTTGGTGGCCTCCCGGGCTCCCTCTCCACTAGCTCACAGGGGAATGAGCAAGAATGGGAACTAGCCAGGGGGATGGGGAGTGGGGGGCGCGGGTAACAGGTTGGGGGAGGCCAGGGGGGAAAGCTGCCATTTCAATCCTCATCCATCTCCTCGCCTTAGGACTCCTCACCACCCCCCCCCCAGCATGACGCTTGTAAAGCTTATCCCTCTGCCACTCCTGGATTTCTTTCATCTCATCCGCATACCGGCAGAATGCGCCACCAAACTTGCCCCAGGCCTTGAAGGGCACGGTGATGGCATTGCGGTAGGACGGCTTCACCTCACTCACACAGTAGAAAAACTCCGTACTTGTTGCAGCCCACATCGAAGAAGAAACGTTTGGAGTCCACCGTAATAGAGGTGCTCTCCAGGAGTTCCCCGTACAGCCCACCCACCCCCCCCCCCCCCCCGCCACCGGCACCGCCTCTTGGGCCTCCGGCCAGCTCGTGGTCTTCGCCTCCATAGTCATCGAGGAGCTTGGCGAGCGTGTCGGAATTCGATGAGACCTTGCGCAGGCAGCACGATGGTCTGGCTGCTCTGGAGGCCGCCAGGCCCTGGGCCTGCGCCAAAGCCGCTGCCGCGGTTGATGGTCTGGCGGATGTGCAGGAAGGGGCCGTGCTGGTTCTCCTTGAGATCCAGGTAGTACTTGCAGTTCTCACGCACCAGGAACTCGCTCTTGAGGTGCGCCGGCCTGCCGCCCTCCTCAGCGCCCGCTGCCAGCTGCTCGGGGCTGCTGGGGCCCAGCTGCGCGTAGTGATCGATGAAGTCGCCCAGCGAGTCACGGAAATT
This sequence comes from Dipodomys merriami, assembly GCF_024711535.1. NCBI lineage: Eukaryota > Metazoa > Chordata > Mammalia > Rodentia > Heteromyidae > Dipodomys > Dipodomys merriami. The sequence continues at coordinate 563,172 of NW_027206035.1, read as the reverse complement.
GGCCGCCACCACAATCGACAGCGTGAGGCGGCTCTTGGAGCCGCCCGTGCCCACCTCTGCGATCTTCAGGAAACCGCCCTTGGCATTCTGCTTCACATCCAGGTAGAAGCGCTTGTTCTGGATGTCCAGCCGCTTCGAGGCCAGCTCCTGCTTCTCCTGCTGGCCGCCACCGCGGGGTGCGGCCTGGAAGCCTCCCTTCCCGCCACCGCTGCCGCCACCGCCACCGCTGCCGCCACCACCGCCGCCGTGCTAGCTGCCGCTGTTGCTGTCCACTATCTTCTTGGCTACTGCCTTGCCGCTGCCCACTGTGCTCGCGCCCCCGCCCTCCGCCCTGCGGCTCGCGCTCCCGGGCCCCCAGCCTTGCCTGCCGGCTCCTCACGCGCTCCCGCTGCTCATCGCCGGCCGCCGCAGCCATCCCCCATCCCCCAAGGAAAATTCTTGTGTGCTGGGCCAGTGGCTGTTACTGAGCTGGGGTACTGTACTCAAGTGGGCTTCCAGGTGCTCGCCAATGGTGACAAGGAGACTGTGGCCTGTCATCATAGGGCACCACCACCATTGGGTGACCACCTTCCAGGCTGCCTTTGCTGACCGTGATGACCGAAAGGCTGCCATACTTGCTGCCAGTGGTGAATAAGCCCATTTTATAGAGAGGAATTACTATTCTTAAGTGCGAAGACTGGCATTGGTTGAAGGTCACACGGCTGGAATGTATGGATTTGTACTCTGCTCATGCGACTTTAAATTGAGTCTCAGAATTGAGCACCATCCACTGCAGGGCTGGTTGGAGCAACAGCTGGTGGGGTTCCTCCCTCAGGATCTCTGACTCAGTGTGTGTCTGTAAAACCCACTCTTACCTTTCACCTTCTACCTTGGGTAGCCTACATCAGGGTCTTTGGTTGAGTACCAGGCTGTGCCTGCTGCCTGCTGCCTGCTTGCAGGTTGGCCTGCTCTGCAGCCAGCAAAAGCTGAAAGTGTTTCATGTACCATGCACACCAGAGACTCTAATGCATCTATGCCAACATCCTGAGGGCCACTGCCCAGCAGAGAGCACAGCTGAGCCTCAGAGACCTAGAAAACCTCTCTTGGAATGTTGGCTCTGTTCCCTCTTCCTTTTTGTCACACTGTCAAAAAACCTATATGTGCTAGACCAAGGAATGGGTGGCTAGGCCAGTCCCTAATGGGACTTTGTTGCTGTACATGAGCACTTCTACCTGCCACATCTTGGGCTCGCAACCCACTGGTATAAGTGCTAGATAATCAGGCCACCACTTCACACTTCAGGATAAAAGAAGCTCACCTGAGGTCTTGGTGCAAAGTCTACATGTTCAGGGCTTGTGTTACTAGCCACGTCCTCACTAGGGGATCAATAGTGTACTCTCTGTGGCTTCTTCCTCTCTGGGAATGACCAGGCCTTGCTTTATTCACAGGAGTGGCATCATAGGCAGATCCAGGAGATGCGCAGCATGGATGTGTGCCTGACTTTCATGTAGAGACTTAGATGACTGAGCCAGCCATGGATGGACAGGGAAATGCTTCTGCATCCAAGTTGCCTTGATGAATTCTTACTTAGAAGATGACCTGGCTCTAAGCAGATCTCAAGGGGAAAACAAGAGTAGATTGGCTGGGCCACATCTATAATTCTAGTACTTAGGTGGAAGAGACAGGTAGAGAGCAGCTGGAGGCCAGGGTTTAACTTCATAGTGAGATTGTCTCAAAAGAAAGCCAACGACTGAGGAGGTAGACCAGTGGTTAAAGCAGTTTTCTACTGTGTGAAAGTGTCTGAGTTCAATTCCCAGCATTCTGAGGACAGCATAGACACAAGCTCTGTTTCCTGACCTCCTTTCAGAGGTAAAGGACCTAGCCACTTGATCAGGGTGCTTTACAATGAGAAAGACACCAATAGTACCTCAGTCTTGCACTGCCATTGAGCCTTCTTAATCTGTCTGTCCACTGATATGGACCAAGTCATGACTTCTGTTTCCCCACCACTAGGCCAGGGGACCCTTCCCTGTCTGTTCCTTCTCAGAAGGAACACAAGCCATGCTTCTCAGGTAGAACCAGAGTATTTTTGGCCGTTCCTTGGACCTGTTAGTCAGGCCGTGGACCTCAAGGAATCTGCTGTTCAAATGTGTGCCGAGGACCAGCTCTGTCGGGACAACGGAGGACACCTAGTGGAGGAACTGCCTCAGTCGATGTGGATGTGTAGGGACTGACAAAGCCACAGCTGAGGACAGAGATGGGGCCAGGGTTGCAAGGCTCCTTCCCCATTTGCACTTATCTCTGGATTACACCCAGCCATGTCCTCTGCTGCTCTGATACTGGAGATCGCTAGCAATAGGGGATCACACTGTGCATCTGTGGATTCTGATCTATGCCAAAGCATAGCCATTGGGAATTGGTAAGGATTGCTGAAGAATGTCCTCTGGAGTTGGGGGGGGGGCTTTCATGATGTGATGTGTGTTGGCACAGGTGAGGGCAGTTCATAGGGAGTGCTGTCAAATCCCTCTTGAGGACTTCCTGCTTACCTGTGATCCTGCCCATGGTTACAGCTGGACTTGAGGTGGTTAGGTTGTGAGCTGACAGATCAGAGACCTTCTCTAAACAGAGCCCTGAGTTATCTGGAGGGACGACTTGGCCCTGTCTGATGGCCTGGTAGCTGCTACCCAGCTCTGGCTCTTTTGGCTTAGTGGATGTGGAGGCCATGGTGCAGGTGAGGAAGGTCCTTTCCTTCTGGCAGCCCAAGGAGGAGATGTGGTTTGTCCCTACCTCTGGGCATTGCTTAAATGTCTCTGGTCCTGGAGGAGCTCAGAGTCCAGAAGCAGAGAAATGACAAAGTAAGTCCTGACAAACTTGCTTGTCACTAGTGGCAAAAGGTAGCCCAAGGTGTAGGCTGTCAGGCATTCTGGACCTCAGACATGCAATTATTCTAGTCCAATGCCATCAAGACCTGCCCTGCAGGCAGAACACTTATGTCATGGGAAGATATGGTGTAGTAAACGCCAGGTGGGTTTGCCATGGAGATGTTCTCCAGGGTCAGACTCTTGAGTGGGGGTGGGCAACTTCACCTACCCCTACCAAGTGCTGAAGGGCATTCTTTCCACTAGGAAATATCATTTTGTCATTAGTGGGAAGGGAGTTTGGGGGACAGATTGCATAAGCAGGGTACAAGCAAGATAGCTGGTAGCGAGTGGTGAAAGCTGCACTGCAGAATGAGGAACAGGAGGATGTAAACAGTTTACAAGGAGCCTTGAGTAGGTTGAGGTTTAAGTGAGCTCAGTGGGCGAGACCAAAGGCAGAGAGATTAGTGTTCAAGGCTAAGACTGAAAGGGGTTTTGAGAATCGTGAGGGCCCTGAGGTTGAGGTAGCAGAGGTAGGATTGGGCTTGGCTGTATGGGGTTGTGGATGCAGGAGCATGAGGGTTGGGACATGAGGGAGTGGTGGCATTCTGGCCTGTGCACATGGCATGAGTGAAGAGGGAAGGTACAGGGCAAGGACGTCTGAGGGCTCACTGGAGTCTGGGGCTAGGCCCTTGTATTGGGCCACTGAACCAGATGTGCTCGTAGTCTCTGAGTGATGCCTACACCCTTGGAAAGCAGACACACAGAAGATGAGCCTTTTCCAGGTTGCACCTACATACATTCAGGCATTTGATCTGTGTAGAGATCTGTGGTCCCATTGTGTGTGGTCAGGTTGAATTGGCCCAGGTCACTAAGCAGGAATATAGACATCCTTTGCCCATAGGTCAGCTCTGAGGACCAGCAGAGTGGCAGAAGCACAACTGGAAGCTCGGTCCATGGAAAATCCGCACTATCCTTATCCTCCTTTTCCAAAGCCTGAGGTATCAGACACAGCAGGACAAGGCACTGCTGTCAAGGTACATAGGATATGATCTCTCAGTGGTAGCTTTTGAGAGTGTGAAATTGAGTTAAGCTGGGCAGTAATCTTTATCGACAAGAATCAAGGTTTCATTTTAGACACAGTATAGGAGGCATTAGCTGGTGAGTTACTGCTCCCATCGCTCAGCTCCATGGAAGTTTGTACTGGCCAGCCCAGTACTGTGAGTCCCATACAGGCCCATCATCCTTCCCCCTCTGGGACAGGTGGGAGGCCTCATAGGGACAGACAGCAAAAGACAGGGTCCTTGCTGTACCAGAGCCTTCACTTGGATTAGCTTGTCACTTGACACTGGGAGGCAATTCTGGCCTCACTGTCATCTCTCATCCCACATGCCCACAAGCATGCCATGCCAACCTACCATCAACAATACAAGTCTATGGGCTCTGTTGCTGTCAGGGAAGGTGCCAGGCCCATCTGCATCCACGGGGACACAAACAGCCCCAGCAGCAGTCACCCCATTCCCCTCCCTCCCACCCTCATTCTCCTTACTGCCCACATGCTGCCCCGGTCTTTTCAGACTTGTGCACAGGAGATGACCCCAGCTGGCAAACATCAGCTGACCCTCCACCTGCCTCAGTGTGACCACTAGGCACCTGCGTTGGTCACTCACTTGGGTGAGTGTGTGTGCACACTTGTTCCCACATAACACACTAACACTGGTTCGGGCTTAGACACAGTCACACAGAGCTTTCTCTGCAATTACCACAATGCCCTAGGCTCCTTCCTTCCCCAGACATCCTTGAAAATGAGATCACTGAAAAGGGCCCTGTGCCAATGTAATCCTGGCCCTGTCTCCATGCCCACTATCCAACACTCCCCCAGTTTAGACACTCATCACAGGAGAAAGAAGCTTGATGCCCACATGTGAAATGAGGTATCACAAGAGCTGCCTCTACCCATCTGCATTTCACTTGGCATGCTTTGGCTGAATTCTGACATTTCCCCTCCTAGCCAGTCCCAGGCCCAATACTGCCTATCAGCTCTGTTGCCAGGGGCCGAACACCTTCCTCACCTTTTGTAGGCTTTCACGTGTGTGTGTGTGTGTGTGTGTGTGTGTGTGTGTGTTTATCCCATTATCCTCCTCAGTTCCCCTTTCTAAAAGTGGTAGAGTTTTTCTGAGCTCCTGCCAGCAAGCCTCCAGGGAAATGGGTCTTACTTTGCCAAGAGATTCTGCCCATACCTGGAGAGAAAATGGGATGATGGTTCTCATGATTATGGAGGACATGTACACCATATGGACAGTAACAAAGGGTACTTGTTGCAGATGCCCAGGGGGTATCCACAACCCTTTTGGCCCCATGGAGGCACGGTGCTCCAGCAAACAGGCCTTGTGAGTGACCAGGTGATCCTTGTCCTGCAATGCTCTCACTGATTTGGTCAGCTGGAACACATCCAGGTCTCACCCAAGTGGACATGTAGGTCTTTGCAGAACCAGCTTTCACTCCTCTTCACCCCTTCACTGGCCTCTCTGTCATCTCTCCTCTTACAAGCCCCCAGGTGCACCCACTCACTCAACTTCCAGCCATCAACCCTGCAAGTCTGTGGGACTTGAAGCTGCCTGGGAAGGTGCCAGGCCCACAAACTACCATGTAACCACAAATAGCCTCAACAGTTACCACACAGCATTTTCCATCCCCTCCCAACCAATGCTTCTTTCTGGCCTTATGCCACTCCCTGTCTTTTCAGACCTAGCAGTTATATAAACACATGCAAGGAAGGGCTGGCTGCATCTTCCTGTATGAGGATCTCCCATGGAGTTCCTAGTCTCTGTCCTCCCATATCAGTGGAAACATCTGGAGGTGAGGCTGCAGGTGAAGGCGACTGGCTTGGTGCTGTTCCTTCCAAAGAAGGGATAGCCAGCCTTAGGTACAAACACACACACACACACACACACACACACACACACACACACACACACACACACACACACACACAGGTGAAAGCCATTCAAGGGCAGAATACTGTCTGTTGTGTATGGCAGAGACACCAGAAGGAGAATGTGTGTGTGTGGAGGGAGGCAGCATCGTGGAAGACCTGATGTGGATCCTTTGGGGACTGATCTCCTGAGCTCTGCCGGCACTGCTGTTAGCACTGGCTTGCACCATCTTCCAGCTCCACTGACACCAGAGCAACAGCCATCACCACAAGCTTCTGCATGCAGGGAATCTTGCCTAAGGGCTCTTCAGACAGCTCCAGAACTAAGCCCCACCTTGCACCAGCCCCTAACACACACCTGACTGCCCTCTTACTCATTAATTCTCTGCCTTCTTTCCCATATGACCTACTGTTTCCTTTCTTTCTACTGTTCTTATTGTTAATTTCAAGAAAAAACTGGTACACAATGACTTCTCTCTGGTGGAAAAAAGTTCCAATCCGTGGCCCCAAATCATGTTTGAGTTGGTGCCGCCCCTGGCACTGTCTACTAGGAAACACAATCCTTGAACAGTTACCCTTCAGAGGACGTCCCCACTCTTTGCCTCCTTGTTTTTGGCAGTCAAGAAGCTATCCACCTTCCTTATTCTGGATTCCTTACCTTTTTGCTGATAGCCTGTTATCTGCCCATAATTGTCGGAGTAGTACCTCTGATTTAGGTCACAGGCCTCTGTGTCCCAACAGTAAATGGAACTCAGAACCGAACTCACAGGGCATCTTCCTAAGGTGGCAGGGAATTTTGGAGGACAGGAGTGCAAAGGAAAACACGGAGGGAAGGGCCTACTCCAGTTGTTGCCCAGTCCAATGCAAGGAGAACTACTCTGGAGGGTACATGTTGGGGAGACATCCTGGGGCCCAAAGTTCACATAAAGTGCTATCAGCAGTTCTGTCACACAGGGATTTATGAGGGGGAAAGAGGAAGGGAGAGCCTGTTTGTCTAAAGATATGGCCAGCCCATGTCTTATCTTCTGCTGATGACCTCACATGAACAGTTGGAACTAACACACACACAAGCCCCTACAAAACAACTAGCATGTGTGCAAACCAATGCACACAGTCTTCAGATAGCATTTCTGGCCAGCATCCTGGCAGGTAGGTTGGAAGAAGCTGTTGGCTAGCACTGAAGAGAATGTAGAATGTTGTAGACGGACCACTGGGAGAACTCTCCCTAGATGAATCTGTGCTAGCTTGGAGAACCCATCCAAGCTCTGAAGAAATAGGTCACTTGAATTAATAACAGCGTCAATGCTGGGGTTTCCTGCCACAGGGACTTTTGCACAATTCATCAGGATATCTTGGCAAGACTACTTACACCTAACAGCACTGGGAAGTCCAAGGGGTTAGAAGGCTCTAGAATGTCCTTGCAGGCAGCACCAATGTATATTTCCAGTCCATGGCTAGCAGGAAATAGTGTGTGAGGGAGGGGAACATTAGATTTTGGAAGGGAGGTGAGGGGGAAGCGGTTGGACAGTCCCAATCTCTGTCAGAGAGACTGCAAGAACCCTAGCAAAAACCTTCCTTTTACTCAACAAAACAGGTATGGATATTTCATTGTGGAAAGCACTGCATCTGGCTTAGACATTCACGTGTGAGCAGAAACAGAGCAAGGAACCTCTGGCACCACCAGACATAAAACTCTTGACCTCCCTGACTGAACCTGACTAACCTGACTGGTTCTCCTGTGGCATGAATTCTGCCAGCCATTGTTTTGCTCACCAATGGATGCCATCCTGCAATGTGCTCCTCATGGGCCTGCTTTCCTAGAGGAAGGTTCATCACATGCCATGTCTACCCTCTGCATTCTCAGTGAAAGACAGGTGGCTTCCTTCAGGGCACTGAAGCAAAGACAAGGTCTTTAATTAGAAAAAAGAAAGAATTTCACAGGAATAAGAACAGGGGGATATTAAGAGTGACTTTAGTAAGGAGCCATAAATGTCTGTTCCACACCTATATATGCTCCACTCCCATACTGAGTTTTATCACAACATCTAACTCTGTCACATGCAATGTGACAGAGGCATCCCAGGAAGGAAAGTCCTTCAGAGTATTACCTCCAATTAAACATAAAAAACCCAGAAGAAATGACATGGCTCAAGAGGTAGTCAGTGTCACCCTTCAGGACAAAACCTCCGTGACAGTTTCCTGGCCTTGAGTTTAAGCTCTACAACTGGCACTGAAATAATAATAGTAATAATTCTACAGAGATATGACAGATTTGTGGCCATTGGATAAGATGTCCACTCAAATCAGGTGATTGGGATAGTTAATATCTCTGAAAATATTTTTTGGTGGAGTCCTACTTTTCTTATCTTTGTGGCCAGGTGATCCTTGCTCTAAGTTTAGCAGTCCCATTACTATGTTGGTTTCCATTCTGTGGTTGCTGGTGGCAACTTCAGTCTGAAAGAATTACAGCCCTGCATGCCCCTGTGGAAAACATTGGAGACCATACGAAGCCTTTACCAGCTTGTTAGCATCAGACAAAGTGTTGGCACAATCATCATCTCATGCTGAACCAGACAGTCATGACGCAGAGAAGCCATGCTGCTGAAAGGAAAACCTGCCATTCCTACTGCTTTAACTCATGCCAACGTGCACTTACTTTTCATAAAGTCACCCATTCAATACTGCCATACACATGCAATCACACTGTGCATGACTGTGAGGGACAGCACTGCAGGGACTGCTGATTTCACTGTATCTTGTTCCTTCGTTTTTCCTAATACTACCCCAGCAAGGGGTAGGAAAACAACCACTGGGCCAAAGAGAAGCTGCACTTATAGGCTATTTTTCTAGAGTGGGTGTACCATTTGCACTCTGCTGCCATTGGATGAAATGTCTGAATCTCTCTGATCTTAACTAATATCACTATAACAAACATTGTTAGTGCAAATTTTTGTGAGGTCTGAGGTTACACCTCCAGTGTGCTTCAAATAGGTAATGGCATCCAAAACCCTGCCATGTGTTTGTCATCTATATTTGATGGTGGTCAAAGCTGACCGTACAAGTCTTTTGCTCACATTTCAGTTAGGTTGTATTTCTGTGTTCTGACCATGGAGTTGTGAGCCATGTTCCAGAACATTTTACCGGACTGCACGAGGTGACAAAATCAGAAAAAGGTGAAGGTTGCTCAGAGTCTAAATTTTTCAAGGACAAAGCTGAGATTCAAACATGGGCAGTGCGTGCTTAGACACCATCGTGAGCAGTTGCTCACCACAATCATCACTGTGGGCACAGATGGACAGCCATTCAGAGGCACAGGTACCTCCTAGCATTATTAATTATGGGTACCTGTGACTGGTCTAGCTGATCTGAGGACAGCTAAGGAATACTTTAACTCACACACTAATGGGGTAATAAAAGTGACAAAGTTTCATTATGCTACAAGGTATTTTATACTCTGGATTCAATACTTTGGACAAGGAGCACTAAATTGTGACTGTATCACTTTTTGTGAGGCAGCAGGGGAAGCAAGTGCACAATCTCTGAAATGTGAAAGGTCATGAGCTACCACCTCCTATCCACATCCTAAGGCCCCTTTGCTAGACAAGAATGCATCTCCTCCCTAAAAGCATCCCCAGAAGAATGGCCCAGTATGGACCTAAGGAGGTTCTGTAAGCATCCAAAGAAAACCAGGTTTCAAGTGACTCAGTGGCAACAATAGATTTGCCAACCAACTGCCACCATTAGGAGGTCAGAGTGAGTTTACTTTGTGGCTTGGGTAGTAGGAATTGGAGGCTGACTTGATGGGTCTTCTGAAGAACCCTGCAGGGTTAAATAAAGTGGCCAAGCAGATTGACACACCACAGTACCTGTGCCCACATCACTCAGTAGCTTATCACTAGGTGGTTCTACAGACTACCTGACAGTGCACAGAGGAAGGCTGCATAACCAAGTGCTCAGGATACACTGACCAAAGGTTATTGCTGAGGAACAGAAATGAGCAGAACAGGCTCAGCTCCTCAGTAACCTGGACTCTCCCATTGGGTGAAGCACAAAAACTCTGAAGACATACAGGCCTGTGTTCAAGTCCTATTTCTAACACATTGGAGCAGATTAAGCCAGAGCTCAAGTTCTTCTGGTACAAAGCTGTGATAATATCCTTGTCTGTTAGGGAGAAGTCACATGTTGCTTGTCATACTCCAAGCTCAGTGGTAAAGGAAGCACATGTCCACAGACACAGATAGCTCTCATTCACTCATTGCCAATCTGGACACAGGTGACAATGCTGAACCCCAGAACCCAGACTGGTCATAAGAGACCCTAATCCCTTCACCAACTTGGCAAAGTGAGACCTGTATTTCCAGCAAAGCAGAGGAACCACAAATTGCAGAGTCTCTGGAATTCCAGCACAAACTTCTTAATCCTGGTTCTTCACAATCTCTATAAGCGTAGTGCCCATCCCTCATGGTCACTATGTTGACTGAGTGTGGCTGAAGGCTCAGCCAATGCCAGAGGTAAAGGCAGCTTTCGTGGTATGCACAGGGTGCCTAGTGCCTGGGCCTCCAAACATTAGTGAGAACTAAGAGCAGAAATCCTGTGGTCAGGCCTCCTGAGCCCCATGCAGAACAGCAGCTGAACAACTGCCTTATCTTCAGCCACAGAACCAGGGGGACTGTTATCAGACTCAGCCAAAACACACAGGCTCAGAGTTGCAAAAGAACAAAGTTTCTGAACACTATAATCAAATTCCACTCAGAAGTGAACCGGAGGGAGACACATTCATCTACAAATACTGATAGATGGTAACCTGCCTCTATAAAACCTTAAAAGAATCAAAAGATGGGGAAGATAAGGAGTAACAGCCTTCCCTGATAACCCTATAAGGGAAATGCATGCAAATACATGCTCCTTCTCAATAACTTCCTACTGACACTCTGCAATCACTTTGCTTATCATGGAAAAAGTTACCTTGCTGCCTAGCCAGCCAAAGACCTTCTTATCCATCCACTAAGGCTCAGTCGTAGAGTGCTTAGAGTGCAGAAGGCACTGGGTCCAAGCCCCAGCATTTTTCACACACAGAAACACCACCACTATATTGTGACACATGATCCTGATCAAGGGCTGTCAAAAACCAGATCCACAATCTTACAAACAGCCATAAAGAAAACATTCGGTTTGTTCTGAGATAAGGACATTTAATTGAATATTAATATGGCCCATCCCCTCTCCTGCTATTGAGAATGACTCAGGAAGTTTGCTGTTTCTAGGACACCAGCCCAAGCAGAAGCAGCACAAGCTTCATCAGCAGGCCCAACCTCTAGCTCCACAGAACCAAGAACATTATGCAAGACAGTCAATTCAGTCAACACTACTTCAGGATGTGTTTCATCGGTAACACAGGTCAAGCCATAGAGATCACAATGGCAGAAAACTCACCAACATCCACTTATGGCTGTTGGTAATGCTCTGGTAAAAGAACTGCTCTTACAAAAGACTTAATGGTCTTTGGATGAGGCTCCATCAATGCTTGATACAGGATGCATGGTGTACTTCCCCTCCCTTGTTCACCCACAGCTCAGTGTGTGTAGTGCAGTGACTACACAAAGACAGCTGGGAGCCCAGATTACACAGGCACCATACAAATTCTATGGAAGAGACCTTTCAAGACCCACACCCACTGCATCTGGGACAGACACCAAGTCACTGAGTCAGCAAGCCCAGCAAGCAGCAGGCATTCAGCAAACTGGGTCTCAAAGAAGGAAAATGGTAACATCTGAAAGAGTGTGCCCCAAGACCACTGATATTCTATGGGACCAGAGTACAATGGGCAGTGGGCAACATTTGCCTTCCAAACATCAACTTCCTAAAATCTTCAGGATACTGTCTGCACCCCTCCCCTCTATGTTGAGGGATCACTGTGCTAAGATTGTGCTGCAAATCTTCTTGTAGCCCTGATTAAAACTGAAAAATACTGAAGAGGAAGAAGAGGAACAGCCAGCAGGTGGCATGTGAACTACAGGGGAGCCAAGAAAGAATAGCAGAGGCCTATTTACAATGACATGAACAAACAATGAAATGAGAAGGCAAAATCAACAGCTTATCAGGAGCAGGAGAAAAAGACACCCAATTGGCAGGAGTCAGGCAGCTGGCCCACACTGCCATAGAACCATAATCTGCTCCCAAAGGAAAACCCTTTGCAGCTGCCAGCACTGCCTGCCAGCCAGCCTGACACCATACTGTGCATTCTACCCTTCAGCCTCTAATCCATTTCACCCAAATTTCTGCTCAGATGCCCTTATAAGATCCCTAGGGCTGGGTGCTGGTGGCTCATGCCTGTAATCCTAGCTACTTAGGAGGGTAAGATCTGAGGATCACAGTTCAAAGCCAGCCTGGGCAGGAAAGTCCGTGAGACACCTATCTCCAATTAGCTACTAGAAAACTAGAAGTGGCACAGTGGCTCAAATGATAGATCACTCGCCTTGAGCTGAATATTACAGGGACAGGCATAGGACCAGAGTTCAAGCCCCATGACCTACAATAATAAGTAAATAAATAAATAAGTATATAAATAAATAAATAAGATTCCCTAGGAACATAGCTCTTTGGCCTTACCAGGTCTCCTAGCCCCATGAATGGGATACTGACCTGCCACCCAAGACCAGCACAGCCAACCCAGGACACTAGGGCCAAGAGCAATGTAATGAATCCAACTACTAAGAGCAAGGATCCTCATCATGGATGCCTGGCTAGTTCCACTTCAGTGTCTGACAGCTGCTGGGTACCTCATGCTCATTGGTCACCCTACTTGTCACAGAGTCCATGTGCACCAGGAGCCACACAGAGCAATGAGCCACAGCCATGTGAAGTCAGAACTTAAATGACCAGCACACAGAGTATAAAATAAAACCCACCTTGGAAAAACACACAGATTCAGGCAGGGGAGGTTCTGGGGACCTCACTTTAGACACCAGAGATGCCAGTAAATAGAGCTCATGGTGACTGCTTGCCCACAGAGAGTAAAACATTGGGTATGTCCACAGGACACACTGAGCTCACGTTTCCTCCCAGGGTGGTTGCATCAAATCTGGGTGCCCAGGAGTCCTGAGACAGGGCAGAGAAAAGGAGTGACAGGGACAAGCCTGCTGCTGGAGCCTTCACTCCCCAACTTCTCCCTAAAGAAAAAGCATGAGCTATTGAATCTACACTTGTGACCCCGCAGAGGCTATACAACCATGCATATCATGCAGATCTCTGGTCCACGGGGATCTCTGGTCAGACAGTGATCTGTTACTTGTCACAGCAGTTAGTACAGAAAGTACCTCACTTTAAGCACACACTTTTCCTTTCTCTTGGTGGTGCATTCTGTTTCATACAGTAAAATGAAGAGCAACGCCAGGCTCTCCTACCAAATCACTTCTCATGCCATTCCATCCAACAGTATGTTGAAAGTGAAAAAAGCAATCTTTATCATTTTTTAAAGCAAACTGATGTTATTATGTCCAACATAACCAGCTAATTCTTTTTTGGGGGAGGGGTCCAGTCGTGGGGACTGAACTCTGGGCCTGGGCGCTGTCCCTCAGCTCTTCAGCTCAAGGCTAGCGCTCTACCACTTGAGCCACAGCGCCATTTCCAGCTTTTTTCTTTCTGCTTAAGTGGAGCTGAGAAATCGAACCCAGGGCCTCAGGCATGCAAGGCAAGAGCTCTACCACTGAGCCACCTTCCCAGCCCCAGCTAATTATTTAGTTTATTTTTTATAATTATCTTTAAGTAGTTGTACAAAGAAGTTCCCATTCTACAAAATAGTATATGAGTACAAAGTGTCTGACAACATTGTCACTCTCTTAACCCATCCCTTCTCTCACTTTTTTTATTTAATTGAGATTAGGTGATTACATAAATTTCACATATTTACAGTATGGTGAAATAGTGATACTTAGAGTCATGATCACATTTTAACTTTCACAAGGCAAATTGTCATTATCATGGTTTATATAGTTTGTGATTTCTATGAGCTTTGACAATACAAGTTATTTTTTCCACATCTGGTGATGTTTACATTTCTTTCTTTTTGCTTATTGTAGGATGTTTCCACTTATTCTGTTCCTCTTCCTGGCTTCCCTCTGTGTGTGTGTATATCTATCATATATATAGTCAAGAAAATGGAGTCATTTAGCAATGACATGACAAAATGGTTGGCTGTCCTTTGTTTCTTGAGTCCTGTTACTTTGCCATATCTTCTTGCATTTGGGTTTATCATCAACATATCAGGGAGACCATGTACCATTTCTCTCTTTGTTCTTGGCTTACTTTGCTCAAAATAATCTGCTCTAGTTCCATCCATTTCCCTGCAAATGTCATTATTTTGTCCTTTCTAATGACTGAATAATATTCCATTGTATATAAGTACCACAATTTTTGGGTGCACTTATCAGTAATGGGGAATCTGAGTTGTTTCCAAATCTTGGCTGTTGTGATCAGTGCTGCAATAAACATGGAGGTGGATGTGTCTTTGTATACTGGTTCCTGTTGCTCAGGGTAGATGCCTAGGAGTGGTATAGCTGGGTTATAGGGGAGGTCTATATTTAGCTTTCTGAGGTACCTCCAGACTATTTTCCAAAGTGATTGTATTAGTATACATTCCAACCAGCAATGCAGTAGGGTTCCTTTTTCTTCCACATCCCCTCCAGCATTTGTCGTTGGCTGACATTAGGATGTGGACCATTCTGACTGGGGTAAGGCGGTGTCTCAGTGTTGTTTTTATTTGCATTTCCTTTACAGCCAGGGATGATGAACATTTCCTCATAACCAGCTAATTCTAAGAGCCAAGTGATATAAGAGAGCAAAGAAAGGGTAACACTGTCCAAAAAGAAATGATTCCCTGATTTCTGTAAGTATAAACCCTCTGAACATCAACTTTATATACTTTTTTTTTTAATTTTATTCATGAGGCTTGAAATCAGGGCCTGACCACTGTCCAGGAGCTTTGTTCCTGAATGCAAGTGGCTCTACAACTTTGAACCACTGTGCCTCTTCCAGTTTGCTGGTGGTTAGTTGAAGATAAGAGTCTCACAGACTTTCTTACCTGAGACGGCTTTGAAACATAATTCACTCTCAGCCTGCTGAGCAGCTAGGATGACAGGCATAGCCACTGTAATGCGCCTCAATTTTTAAAAGTCTTTAATACTTAAAACCAAGAAATGTACTCATTACTTGACTTAGGAAACAGTAACCTCTCTGTGTATCACCTTTGTCATAACAACAACAACAAATAATAAAATAAATTATTAAACCACTATCTCCACATGAGAAAGAGCCCGTGGCCTGACAAGCAATGGCAAGAAGGGTGGGTCTGAGCTCTCTTCACAGACCTGCCTGTCCACAGGTCTGTCTGTGCAGGGCTCTCCTCCTCACCGTGGTCAGGGAGCATTTACTCTATGGCTCTGAAGGAGCCTGATCATACAGAGTGATCCTCCACACCAGGTCCTCCAACGAGTCAGGAATAAATGTGAGGCACCCCATGAGTGTCAAAGGTTAAAACGCAGTATTGGCAAAGTACTTCCTGTCCAGAAAAAAAAAGAGGCTGAATGATCAGAGCAAGCAGGGACACAAGAACCAGGAAGCCAACAAGCAGGTACTAGAGATGAAACTCTCCGGAGCCCTCAAGTGCCACTTACCACTTGTGATAGAAACATGGGTCATTTCCACCAGACTCCAGCCCCCAACCACTGGCTCAGACCAGAGCCAGTGAAGCACAGCCATCCCCCAAGACTTGCAAGTGTTATCACGGTACACACGCATACGGAGGTGAGACTAGATAGGCCCTAAGGTCCAAAAGAGTAATATTTCCAAAGGACTGAGTTGGATCTCAGACCCTTTCATTAGTTCTTGCAAGAGCTAATATAGATGACCGGCCTTTTTCCTCCTCCAGCTTCCTGTGAGGTGAGGTGATATCTCTGCCCACATGAGGCTCTTTCCAACCCCAGGAAGTCCCAACCATAGCTAAGGTGATTTCAGCAACAGGCACTTTTTATCTCCAGAACTGTTAGCTAAAGCAACCTCTTCTTTAAGAAGTACCCAGCCTCTAATACCTTATCCTGTTAATGATATACTAAGAGATCCTGAGGGTTACACAGTTTCCTCTCAATGGCCCAATGAGTCCCCATGGATGCCCTGAGTGAACATCTACCTGGTAGTGATATCACAGTGCCCGTGTGCTCCCTCAGTGACAGCTCCCATAGTTGAAGCTCCACCACAAATCCACAAAGGTCTTCTGGAGTCCTGAGAGAGGAAGAAGACTGAACACAGTCCCATGTACCCCTGGAAATGGAATTAATCCTGCACCCAAGATACAGGGCAAAAATCATACCAGCCACTGACTACTCAAGAGACCAGGACAAGTCACACATCGAGCTTTTACAACAGTAGGGTCAAAACACAGCCTCCACAAGCTACACACTGGTTCCAACCCAGTTCCTCAACTACACAAGGTTACTTTCATGAAGTCAGTTTATCCACCTGGAAAACCAAGAGACAGCACATAGCAAATAGTGTCACTTGCCCAAAAACATACCAGTCATGAGGCAGTACTGGGCAGAACTTAGTTCCTTCCTAGATTTAACAAAACATTCTGTGCAATAGCACAGGGAGGAATAGTACAAAGAAGCCTGTGAATGAGCTGCTCCATGAAAACCACTCACATCTTCCTCATTATTTCCATCCGGCTATGAGGAAACTGGGGCTTCAAGATATGTTTGGTGATGTAACATCCCCTCCATCCATGAATGTAAGCACACTCAGTGCAGACCTCACCTTCTGACTACTGCTGCAGGAAGACATGTACCCAGAGCATCATACATTGAAGAATGGTGCGAGCATCCCAGACATACCTGTGGGCTTGTGGCATGGTACTGGTGGGTGGCACACAAGTTTGAGGCTGAGGATGAATTCTGCTCGTCATCACCTGTCAAAGCAGTGAGCACAGGGCACACAAAAGGAATGTGCAGGCAGAGCTATGTAGTGTGAGCTGCCCACAGCCTCAGCCCTGTCCCTGTTAAGGCACCCATGGCAGCACTGACTGGGTGGAAGCAAGCTTTGCACTTGTCACTCTGCAAGGAGAGTCCTAAATCACACTATAGGACTGCACTGAGGCCATCCTCCTAATCCTCCTACCTGCCTGTGGACTCTGCTGATGTCTTTAGGATGACAGCAAGCACCCCAGGATGATCTCAGGTAGGCAATACTAGCATACAACTGAAAGACCATTCATTTTTCTAAGGAGCTCTAGGTTCCCATGGGCAGGGCCCTTGCCAGCACTGATACAAAGGAGCCACCCCAACCCACTGTCAGATTCATGCTGCTGTGGAGCCACTCTGGCCTCTTCTAATTCCTATGCGGAAGCACTAACTCTGTAGGAGGGTTTTTGAGGTGAGTAGGGTAGGTGTGAGGCCAGGAAGGTAATGTGCGCTTTGGAAAGTTAATGCACTCACCACACACTTCTCAGGCCAGCACAAATCTGGACAGCAGAACACAAGGAAAAGGACATATAGAAAAGGAATAGGGGGTAAAGTTCAAGAATCCCTGGTAGTCATAAATTAGGTTCAGCTCTGCCAAAGAGAGCACAACACTCAGCTTTCAGTGGTCCATCCTAAACACTGAGCTCTGCTGGAGAACAGGGGATTCCTTAGTTGCTGATAATCCTGGAAGATGAATACACAATCATAACCCAAACCACAATGCAAACCACAGACCTGGGTCCAGCATTCCTCCAAAAGGGAAGAAGAGGGTTTACTTTCTCAATGTCTACTGACCTGAGTGTGGGTAAAGCTACTCAGAGATGCTTACCCAGGACACTGCAGGGTTTAGACAGAGTAATACCAAGTGCCATTACAGACAACAAATATTAGCAGTGTCCACCTTGAAACCAGCACTTCACAAGTACAAAATAGAAGTAGTTGGGCTTCAAAACCCTTGAGCACAAACACAAATGACAAAAAACAAACACAAACACATATCATTATGAGGAAGGGCAAATGATTGGTATCACATCTACCTTATACTGAGGACTGCTAAAATTCATCATCACCAAGCTATTCACAATATGAGGAGTTGAAAGAAAGTGAGACTAAGAGAAATGACTCCTACTTCAGAAATTTGTCTTATGGAATGCAGCTTCACACAGACGTCAGGGCACTGCAGCTTCCCAGGGTAGAACCTACTTGAAAATTTATGTCAGGGTCCCCTATCTTATTATGAACACACTATACTTTAAATTCTCCTCTGGGCCAGCTATGAGACCACAATGATTAATTCTCACCAATTAATGAGACTTGGTATATCTTAGCGATGGTAAATTATTCTGCAATAAACATAGTTGTGCTGGTAGTTTTCGTATGGTCTTGCTTTTGATCATTTTGGTAAATGCCCAAGAGTGGGATTGCTGGGTCAAAGGGAGCTCTATGTGGAGTCTTTTGAGGAACCTCCATACTACTTTCCAAAGTGGTTGAACAAGTTTACACTCTCACCAACAATGGAGTAAGGTTCCCTTCTGTCTACATCCCCTCCAGCATCTTGCTTCTAGCTTCTAACTGGGGTGAGATGGTATCTCAATGTTGTGTTGATTTGCATTTCTTTTATGGCTAGTGAGTTTGAGCATTTCTTCATGTGTCTATTGGCCATCCTTCTTTGTTGTTGCTTTCTATGTCCCTCCCCCATGGTATAACCCCTGCTTTCACTGTATTTGATGTTGTTATAATTTGTGGAGGGGAAGGAAAAAAACAAAAATTTTTAATATGGATACAGGGGGATCCATTACAACAATGAGATGTACAAGATGTTATGTCGAAAAACAAACTTTACAACTTTGACTGGGGTTGGTGGTGGTGGTGGTGGTGGTGATGGTGTGGATAGGGGCCGGTGGGAGGAGAAAGAAAGGGATGGGAAGGGAACACAAAGGAGGAAGCAACAATGCTTGATAAGAAATGTACTCATTATCTTGCCCATGTAATTGTAACCCCTCTGTATGATATTCTCACAATAAAAAATAACACTTGGCAGCTCTGACCAAGGAAACACAACTTGCAAAGCCAGCCCATTGAAAATTACGAAGGATTCCTGAAAAATAATGAAATGATGGTAGAGAGTGCATTGTCAGGAACTGGAAGGTTTATGGTTAAAATGACAATTATCCCCAAACTGACCTATAAATTGAATATAATTCGAGTAAACATCACAAGGCATTTTGTAGACATCAATGACCTATTTCTAAAATATATTTTAAAAAGCAAAGGAATCTTTAACAGCAGGACAATCTTAAAAACATATTTAGGACACTGTCACTATTACCATTTTTAAAGTCAATGTAGTGTTAGGGGATGTGTCTCAAGTGGTAATATGCTTGCCTAACAGGATGGGGATAAGTTAAAACCCCAGTTACACACACACACACACACACACACACACACACACACACACACACACACACACACACACACACACACACACGCAATTGCATCTCTACCAGTTAGCACCAAAAGAATATGGAAGACTAGCTCAAAGCTAGATATTTAAAAACAGAAAAAGAAACAGACCAATATGTATACAGCAGATTTATTTGACAAAAGCGACAAACATATTTAAGCTATTCAAAGGATTGAACTTTTCAAGAATACTAACACAACAAATTTGGGGGGACAAGATGGCCCTTCATCCTACCCTCATGAAACATGTATGATGGATCATAAATCTGTACATAAGAAGTAAAATTACGAAGCTTCAGAAAGAAAATACACTTGCAACCTCAAAAATAATTGTTTCTCTTTTTGCCGTAATAAGGTTAGAAATTACACTTTCTAATCAGATACTCTTCAACTGGTGGCACCCTTCCTGTCCAAACAGACGCTTGTTTTGTTCTCCTTCTGACATCATGTCTCTTCTGGTCCAAGATAAAAGCCACCGGGAAAATAGAAAGTCCTCCCTATCCCCAGTATGCATAAAAATCATATGCCAGGGACCAGTTAGGTCCCATGAACATCCCTGCAACAGTTGTGATCCATAACCCAGACCTTCTCCACATCCGACTCCAACAGGGTAAATTCCTTCTAAGTCTACAGGGGACCACCATTCTTAATTATACTCAATTCCAATATGCCAATCATTGACATAAAATGAACTATTGCTTTCATATAGACCACATATATTCTCCTATATGCTTTAAAACATCTGTAGTTTACATATACCAAACATTATTTTGTAAGGGATCATAACAACAACCACAGAAAAAGGTCTGTACATATCAGCACAGTTCCAAGCAACTTTTTGGAATAACTCTGAATTGCATTCTTTGGACCCAGAGATACAGAACTTAATAAGACAAAAGAACAATCGTATGAAATTAAAAGTTCCATTTATAATTTGATGGTGTTAATTCAGCCCAGTAATAAGTTATAAGTCAGGTCTAGGATTATAATGAAATAATAGGCCCTAGCTAGCATATGAAGCCCTGGATTCAAGAAGGAACATAAGAAAAAAGGAAGGCAAGGCCAGACAAGGGCAAGGGCATGGGCAAGGACAAGGGCAAGGTCAATGCCAAGGCAAATACAAGGACAAGGTAAGGACAAGAGCAAGGACAAGGGCACGGGCAAGGATAAGGGCAAGGGCAAGGCAAGGGCAAGGGCAAGAACAGGGACAGGGACAAGGACAAGGGCCAGGACAAGGACAAGGACAATGGCAAGGGCAAGGAGAGGGCAAGGACAAGGACAAGGGCAAGGGCAAGGACAAGGACAAGGACAAAAACAAGAACAAGGACAAGGACAGGGACAAGGAGAAGGACAAGGGCAAGGACAAGGACAGGGACAAGGACAAGTATAAAGGCAAGGACAAGGGCAAGGACAAGGACAAGGGAAAGGACAAGGATAAAGGCAAGCATGGGCAAGGACTAGGGCAAGCACAAGGGGAAACAAGGGCAAGGATATGGACAGCGACAAGGATAGGGACAAGGACAAGGGCAAAGACAAGGACAGGGACAAGGACAAAGACAAGGGCAAGGGCAAGGACAAGGGCAAGGACAAAGACAAGAACAAGGACAAATACAGGGACAAGGAGAAGGACGAGGGCAAGGACAAGGACAGGGACAAGGACAAGTATAAGGGCAAGGACAAGGACAAGGGCAAGGACAAGGATAAGGGCAAGCATGGGCGAGGACTAGGGCAAGCACAAGGGAAAACAAGGGCAAGGACATGGACAGCGACAAGGACAGGGAAAGGGACAAGGACAAGGGCAAAGACAAGGACAGGGACAAGGACAAAGACAAGGGCAAGGGCAAGGACAAGGACAAGGACAAGGACAAGAACAAGACTCAGAGTTTGGAGTGCCTATATACCAAGAGTAATGCCCCGGGTTCAAACCCCAGTACTGCCAAAAAATAAATTTAAAATAAGTGATCGGGGCACCCCATAATCCAATCCCTAGGGAAAATGAGTGGCTGAAGGCCAGCTGGCCAATTCTCACAGAATCCCGGGCCAATTGGCTATGATGCAGACCGGGTTTCTGGGCAGCCCAGGGCAAGGATTCAGTTGGGCTGACCTCAGGCCAGCCCAGTGCACTTTGATATCATTGAGTCCTCCTCTCCCCCGCCTGCCCTCTACCATTTTCCCCACCCCCCTGCCCTCTCTCTCTGGCCTACCTGTCCCCCTCCAGCCCCCTGCCATCCTCCACGACCCCTCATGTCCTCGTCCTCTTCACGTCCCATCTCCCCATCCCCCACTTGTCCCCTTCCTGTCCCCCCATTCCCCTCTGCCTCCCTACCTTTCCCCCTACACTCCCCCTCGTCTCCCCTCCTGTCCCCCTCCTGTCCCCTCCTCATCCCCTCCTGTCCCCGTACAGTCCCCCTAGCGTCCCACCTGCTCCCCTCCCCTTCCTTCATCCCCCTCCCCGGCAACCCCTGACCCTTCCTCCCTTGGCCGTCCCATCCACCCTGCTCCATCAAAGGTCGCCGTGGATCTCTGGCCTTGCTGCCAGCTTGCTGGCCAGCTGAGGTCTGGAGGGAGCAGGACTTGAACAGAAGGAAGCACCCGGTGCTGGCCACCCTGGCTTGATCCAGAGACCCTGGGGCGCCCCCAGACCGGACTCGAAGTGTTAGAGTGTTAGAAGCAGACTGGGTCCAGAAACAAGTCGGAACCAGGGCCAAAGTCGGACTAGGGGCTGAGTCTGTCCGGGATCTCAGAGCAGCCTAGGACCAAGGGCTGGGATCCAGACCCGGATCAGGCCAGGGACCGCCTGGGGCGGTCCTTGGGCTGGCCCCTGGCACCTCCTGGCAGGGCTCACCATGGCTGCTCCAGGGCTGACGCCTCCCTCCCTGGCCTCTCTGGGCACCGCCCCTCCTGTCAAAGCTCACCTCTGAGGCCACTCCTGGCTTGGCACCTCTGGAAAGAGCTCACCTCCGTGGCTGCTCCCAGCTGGGGGCCCTCATACTCATGGCTCCCTGCAGCCCTCACCTCAGAGGCCAATCCCTGGCCGCGATCCCGGCTCCCAGCTCTGGGCAGTGCTCACCTCAGCAGCCACTCTGGGCTCCAGGATTCTGGCTGGGCTCACCTCAGTACATGCGGATACCCCGGGGCCCCATCCACGGGTCTCAGGATTCATTCTTGTGCCCCAGACTCAAACAAATGACCAGAAAAGATGGATTCTCTGTTCTACAGTAGTATGGCAAAGCCTCTCCAGCCACCAGATGAATGAGGTCTGCCAGGGTGGGCCCATGAACCTAAGACAAACCCTGGGCCCTGAGGCCCTGCCTTGGGTGCTCCCGCCAGATGCTCTGGGGAGGCAAGGAGAAAGGATGGTCAGAGGGCGGCCAGGGCCCGGGGCTGATAGGAGGTAGGAGCCACCTGGGGTCCTGGGGACCAGAGCAGGTTGGAGGGTTTGAAGGATGTGAACAGTCACCCGCCAAGGGGCCATTAGGCCGCTTCTGGTTTCTTTGACTGTGGTGGACAATGTTCTACCGACATGGGTGTGTCTACCCCTGCCTTCACCTGTTGGCATGCACTGGGATCTAGCGGTGCACACCATCTCCCCACACTGCCACTCTGCAAACTTTAGGGACATGCTAAGCACATCACTTCTTAGAACCTAGCACAATCAGCCCTGTTTGTTTTTGTCACTTTAATAACTAGTGATTTTGATCCACAGTTCCCTAATTACTGGTATTGGGTATCTTCTCCCTGTACCTCTCATGATATCCACAGGGCCTTTTGTGACCTGTCAGAAGCATTTTGCCCAATTTTTATCATGTTAGTTATTGTTACTTTCAAATAGTTTTAGAGAAGAGTTTTGACTTAACAAGTCCATTTATGTGCACAGCACATCTTGTACAATCATTTCCCTTCCTCCACCTATCCCAGTTGGGATAGGTATGAGTATATTGAGATTCCATGGCATAACCCCATCTAAAAGCTAACAGTTGAATAAAAGTGAGTATCTGGAAACTGAAATTTGTCTTGACTAGAGGATGTGGTTGCTAATTGGAGGGGAAGTGAATGGAGATAAGAATGGTGGGAAAATGTACACATCAGCGTTGCCTCCATTTTCAGCTTCATAGGGATCCACTGCCCAGTCCTCTGTGTGTCATCTGGGCCTCAGATGGAAACTAAATGGACCATCATGTATTTCAGAAGAGATGTATGCATAATGGGTAGGAAGAGCTAGATAAAACATTTCTTAGTATCTTCTGACCTCCATGCTCCATGTTTTGTACACTTTTCCTTTACCCAGGAAATTTCTGGCACCTGGGTGTGTTTTTATCTGCTGAGCACCAAGGCATCCCTTCAGGAAAAGATTTGCTAAAATTCTTTCCACTTTGGTGTGACTGGCTTCTGCTACCTCTGAAGACAGTACTCCAAGATGAGTCCTAACTTGTACCAAAAGTTTTCTTCTGGAGAGACATTTCTAAACTCGAAACTGAATTGGAGATGATCTTTAAGGGACAGGAAATACTTTCTTTTTGAATCTTCCTAGTATCCAGATTATCAGTGATCAGTCAAAGCCAAAAAATGCATTTTCTTAAGAGTATAGGGTTTGATGCATCATAGGTCCAACTAAATATAGTGACGACTTTTTCCACACATAAGTAAGATACCAAAAGAAAGATAAAGCTCATAAGCTTATATGACATTATCTTTAAAATGTGATACCTAGGCAGTACTCAGAGGCAAGTTTATAGTTCTGAGCTCCTACATCAACAAATTGGAGAGATCTGAAACCAACAATTTAATGAGACATCTGAACCTCCTTGAAAAAGAGCAGCAACATAAACCACAATCCAGTAGACGGAAAGAAATAATCAAAATTAAATCAGAATTAAATGAATTAGAATCCAAAAAAACTATAGAAAGAATCAACAAAACACAGAGTTGGTTCTTCAAAAAAATTAACAAAATTGACAGACCCTTAGCAAATCTTATCAGAAAAAGAAGAGAACATACCCAAATAAATAAACTCAAAGATGAGAATGGAAACATCCCCACGGGAACAACCAAGATTCAGAACATTATAAGGGAATACTTCTCAAAACTTTATGCTAATAAATTTGAGAACTTGACAGAAATGGACCTTTTCCTAGCAAATATTGACATGCCAAAACTAAACCAAGATGAGTTAAACCAGCTTAGCAGGCCCATATCAAGCACTGAAATAGAAAAAGCAAGGAGAGACCTCCAAGCTAAGAAAAGTTGAGGACGAGATGGTTTTACAGAGGAATTCTACAAGGCCTTCAAAGCAGAGCTCACACTAATACTCCTCCAACTCTTCAATGATATTCAAAGAGAAAGTTCATTACCAAACACATTCTATGAAGCCATCATAACCCTCATCCCAAAACCAGGCAGGGACTCATTAAAGAAAAAGAACTATAGACCCATTTCTTTGATGAACATTGATGCAAAACTTCTCAACAAAATTTTGGCCAATCGACTGCAACAATTCATCCAAAAAAATCATACACCACGATCAAACAGGATTCATTTCAGGGATGCAAAGCTGGTTCAATATACGCAAATCAATTAATATTATTCATCACATCAACATGAGCAAGGATAAGAACCACATGGTTATCTCAATAGATGCAGAAAAGGCATTCGACAAGATCCAACACCCGTTTATAATGAAGGTTTTGCAAAAATTAGGAATCCTTGGAACATTGCTCACTACAATAAAGGCTGAATATGACAAACCTACAGCCAGCATTATACTTAATGGTGAAAAACTAAAGCCATTTCCTCTTAACTCAGGAACAAGACAAGGCTGTCCACTCTCTCCACTTCTCTTCAATCTAGTATTAGAATGCCTAGCTACAGCAATAAGACAAGATGCAAACATAAAGGGGAACCAAATAGGGAAAGAAGAAATAAACTTTTCCCTCTTTGCAGATGACTTGATCTTGTATTTAAACAATCCCATAGACTCGACTCCCAAATTACTCAAGCTTATTCAAAACTTTGGCAAAGTAGCAGGGTATAAAATTAACTCCCCCAAAATCAATGGCTTTTCTGTATGCCAACAATGAGAAAAGTATGGCTGAAATTAGGAAGTAACTCCATTTGTAATAGCACCTCAAAAAATAAAATACCTAAGAATTAATTTAACCAAAGAAGTGAAGGACCTCTATGCTGAAAACTTTAAAATCTTGAAAAAGGAAATCAAAACAGAACTTAGAAAATGGCAAAACCTCCCATGCTCATGGATTGGCAAGATTAACATCGTGAAAATGGCAATACTTCTCAAGGCTATCTACAAATTCAATGTGATACCTATCAAAATTCCAACCTCATTCTTCAAGGAAATAGAAGATGCAATCCAAAAATTCATATGGAACATTAAAAGACCCCGAGTAGCAAAAATGCTCCTCAATGGAAAGAACACTGCTGGTGGAATATCAATACCAAATTTCAAACTCTACTATAAAGCCATAGTAATCAAAAGAGCTTTGTACTGGCGTAAGAACAGACCTCAGGACCAATGGAATAGAATTGAAAACCTTGAAATGAAACTACAGACCTATAGCCAAGTAATCTTCGATAAGGGAGCTTAAATAATAGAATGGAAGAAAGACAGCCTCTTCAGTAAATGGTGCTGGAAAAATTGGTTAAGTACTTGTAGAAAACTAAAACTAGATCCTTATATATCACCCTGCACCAGAATCAACTCCAAATGGTTCAAAGACCTCGGAGTCAAAGCAGACACTCTGAAAATATTACAGGACGGAATAGGAGAAACCCTAGGCCTCCTTGGCTCAAGCCGAAATTTTCTTAATAGAGACCCGGAAACACAACAAATCAAAGAAAGGTTGGACAAATGGGATTGCATGAAGTTGCAGAGCTTCTGCATGGCAAAGGACATAGCTAGCAAGATCAATAGAAAGCCCACAGATTGGGAGAAGATCTTCACTAGCCATACAATGGACAAGGGTCTCCTATCAAAAATATACTTGGAACTCAAAAAATTAAATCCCCCAACAACAAATTCTCAAAGAAACAACTGCCCAATAAATAAGTGGGCTAAAGTCTTGAAGAGAAACTTCTCTGAAGAAGAAATAAGGATGGCCAATAGACACATGAAGAAATGCTCAACCTCCCTAGCCATAAAAGAAATGCAAATCAAAACAACATTGAGATACCACCTCACCCAGGTTAGAATGTCTATAATTAAGAATTCTAACAACAACAGATGTTGGAGGGGATGTAGACAGAAGGGATCCTTACTTCATTGTTGGTGGGAGTGTAAACTTGTTCAACCACTTTGGAAAGCAGGATGGAGGTCCCTGAAAAGACTTCACATAGAGCTCCCCTATGACCCAGCAATCCCACTTTTGGGAATTTACCCAAATGTTTACAAACAAGACCACACTAAAGCTTCCAGCACAACTATGTTTATTGCAGCATTATTTACCATAGCTAAGATAGGGAACCAACCCATATACCCCTCAGTAGATGAATGGATCAAGAAAATGTGATATATATACACCATGGAATTCTATGCCTCCATCAGAAAGAATGACATTTCCCCATTTGTTAGGAAATGGAAAGGCTTGGAAAAAATTATATTAAGTGAAGTAAGCCAAGCCTAAAGAACATAGGTACCATGGTTTCCCTTATTTGCAATATCTACTATATGTATGAGTCAAGCAGGAAAGGTCAGATAATGTGATGTTAGGAAAATGAAACTTTGATATGTATTTAAATGTTTTTTTTCTTTCATGCATTTGTTTCTAACTCATTTATAAGATTATTTCTTTGTAGCTTTGTATGTCCCTCCCCAACATTATAACCCCTGCTTTCACTATATTTGATGTTTGTATAATTTGTGAAGGAGATGGGGTGGACCTGATGCAACTATCAGAAGTACAAGTTGTCATGTCAAAAACAAACTTTACAAGTTTGGTGCGGGCGGGGGAGGGATTGGGAGGGGGGGCGAGGGGGAACCTGGAAAGGCATGTGAAGGGTAAATTAAGGAGGAGACTGCAATGCTTGATAAGAAATGTACTCATTGTCTTGCCCATGTAATTGTAACCCCTCTGTACAGTATGTTCACAAAAAAATAACAATTAAAATTAAAAAAATAAAACAAAATGTGATACCGGATGTAGTGCCATATATCTGTATGACCCAGCACTATAGCAATTAAGGTAGGAGAAATGAAAGTTTAAGGCTAGCCTGAGCTGCATAATAAGACCTCAAATTCAAACAAACAGCCCTTTTAGAAAATTAAGAGGGTTTTAGTTAAAGGGCACACTGTGTATTTGTGATAGAATCACAGGAAAATACCTATGAAAAAGCAAAGAAGAGGCTGAGTAAACATGGAGGCCAAAAAAGGAGTGAGCAATGTAGAGACACTGATGTGCTTGTTGTGATCATATTTTGAATCGATTACCTTCCATTAGGACTTCCTGCAATGATGGACGTGTTTTCAGGTTTAGATTCCAGGATGGCCATCCTCAGCCACACTTGGCCTACTGGGCACAGAAAATCTGGCTAGTGTGACTAAGCAAGTGGATTTTAATCTTGAGGGATGTGAACTTATTTAGCTACCCAGAACTAGTAGTTTACACATTGTAAACTGTAGTTATAAAAACCATTGCTTTTGCCAACTGCAATTCTAAAAATATTTTGTTAATAAACACTCTTGATAGGGAAATGATAGAACTACCAATATTTCACAGCTTTCAAGATGCAAACAGCTTATTTATTGAAAAGATGATTTCTTTTTTTTCTTTTTTTGTGAAAATATTGTACAGAGGGGTTACAATTACATGGACAAGATAATGACTACATTTCTTATCAAGCATTGTAGCCTCCTCCTTTGTTTCCCCTTCCCATCCCATCCTCTCCCTGCAACCAACCCTCCTGCCCCAGCAAAGTTGTAAAGTTCGTTTTCAACAAAACGACTTGTATGTCTCATTGTTGCAATGGGTCCACCTGTATCCCCATTTAAACGATTTGTTTTTTCCATTCCCCGCCACAAATTATAACATCATCAAGTACAGTGAAAGCATGGGTTATACCGTTTGAGAGGAACATACAAAGCAACAAAGAAATAATCTTATAAATGTGTTAGAAACAATCGCATGAAAGTAAAAACATTTGGATACATATCTTAGGGTTCATTTCCCTAACATCAACTTATCTGAACTTTTCTATTTGACTCAGACATATACTAGTTATTGCAAATAAGTGAAACCATGGGACCTATGTTTCTTTTGTCCTGGCTTACTTCACTTAATATAATTTTTCCAAGTCTTTCCATTTCCTAAAAAATGGGGCAATGTCATTCTTTCTGATGGAGGCATAGAATTCCATTGTGTATATATATACCATATTTTCTTGATCCATTCATCTACTGATGGGCATCTGGGTTGGTTTCATATCTTAGCTATGGTAAATAAGGCTGCAATAAACCAAGTCATGCTGGTAGCTTTAGTGTGGTCATGTTTGTGAACATTTGGGTAAATGCCCAAAAGTGGGATTGCTGGGTAATAGGGGAGCTATATGTGGAGTCTTCTTAGGAACCTCCATCCTGCTTTCCAAAGTGGTTGAAGAAGTTCACACTCCCACCAACCACTTCTGTCCACATCCCCTCCAACATCTGTTGTTATTAGAGTTCTTGATTATAGCCGTTCTAACGAGGGTGAGCTGGTATCTCAATGTTGTTTTGATTTGCATTACTTTTATGGCTAGAGAGATTGACCATTTCTTCATGTGTCTATTGGCCATCCTTCTTTCCTCTTCAGAGAAGTTTCTCTTTAATTCTTTAGCCCACTTATTTATTGGGCAGTTGTTTCTTTGAAGATTTGTTGTTGGCGGATTTAATTTTTTGAGTTCCAGGTATATTTTAGATATGAGACCCTTGTCTGTTGTATGGCTAGTGAAGATCTTCTCCCAATCCGTGGGCTTTCTATTGATCTTGCTAGCTATGTCCTTTGCCATGCTGAAAACATGATTTCTGACTGACTCATCTCCTGCTCCAACCCATTACCCAGTTTTCATAGCCTTGGTGTCTTTCACTGGTTTCTAGAATGACCCTTCAATACTAGATTTTGGAACAAAGTGGCTGAACTTACCTCTCCACGAGATAGTTTTCTGCCTGCTCAATGAGAGGACAAAGCAGTGGCATCAAGGCACCCATGTTATTAATGAGCTGCTTTTCCAGGGGTGACAACTCTGTCTGTGAGTGGTGTTGACTCTTAGGAGCATTATTTGATCTTGCATGAAGATCTATTTCCAAACATGCAAGAGATGTGGTTTTCTTCAGTGTGCTTGGACTCATACCATTGCTTAGAGAAAAAGAAAATACAAGCTGTTAGGTGTCAGAATGCCACACAGGGCAAATAAAGGGTGAATGTATAAAAGGTGTCTTAGAGTGACAAAATCCTGAAGAGGAGAAAAAAGTGTAACAAAAGTTCCGATCTTATCACCCCATTGTTTCCTAGACCAGTGTGATCCTGTCAATCCTTCTTCGAAGTTGGTGAGGGCACAAGAGGGCTTACTGATCTCATAGTAGCTAAACTGGACTATATATGACACACTTGTAATACTGAATATCAACAGGGAAGTCATCAGGCATAAAATTCTGTCTTTAGGGAAGGTGACATTGATGGATTCCACCCACACTTGAAGATAATCTATCAGAATGAAGTTGTCATCCTTGATCTGCATGGGTTTGCTAGAGCTAGGGGAAATCTCTTTCAGGTCATCTGTAACTGATGACCAAGGATCACAGATTGGGGGGGCTCACTATGGACTTGTACAGAATGATGTCATTCTTCAAATCTGGGTACATACTCATCCTGAAAGAATTTGGCTGCATGGAATGTAACTCTTACACAGAGACTCACAACTAGAAAGTGATTCCTACTCGGAGCTTGTGGTCCTTTCTGTAGAAAAATTTGTACCTTCTCAATATCAAAATAAAACCTGAACAGACAACTCTTGGGCTCTCTCAT
The DNA here is from genome assembly GCF_024711535.1 of Dipodomys merriami. Lineage (NCBI taxonomy): Eukaryota > Metazoa > Chordata > Mammalia > Rodentia > Heteromyidae > Dipodomys > Dipodomys merriami. The sequence goes on along the minus strand of NW_027206035.1, from coordinate 532,919 downwards.
TCCTTGTTTCAGCTGTTTGTCAAGAGCCGTGCCTTTGGCTGCGTGGTGCTTCAGTCTTAGGGCTGCAGACAGAAGGGACACTGTGGGAAGGTCCTGGGGAGAGCGGTGGACATTCGGTGTACTTTCTGATTATGCATGAGAATGGACGAAAAATGCTTTGAAGTTCTTTATACTGTACCCAGACCCTTTACCTCATTCCTGTTTGGTTGTTGCCATACAGTACAAATGATCAGGAAAATGCCTGCCAAATGAGATGACACAGATGAGTGTACCATACTCCATCGTGGCACGTGCCTTCAAGTGTCCATTTTTATGTTGGACAATAGTCACACTGCCTGTTTTTACCCCTCACCCCCCCCCCGCCCGCCTTGTTTCCTGCTAGCTGTGGGGCTTAAACCCAGGGCCTGGGAACTGTCCCTGAGCTTTTCTGCTCCAGGTGAGCACTCTACCTTTTGATCCACAGTGCCACTGGAGATTTTCTGGAGCTTCATGAGAGGCGGGAGGTGTCATGGATACTGCGTGGCAGCAGCAGAGGTTGGAGGGGAGCGGCCTGAGCCTGGTCCCACCCTCCAACAACCGGGCCATTGGGGAGGAGCCCTCGAGCATCCTGGGATCCCTGGAGCACCCCTGGAGCATCCTGGAGACCCCTGGAGTACTTCGGGGAGGACTGGGACTGCCGTGCAGGGATGGGCACCTTTACTGCTGCCTCTTTTGGCCTCCACACCCTCAGAACTTGGAAGCCCGCTGGCCTCTGTGCCCCTGAATCCTGGATGTAGCCTAGCCTCAGCACAGAGCTAGTCTGTCCTGGATGCCTTCACCCTGGGCCCCAAGGCCATTCAGAAAGGGGTCAGGCTGTCCTGCTTGTCCCGAGGCCTCATCTGAGCCTTGTCTAGGTCTTTACACTGGCCATTCAGGCCACAGACCCTGGTCCTGCACTGCCCTGGGACCCAGCCACAGATGGCCCGGCCCCTCTGCCTGGTGGACCCCGAGACTGTCATAACCCATAGGCCCTGATAGTCAGCAGGGGCCTGATAGTTAGCGCAACCCCTGGTCAAGCCTGCTGGAAGGGGCAGGCATCAAGAGGCAAGCATCAATGATCTACAGACTGGGGCCTCACAGACTGATCTTCGCACACCCGCGCTCAGCACACCTGGCCACTGGACAGAGCTGGATATTGAGGTTCTGACGTCACTGCCCCACCTGGTGCTGCAGGAGGGACATGCAGCTAAAAGGTGCATGTCAGGCCGCCAAAAGAGGGTGTGGAGGCTCACATGGCGAGCTGCCTATTGGGATTGGACAGGGGGCAGCTTGGGGGATGAGCATGAATGGTGGCTTGAAACCATTATTGGGGGAAGGCAGCAGCCTATTTGGGTATATATAGGCTGAGTGCTCTGAGGTCATGGGAACTTAGGGGGTAAACAGTCCATAGGGAGGAGACCAGGACTTCTGGGGGAGGGCAGTCCAGTGCAGACAGAGACTTGAGGATATCAGGAGTACTGAGGAGAGCAGTCCGGAGCAGATTGGGAGTCCCAAGGGGAGGAGTCTGGAGCAGACCTGGAGTCCTGAGGGGAGGAGTGTAAAGGAAAACCCTGAGTTTTGAAGGGAGTAGAGGAGGGAGTAGGGGAAAGCTTGTTGCAACACAGCAGGGCAGGCCTGTGGAGGCCATTTGGGGCCTCCTCTGGAGGTCATTTGGGACCTCCTCTGGAGCTCATTCGGGGCCTCCTCTGAAGGTCATTTAGTGCCTTTTCTGGAGGCCATGTGGGACCTCACTCTAGAGAGGCTTGTGGAGAGGCACCTCCTAGAGCAGAGCAGGGCAGGCCTGTGGAGAATGGAGAGGCCTGCAGTGGAGGAAGACTGGAAAAGCCTTCCCCTTTGGAGGTTCAGAGCTTTGGAGCTTTGGAGGTCTGAGGTTTGGAGGTTTGCAGACCTACTAATTGGTGGTTTGCAGAGCAACTAATAAAGGTGGGAGGGTTGGGGCTGCCCACTGGAGGCTTGGAGGTTTGGTGGTTGAGGCGGCTCTTGGTTCTGGGTATCTAGCCGAGGACAAGGTAGACTCAGGACCCCTTTCTGGTGTAAATAGTGTAAACTAACTTCTTTTGTTCAACTTTCACTGTGCCTCTATGGATTGTCTTGCTCTCAGGACGTCATAGGTAGACCTGTTCTGGCACACAGCTTCTGGCTTTGTGCTTCTCTGAGGATCTTGCAGGCCCTTGGTCCCTTGCCTGGACTTGTCTAGGTACTAGGATCATCTATGCTGTTTCCACACTCCATTTTGCTAAGGTTCTCCTGAAGTGGTCAGAGTTGCAACTCTGCCTCTAAGGCGTCTGTCCCACTGGGACATCCAGAGGAGCCCTTCTGCAGGTAGACTTACTAGGGGACTAGCACAGCTGGATTGTCATTGGAGGGCATGCTTCCTGGACAGTGTGTAAGTTTCTCCTGCAAAAGGCATTTTATTTGTCTCATTTCTTAAATGAATTGTCTGTTCTCGGTGCTCTGCATACTTTTATTGAGTTGTTATCTTTATTGGTGTTGATTTTTCCACTATCTTCCTTTCAGAGACAAGTCTTTCATTAAGAAATTTCTAATGGCAACAGTGCCAGCCAGTCTGTGGTTTGCCTTTTCATTTTCTTGAGTGTTACTATTGAAATGTAATTTATCTTCTATGAAATGAATAGTTTCAATATGTATGCTTTAGCAGCATTTAGTGTATCCAGAAGATTGTACACAGGGACTGTTGTTAACCAGGTTAGGCAGGTTAACCAGGAAAGGCATTCATCATTCCTTTTCCCCTCTGCCCCTTGTAGCCACTGCTCTGCTTTCTGTCTCTGTGACTTGCTACTCCATCTTAAATGGGTAAAACATATAGCAGTATGGCTCTTTCACTTGGCATGGGGTTTTCAAGCTTGTTCTTGAATTTTTGAGATAAGGCATTACCATCCAGTGTATTGCCCAGGTTTGCTTTTAATTCATAGTGCTCCTATTTGCTGAGGTTATAGGCTTGTGCCACCACTCCTGGCTTTTTTATTCTTCTTTTTAAGTCATATCAGACATTTTACTTGAGATGAAATAAACAGCTTACCGATGTGAACTCCAAGAAGTAGAAACAAGAAGCTCTTTATTTTAATTTTTGCAATTCTTGTGTTTTTCTGGTTCCCCCCACACCTTTTGCCTCTGTTTTTGATATCTGTACATTTTGTCCTGTATGAAAGTTTATCTGATTTGTGGAGGGGAAGGGGAACTACAGAAACGATGAGAGAAAGGGTGAACTAATTCAGCAGTGATACACATTAGATGTTGGAAATGCCTTTATTGTGATTAAGTGATTTCATATATTTCACAAATTTCACAGTATTGTGAAATATTGATAATTAAAATCACAAACATACTTTAACCTTCACAAGGCAAATGGTCGTTATCATGGTCTATAATGTTTGAATTCTATGAGTTTTGACAATACAACTATTTCTTCCACATTGGGTGATATGTACATTTCTTTCCTTTTGCTTAGTGTAAGCTGTTCCCTCTTTCTTTCTCCTTCGCTCCCTCCCATGGCTGCCCTTGAGTTGCTTAGTTTATTTTCATCAATGTCCATTGCAGCTGATGGGCCCCTCTGTTGTATATTTTCCTGTTTCACTCTGATTCTGTGTCTTCCTTCTAGCTTCCCTCAGATTTGCATATATATATATATATATATATATATATATATATATATATAATGTCAAGTACATTGAGTCATTTAGAAATGATAAGACGAATTGAGTGGAGATCCTTTGTTTCTTGAGACCTGTTTACTTGGTCATATCTGCTTGCATTTTGGATTTAACTGCTTTCAACCATGCATTCTTCTTGGTTAGAGGGAAGGTTCTGTTGTAGGTGTTGTTCTCTGGGAGGGAAGGAGGATGTCTTTTGTGGAGTACTCATGCTTTCCCTACAAAAAATAAACTGAAATGTATTAGATTACCTGAATAGATTTATTTACAATAAAATCAGAGTCTGCCCCAAGAAAGGTATCATCAGACCTCTATGTTCTGCCTGTTCAATGCCACTGGACAGCTGTTGAATAATTGATCCAGGCTGATACTACATCCTGTACATCATAGAGGTTGCCTCATTTCCCAGACTTTGTGTTAGAACAGCTTCTTGAGTTGTTCATTCCTGTTCAGGGATCTAACTTGCCATGTCACTGCTGTTCACTCATCTATTTTGCAACTTCTGAAGGCTTTTGATGTGAGGTCCTTTTTATATTTTATCTTCAGGGGTAAGCCTCAGAGATCAGGAAATCCTTTACTCCTGCCTTATTGCTACTACGAATATTTGGTCCTGGAGCCACTGTCTTGAGCTAAAGTCTCTGTTTTTCCCTTTTCTATAGTGTGTGTTTGTGTGTGTGTGTGTGTGTGTGTGTGTGTGTGTGTGTGTGTGTGTGTGTGTGTGTGTGTGTGTGTGTGTGGTGTGTGTTATTTTGTTTTGTTTGCCAGTCCTGGGGCTTGAAATCAGGGCCTGGGCACTATCCCTGAGCCTTTTTGCTCAAGGCTGGTGCTCTATCACTTGAGTCACAGTGCCACTTCTGGCCTTTTATATGGTACTGAGGAATAGAACCTAAGGCTTCATTCATGCTTGGCAAGCCTATACCACTAAGCCACATTCCAGCACTTTCCTGTTTTATACAAATCAAAAGCACTTTATTTGCAGTCTGTTTTTCCACTTTATATTGTAGATTTCATAGTTTCAAATACTACATAAAAATTTGCCTCCCTTCTTCCTTCCCCTCTTCTACACTTCTCTGCCCTCTTGTCTCCATTTCTGCCCTCTGTGTCCTTTTCTTCCCTTTGTGCTAGGAATCAAACCTAGGAAGTTATGCATATGATACCAACTGCTTGCTCCAGTAGTAGCAGTTTTAGGTGTGACTAGTAAAAGGGTGCTAAGTTTATTTCCTCCACTGTAGACCAGACCCACAAAGTGCACTAAGTTCTATAGGCATCCTTAGAAGGTTTAATCCTCCCTACCTTTTGAGATTGGTTTCCATGAAGCAGAGTAAGTCCATTTTAAGCTGTTTTCTTTTCTTTTCTTATTTTGCAGGGCAGGGGCAATTCTGGGGGGTTGAACCTAGTGTCTTGCACTAGGTAGGTAATTAGGTACCCTACTTATGGAGGTAGGGCCTCCCAGCCCTTTTGCTTTATTTTCTGAATAGGGTTTTGGGGTTATTCTTGGACCTCTGTACTCTTGTTTATACATCCTTCATAACTAGAACAACAGGCATGTGCCACCACACCAGTTTTTCTTGAGGTGAGGGCTTGTGAATTTTTGACTGGCCTTGAATTACTGTCCTCTTGATCTCCACCTTCTGAATAGGAAGGATTACAGGTGTGGTCTACTGTCCCTGTGTCCACTGAAGTTTAATCACTGAATCAAGGCTGGGGCAAAGCTATCGTCCATCTAGGAGCAAGTCAGAATATATGAAGATCTTTGAAGTATTTCTGGTTTTTGTTTTTCAATTTTTAGGTTTGGTTTGTTGTGTGGTTGCTTTGTTGCTCTGTGATTTGAATTCAGAGCACTGTGTTGGTAGACATTTTCTGAGTCAGGTACTTTAGTCTTGGGTCTAATGTTGCTTCAGTTTGTTTTGAGATAGGATCTTGTGCTTTTGTGGAGGCTGGCCTGGCCTACAGTCTTCTTTATGATCCCTACATATCTGCATGACAGACATGGACCTCCCTTCTAAGCTTTTACTGTGAGAAATGAAGACTCACGACCATTTTACTCTGGCTGGCCTTGAAGTGTAATGCTCCTGATCTCTGCCTGCCAAGTAGCTGAGATTACAGCTTGTGCTACTACACTTAGCTATCTTTGGTATTTTCAAACAATGATAAAGCCAATTAAAACAATATCTTCTTGTTACCTTTGCCATGAGTCTGCAGAGTTGTAAAGAACAGGAGTGATCAGACTCTTCTCCCACCTTCACCCTTCAGCGTACAGGAGTGTACTCTGGCACACAATCATGAGTCTTACCTGCCCAATTTTGAGGCAACGTGGAGTTTATGTAGGATCCTTCTCTACTCATGGGCTTTCTCCCTAACCCTGAAATCCGGTCCTGTCCTTTTTCCCAGGGTCCTTAGATTAGGAGAAGCTGTGTTCACTGGAAAGGCAGGATATATAATCTTCAATAATTTAGTTCATTAACCAAGCCTTATTCTGATAACCTGTTCATAGAGCTGACTTCTCTGTTTAGCCTGTGTGGCATATCATAAGCAAGGTCAGTCTAATCTTTGATAGCCTTGAATGCACTTCTCAATCAAATTCCCAAATTATTGACTATTATGAAAGAGAGGGGAGGGGGCTGAGATGATTAGGACCAAATGAAGATACCAGTGTATGTGTCTTGAGAGTATAAAAGTTTTGCACAAGAAGGTGACACACTTTCAAATAAGTGCACATAATACTTGTTTCATGCACCTGTCTATTGAGACTTGTTTAGAATCTAGCATATTAATGTATATATCAGATTAAAGTTATCATGTGCATTTTTCTCATTTATTTTGATAAAATCTTTTTTCTAACAGTCCTCTTGCAGTACCACCTTTGGGCAGACCATGCTATGGAAAACCACAAACCTGGAGTACCAGTCAGCACTCCAGAAGACTTGGTAAGATAAGGTGATAGGTGTTTTTGGACACTTGTAATTTTGAATGTTGTAAATTAGATTTGTGCTGTCTTCTTGGGAGGGATTGGAGTGATTTTTTTGACAAGACAAGATTACTCCAATCTAGTTTTAGATCATTGGTACTGTTTCTTTTAAGTAATCTTTACCATTAGTCTCTGATAGGGATATCAGCTATCTTCATTTCATAGAGAAAGAGACTGACACCTACAAATGTTTTAAAACAGCAACTACGGTTAAACCTTAGGTAGGATGTGATAGGAAAGATTTTGTATTTGGAACCAGAAGCTTTTTATACCGTGGATACACAGGCACACAATCAATACAGACTTCAGTGTTTGGAGAGGTAAATGGTTAATCTTCATGTTCCCATGAAAAATTAATGGTAAATTGTAGGCATTTAAGACAATCTGAAAATGGGAGTCAAGCAAAGTTCTCAATGTGGGCTTTTACAGAAATCCAGTTGAAATGAAAAGAAAGCTTAAAGACTGATTGGTAAAGTCCATCCTGTTGACTCTGATAATCAGAAGAGTCAGGTTACAAAAGAGATACTATTCTGAATTGTTAAAGAGAAGCAGAAGATTGAGAACCACAAATTATGTAGCAGGATGGCAGAAAAGCTTTGAGAAATCAAGTTTCAAGAAAGCTGATCTGAAAAGTGAGATGCATGTAGTGCAAGTTTTGTTGTGAGAGCAGAAGTAGATTGATGTCAGAGCTCCAGTACACAGAATAAAAGGAATTTCTCCTTTACTCAATCTTCTTTAAAAAATTCTGTTGTGTAGGAACTAGATGATATTCATTCACATTAGGAATGGCCATCTTCTTAATTGAGTCCACTCATTTTGATGATCATCTCATTTGTTATCATCTGGCCAGATGCAGCCAGATATAATGTTCAACCAAGTAAAGGGCACCCTATGGTTCAATTGCATTTACTAGTATCATTATCTGTCAGAACATGGATGCATGGTGGATCTTTTTATTAGCTCGGAAGCTTTCATCTTATCAATCTTATGACACCTCCTTTTCCCCTTCCCTTCCACTTCCCCTTTCTCTTTCCTCTTTCCCCTTTTGCTTTTCCCCTTCCTACTCCACCTCTCCCTTTTCCCTTCTTTTCCCTTCTTTTCCTTTTCTTTTCCTTTTCCTTTTCCCTTTCCTAGTCCTAGCCTCTTTGTCCTTTGCCTTGCCTATGGTTTGAATTTCCTTTTGAGTTTGCTTTTATTCTTGGCACTGCTCCCACCTTTTCCTTTTCCCTTCCCTTGCCTTTGTCTTGCCTTTTTCTTTCTTATGTTCAATCTCAAACCCAAGACCTCATATATGCTAGCTAGTGGCCTATCATTGAACTACTTCCCCAGCCCTAACTTAAATTTATTATTAGACTGAATTATCCCTTCAAATTACTTTAATTTTCATACAATTTTTCTTTTATCTTAGTGGCTTCCATATCTCTGGGTTCAAAAAATGTAGTTCAAAATTATTCAGAAAAGATACTTGCAACTTTACTGACATTTTTAAACCTTTTTTCTTGCATGATCCCTTTAAATAATACTGTATAAGGCATTTAACATAATGCTTACATTATATTAGGTACAAGTAACCTACAGATCATTTAAAGCACATAAGAGTATGTATATAGGCTAAATGAAAATAGGCTGTTTTAAGTAAATGACTGTGAATATCATTTGATTTTGATATTATTAAGAATGTTACACCCTTGTAGACTCTGAAGGAATTTACCTTGTTCTAGATGAATGTGGGGCAATTTCTGGATTATGGATTTTGTTTCAGGGATGTTCATGTGGCTTATCTGGTCTTAGGCATGTGATTGTTAGGAATTCTATGGGGGGAATATTTCCCCAATCCCATCGGCTTCTGTCTTAGACTAGAAGAGACCTTATGAGGAAATGAGATAACATGAGGAAAAGAAAATCTAGAGACCATGACTAAGAAGCTTCATTTCCTGTGTTTTGTGGAAAAACCTAGGCCCATAAACACAGAACTGAGCTGTGAATTGAGGTGAATTGAGGTGAATCAAGTGTGTGGTGCTGCGGTTTACTTGTATGCTACCCTTATGAATGGTCATCAGCTTCTCTTGGTAAATCAATCATTTTTCCAAAATGCAGATCTAGATATGATTTTTCATCTGTTTATGAATAGGTATGCTTTCTTATCTGGTTATGAAAATGTTGGCTCCAACATCCAACAAAAGCCCTGCAACCAACAGCAAAACACACAAACAAAAACAAGGCAAAACAAAACAAAAATCTTGTCTTTAAACTGCTCTCCCCTACAATGGTCAGTGTTTAGTTGTAGAACATTAGTGCTTTTAATGTTTATTTCTCGATATAAAACCCAGGCCTCACACAGGTTAGGCATTTTCTCTAACATGTCTCCAGCTTTTTTTCACTTTTTTGATTTTTCAGATAGGCTTTTTCATTTTTGCCTAGGTTTAGCTTTGTCTTACAGTATTTTTACCTACACCTTCCATGCCACTGGGTTTACAAGTATGGATCAGCAGGCTGAACTTGTTTACGATGGAGTGTCACTTTTTCTTGGCTATCATCAAACTTCTGTATTTCCAATCTCTGTCTCTTGATAAGCTGGGGTTATAGATATGCATCAGCATGCCTGATTGGAGACTTTTAAGTGTTCAAATTATTTTTAAGTTTTAAAATGATGGGTACTGCATTTTGAAGGTGAAGGACATAGGTTAGTGGCTAGACTAGGGAATGGAAAAATGCCAAATCACACAAAGGTAAAAAAATGGGACTTTGATCAATGTCAACATGAAAAATTGGCAATTTGGGCATGTGCTGGAATGATAGAGTAAGTGTAACTTTGCTTTATGTCATTTTGATGAACATTTCTGCTGATAAGTACTAGAGAATGGCAAGTAAACAGGAATAATGGTAAAGGATCCTAACATAGTATGAAGAGATGAAAATGTTCATCATACATCCATGCATAATCAGAATTGTACACTGAATTTCCACTGTTCTTCCCCAGAAGCTCCCCACAGTCTGCATTCTTTCTGCATCTCTAAGATGGAAACACCATAGTCTCTAAGGCAAAACCTGGGACAAAGAGATGGAAACATGTAGCAAAGGTCGTCATAACTGTCTTCTGTTAAGATTTATTTGCTTATGAATGTATTTATTTTTATTTACTTTTTGGTTAGTCATATGGCTTGAACCTAGGCCTGAGTGCTGTCCCTCACCTCTTCAGCTCAAGGGTAGCTCTCTACCACTTGAGCCACAGCACCACTTCCGGTTTTCTGGTGGTTTATTGGAGTTAAAAGTTTCATGGCCTTTCCTGCCCGGGCTGGCTTTGAACTTTGATCCTCAGATCTCAGCCTCCTGGGTAGCTAGGATTACAGGTGTGAGCCACCAGTGCAGGGCAAGATTTATTTATTTTGTTTTTCCAGTCTTGGGGCATGAACTCAAGGCCTGAGTACTGTCCACTTGAGCCACAGAGCCACTTCTGGTATTTTCTGTTTATTTAATGCTGAGAAATGGAACCCCAGGGCTTCATGCATGCTAGGCAAGTACTCTACCACTAAGCCACCTTCTCGGCCCCATGTTCAGATTCATTTTGATGCTAAGAAGGCACAATGTTTTTTTTTTTTCTAGAAAATGTTTAAGTGCACTGTAGGAAACTCTTAGTTTTCAGTCTATCCCAGTATAAGAGGTTACATTCTATGTACCCAACTTCTTTTAGCATGTGTATATGCACAGATTTTAACAGTGAAAACATTCTGTACAAGACCCTAGTAAGTTCTCTAAAATCTGTAACTTTAGTGGGATGTGTATATGAGGACTCATTTTTGGAACATGCGGATGACCTAAAAGTGATCCACTCTAGCTCTACCAAGCTTAGATCAAGGATGACAACTTCATCCTGACAGGTGAACTTGTACACACTAGATACATCATCCTCAAGTATGGATGGAAGACTTTCCCTAAAGACAGGAATTTATTGCCTGATGACTTCCCTGTAGTTGTTCAGTGCTCAGAGAGTCTCATATATAGTACAGTTCAGCCACTATGAGATCATTAAGCCCTCTAGCGCTCTCATCAACTTTGAAGAAAGGCATGATATGAAGATTTTTGTTACAGGGTTGTTTTCCTTACTTCATGATTTTCTTTGTCACTCTGAGACATCTTTCACACAGTCACCTTTATCTTACCCTGTGTGTCATTCTGAATTTTCTTTTCATTTTCTAAACAATGTTATTTGGTCTAAGCATAGTGAAGAAATATCCAGGGGGAGGACACATCTCTTGGGTTGCTAGCAGTAGGGAGATATCCGCGGCAAGATCGAAAAATGCTCCTAAAACAAATGATCCCTTAGGAGTACCACCTCCTCTTTTTGACTCTACCTACCACCTGGAGCAACGCCATCAAACACTCCCCTACAGAGTCATTACCTGTTACTGCCCAGTTGGGTTAAGAAATGGTTTTTCTTTCTTGCTATTGTTTCTAACATATTTATAAGATGATTTCTTTGTTGCTTTGTATGTCCCTTGCCCATGGTATAACTCCTGTTTTCATTGTATTTGATGTTGTTATAATTTGGGTAGGGAAAGGAAAAAAACAAATTGTTTAAATAGAGATACAGATGGACCCATTGTACAAGACGTTATGTCAAAAATCAAACTTTACAACTTTGGCACTGGGCGGTGTGTGTGGGGGGGATAAGGGAAGGAATGGTAAGGGGAAACAAAGGAGGAGGCAACAATGCTTTTTAAGAAGTTTACTTATTACCTTGATCATGTAAGTGTAACCCCTATGTATGGTATTTTCACATTAAAATATAATGAAAGGGAAACAGAACAAAAAAGAAAGGAGTAAACCAGTGAGTTCACAAAACTTATCAACCTTTGGTCCTCAGTACAGAGAAAGATTTCTCTACCACTTCTAGGACAGGAACAATTAATCGATGGAAGAATTGCAGCATAGCCTGTCATGCAGTTGGCAATATGCTAAGGTAGGATCCATCTTCTCCACCTTTACTGGTAGAGAAAGAGGATTCAAGAGTAGGGTCATCTATTTCTTATAGAGACAATAGGGGCAGTCAGGAAAAGCTAACCTCATTTTATTTTCTCCTAAACACTAGCCATAGATAACCCTAAACCCATACCAACAAAACAGTATGTAAAAGACGGAACTGCTATAAGGGCATTTATTGGAGATGAGAACAAGGTAATGTATTGGAGGTTTATTAGGGGGAAGTTATGAATTATTTTGAGGGAGGAAACTCTTGTCCCTGCAAATGATGGAGGAAAAGTTTCCCTTTCAAAAGGGAACCACTCCCAACACACTGCCATTAGGAATGGTAGGGGTAGCCAGAGGCACTTGAAGCACTTGCTGTCTGCAGGTGGGTCTGCTGTGGAGCCCTGGTTCCCTGTATTCCATGGCTGTGAGATGCCTTCACTCAGGAGTTAGCACACTCTTTGTTGGCTCTTTGTGCGAGCCTGTGCCCTGCCTGTTCTTCTCAAGGTAACTCTCTGTCTAAGACTAGCAGCTTCTTGTGTGTAGGACTTGACACATGCCACTTTAGAGCAGGAAGCTTTGTGGGGTGCTTGCCCTGGCTACATTCTGTCTGTGTCTGAAGTTCTGCCTTTGGTTGAGATTTCCCAGACTTCATGGGAGATACAAGGGATTCCTGGGGGCATGTTACACCTACTCCATGCCTCTGCCTTTATTTTGCCACTGGGACTTTACCAGTGTCTCTGGTGACTTTCTGATTTTCAGTGTTCCCAGATAAAGAAGCTTTCCCTTTACCTAGGCTTCTGGCCTGAGCAGATGATCATGGAGAACTGCCCTTTCCAAGATAGCTTTCTTGTCATTTGCCATTTTTACCTGCACTAAGCCACTGACAAAAATGTTTCATGTGGTTTCTGAAATGGTTTTCAGGAGGAGGCTGTCCCTTCTGTAACAGAATATAGGATGTCCCCGCAGGTGTCTCCTTTAATGTTTTATTTTGAGGATGGCAGCTCCTCTTCTGAGTTGTGATGTCCCAAGCCATGTATCTCCTCCACCAGACTTGTCTGATTTTAGTGTTGGAGGACTCGTGCCATTGTTACTTTGTGGAAAATTTTTACCTTGGCCCTTGTGGAGGTCACTATGGTGCAACGCTTCTGGCCCTGCCCTCTGCTGATCGTTGTCTTGTCCAGTTGTTCATGCAGTTCATGGGAAGCTGCCATGTCCACACTGGTGACACTAGAGTTTAAAGTAAGTAAAGTCACATTTTTCAAGTTATCTGACTCCAGAGGCTGGTCATCCTGAAGACTCTGGGCCTTTCCTATCTTTCTGCTCTCCAGTTTCAGTTTTAATTCATTGAAAAGTCCATTTTTTAAAGTCTGATAACTCAGACCTTGGGAAACCAATGTATCTATTGGGGTCTTTTTAGTGGTCAGGATACCCTGTGCTTTGCTTTGATTGATAGGTATCACTACGGAAGCTTTGCTTTCATTGGTGATGTTGCTTTTAGCTTCTAATGGAAGATTACAGAATTCCTTTGTCTTGAATATCTCCTTAGAGATATTATATAGGGAAATTTTCTTTGAACATATCCCTTTTTCATCAGTCTTTTGAATGCTTTGTCTAAAAATTTGTTTCTTATCATCTGCATCAGGTGCAGCCACTGCTGTCCTCAGGAACACATTTGGACTGCATATATTGTCTGCTATGGATTGTGTCACACTGGCTTTTTCTAGGACACCATGTGTTGGGTGCAGAAAAGGCCATCTGCCCTCCTTCATTCTATGTAGGTTCTCAATGTACTCTTTGTTGGTATCAGAGAGTAATTGTCTCTGAAACCACTGTTCTTTCTTGCTCACAGGTGAGGCTGAATTTGTTGTTCCCATCTTCTTTGGCTATTAGCAAAAGACTTTTGTCCATGGGGCTGGGATACCCCAAGTTTAGAATATACTCCAGAAAGAGGTGGATGGGGAGGAAAGTTTAGAGTTGGAGCAAACCAAGATGGACCTTCTTTCACATAAGTGGTTTCTATTGATTCCTGGGCCTTCTGGGGAAGACATTGCATTGTCTTCATTTGAAAAAAAATGTAATTCTGTCTGCCACGATATTTGACTTGCTGGAATCAGGGAAAGAAATATCATGGGGTGTGGCCAGACTTCTGTCCTTCCCTACGAGTAGTGCCAAATCTCTCTGTTTCTTTTGGCTAGGGGATTTTTCACACAAGGGCAAGTACATGCTGTTGGAATGACATGAACCATGCACAGTCCCAGGAACCTGATACTCTTTGATTTCTGTAAATTTCTTGTTCCAATGTACTTCCAGGCATCCTTGAATTGTTTCTGATGCAGAATTACCAGTCGGGTACTAAAATCATTGCCTGACACAATCCCTGTGAAACTTTCAGAATTTGACTCAGACTGACACTGTGAGCTATTATGTGGAGCCCCCACTGAGGCATTGGACAGATGGTCTTTGGGGCCAGTCTCTGCACTGTGTCCTTGTTCCTTCCCTACTTCCTCATCTACCAGAGGTATCTCTATGCTCTTCTCATTAAAACTTTAAAGTTAGCTAGATTCAAAGTTTGGATGTTTGCACTTCTGATGTTTAAAGGAGGAAATCCATGAGAGACTCTGACTGCTGTTAGACTCAGAGCTTTGGGGAATTTCTATCCTACGACTTACCAGGAACAGAGACTCCTGGATCCTGGGGGCAGGCCCCAGTGCTGCTGGATGAGCCTCTTTCTGATGCTCTAGTTCTTGCCGCAGGTCACCGGTGAGGGGGAAATTACTAGGAAGGATGGAGACCATAACTTTAGCTTTAGAATACTGTCTGACCAATGGAAGTTTTGGAGCTGGAGAACAAAAGTCTTCCCGAGATCTCTGGACCACAGAGGGTAAATCCTACAAATTCTCTTGCTTTTTCTGCAATATATTATGTTCTGGGTGACAAATTTCAGATGGTGTAAGGAGCTGTGCCTCACTCTGCAGTCCATGAAAACAGACTCCAGAAGCCCTAACCTGAGGTTCAGGAGATGGCAGGCCATGGAGCAGAGAGTGAAGCTGGGCCTGTGCCTGGGTTCCTAGAAGATGTTGGTGCAAAGCCTCAGGCAAGACTTGAGATTGGATCTCAGGCAATGGCAGAAGTTTAGGGTCAGGGATTACTGGCGATTTGTGGTCTGTGAAGACGTTGGAGATTATATTGAAGGAGACAAATTTCAAAGAATAGTCACCTAAGCCATAGATAGTGGAGCTTAACGCTCACTGTACAAAGATGGAAGATCCCAAAAGAGTTGCATAGACTTTTGCCGAGAATGGCCTTCATAGGGATTTGGACATGAGGCCTGCATTTAATTGTGCAGCTCCCCTTGCTTGCTGTTGGAGCTCCCAAATGGAAAGGAAATTGCCAATTCCTGCTGCTCAGCAACCGACACTAACACTTTCCCTACAGAATTCAATTGGCATCGTAGCTTATCTTGTTGGGCATAAGAATCAGTTTTTCTTTCCCTTTCTTTCCACATCAAGAAGCCACCTCTCTTCTTGATTTGGATCTCCAAGAATGCTAGAATGCCAAGTCTGACAATTGTGTGGTTATCAGGCTCGATCTGTTAGGATGCAGCAATACCTTCAGTAGAGTCCTTGGAAGGATGGAGGGCAAGGGATTCCCGCTTGGCCTCGCATTCTACTAACTCACAAGGGGGCGGGCTTTTCACACCCAGCTCTCTGCAGGACAATTCTCTGGTTAGTGGGTCATGAGTGGGCAAGTCAGAAGCTTTGCCAGTCATTCCACAAGTGGAAGCATGTTGGAGAACATCTCCTATTCCCCAAGTATGATGTTCTAGGGGAGGAAGATTTGAGGCGAGTTGTTGGGATGGTAATGGAGCTGCTTGAAACTTAGTTTCCAAAGGAAACATAGTCTCTAGTGACAGAGCATGATCTGGTGGTAAGATCACCTGCTTGGGAGAGTCTGTGGAGGGTAGAGTTAGAGAAGGCTCGGGTGTTGTAGCTGGAATTACATTTTCTGCTAGGTTTTCTGAGAGAGGAGTGTTCAGTGATGCAGATGACTTTTTCACAAGAGTTTTGGAAACTAATGGAGACCCTGAAGAGTCAGCGACTTTCACAGATGCTTGAGATAGCAAGTGACTGGCCTCCACCACTGTCTTGCTACACATCTGACAGAGGGGGTCTGGACATAGCAGTTTCCAAAAGTGAGTAGTGTTGGGATGCTTGTTCAATAGGCTACAGATAATAAAATGTACAAACTTGTAACTAGGACCAGTCCTGTGAATAGAGGGTCTGCTGGTCTGTAGTACAGGAGTAAGTAGGATGGGGCAGGGAGAAGGGTGCAAAGAAAGGACTCTTATTTTGTTGGTCGTGGACCTTGAACTCTGGGCATGAGCACTGTCCCTCAGCTCTTCAACTCAAGGCTAGCACTCTACCAATTGAGCTATAATGCCACTTCCAGAGAAGGGACTTTTGAATCTAGCTACGGTCTTCATAATCTTCTACATCTACTCCTTATCGTGTTCTCATAATAGTAGCCATTACTTTATCCCTCTCATGACTCAGGCTAGCTGTACTGAATCCCATGTATGCAAAGAACAATAGTGACCAGTCACCTTGACAACACAGAAAGCAGCTTCTGCTCCTCCTCAGCTTCTTTACTCAGAGGTCTCCGTCTTGTAAAATCAGGATGTAGTTTATACGTGATAAAAGTCAGAACACAGAGATGTTACAGGAGAGCACCTCTTAGTATAAGGCTCTGCTTTAAATAAAGGTCTAAAGCTCCAAGAAGTAATAGAGAAAGTCAAAAGTGCAACAGTAATGTTAAGATTATTCACTTGTTTATGTGACTTCATTTTCACAGTATCTGCATGTCAACCTATACAATACAATACAATATCAAACTCCCATGTGAAGCACAGAAGTGACTGGACCCCTCAGACATGAAGACAGAGAAAGCACTTTGCACAATGTTAGGACACAGGCATTGTGACTCAAAGCATCTTCTAGTCCTTTCTCCACATCTTACCTGGCCAGCAGCACCCACTCCAGCACCCACCCAGATCCTTCATGTTGGCAGAGCTGGGACTTTGAGAGGCTTCTCAGTCCTGTCTGTAAGCCTCTCCTCTGAGTGTCATTTTCTGGTATTCTGTGCCTAGCAACGGTTGTTCTCATGGGCCTGTTATCTCCAGAAAAGAAAAGCGGAATTCAGTTCTGGCAAGCTTAGATCAAGGAAGAAGAAACATACCTCTAAATTCTCTCTTTTTTCTGAACAATATGGTTGGTCTCTGAAAAGGTTACAAAATATTTGGAGATTAAATTTGGAAATTATAAAGTATATAAACCATTTCTACAGATATCATTTTTATTTAATTATCATTTTTCTCAGTTAATTAAAAGTGCTTTATAACTATAATTTTAATGACCATGTTGGCTGTTTGGACAAACACCTATGGGAATTGAATGACTTATTTCCCCTGATGGAATCTATGACCTCAGAAAGGAAGTTGGCACCATTAAACCATCCTGTAAGAAGAATGGCAGCCTGTGTCTACACAGAACACGCTGGTTTTAATTATACAGTCATTTTCTTCCTCCTTCTTTGGCCCATCTGTTTACACTGTGGGAGTTGGTTTCTACAGTGATGGTGTCAGGGTATTTGCTTCACCTGCTGTCTTAGTAACTAAATCTCCTTCTAATCACTCCTTGTTCTGAAGCATTTCTAATGAATGCTCCCAGAAGCTAAATGTGTATCCTGAATTTCAGGAGACAAGGTCCTGGTCCAGGCAGAATAGTTGATAGTAGTAGATAAGTTGCTATGGGGCCACAGATGTGGGCTTCGTGGCTCTTATTCAAGGTACCTCATCAAAGTTTATCTGTCTTTTCCCCATTGTAGTTGCATATAGTAATTTAAGTTTCTTAAGTTTACTTACACAGATACATTGAATGTTTCTTGCAATTTCTTTCCCTCAGTTTACAGGCACCATGAGGAAATTACTCTCAGAGAATGGTTTCTTTTACTAATTTCCTCTATCGCTTGGTTTACATGTATCATTTGGGGATTTTTTAAAATAGGTTTTTAATTGTTACAGCAGAAATAATTTTCTTAAGCAAAAAATAATTGGTTATTTTATGGAAACTCTAAGGAAATACTATTTAGAACCAATAACTAATAGATGTACAAATATCAATAGTCTCCCCTTCCCTTCCCTTCCCTCTTTCCCTTCCTTCTGATCATTCTGACCAAATATTCCCACCAAGATTTCACAGTGCTATATTTGGAGGATGGTTTCTTGACACAGATAGAAATGTCATACTGAGCTTGTTTCTGAAGGGTGTTTTAATCTTATTAATTAAGCAACCTTTACTGCTATTCAGTAAAGCTCTCTTGAGAGTGAAGGGTCTTTGATTAGTGAAATTTCCTAATTGGATCAAACTCTCATCAGAAAATATCACAACATGCTTTACCTCACCCTTAGGATCCCATTGTTTAGCATAAAACTACTTCAACAAGAATTCGATCAACCTGTGTCAATATTAGCCTGCAGATATTTGGAACTAGAAAAAAGATCAAGTCACTTAAGCAATCCCGGAATTTAAGGAAAAGGGATGGAGTTTTGATTCATAATAGTATAAATACATATCGTATATGAATTGGGTTTCTATAAAGTTACTCTCCTACACTGATTGCAAATTTTAATACTTCTTTTTCCTGTGCATCTCACCTTGGTTTTAAAGGGTTTATTATGTGAATACTGTATTCATGCACAGACAAAGGTATTGCAAAGTGTTTTTTGTTTGTTTGTTTGATTGATTGATTTTGCCGGTCCTGGGGCTTGAATTCTGGACCTGGCCACTGTCCTAAGCTTCTTTTTGCTCAAGGCTATTGCTGTACCATTTGAGCCTTAGCACTGCTTGTGGTGGCTTCATCCTCCTCCTCCTCCTCCCCCTCCTCCTCCTCTTCCTCCTCCTCTTCCTCCTCCTCCTTCTCTTCTTCTCTGCCCCCACCTCCTCCTTCTCCTCCTCAACCTCCTCCTCCTCCACCTCCTCCTCCAACTCCTCCTCGTCCACCTCCTCTTCTTCCTCCTCCTCCTTCTTTTTGAGTCGTTTATTGGAGATAAGAGTATTGCAGAGTCTCCTGCCCTGGCTGGCTTGGAATTCTGATCCTCAGAGCTCAGCCTCTTGGGTATGGAGGATTACAGGTGTGAGCCACCGGTTCCCATCTGTAGTTTTAATGGATTCATCTTCAAGTCTTAATTATTATTACTATTTCTATTTTGTGTCATCAGTGCCTTTAGCTTTTCTGTTTGTTTTTTGGGATAATTTAAAGCAAAACTCACCTATAAACACTTCAGTTAATCTTAAGAAATGAAAAGAACTTAAGTAAGTACTAACACATTGAAGTACTAATGTATAATATTTTATTAGGTTATCATAAAAGGTTGTTAATTATCTGCTCACGATTGAGCAGTTTTTTTAAAAGAAAAAGTTGTGTTTCAATGAAAACTCTATAGTGGCAAGTGATTTCTACAACTTCATTATGCTGTATGTATGACCATATCAAGTGAAAAATTATGTCCTTGGGTACTATACTTTAGTTACTAGCAGAAGCTCTCTTCTTTAGTTTTGTCCTCTCTGTAGACCAATTAAAAGAAGTTGAAGGTGGCCAGAAGGAAGTGGTCACTATAGATGTGTAGTGACCACTTTTCATGGGGCTTGAACTCTGGGCCTGGGTGCTATTCCTCAGCTCTTCAGCTCAAGGCGAACACTCTACCACTTGAGCCACAGCGCCACTTCTGGTTATCTGGTGGTTTATTGAGATAAGAGTCTCACAGACATTCCTTCCTGGGCTGGTTTTGAACTGTGATCCTCAGATCTCAGCTTCCAGAGAAACTAGGATGACAGGTGTGAGCCACTGGTGCCTGGCTCAAAGACAACTTTTTATTCTGACATTTTGGTACTTGGGACCTTGTTGATCTGGAGAGAATATCCTTTCCAGGGATTACCACACTTTATGCCACTACCCATCTGCTGGGGAATGGTCTGAAATGTGAGGACCAGGTAAAAGACTTACCACAACTAGTCGGGCCCTATGCTGTAGAGGCTGTTAGATTTATTCAAATTAACACATTCTAAATCTTCTTTTGTGCCTCAGTGGTTGCTTCCATAAAATTCACTCTGTTGGGTCTTGCCTGTGTTTTGCCTAGTCTCTTACTGCCTCCTGACCAAACTTTGTGCTCCCTGTATGTGTTCCCAGCGTGGTAAGCATTAGAAACTAGCCCTTCAACTAATGAATAAACAAAATGGAGCATAACCATACAATAAGATATTTAACCATAAAAAGGAATGACGTGCAGGTCTATGCTATACATGGATGAATCTTGAAAATAATTATGGTAAATTAACATTATGCTAAGAAAAGATCACACTATTGTAGGACTCCAGTCATAGGACATGCATAGAAGATAGAGAAATGAAGGAATTAATTTTGTTCAGGAGCTGAGGGGGAAGATGGAATGGAAAGTAAATAACTAATGTGTGCAGGGCAGAATTTTCAAAATATTCTGGAATTAGTGATGACAGATTCACAACTTTGTGAATATCAATATATTATATACTTTATTTTTAATTCTTGATGTTTTATTTTTCTCATGCCAGCATATATTAATGTTACATGACATATCATGCATGTGCATAGTATACTTTGACCATATTCACCACCATCATCATTTCTTGGTCTTCTCACACAGATCCTCTTTCTCTTCCAAAACCATACTCTTTCTACTTCCAATTTTTCTCTTAAAATCTAGTTTTTTCCTATGAGAGAAAATATGCTTTTTCCACATCTGACTTATTTTTTATCACCATAATTATATTCAGGTCCACCTGCAAATAACATTTTCTGTTCTTTATTATTGTGAATAATTCTCCTTGTGTTTAACATAAATACACAAGGAGATATACACACACACATAAACACATACACACAGCACATACATACAAACATATCCTCTACATCCCCCACCCACATTAAGAGGGTATTCTTTTTGCATCTAGTATCTGCTGCTATTTGTGGATATTTTTCCCTTCTGATAACAGTTGTTTTGACTGAGATGAGATGGAATCTCAATGTAGATTTGATGACTGTCTGTGAGCTTCTTTTGCTCAAGGCTAGTGCTCTACCACTTGAGCCACAGCACCACTTCCGGATTTTTCTGTGTTTGTGGTACTAAAGAATCGAACCCAGGACTTCATGCATGGTAGGCAAGCACTCTAACACTGAGCCACATTCCCAGCCCCCCATTCGTACTTTTGAGAACTGTCTCATTCATTTGGCCATTTATTGATGGGATTTTTTGCTGTTTATTTTTTTATTTTGTTTATATATAGATATGATTTCCCTGCAGATCAATTAAACTACCTGAGCATTTTCACTCATTTACTACAGATATATACCTTGATATTTGTAGATCACTGGTCTTGCAAATTTCTATTTAATTTGTAAATCAGACATATTTCCATTTCCATTTTCTACACTACAATGTCACTCTTCCTTTTCTTTTTGCTTTTTTCCAAGTGTCAGGATTTGAAATCAGAGCCTAGCACTCAGCTAGCATTCTACCACTTCTGTCAGCCTTCCAGAATAATTATTTTGCTAAACATTTTTGGGAATGCAGTCTCATATCCCTTTCTACTTGGGATGACTTCAAAGTAGGATCCCTGAATCTCAGCCTCCTGAATAGCTAGAATTATAAATGTAAGCCACTGGCTCCCAGCTCATCCTTCTTTCTAATTATGATGCTATCCATTATTCCTCTTATGATTTATGCAGCAGTTTATAGCGGGCAAATTTGCAGTTGATAGAAGGTACATTTGTAAGATTACAATAGATTTTTTAAACAATTGTTAGGAAGAAAGGGCCTATCATTTCATAAGTTAACAAATGAGTACATTTCCTATCTTTGGGGAACGTCATCCTTCCCTTTCCTTTCCCTCAGTCCAATAGATTTTTATATAAGAAAGATAGTCAAAACAAGTTCCAAGGAAGATGCAGTAAGTTTACTTCATTGCTACCTGAGTCTAATTTTAATTTGGATCTAACTTGTGTCTAGATCCTATTACAGATGGCAATTGCCTTCTGTTTTTGTCTGTCTTAGTGATTGCCTGTTTTGCTTGTTGCTACTGGTTTTAGTGTTCTCTAGTTTTAAATTTTAGACAGGGTCTTTCTTTGTAGCTCAGCTTGGCCTCAAACTTGAGAGCATCTTGTGTCTGACTCTTGAGTGCCAGAGTTGCTGAGGTACACCTGTGCTTCATCTGCTAATAATCTATATAAAGATGAGCATTATGATCCCTTTGGTGTGCTTACTATATATATATATTTGAGCTTCCCCTTTAAGCCTAGCTGAACTGTAATGGAGAGTGAATACAGAGTGTGCTGTGACAGGCTATAAGGCCCTGTGAAATGTGAACTTCAAATTGTGTCCTTTGAAACAAGAGCAGCTAGCTCCCCATACTGACATGGAACTACAGAAAGGTGTTATTCATTTGGAACCAGAGTTTTCTCCGGGTAGCCATGGCAGTGGGCTTCCGTGAATGATTGATAAGTTTATAACATTTTCCATTTAGAAAATTACCTTCATTTTCAAGATGGGCTGTGCCACATAACTGGCAAAACGTTCTAAGAATTATACATTGCCAACTGGTAAGAAGATACTTTTCTCCATTCAAGCTTCCTTCCTAAATCCAAGATCACAATAATTAAGGTACAGAGGACAGAATGTCTCCAGTGTTATGAGTTTATTGGGTCACATTTTCAATATCTTCCTGATAATGACAGTCCCAGCTCTGTTTCCTGATAACCATGGCAACATTCCCATTTCATTGATCCTCCTGGCACTCTCATAGGATTATCTAGTGGATGCTTCCATTTATATTTTACTTCCCTGCCTTGAATAAAACATTCAGTTGACCCAAATGTAAATTAATTCAGTTACAGCACAGTTTTTAAGGCACCCAAGCCAGTACTTCAGTAGTTCAGTTTATGGAGAGTTGATTAATAGGTAAATATTTGATAAACACTCATGTGTTTCATTGTTTTACTACAACTCTTGAAATTACAGGTGTCCCTGAGTAGGGTTGCCTAGTTTAGCAAGACCTACTCTATTACGAGAGGAAAGAAGTTTCCATTCTAATAGTGACGGGAAGTTCCACTGCTGGCTAACTTATTCTGAGAGAAACGCATTAAATAAACATGAAACCTGCCCTCATGTGATCTTCCCCACATGAATGGATATGTTTCCTTAAAGTAATCCTTGTGCTTCCAAAACCACCCAATAGAAATGAGTGTCTGCATTTTGTGGTGCAACCACAAGCATTTTTGTCAAGATTTAGAGTGAGCCAGAACTGAATAGTACAGTGAGACAAAATTGGAGTCCTGTTTACTCATTTGCTAACAGACTGCTACTAATGAGAATCACAGGACATTCTCTGTGTGAAGCAATAAGACTTCTAACTAATAAAGCACTCAGAGTGTGGACGGGAAACATTTTATGTTTACATACATACATGGGAATAGCTTTCATTTAATTTGAGAGCTAGAATTGATGTGGACTATGGAGTACAATTCTCAGGTCCAAACTACAGCTCTTTTATTAGCTGTGTGACCTTGGTTAAGTTATCTAAACTCCTCTGTGTTTCTGTTTCTTCATCAATAACAAAAGGAAAACACCAACACCAGGGCCAGAAAGGGGATGAACTGGGTTAATATAGGAAAGGATTTAGGAGGTGAGCAGATTGAAGCACACTGCTCAGGCTGCTTATTTGCTCATATTTCTATTAAATTTTTCTTTAATCCAAGGCTTAGTTATTACAAACAAACTCCTGTTACTGATTTAAAAAAATGCTTCTCTGTTCAATAATATTTTGAGAGAAGAAATATCAGGATTACTGAATTTAAATCTATTTTGAAGATTTCAGAATTTCCATAATTATGAAATTGTTAGGAAAGAAGACATTTTCAAAATTGATTCATTTGAATAATCATTGCAACCCAATTTTTTACCAAGCTGAGTGCCAGTAGCTTATGCCTAAAATCCTAGCTACTGAGAAGGCTGGGGTCTGAGGATCTCAGTTTGAAGTTAACACAATGGCATACCAGATTTCAGTATTTATGGAGCCAAATGGAGAGTACAGTGAAATGTATAGCTCCTCTATAAATTCCATATTATTAATATATAATTAGCAGGAAGCACACAATGAGTTTTATATTTTTAGAATATTTCTGGACATTGAGAGGTTAGGCCTCAAGGTACTTGTACCCTCAGCAGAGACGTGAGGATCCCAGTATAAAGCCAGGTCAGGCAAACACATTCATGAGACTTTTACCTCCAGCAAACCTGCAAAAGAAGTGGAGCTGTGGCTTAGGTGGTAGTGTGTCATCTTTGAGTGGAAAAGCAGACTAAGAGTACTTGGCTCTGAGTTCAAGCTATAGTACTTCATTTCACTATTTTACAGAAGTTTTCAATTTTTCTGCTTGAAGATTAATTTTTTTGAGACTGGGACTTGAACTCAGTACATGATACTTTCACTCACTGACAAGTGTTCTACCCACTGACCCATGCCTCCACCTCAACAGGGCTGGCCATTTCAATTACTTTTTGTCCAGTGTAGATTAGCTTTTAACTATTTGTTTGTGCAATCTTTTAAAGGTTTTTAAGTTTGTGTGACATCTTTGAAGATGATTTTCTGCCATCAGATTTCTCTACTCTTTCTTTTCTATACTGATACTAGGGCTTGAACTTAGAGTCTGGGGCTATCCCTCAACTTTTTCACTGCCATTTAAGCCAAAGGTCACTACAGCTTTTTGGTGCTTAATTGAAGACAAAAGTGTCTCATAGATTTTCGGGCTCAGACTAGCTTTGAACCACAACCCACAGATCTCAGCCTTCTGAGTAGCTAGAATTACAAGCATAAACTAGGATTACTGGCTTAGCAGTAGATTTTTAAATCATTATGTCACAGATGAATTTAGTATGTGACTAAGGTTATGTTCCAATGTGCATTGGAGCACAAATTTTCAAGAAATGGTTTGAAGAAACATTTATGACTAAGGCAACTTCAAAACTGATGTAGTTCAAAGGATCCGTGGAGGAAATACAAGGGAAGATTTCTTTTAATCAGTTCCCTATGTGCTCTGTACGAGCTGTGTGTCCAGTTTTTAACTTAAGATTATATGATAATTAGTTTTCAGAGGTACTACATGTCATAGTTTGCTATCAGCCTTCCTCAGCATTTTTAAACTTTATTCTGTCTCCTTTCTTTTCCCTCTTCTTCAAGAAAGCAAATTTACATTTGAATATCAGTATTATGTCACTGAAAACAGATCACCACAAGATTCACAGCTCAAAACAAGTCACATTTATTGTCTCACAGTCCACTAAGTCAAGGAACAGGTTAACTGGGTCCTTGGATCAGGGTCTCAGAAGGTTAGAATCAAGGCCTTATTTCTAGCTGGGGCTGTGTTCTCATTTTATACCCAGAGTCCTCTTCCAAGCTCATTCTGGTGGTTGGCCATATTCAATCCTTCTCGGTTTTAGGACCAAGGCATCCTTCCTTGCTGGCTGTGAGTATGGTCATCCTCAGCTCCTAGAGGCCTTCCTCAGATATCTTCTAGGCTTCCTAAACGGTTGCTCAGGACCTAGCTGCCCAGCCTTCTCATGTTATGATAGCTCCTCTCTTCACAGGCAGCAGGGGAAGAGAGTTTCATTTCATCTAAAGTTATCACAGCCCTGATTTCTCATCATGTTCTTGGGTCCTGTTCCCTGTAGTGTTCAGAGCTTGAACACTAAAGGGAGGGAATTTGGGAGCTCTTGTAGAATAATATTTTAAACAGTTAGCTGTTTTTGATAACCAATTAAACTGAGAGCCATTTTTGTTTTTGCTACACATACTATAAATGATAAAGTTTTGTTTCAACTGAGAGGAGCAAGATGTTCAAGAACCATATTGTGTACATGTGGGAAAATGTGGGAAAATGACACAGGAGTCTTGTTCCATCATTACAGAAGAGATCAAAAGTTTTGAACGCAGCATTCCTCCCTCAGTTCCAGGAACGAATGTCAGCAACAATCTGGTTTGACTTGTAAAATAGTGTGTGATTCACTTTGGAGCACAATAAAGATGTCTGGTGTTTAATAATAAGAAGTTCATCCAAGCCTAATATCTGCTAATAGAGCACATAGATAATGTTGTAGATGAGTTCCAGAAAAATACGATGAAGTGAAAAGTTCAACTCAATCTCTAATGCTTTATTTGAAAAATAAAACAGATCAGAGTTAAATATGCTATAGTATTCCCATTGTATCCTACTCTGTAAGAGTATATGAGTATAATTTTATTTTCTTCCTTTTATATGCATTACATAAGTAAGTAAATATGTATGCTGACTCATTTGTGCTAGGAAATTCTTTAATATTTTTCTTTTCACTTTCTTTCAAATAGTAAGCTATGTGTATGTAGTTAGTTGCTTATGAGAAAAGACTCCAGCATGCCAGCTCTTTCAGTGGTGCATAAGTTTCAGAGAATTCTCAAACCTACCCATAACTTCCTTTAGTGGTATTCCATTACTTGGCTATCTAGGTCTATCTTAAATTGAATATCAGATCTTTCTAAGGCAGAGTAACTTCAGGAGTAAAACAGTTACTGAGGATGCTCTTATGCAATAAGGAAATTATACATGGTTCATTGCAACAGGCTTTCATTAAAAGCTTATTTCAGCAGGTGAAAAGCAGGTTGCATTGCTGATTCTCAATACTGCTTTGGGATGTTGGGTTGATTTATGATGCAAACAAGGAATAATTTCTTACAGTAGCCCTCCCTAGTCATTGTCTACCATGAAGTTTTCCAAATTATGTTCTCAACAGCCATTACTCTGGAAAATTCATAGGAATTCCAACCAAAACCTTGAACTAAAAGCTTTCATAATAAAATTCAACTAAGAAATACATATCTGTATTTCATCCCAGAAGGAAATGATAGGAATGTTTTTCAATTTTTTTATGAAAGTATTTGATCACAAACCTTCTTTTGCAAGGATATCTTTTCACTATTTTAAAAACATGCTCTAACAAGATTATCTCTAATTTTTAAACTTCTTGAGCACCCAGAGAGCAAGCTGATCTTTCTAAAAGGCATGATGGATCCTTATTCCATCCAATTCACTGGCTCAAAGACTCCACTTTTAGTTCCAATTCCTGTCTGGTTGTTCCTGGATGCAAGAATAGAAAAGGAAGGTTTCCTGTTTCATTCTTTCCTCTGTTGCTTGAAAACAACATTATATTACATCACAAAACCTTGGCTTTTCCTAAGAGCACTCATGGAGATCTTCAAAAACTTTCCTGAAGCTCTTACTTGAACTGATATAAGAACACTCTGAGTGTCGCATTTGTTAAGTGTCAAATCACAATGAAATTGTGGAACCATATTCAGAAAAGCAGAATCCTACTGAAGCTGAGAAATGGCTTAGATGGAAGAGAGAAGGCCTTTTGTTTCTTTTTAGCTTTCTCAGCTTTATCACTACTAGCATTTTTGATCAGGTAATTTGCTTTAATGGGATGAGGGGATAGAGGCTTTTACATGATATGAACTATTATTACTAGCATCTATCTAATAAATACCAGTAGGAAACACTTCAAATGAGGAAACTAAAAATGTCTTCAAATATTGTGTGTATCCTATGGAACAAAACTGTCATCTGACTGGGACTCATTGAACTGGTAAATAATGGAATAATTAGTGTTTTAAAAGGACTGTCCAGCAAGTACTTATGGTTTGAAGCTAGTTTAGACACCTAAAGCCTCCAGATTTTTACCTTAGATTAACCAGCAAAAAAGTTGAATTGGAGGTGTGGCTCAAGTGGTAGAGTGCCAGTTGTGAGCAGAAAAGCTGAGCTAGTGTAAGGCCCTGTGTTCAAGCCCAGGTGGTATAGGATGAATAGGAGAATGGTAGATTAAGACCCCAAGAAGATGTAGTAGAATGTCCAGTTACCCGGGTGTAGTTTACTGCCGTAACAAGAACCTCCAATGAGGCATATCTTTCTGTATAAATGGCTGTGTAGTTCCCTCTTACATGTGCTCAGAGCTTGTCAGGTGACTTGCCATGGCCAATGAAGTATCAGCAAGTACAAGCTGAGAGCTGAAAAGTACTCCACCTGCCCACTCTGGGAATACTGTTACTTTAGGACCAACTCACTGCCAGTCTCCACCAGACACTGCCGGCCACTGCCAGCCTCTGCCATCCACTGCCAGCCACTGCCAGCCTCTGCCGGCCACTGCCAGCCTCTGCCGGCCACTGCCAGACTCTAAGCTGTGGCCAACCTCCTACCTGAGCCTTGCCCGGTTAAAGGTGAGGGTTATGAGGACATTACAAAGTTACTGTGTCCACACTGTATGTGATGGCTTGCATTGGCCATGGCCGTGTGGGTGGAGAAGACAGACACTTGTGGAGAGGTGGAGATAACTCACCGTATTTGCAAGCCTGTGTTCTCGATGACTTCCAAGGAAGGGCTCCAGGGAAGGGGTGTAAAAATTCAGAAACCAGGGTGGAAGGTGAAGTGGAGACTCTGACTGGAGGCTGCCAGGCCAACGCTGAACCATGCCCACGATGTGGTTTAAAACATGAACTTGTTTGGAAAGACTCCACTGTGCATGTCGGATGGGGAAGATATTTAGTAATGGTCTGAAGCAGCTGGAAAGCCCTAGGGTTAACAGATGCACTGAAAAGCGGCTTATAGTGTGTGGAGAGACCGGCTGCGGAGCCACAGGAAGACATGGACTAAACCTGCTTCCAAGAGGAGACCCATTTCACCGCATGAGCCGCCCCATGTCCTCAGACACTCCCTCTAACTCAGGCCTCTGAGGTGATGGCTGGGGCAGCCTGAGTGCAGGGCCCATCCTGAGGCCAGGGAGCCCTCAGACCTTGCCAGCAGGCCAGAGAGCCATGGATCCCCGCTGTGCGGCAGCCATAGTGCACCACAGCTGAATGAAACATGCAGAGGCTGGACTGCCCGAGTTGCCTGTCTGGTTCCGGAACAGAAAGGCCTCCAAGCTACCGTTTTTGCCTAGGCATTCTACTCCTGCTGGTCATCCTTCTGCCCCGCAAAGCTCGGCAGGCCGGGCCCCAGCCCCACCGCTGCCTCACCCTATCCCGGCTCTGCCCCCCTGCCTTGCTCCGCCCCACCCAGGCCTGTCCCACCATGTCCAGGAAAGCAGAAGCTCACAGCTGGAGGTGGAGGCTAGAGACCGAGCCTTCATCAGTGCCTTGGAGGGCAAAGTCAGGTCCTGTGAAATGAGCAGCCAGTGCTGCATGCTGGGTGCTCCAGGGAGGTCAGGGCGCATCGCCCCGAGTCCCAGGAACCAGGTGGAAGCCCCGCTCGCCCGGCCACGGTTACCGGCCTGGATGCTTCATCCCTCTCGGACACTTCCGCCAGTGGTTAGCCCCCCTCCCTCAGACTAGTGAACTGGCCACTCCTTGCATGGACCAGCCCCTGGCCTGACCCCTGGTGTGGCTCCTGGACTGGTCTAGGACCAAGTGCAGCTCACAGCAAAGAGCTCCCTGGCCAGCGCTGGCAGCACGGATGTGCTTAGGGCCCTGGAAGAGTGGGCCCAGGCATGGCTGCACTCAGACTTCACTGGCTGCCATGTGAACTGCTCAGGCAGCCTGAAGTAGGAGGAGTTCAGGGCACTGTGCTGTGAGCTGAGTCTGCGGTCCATAGACACTAGGCCATGGCCCAATGCCTGGACTCCAACTCCGATGGAGCCATCACCTTCCAGGAGTTTGTGAGCTGCTTCCCAAGGGCAGCAGAGTGCCAAGGGCCCAGAACGGGGGTCGAGGTCCACAACCACAACCAAAACCACCACAGCCTCAACCACGACCACCAGCACCACGACCACCAGCACCACAAGGACGAGGATGAGGACAACGAGGATGAGGACTGGGAAGGTGGCCCGGATGTCCTGGGGAGCCGGGCAAGGCCCGAAGGCTGCTCTTAGTGAGACTTCCAGGGAGGACTGGGGGCAAAGCCAGACTCATTCCCAGGTGTGCATGTGGTGATGGTGGTGGTGGTGGTGGTGGTGACTTTTGGGGTGTTCAGTCTCAGTCCCTTTCTGGGCCCCTTTCTCCTGCTCACTTGGCTTTTCCCAGGAGAGGCCTGAGGGATCTCCAAGGAGCCAGGTAGCAGGCTGACCCCTGGCAGGGCTGTCAGGATGCAGGGATCCGTAGACCAGGCTCCTGCCCAGGTAGCGAGCCCATTCAGCATCCTCCAGGTAGGCAAGGAAACTTGGTTGTGCTTAGGCTCAGATTGTTCACAAGTGCCCACTACACACAAGGCATTGTACACAGGTGTTCACAATTGCCCAGCACTCACCGGGCCTTGTACACAGGTGTTCACGAGTGACCACCACACTCTGTTCTTAGGAACAGAAGAACTGGCTTATTACACAATAGAATAAAATAACAAATCTCTGTCTATGAGAGAAATAATTGAATACCACATTTCTCATTTAGTTCCCAGGAGGGAAGGGATGCAATCAGGCCAGACTATAAGACATCCAGGGAGGAAAGACAAAGAAAAGTTTCATCTTCATCTGCATCAATCCCTGCCTTGGAGTCAGGTCTCCAGTTGTTAGTTCTACTATTTATTCCCCATCTCTCCGATTCAGTTAATGCTGAGAAGGTTCTTCTGCTTTCTGTTTGGAGTTATAGTTAAAATTGTATTGAGCTCTTTTTGTTATTACTAAAATTGAAAAGATAGTACATTGGCTGATGGTTTGCCTGAGTCTCAGAAAAGGATATTTTGTTCCTATGTGTATCAGGGTGCTTACTACTTACTGGCTTTGCACTCCACACATTTGTAAGGCAGACTTGAGGTTGGACAGGGAAGAGAGGAGTTCCACCTCCCTCCCAACCTCCATTCTGGGGAGTACAGGGCTCTGGAACTGCTTCTAGAGAAGGAGCAAGTGACTCATCCTGCCATCAGAGGGCTTGTGTAGAGAAAGTGAGTGTGGCAGTTGATCTTTTCTATTTACAAATGGGGTGAAACCAGTGTCTCCTTCAGGGTGGGAGGAAAATATAAACATGGCTGCACATTCTGCTCTTTCTTTGAATCATCTTTCAGTGTAACTTGGTTCAGCTAACTAAGAATAATAATACTTTCAGGAATGAAAGCCTGTTCTTGAGGGTTCACTTCTATAATCCTAGCTACTCAGGAGACTAAAACCTGAGAATCTTATTTTAAGCTAGGCTGAAAACAAAAGTCCAGAAAATTCTCATCTTTAATTAAATCCACAAAAAGGTGGAAGAAGAGTTGTGGCTTTGCACAAAATAAGCAAGGGGCAGTGCTGGCACCCAAAAACAACAACAACAAAATCATAAATCAGCTTTAGGAATGAAGTAGTCATACTGTCCATATTTGTGTACATACGATCTTTCCAAAGTTATTCAGTATAGGAACAGATGGTTAACTTTTAAATGATTATTGAACTTTTTTTGTTTTTAAAGATCATTCCACCAATCAGGACTTCATATCATTGGTAGAATTATTACTATCATATGCCTTTCCAAACGTTCATAGGTTATTATATTTAATTAGCATGAGTCTCACCTGGTAGATTTGTCTCCTAAGCCCCACCTTTCATTGTGAGGTTAACAAATACAATATTTGCTTTACTGAACTTGTCACAGTAGAAAAGAAGTCCACTTGAGTTGGTTCACCTGAACTTACCATGACAACCATTGGCTGTTTTGGTAAATTGGATTGCTTTTACCCAGTTTCTTGATGTAGCTGTTGGTCCACCTATCCTTTCAACCAAAAGTTACTAAAAAAGGTCTTTTGTTATTGATAATGTTGTCATTAGTTTTGCAAACTTTAGTGAGTGTCCTATTTATACCAGATACTGTCTTAGCTATTCTTGTATGTTCTAGGGGACAAAGATAAGATAAAATTCAGAGTATGGGTGAAACATTTCTCAAAAGTTTCACTAAAGAATATTTAAAGGCAAGAGGGTTATTTGCAGGAAGTTTCGATATTGTGGACCCCTTTAGTAGAAGTTTTTTCTGTATACAAAACTGGGACCTGATTTTAGAAACCTGTGCTAACTAGGCAGGTGCTCTATCATGCTTTCAGCCCCTTCTTCATTTTTTATTTTATTGTGAAAATAATGTACAAAGGGGTTACAATTACATGGGCAAGATAATGAGTACATTTCTTATCAACATTAGCCCCTTCTTCTTTAGTTTTTTTTTCTTTTTTCTTCAAATACCGTCTTGGCATTTATGCCCTGGTGGTTCTGGTCTATAATATTCTTTAATCTACCTACTTCAGCTGGGGTGACAGGCCCATGTCATTAAACCTAGCTTTTTATTGGTTGAGAAGAGGTCTCAGGAATTTTTTTGTTGTTGTTCAGATGGGATCTTGAGAGTTTTTTGATCGGACTGGTGGAAATCTTGATTGTCCCTATCTCTACCTACATGCAGCTGGGATACCAGATGTGAGCCACTTCACTGGTCCTTGTAGTTTTACCTTTAACTACTTGTTCATTTTATTAATCATTAAGGGGAGTGTGTGTGTGCGTGTGTGAGTGTGTGTGCATGCGTGCATGCGTGAGCAAGCTCATGCATGTGCATGCATGCACACATATGTGCTAAAACTGGGGCTTAAACTCAAGGCCTGGGTGTTATTCCTTAGCTTTTTTACTCAAGGCTGGCACTCGACCACTAGAGCTGCAGCTCCATTTCTGGCTTATTGCTCTGTAATTGGAAATGAATCTCATGGACTTAATCCTGCCCCAGGTGGATTCAAATAAAATCCTCCAGATCTCATCCTCCTGAGCGCAAAGGATGATAAGCATAATTTTAATGACTGGCAGGGCTTATTTTAATATAAAACATTGTGTCTTCTTCTGAGGGGAAAAGTGTCTGTCTAGGAGAGTGAGCTTTGTGTCTTTGTTCCCCACCCGACACTGTCTTATCAGATAGCTCTCTTCCCCATGCCTGTCCAGTTTGAGAGGAGTGGTTGGTAGATTTAAGATTGTAAAGAGGTAAGAGGTAAAGAATGGTCATTTTGACAGGATTTCCTCTTCAACATTGAATCATAATATTGAATGACTTTGGATTAAATTCTCCAATCTCCAATAACTGTGAGATTATAGAAGAAATAAAATTATGTGGTAAGAGGTTGAAAGTAGCATTTTTGATATGTGTCAATACATTCTTCAGTTTGGATCTCTTAGGAAGTCAGGGACTGCTTTCCTCAGGTTGGTGAGAGAAGTGGCCTAGAAGGCACGGGACCTGTCATCTTCCGTTTGGCAGGTGTAGATGGTCTACAAGCTCAGTTTGGGTTTACTACTTCCTGTTGAGATAGAATCAGATTTTCCTTATTCTGTCTGTCTGATGAGACAGAATGCAGGATGGAAGGGGATACCAGTTCAAGAGAAGATCTGGAAATAGGAATTGTGTTCTGGAGGGTGATGTGGGGAGGCAAGAGGGAAAATTTACAATGCAGCTTAGCTCATGTCTGGCTCCTGGGTCTTTGTCTTGGTGAAAGGGAGTTTTGTATATAGTAAGTATTCAGCAGATGTTTGCTGAGTGAATCAAATATTCTATACTCTTGGATTCACTTCCCAGTTTATATAATAAACCAAATATCCTTGAGATTTGTGCATAAAAAACAAGGAGTTTTATGAAGAATTTATTTTTCAATGACAGAATGAATAAGGAGAAGTAGACAAAAGGAGGACTTGAAGATATTGGCCCTTGACGATGATCTTTATACTTTCTGAGCTGGAAAAATATCTTTAGCAATTTCTAATCTTTAGAAAATTATTCTAGAATAGTAAAATGTGTCAGGTCTATTCAAAATGCAGGTAACCGTCAGGACACCATTTTTCTGGACATGCTTTTAATTCTTTCTGTCTGTTTGTTGTAAAGACTTCAGAGAACAGCCTTTTGATCATCTCAAAGAAGTTAGATTTAGATAGCCTCTTTATGTCTTCTAACTCGCCTAATTTCCACTAGCCCTGAACTACATCCTAAGCACTGGAAAAAATACACCTAATCAACTAATCAGCCAGTCAGCCAGCCAGCCAGTCAACAGGTCAGCCAACCAATCAACCAACAAATAAATTTCATTGAGAAAAACCAATACTATGCATGTGCAAACTGTACATATTGGAAATGAATGTATCTCAGTCTAACTCTGCCAATAGAAGTGATCTCTAAACTCAAAGGGAAAGGCTTAACAATTGTAAATCAGTTCCACTCAGTTGTGATGGCTTGAAAAAACAAAGTGGCAGAAGCTAAGTTTCCTTAGTGGTCAGGGTTTCTTAGTATTTCTTCTCAGTTTCCTTGTTAGGCTTTTCCAATGTGGAAAGGACTGAAAGAGCACTTCTTTGGTAATCACTTTCTGTGTAGTCTCTTCTCTTCTCTTCTTTGGCTGCCTTAATTTACATGATTTTGCAAAATGGTAACAGAAAAGAGAGATGGAGGCCAAAGAAGACATGAACCCAACAAGGAATAACAGAAGGAGGGGCTGTATCGTGAGAGGGAGCCAAAGACTGATCAGCAGAGAGTTGGAGGGAAAGAGAGACAGGCTCATTGATTCCATCTTGTCTCAGTTTCCCCCATCTTCCACCTAGTGAGCTTTTGGCTTTGACCCATCTTGAGATGATAGAAACAAATATACTTTTCTCTCTTTGGTCTCAGCTCTTCTCTTCCACAGGTGAGTATTTCAGCATTCAGAGTGTGGT
Organism: Dipodomys merriami; assembly: GCF_024711535.1. NCBI lineage: Eukaryota > Metazoa > Chordata > Mammalia > Rodentia > Heteromyidae > Dipodomys > Dipodomys merriami. The sequence goes on along the minus strand of NW_027206035.1, from coordinate 498,487 downwards.
TGTAGAGTTAAAAGACAAATGTACATTTTAATGCACATGTGCTATAATACTTGATTCTCTCCCAAGGAGATATTTATTCCAGCCTTGAATCCCAAGGGTGTGTTGCACTACAGTCCTGGGTGAGGTTTAAGGGTAGTTTTGATAATGGGTTTAACATCAGTTTTCTGGAGGTATCTGTGTCTTTTCTGGATCTGAACCATGAACCAGTGTTCTACCCTCACCTTTACATTTCTGCCGATGTCTATATCTGTCTATAAATATCTGTATCTGTATCTTTAGATACATACCTATCCATAGATAACTATATGTAGGTATATACAGATATAGACATAGGTTGATATAGACATAGATAGGTAGATAGATATAGACACAGGCAGAAATATATATGTATATATATATATATATTTCTTTGATCTTTTAAACTATTGCTCTTCTTACTCCATTTAATATATATATTCCACTATAATCATGTATATAATTGCCCTGCTGAATGAGAGAAGCAGTGTGTTAAAAACCACAGCTCCACTTTTAACCTTTTGGCTTCCTGGCGCCTTTTCACTATGTGCATAGCTTAGGTTTTATTGTGTGAACTTGCTGGTAGTAGTCATATTGGATTCTAATATTTGCATACAATCTGTTCTGGCTGTATATGGAAGGTGGCCTACTCTTACCCTCAGATCTCACTGTCCAGAGGTTTATTCTCAGAATTTGAAAAGAGATGATTTATTTTGCTCTTACAGTTTAGTCAAAAAGGAAATAAGCTCCCAGGCACAGGTGGCTCACGCCTGTAATCCTAGCTACTCAGGAGGATGAGATCTGAGGATGACAGTTCAAAGCCAGCCAGGGCAAGGAAGTCCATGAGAACCACTAGAGAACCAGAAGTTGTGCTATGGGTCAAGTGGTAGAGTGCTCACCTTGAGGTGAAGAGTACAGGAACAGTGCCCAGGCCCAGAGTTTAATCCCTATGAACACGAACAACAAAAAAGGAAATGAGCTTTAAACTAAGTGTCTTTGATACTATAAGAACTACAGACACTTATCTAGGTTTTGTTTTAACATGAACTTTTCTCCAAAATTATACCTCAAATTCATGGTCCTACTAGTCTTCTCATTTTAAGCATTTAACATCTTTACTATAATCATCCTTTTAGCCTGGATTACTTCATCTTTTCAATCACCTCCATCCTGCTGTCCTGCTTTGAATAGACAGGTGGATGGATGAAAGGTGCATTTTTTTCCCATCAGTTGTAGGGCTTGAACTCAGGACCTGGGTGCTGTCCTCCAGCAATTTTTGCCCAAGGCTAGCACTCTACCACTATGAGCCACAACTCCCTTTCTGGTTTTCTGGTGGCTAGTATAAGATAAGAGTCTCATGGACTTTCCTGCTCATGCTAGCTTGTAACTGTGATGCTCAGATCTCAGCCTCTTGAGTAGCTAGGATTACATATGTGAACCTCCAGTGCCTGGCTTGAAAGACTGGAGATGTATTTCCTCTTTCTAGCATTAGAGTATAGATAAAATCGTCATCACTGCATCACACATAACTGTAAAATACAGGTGGCACTTGGATGCAGGATGTAGTTGGAATGAAGAAATGGTATGAGATAACTTATCCTGGGTTCAGACTGCTTCCTTCCACTGTACTAACTTTGCATCATGTAACAAAGTGGAAAGTAAACACAAACTCCCAAAGGAAAATGCTGCTGGTGAAATCTCTCTATGATGTTTAACATTTCCTTTGAATCATTTTCTTGAACAAATTCATTGTTTCATCTTGTAAGCATTAAGGATCTTCTAAGTGAAAATTTATTATAATCTCTCAATTATAAAAGGAGAAAAGCTAATTTTAACTCTTGTCAATTTGCCCTTATAAAAACAAGATAGCTGAATCCATACTACCAACAGAGTTCTCTAATTCTTTTTCTGGTTCACTATTTTTTTTTTGGTCTGCCGTGGGGCTTGAACTCTGGGCCTGGGTGCTGTCCCTGCACTCTTCAGCTCAAGGTGAGTGCTTTACAACTTGAAGCACAGTGCCACTTCCAGTTTTCTGGTGGTTTAATAAAGATAAGAGTCTCATGGAATGTTCCTGCCGGGGCTGTCTTTGAACTATGATTCTCATGAACCCTGACCCTCAGATGTCAGCCTCCTGAGTAGCTAGGATGATAGGCGTGAGCCATTGGCGCCCAGCCTGATTCACTACTGACATTGTCTTTGACATAGAACTCAACGTAGACCTGACATTGACCTCAACCTTTTTAAATATCCAGTAGTCCCTGGTACCTGAAAGACCTAGGATGCAGAGTAACAACCAGAACAGTGATGTTCTTGCATAACAGAGCTTGGATACTCTTGGACACATCTCAGTCTATTCTCAAACGAGTCATCAAAGACACTTCAGGGTGCTTACTTTTGTGTTGGAGGGTTTTTGTTTTGATAACAATCTAAGACAAATTAGTAAAAGCACATCCTTAGAAGAGCACAAAGGGTTGAAATTTTTGTGGTATCCATAGGAAAGTGATGAGAGGAATGGGTTTTGTCTGTGGCAGTGTGCTTGAGAAAGCCACCTGCAAATTCCCAGTACCATCTTGACATTGCCCCGGTTAATTTCATTTGAGTAAAATTGTATCTTCTGTCAGGTTAGCTGGACACTGTTAATTCTGACTGCACTGATTTTTTAAATATTGGCTATACGGCATAAAGATTTTGTATTGGTTATTTGTTCATTGAGAAGAAATGTGATAGAAAAATAAGCCAACTCTGGAACTTTAGGAAATACTTCGTTTCATAAGTTCTACATGTTAATCAGGGATATGAGATATTTTCCTAAAGGGATTTGAAGTCTTCAAAAACTGTATAGATTTGATATTGATCTATTTTTTGTCCATCTGGATCATCTCCATAAATTAAATTGTGGAAGATGTTCATATTCAGCTACTAAATGATAAACAAAGTATCGCTTCTCTTCCCCCAAGAAAGAAACTCTGGTTTCATTTGCTAGTTTTTAATCATTCATTCATTCATCCATTCATTTCCTTACTTAAATCTGTGTGTGTGTGTGTGTGTGTGTGTGTGTGTGTATGTGTGTATCTACTATGAACCTGGTATTGTACCACACACTGAGTCCTTTAAAACAATATCCTGTGAAAGGTCAAAAATTGAGTGGGGTGCTGGTGGCTCATGCCTGTAATCCTAGTTAATCAGGAGGTTGAGATCTGAGGTTTGTGGTTTGAAGCCAACCTGGGCAGAAAAATCCATGATACTCTTGTCTCCAATTAATCACAGAAAAGCCAGAGTGGTGCTGTAGCTCAAGTGGTAGAATGCAAAAGCTTAAGGACAGTGCCCAGGCCCAGAGTTCAATGCCTAGGAAGGGTGGAGGAAAAACAAGAAAAAGAAAAAAAGAAAAATTGCCTAGAAATATTCTCTCTATCCAGAAGGTGAAAACACCAGCAATGTTGTCAAGTGGAGGGAATGGCTTGGCCCAGAACTTACTTGTGATGAAGAATCAGGCCAGATGCTGATTTTAGAGTGTGTTTCTCCCTATGAAAGAGAAGTGACATCTACTCTCTTCTGTGAACCAGCCACCATTCCCTATCGTCTTGTGGTGTCAGAATAGTTGCCTTGAGAGGATTTCACCATGTGTGGGCTGCATTTGGTGAAGTGGAGCTGGATGGGGCTTATGGACCTGGAGGCTAGGGATAATTGCCCTTTACCTATGCGAGGAAGAATCTTCAACTCAATATTCTTCTGCTACTTCTCAGCTCAGGAGAGCCTGCTGCCCTGCAGGAGATAAAAGCACTGCTTTCAACGATGTCTGATTTTAAGGGGGAGGGCATTTCTAAGTTTATATATGCAGTGAAAGTCCAGTGAAGTGGCTAGGAAAGGGCATTTTTGCCACCACCAATTCCTACCTGTGAGTATGTGCTGTGGACTCACATGTCAGAGATGGTCCCCTTTTCAAGATCTCTATTGCTCTGAGCTTCTAGTTCCAGCCTGACTTAGAACTTGAGTGGGGTTGTTTTCCTCTTAGAGGAGAGGGGTTAAGACTTTTTACTTAACGACTTTCTGTGTCTTCGCTATTATTTTTTTCTTGCGTATTGTCTGAATTTGCAGAATTACTTTGACCAAGCTCAAAAACTGTTGTCCAATATTTTTTTTAATTTTATTTTATTTTATTTGAGAACATACTTACAGAGGTGTACAATTACATGGGCAGGATAATGCATACATTTCTTACCAAGCATTGCCACCTCCTCCTTTGTTTACCCTTCACCTCCCTTCCACGCCTCCCCCCTCCCCCCACACAATTATACCCTCCTCCCCCCACCCAATTATACCCCCCTCCCCCCCACACACCGACATTGTAAAGCTGGTTTTGACATGACATTTTGTACTTCTCATTGTTGCAACAGGTCCACCTGAATCCTTAAACGACTTGTTTGTCCCCATCTCCTCCACATGTTATACTGACATCAAATATAGTGAAAGCGGGGGTTACACTGTGGGGGAGGGACATACAAAGCAACAAAGAAATAATCTTATATATGCGTTAGAAACACATGCATGAAAGAAATGAAAACATTAAAATACATATTTAAGGGTTCATTTTCCTAACATCACATTATCTGACCTTTTCCGCTTGACTCATACCTATACTAGATACTGCAAATAAGGGAAACCATGGGACCTATGCTTCCTTGAGCCTGGCTTACTTCACTGAATATAATTTTTTCCAAACCTTTCCATTTCCTAACAAATGGGGAAATGTCATTCTTTCTTATGGAGGCATAGAATTCCATTGTGTATATATACCACATTTTCTTGATCCATTCATCTACTGAGGGGCATCTGGGTTGGTTCCATATCTTAGCTATGGTAAATAATGCTGCAATAAACATAGCTGTGCTGGTAGATTTAGTGTGGTCTTGTTTGTAAACATTTGGGTAAATGCCCAAAAGTGGGATTGCTGGATCATAGGGGAGATCAATGTGAAGTCTTTTGAGGAACCTCCATACTGCTTTCCAAAGTGGTTGAACAAGTTTACATTCCCACCAACAATGAAGTAAGGTTCCTTTCAGTCCACATCCCCTCCAGCATCTGTTGTTGTTAGAGTTCTTGATTTTTGCTGTTCTAATGGAGTGAGGTGATATCTCAATGTTGTTTTGATTTGCATTTCTTTTATGGCTAGGGATGTTGAACATTTCTTCATGTGTCTATTGGCCATCCTTCTTTCTTCTTCAGAGAAGCTTCTCTTTAAGTCTTTCGCCCACTTATATATTGGGCAGTTGTTTCCTTGAGGATTTGTTGTTGGGTGGTTTAATTTTTTGAGTTCCATGTATATTTTAGATATGAGACCCTTGTCCGTTGTATGGCTAGTAAAGATCTTCTCCCAATCGGTGGGCTTTCTATTGATCTTGCCAGCTATGTCATTTGCCCTGGAGAAGCTCTGCAATCTTATGCAATCCCATTTGTCCAACCTTTCTTTGATTTGTTGTGCTTCCGGGTCTCTATTCAGAAAATTTCGGCCTGAGCCAAGGAGACCTAGGGTTTCTCCTATTCCATCCTGTAATATTTTCAATGTGTCTGCTTTGACTTCAAGGTCTTTGATCCATTTGGAGTTGATTCTGGTGCAAGGTGATATATAAGGATCTAGCTTTAGTTTTCTACATGTAGTTAAACAATTTTGCCAGCACCATTTACTGAAGAGGCTGTCTTTCTTCCATTCTATTGTTTTAGCTTCCTTATCGAAGATTAGATGGCTATAGGTCTGCAGGTTCATTTCTGGGTTTTCAATTCTATTCCATTTGTCCTGAGGTCTGTTCTTATGCCAATACCAAGCTGTTTTGATTAATATGGCTTTATAGTAGAGTTTGAAATTTGGTATTGATATTCCTCCAGCAGTGTTCTTTCCATTGAGGAGCGTTTTTGCTATTCGGGGTCTTTTATTGTTCCATATGAATTTTTGGATTGCCTCTTCTATTTCCTTGAAGAATGAGGGTGGAATTTTGATAGGTATCGCGTTGAATTTGTAGATAGCCTTGGGAAGTATTGCCATTTTCACGATGTTAATCTTGCCAATCCAGGAGCATGGGAGGTTTTGCCATTTTTTTAAGTTCTGTGTTGATTTCCTTTTTCAAGATTTTAAAGTTTTCATCATAGAGGTCCTTCACTTCTTTGGTTAAGTTAATTCCTAGGTATTTTATTTTCTGCGGGGCTATTACAAATGGAGTTGCTTTCCTAATTTCAGCCACACTTTTCTCATTGTTGGCATATAGAAAAGCCATTGATTTTGGTGTGTTAATTTTATAACCTGCTACTTTGCCAAAGTTTTGAATCAGCTTGAGTAATTTGGGAGTGGAGTCTATGGGATTCTTTAAGTACAAGATCATGTCATCTGCAAAGAGGGAGAGTTTTATTTCTTCTTTCACTATTTGGATCCCCTTTATATCTGCATCTTGTCTTATTGCTGTAGCTAGGCATTCTAATACTAGATTGAAGAGAAGTGGAGAGAGTGGGCATCCTTGTCATGTTCCTGAGTTAAGAGGAAATGGCTTTAGTTTTTCACCATTGAGTATAATGCTGGCTGTAGGTTTGTCATATACAGCCTTTATTGTATTGAGTAATATTCCATGGATTCCTAATTTTTCCAGAACCTTCATCATAAAGGGGTGTTGGATCTTGTCAAATCCTTTTTCTGCATCTATTGAGATAACCATTTGGTTCTTATTCTTGCTCCTGTTGATGTGATGAATAATATTAATTGATTTGCGTATATTGAACCAGCTTTGCATCCCTGAAATGAATCCAGTTTGATCATGGTGTATGATTTTTTGGATGAATTGTTGAAGTCGATTGGCCAAAATTTTGTTGAGAAGTTTTGCATCAATGTTCATCAAAGAAATGGGTCTATAGTTCTCTTTCTTTGATGAGTCCCTGCCTGGTTTTGGGATGAGGGTTATGATGGCTTCATTGAATGTGTTCAGTAATGAGCTTTCTCTTTCAATTTCATTGAAGAGTTGGAGGAGTATTGGTGTGAGCTCTGCTTTTAAGGCTTTGTAAAATTCCTCTGTAAAACCATCTGGTCCTGGACTTTTCTTAGCTGGGAGGTCTCTTATTGCTGTTTCTATTTCAGTGCTTGATATGGGCCTGGTAATATAGTTTAACTCATCTTGGTTTAGTTTTGGCATGTCAATATTTGCTAGGAAGAGGTCAATTTCTGTCAAGTTCTCAAACTTATTAGCATAAAGTTTTGAGAAGTATTCCCTTATAATGTTCTGAATCTTGGTTGTTTCCGTGGTGATGTTTCCATTCTCATCTCTGAGTTTATTAATTTGGGTGTGTTCTCTTCTTTTTCTGATAAGATTTGCTAAGGGTCTGTCAATTTTGTTAATTTATTCAAAGAACTAACTCTTTGTTTTGTTGATTCTTTCTATAGTTTTTTGGATTTTAATTCATTTAATTCTGATTTAATTTTGATTATTTCTTTCCGTCTACTGGATTGGTGTTTATATTGCTTCTCTTTTTCAAGGAGGTTTAGATGTGTCATTAAATTGCTAGTTTCCGATCTCTCCAATTTGTTGATGTAGGAGCTCAGAGCTATAAACTTGCCTCTGAGTACTGCCTTTGCTGTGTCCCAGAGGAGCTGGTAATTTGTGTATTCATTTTTGTTGAATAGCATGAACATTTGAATTTCCTTTCTAATCTCTTCCATGACCCACTCATGATTCAGCAGTGTGTTGTTCAGCCTCCATGTGATGCCGGACTTTCTTTGGTGGCTTTTGGTGTTGAGTTATAATTTTATTCCCTTGTGGTCAGAGAGAATGCAAGGTATAACTTCAATGTTTCTGAATTTAGACAAGTTTGCTTTGTGGCCTAAAATGTGGTCTATTTTGGAAAACGTTCCATGTGCTGCTAAGAAAAACTTGTATTCTGATGCTGCTGGGTGAAATGTTCGGTAGATATCTGTTAAGTCTAGTTGATCTATGCAGCTGTTTAGATCTGCGGTTTCTCTGTTGAGCTTTTGCCGAGTTGATCTATCTATTGGGTAGAGTGGTGTTTTAAAATCCCCAACAATTAATGTCTTTGGATCTATATGGGATTTGAGGGAAAGTAGTGTTTCTTTGATAAATTTGGGTGCTCCATTGTTTGGTGAATATATATTTATAATTGTAATATCCTCCTGAAGGAGGGATCCTTTAATTAGTATGTAGCAACCTTCTTTTCTCTTCTCAGGAATTTTAATTTGAAGTCTATTTTATCTGATATTAGGATTGCAACTCACGTCTGTTTATGGGGGCCGTTTGCTTGGTAGATTTTGTTCCAGGCTTCAACTTTGAAAATGTGTTTGTTTTTACGGGCAAGATGTGACTCCTGCAGGCAGCAGATAGAAGGGTCTTGTTTTTTAATCCAACTAGACAGTCTATGTCGCTTAATTGGAGAGTTCAGTCCGTTAACATTATGAGATAGAACTGAGAGGTATTTGGGAGTTCCTGCCATGTTATCCACCTTCTTGGGGGCTGCAAAAACTGGGTTCTTCCTATGGTTCTTGGATTTTCAGTTTGGGTGCAGTTTCTTGGCCTTTATTGTGGTCTTGTTGGTTTTCTATGTGTAGGACCTCTTTAAGAATCTTTTGTAGGGCTGGTTTGGTGGAGATGTATTGTTTCAATTTTTCTTTGCTATGGAAGGTTTTTATTTGGCCTTCAGTTATGAAGGAGAGTTTAGCTGGGTACAGTATTCTTGGTTGATAGATGTTTGTTTTTAGGGCATGGCATGCGTCATTCCAGGCTCTTCTTGCTTTGATTGTCTCTGCTGAGAAATCTGAGGTAATTCTAATTGGTTTCCCTTTATAGGTGATTAACCTTTTCTCCTTGACAGCTTTAAGGATCTTTTCCTTGGTCTGGGTTGATCCTGTGTGGATTATAATGTGACGGTGGGATGTCCTATTCTGGTCTGGTCTATTTGGGGTTCTAAAAGCTTCTTGTATCTGAATAGGCCTATCTTTTTGTATGTTTGGGAAGTTCTCTGCTAGGATCCTGTTAAACAAATTTCCTAGACCATTAACTTCTGTTTCTAGGTGCTCCTCGACACCCATTATCCTTAGATTGGGCCTTCTGATGGTGTCTTCCAGGTGTTGGATTGACCTATCATATTTTTTGGACTTGTCTTGGATGGTTGTATGTTCTTTCTCTTTAATAACTAGGCTGCTTTCAATCCCTGAGATTCGATCTTCTGCATGGTCTAACCTGCTGTCAAGAATCTCTACTTTGTTTTTTTTATCTCTTTTCCTTCTAGTTGGTCAGCTTTGATGGCTTCAAGTTCTTTGTTGAAGCTCTGTTTTAGGTCTTGTATGAATTTCTTTACTTCCTTAATTTGGAGTTCAGTGTTTGTTCTCAAATCACTTAGTTGATTGGTTATGGTTTCTTTGGACTCCCATTCCTTCTGTTGGGTTCCATTCAGCATTCCCTTTGTGGTCTCCCTGACTTCCTTCAGCTCTTTGTTAATGGATTCCATGAATGCCTTTAGTGATCTTTGTGTATTCTCTACCTGGTCTCTCAATTCCTGAATTACTCTTTGATTAGCTTCCTCCCGTCTGTGGGATTCCTGCAGTTCTCTTTCTTCCCGTTCGTGGGATTCCTGCAGTTCTCTTTGAGTGTTCTCTGCCTGCTCACGCCATTCCTCCCTTTCTCTTTGAGTATTCTCCAGTTGTTCACGCAAATCCTGTATCAGTTTTTGCGTAGCTTCCTCACGCTTATGATATTCCTGTATAAACTTCTGGGATGCCTCCTCTCTCTCCCTATCACGCTCATACAGAGTCCTTTTTACATTGTCAAACTTCTCATTTATCATGTTTGCTATTAGTGTTTGTAGAGCTATTTGGGAACTCTCCTCTGCATTATTCATTATCTGTTCTGACCCCTGATTATCAAGATTGGGACTTGAGATATCCGGATTTACGATTTTTCTAGTGGTGATACACAACTCATAAATATTTTTTAAAGGATTAATTGGGCCAGGTTATGTTATTGAGTGCAGCCACCAGCATCCAAACATCATGTTGAGCATGCCCATTCATCCACCACAGTCCAAGATTGTATTTATTAGTAAGATTAGCTCCAGACCAGTCCATTAGTTGAGAGTTAGTTCCAGAAATATTGGTAACAAATGGCTGTACATGCCTGTACCTTATTGGATGAGGCTATCCTGTAGATACTACTATTTGTGAAGAATTAATGCAACGGGGTATCATATAGGATGGAGTAGAATTTGAGTGAACTGGGTGCCCAGTTGGTAAAGATGCCATCTGTATATTGCACATTTGATTTTTGTCTGGGATCTAAATTTTGTGAGTCACGGATAGCATTATAATACAGCCTGGAATGGAGCCTTTAGAGCTGGTGATAAAGCAAAAAGGAGTTCCAATGTGTGAGGCTGAAATATCTCCCATCTTGGTGTGCTGGATGAAGGGATCGGGGGCTGTACTGTATGCTGATCTATTGACGTGAATGAGTACTTCAACTCCCTCCCAAGTTGTAGGGTGCACAATCGGGGGATCCGGAATGTAAGCCCAATGTGTCAGCTTTTGTGTCATCTGAATGAGCCTCCACAATCCTAACGCAATGCTCAGGCAACTAGTGGGATTTATTTTCTTCCTGCGAAAAAACCAAACATGTCCTCGACCCCATGTTAAAACCGGATCGGGTCCATGCCAATCACCTGTTAAAGGATCCTTCCACTTAACTTGGGCAAAAGCTCTTTGCTCTATTTTCCCCAAAACCGCTGTGCTGTGAAATTTCATTATAATCTAAACTTTAAAAATTTAGTACAAATAAAACATGAGAAGAATATTAACAGGAGAGAAGGGGTATAATTCCCCACATTTTAATTTAAAAATTTGGTGTTTGAGCAAACCATTAGCTCGTTCAACAATTCCTTGACCTTGAGGATTATAGGGAATACCTGTAGTGTGAATAATCTGGTAAGATTTACAAACATTTTGAAAAGCTTGTCTGACATATCCCGGACCATTATCAGTTTTAATATGTAAAGAAGTCCCATAGTGGCAAAGCTGTGTAGGGAATGAGCAATACAATGTTTGTTAGTCTCCCCAGCAAGAGGAATAGCCATAATAAAATTAGAGTAGGTATATGGTAACATGGACAAAGCGAAGCCATCCAAAAGATTGAATCAGGCAGGAATTTAATCTACTTTTTCCATGGTGGAGGTGTTCAGGGTAATGATGTAGATTTCCTCCAGGTGACTGTCAGGCTGTAGCAGCAGCAGCCACAGCAGCAGGGCCTCTCAGTGGCTCCAAGAGACACCAGCACACCTCGTGCTGGGCTGTAAATTTCTACACAGACTGGTTAAGGATACAAGTAATACATAGGCTTGGCAGGCTATGGCCCCACTAGTTTATAAGACTATTTAGACAATAGCCCAGGACAATTTACCAAGATGACAACTTATTAAATAGATAGTTCTTTTAATAGGGCTGATTTTCTAGGCAGATATAGAGGGCTCAGGCCTGTACTACTATTTTCCATGCCCTTTTCTTCTGTCTATTTTGCCACATTTTTTTTTATGACTCTGGTCCCTTGTTCTAAAAAGGGGATGATGGGCGAAGTTTCATCTTCTGTAACTTCTTCACTCTGACTCAGGGGTGTTGATCCTACCTAGGCAGGAACCTATAACTTTATTCTATCTTACAAAGAGGTTACCAGGATTAGATGTCCTTAAGAACAATATTTTAACTTTTGACAAATGTACAGACTTTTTTTTCCAGCTACAGCAGTGTAGCTTGTTTAGCACTCTGGTTTGCAAAAGCATCTTTAGGAATGTAACCTTTAGTGACCCTAACAATGCCTAAGTCACGTGTCCAAGCCTTTAAACTAATGTTAATAGAAACACACTCTCATGTTTACAAATTTTTTTCTTGAACAGATAGATTTCATGTAGCTGGAGTTAGTTCAAAAGTTACTGCCAAGCGGTTCCGGGAAGATGGCGGAGGAGAAGCTGGAATCTGAACAAGCTCTTGCATAGAAAGCAGTTTTAGAGTTCCAGTGAACAGTCCTAAGCCAGAGAATCACACCAAGTGTGCGATCCCAGGAGAGAGAGTTAGACAAGAGAGGGGAAGCCAAGGCAAAAAGACACATCTGAGCGCCTGCCAGCTGCCGCGGCAGCGGCGGCAGGGTCGTGGCGGAGTCCGCAGCCTGGGCCATAACTGAGCACTCACACAGAGAGTCTGGGACGAAGGAGCCAGACGCAGCGGGTGAGCAGATTCTACTCAACACCAGCAAGAACCGACAAGGAGCGGACATCTTCATCCTGCAGTTTGCAGACCAGAGACGACCCAGGATCCAAGACTCGACGTGAGTAGAAGCCCGACGTCCTCACTCCTTTTCAGGGAGCAGAGGAGGAAAGGCCACCCCTCCCCCCCCCAACACCAGTGATCTCCATCTTGGATACCGACAAAGCTCGGAGGAGCTGCCAGCTCCAACCCAGGCCTTGGAATAAAACGAGTCATTTAGCAGGTCACAAGAACTTAATGGCAAAGTGACCTGCCAGACTCGGCTCCACCCAGGAAAAAGTCACCCAGCTCAGGCACCAGCCATTGGAGTGGCTTTCCTCACTGGGTAACCTGAGCTAGAGGCTGCCCCTCCCTCTAGCAGCCTCCACAATCAATTGAAAAACAGAAACCCTGAGAACGGCTCCAGGCTGGGCTCTGTGAGTTTTTTTTTTTTTCACAAAATAGCCCCAGGAAAAAGCTACTGATTGTTGAAAGGCCTCAACTCTACCCAGAACCTAACCTCACCACTGCATCCCCCTCTTTTGTGATTCTCAAAGCAGATCACCCTCCCAGTAAACTAATCTGGGAGGGGGATCTCAAAATCTTGGGTAAAGCAGAGCATTTTTTCTGCCTGTTCGAACAAACTGACTTAAGAAACCAATCAAGCCACAGGACCTCAAGCTGACCAGAGACTCCAACAAGAGGCTGGTTACAGACAAAAGGGAGATACAGGATTCTTCCCACCCCTCCCAAAAAAAAATAAAAAAAAAATCAAAGAACTTTTTTTTTCTTCCTCTTCTTTTCTTTTTTTTTTTCTTTTTTTCTTTTTTTTGGTACTTTATATATACATAATTTTTTTTCCTTTTCTAAAAATTTTATCAATCTTTTTAATTTTTGCCTTTTTTGAAAAAATAATTGTTTTCCAGTAACTTTTTTTTCCTCTGATAATTTTTATTTTAGGAACACATAAATGTGCGTTTTCCTTTCTTTTCTTGTCTTCTTTCTCTTTTTCTTTCTTTCTTAACTATCTTTTTGTTTTTTTGTCTAGCTCTACTGAACTTCTGATCTTTTTTCTCCCTTTCTAATCATTTTCACCTTTTCTTCTCTTTTGATCCTCTTTATGTGACTTAACTCTTGTCCTGCACATCCTCAGATAAACCCGTAGTTAACTAGTAGACCGTATCCCCCATTGTGTACAACCTTAATCCACAAATTTATTACTCAATTCAAAACCCCTGAGACTTAAATTCCTTAATAGCAGTACTACCTCTTTATACCTATATAATATTTTAAGCATTTTTTTAAGTTTTTCACTTCTACTCTATGTCCCTACCCTTCTATTAATATACTCACATTCCTCTCTAAATAGATGGTCTTTTAATCTCCATAATAATATTAATTTTTACGTTTCTATTTTTTTCTGTTCTCTTTTCATTTCCCATTCCCATTCTTCTTTTTCTCTCTCTCTCTACATGCATCCTACCCAACCTATTTCCTGCATTGGGATTAGGACATAGTTAACTCTCCCTGTGCTTCCCCACACCAATCTATTCCTATTTTTTACCCACATCTCTCCCTAACCCTAATAATTTCTGGTTTTCCAAATTCGTCTCTGCTGTTCGAAGCCCATTAATATAGTTGTTTGATGTTGAAAAGATGTATCTGTTGAACTAGATTGTATCTGTAGATTATTGACTGTACAAATGCAAACTTTGATTGATGGGTGCCTTAAGATAGAGTTCTAGCACAAAACTGTTGCTATTTTCATCTCAAATGGGCAGAGTAAGCCAAAAAAAAAACACTAGAAAAATCGTAAATCCGGATATCTCAAGTCCCAATCTTGATAATCAGGGGTCAGAACAGATAATGAATAATGCAGAGGAGAGTTCCCAAATAGCTCTACAAACACTGCTGGCAAACATGATAAAAGACAAGTTTGACAACTTACAAAGGATTCTGTATGAGCGTGAAAGGGAGAGAGAGGAGGCATCCCAAAAGCTTATACAGGAATATCATAAGCGTGAGGAAGCTACTCAAAAACTGATACAGAATTTGCGTGAACAACTGGAGAATACTCAAAGAGAAATGGAGGAATGGTGTGAGCAGGCTGAGAACACTCAAAGAGAACTGCAGGAATCCCACGAATGAGAGGAAAGAAAACTACAGGAATCCCTTGAACGGGAAGAAGCTAATCAAAGAGTAATACAGGAATTGAGAGACCAGGTAGAGAATAAACAAAGATCACTAAAGGCATTCATGGAATCCATTAACAAAGAGCTGAAGGAAGTTAGGGAGACCACAAAGGGAATGCAGAATGGAACCCAACAGAAGGAATGGGAGTCCAAAGAAACCATAACCAATCAACTAAGTGATTTGAGAACAAACACTGAACACCAAATTAAGGAAGTAAAGTAATTCATACAAGACCTAAAACAGAGCTTCAACAAAGAACTTGAAGCCATCAAAGCTGACCAACTAGAAGGAAAAGAGATAAAAAAACAAAGTAGAGAGTCTTGACAGCAGGTTAGACCATGCAGACGATCGAATCTCAGGGATAGAAGACAGCCTAGATATTATAGAGAAAGAACATACAACCATCCAAGACAAGTCCAAGAAATATGATAGATCTATCCAAAACCTGGAAGACACCATCAGAAGGCCTAATCTAAGGATAATGGATGTAGAGGAGCACCTAGAAACAGAAGTTAATGGCCTAGGAAATTTGTCTAACAGGATCCTAGCAGAGAACTTCCCAAACATACAAAAAGTTAGGCCTATTCAGATACAAGAAGATTTTAGAATCCCAAATAGACCAGACCAGAATAGGACATCCCACCATCACATTATAATCCACACAGGATCAACTCAGACCAAGGAAAAGACCCTTAAAGCTGTCAAGGAGAAAAGGTTAATCACCTATAAAGGGAAACCAATTAGAATTACCTCAGATTTCTCAGCAGAGACAATCAAAACAAGAAGAGCCTGGAATGATGTATGCCAGGCCCTAAAAACAAACATCTATCAACCAAGAATACTGTACCCAGCTAAACTCTCCTTCATAACTGAAGGCCAAATAAAAACCTTCCATAGCAAAGAAAAATTGAAACAATACATCTCCACCAAACCAGCCCTACAAAAGATTCTTAAAGAGGTCCTACACATAGAAAACCAACAAGACCACAATAAAGGCCAAGAAACTGCACCCAAACTGAAAATCCAAGAACCATAGGAAGAACCCAGTTTTTGCAGCCCCCAAGAAGGTGGATAACATGGCAGGAACTCCCAAATACCTCTCAGTTCTATCTCATAATGTTAACGGACTGAACTCTCCAATTAAGCGACATAGACTGTCTAGTTGGATTAAAAAACAAGACCCTTCTATCTGCTGCCTGCAGGAGTCACATCTTGCCCGTAAAAACAAACACATTTTCAAAGTTGAAGCCTGGAACAAAATCTACCAAGCAAACGGCCCCCATAAACAGACGTGAGTTGCAATCCTAATATCAGATAAAATAGACTTCAAATTAAAATTCCTGAGAAGAGATAAAGAAGGTTGCTACATACTAATTAAAGGATCCCTCCTTCAGGAGGATATTACAATTATAAATATATATTCACCAAACAATGGAGCACCCAAATTTATCAAAGAAACACTACTTTCCCTCAAATCCCATATAGATCCAAAGACATTAATTGTTGGGGATTTTAAAACACCACTCTACCCAATAGATAGATCAACTCGGCAAAAGCTCAACAGAGAAACCGCAGATCTAAACAGCTGCATAGATCAACTAGACTTAACAGATATCTACCGATCATTTCACCCAGCAGCATCAGAATACAAGTTTTTCTTAGCAGCACATGGAACGTTTTCCAAAATAGACCACATTTTAGGCCACAAAGCAAACTTGTCTAAATTCAGAAACATTGAAGTTATACCTTGCATTCTCTCTGACCACAAGGGAATAAAATTATAACTCAACACCAAAAGCCACCAAAGAAAGTCCGGCATCACATGGAGGCTGAACAACACACTGCTGAATCATGAGTGGGTCATGGAAGAGATTAGAAAGGAAATTCAAATGTTCATGCTATTCAACAAAAATGAATACACAAATTACCAGCTCCTCTGGGACACAGCAAAGGCAGTACTCAGAGGCAAGTTTATAGCTCTGAGCTCCTACATCAACAAATTGGAGAGATCGGAAACTAGCAATTTAATGACACATCTAAACCTCCTTGAAAAAGAGAAGCAATATAAACACCAATCCAGTAGACGGAAAGAAATAATCAAAATTAAATCAGAATTAAATGAATTAGAATCCAAAAAACTATAGAAAGAATCAACAAAACAAAGAGTTAGTTCTTTGAATAAATTAACAAAATTGACAGACCCTTAGCAAATTTTATCAGAAAAAGAAGAGAACACACACAAATTAATAAACTCAGAGATGAGAATGGAAACATCACCACGGAAACAACCAAGATTCAGAACATTATAAGGGAATACTTCTCAAAACTTTATGCTAATAAGTTTGAGAACTTGACAGAAATTGACCTCTTCCTAGCAAATATTGACATGCCAAAACTAAACCAAGATGAGTTAAACTATATTACCAGGCCCATATCAAGCACTGAAATAGAAACAGCAATAAGAGACCTCCCAGCTAAGAAAAGTCCAGGACCAGATGGTTTTACAGAGGAATTTTACAAAGCCTTAAAAGCAGAGCTCACACCAATACTCCTCCAACTCTTCAATGAAATTGAAAGAGAAAGCTCATTACTGAACACATTCTATGAAGCCATCATAACCCTCATCCCAAAACCAGGCAGGGACTCATCAAAGAAAGAGAACTATAGACCCATTTCTTTGATGAACATTGATGCAAAACTTCTCAACAAAATTTTGGCCAATCGACTTCAACAATTCATCCAAAAAATCATACACCATGATCAAACAGGATTCATTTCAGGGATGCAAAGCTGGTTCAATATACGCAAATCAATTAATATTATTCATCACATCAACAGGAGCAAGAATAAGAACCACATGGTTATCTCAATAGATGCATAAAAAGCATTCGACAAGATCCAACACCCCTTCATGATTAAGGTTTTGGAAAAATTAGGAATCCATGGAACATTCCTCAATACAATAAAGGCTGTATATGACAAACCTACAGCCAGCATTATACTCAATGGTGAAAAACTAAAGCCATTTCCTCTTAACTCAGGAACATGACAAGGATGCCCACTCTCTCCACTTCTCTTCAATCTAGTATTAGAATGCCTAGCTACAGCAATAAGACAAGATGAAGACATAAAGGGGATCCAAATAGGGAAAGAAGAAATAAAACTCTCCCTCTTTGCAGATGACATGATCTTGTACTTAAAGAATCCAATAGACTCCACTCCCAAACTACTCAAGCTGATTCAAAACTTTGGCAAAGTAGCAGGTTATAAAATTAACCCCCAAAAATCAATGGCTTTTCTGTATGCCAACAATGAGAAAAATGTGGCTGAAATTAGGAAAGCAACTCCATTTGTAATAGCCCCGCAGAAAATAAAATAACTAGGAATTAACTAAAGAAGTGAAGGACCTCTATGATGAAAACTTTAAAATCTTGAAAAGGGAAATCAACACAGAACATAAAAAATGGCAAAACCTCCCATGCTCCTGGATTGGCAAGATTAACATCGTGAAAATGGCAATACTTCCCAAGGCTATCTACAAATTCAACGCAATACCTATCAAAATTCCAACCTCATTCTTCAAGGAAATAGAAGAGGCAATCCAAAAATTCATATGGAACAATGAAAGACCCAGAATAGCAAATACACTCCTCAACGGAAAGAACACTGCTGGAGGAATATCAATACCAAATTTCACACTATACTATAAAGCCATAGTAATCAAAACAGCTTGGTATTGGCATAAGAACAGACCTCAGGACCAATGGAATAGAATTGAAAACCCAGAAATGAACCTACAGACCGATAGCCATTTAATCTTCGATAAGGAAGCTAAAACAATAGAATGGAACAAAGACAGCCTCTTCAGTATATGGTGCTGGCAAAATTGGTTAACTACATGTAGAAATCTAAAGCTCGATACTTATATATCACCCTGCACCAGAATCAACTCCAAATGGATGAAAGACCTTGAAGTCAAAGCAGACACATTGAAAATATTACAGGATGGAATAGGAGAAACCCTAGGTCTCCTTGGCTCAGGCCGAAATTTTCTAAATAGAGACCCGGAAACACAACAAATCAAAGAAAGGTTGGACAAATGGAATTGCATAAAGTTGCAGAGCTTCTGCAGGGCAAATGACATAGCTAGCAAGATCAATAGAAAGCCCACGGATTGGGAGAAGATCTTTACTAGCCATACAACGGACAAGGGTCTCATATCTAAAATATACTTGGAACTCAAAAAATTAAACCCCCCAACAACAAATCCTCAAAGAAACAACTGCCCAATAAATAAGTGGGTGAAAGACTTAAACAGAAACTACTCTGAAGAAGAAAGAAGGATGGCCAATAGACACATGAAGAAATGTTCAACATCCCTAGCCATAAAAGAAATGCAAATCAAAACAACATTGAGATATCACCTCACTCCAGTTAGAACGGCAAAAATCAAGAACTCTAACAACAACAGATGCTGGAGGGGATGTGGACAGAAAGGAACCTTACTTCATTGTTGGTGGGAATGTAAACTTGTTCAACCACTTTGGAAAGCAGTATGGAGGTTCCTCAAAAGACTTCACATAGAACTCCCCTATGACCCAGCAATCCCACTTTTGGGCATTTACCCAAATGTTTACAAACAAGACCACACTAAAGCTACCAGCACAACAATGATTATTGCAGCATTATTTACCATAGCTAAGATATGGAACCAACCCAGATGCCCCTCAGTACATGAATGGATCAAGAAAATGTGGTATCTATACACAATGGAATTCTATGCCTCCATCAGAAAGAATGGCATTGCCCCATTTGTTAGGAAATGGAAAAACTTGGAAAAAATTATATTAAGTGATGTAACCCAGGCCCAAAGAAGCATAGATCCCATGGTTTCCCTTATTTGCAATATCTAGTATATGTATGAGTCAAGCGGAAAAGGTCAGGTAATGTGATGTCAGGAAAATGAACCCTTAGATATGTATTTTAATGTTTTTTTCTTTCATGCATATGTTTCTAACACATTTATAAGATTATCTCTTTGTTCCTTTGTATGTCCCTCCCCCACAGTATAACCCCTGCTTTCACTATACTTGATGTCAGTATAACTTGAGGAGGCGATGGGGAAAAACCAGTTGTTTAAGGATACAGGTGGACCTGTTGCAACAATGAGAAGTACAAGTTGTCATGTATAAAACCAACTTTACAACGTCGGTGGGGGGGAAGGGGTGGAAGGAGCAGGATTGGGATTGGGGGGGATGGGGGGGCTGGGAAGGGATGTGAAGGGTAAACAAAAGGAGGAGGCTGCAATGCTTGGTAAGAAATGTACGCATTATCCTGCCCATGTAATTGTAACCCCTCTGTACAGTATGTTCACAAATAAAATAAAATAAAATATTTTTTTTAAAAAAATTACTGCCAATTAGGGCTTTTGGCACATATAGGAGTTGGGATTTAAACCATCCCCCACATTTTATAACTTTAGCTTTTTAGTACTATCACAGATTACTAACAAGTTTCTGTCCCTACAAGGTAGATAGTCATGGACATTAGGCATGCTTACAAACTATCTTTCCATGACCTCCTGGCTTTGACCAATTTTTGAAGGGCCATGCACACATGATTCTAAGATCTGACATTTTTGCCATCCAAGCAGTGGCTTACTGCCTCTGGATGTTCCTCCATTGCTCTTGTCCCAGGAATGTCTTTTCTACATTGGAATAAATGCCTCTTCTGCATTTCCCTTAGCTGGTCACTGGACTTGAACTCGGGGCCTGAGTGCTGTCTCTCAGCTCTACAGCTCAAGGCTAGCACTCTTTCACTTTGAGTCCCAAAGCAACTCTGCTAGCTCTTTCAGCACTCTGCTGGCTGAGTAGAGGTTACAGTCTCACAAGGACTTTTTTTTGCCCAGGGTGGCTTTGAACTACTTTGTAGATCAATGTGTCTTATAAAAGGCCACTTTACTACAATTAAAAGCAACAAGGTGGTCAACATAGAACTAGCTTTTAAGCATGCTCTTACCTGAAACTTATTAAGAGCCAAAGTTATATCTGACAAACTTGTAAGAATCCTCTGTGCTTTGCCCTGGGCTTGCTGGAAACTTAAAAAAACATATAAGAGCGAACTGGAATAGCAATTATTTTGGTAATCCTAATTTTTCCATTTTAAGACAAATGTTAAGAACAATTTACTTTTAAACTTTATATCCAGAAATCCATTTCTAACATTTAAGCCACCTACTAATTTCTTTAATTATTTTATATTTGAGTTTTTACTTACATTAAAAAAATCCCTTAAAATCTCTAGGCCAAGTGTCACTCATTGTCTCTTGGCTGCTTCTTTTAAAACACATACACATTCAAACTTTTAAACTGAAATGACAATTTTTTCTTAATGTAAGAATTACAATCACCATCACTGTACAAAGAAGCTAAACTTAACACCTTTATGACTTTTAAAAACATATACTAATTGTAGAACATCATTGAAAGGAAGTCACATTATACAAATACATTTTTAACCCTCTTTTTATGTCCAAGGGGTCAGTTTTAGCAATACTAATCAGATCATCACATCACTAATTTTTACCATCATGTTTCTGGTATTTATCTGTAGAGAAAAAGGACAGAATAAAGATGGGCCACTTGGCCCATCTGTGGAACGGGAACGCACCTAATCTAACTCTTTAGGGTAAAATGAACTGCGTTTGTGCCAGCTTGTCCTCTTTTACGATGTGTGGAATCCTCCCATGGCCCGTCCCACCATGTGTGACCAGCTCAACTGCACTTTTGAATGTTTACCTCTTACCCCTAAACATGGGTCTTTTGTTGGCGTTTAAGTTTTTCCTTTTCTTATCTCTTCGTTTTTGAATGAAAAAAAAATAGTTTTAGACAGACAGAACAGGTAATGTTTTTGACAGTGTTAAACAAACTTTTATATTTAAACTTCTATTATTTATCCCCAAATTTTAGCCAAGGGAACTAAACTCTAAACATCCAATGCATTTTTGTTAAGCCACATAACTTGATTACAGTGTAAACAGAATTATGCATTTTAAAATACCAGATTTTTTAATTTTTAAGATAAAGAATCCTTGAAAAGTCATTTAAAACAATGTGAAAATCTTTAAAATTTTTGATAATGTCCAAACCACATAACCCTTTGAATTTTAAAATTAAACTCACCCAATTGTTACAGCATGCTGATAATTTTTATCTTGAACATATTCACAAACACACACAGATCTTAAAGCGTGCAAAAATCAAAATCAATCAAAACAGCTTGGTACTGGCCTAAGAACAGACCTCAGGACCAATGGAATAGAATTGAAAACCCAGAAATGAACCTACAGACTTATAGCCATCTAATCTTCGATAAGGGAGCTAAAAAAATAGAATGGAAGAAAGACAGTAAATGGTGCTGGCAAAATTGGTTAACTACTTGTAGAAAATTAAAGCTAGATCCTTATATATCACCCTGCACCAGAATCGATTCCAAATGGATCAAAGACCTCAGAGTCAAAGCAGGCACTGAAAACATTACAGGATGGAGTAAGAGAAACCGTAGGTCTCCTTGGCGCTGGCCGAAATTTTCTTAATACAGACAACGAAACACAACAAATCAAAGAAAGGTTGGACAAATGTGATTGCATGAAGATGCAGAGCTTCTGCATGGCAAACGACATAGCTAGCAAGATCAATAGAAAGCCCACGGATTGGGACAAGATCTTCACTAGCCATACAACAGACAAGGGTCTCATATCTAAAATATACTTGGAACTCAAAAAATTAAACCCCCCAACAACAAATCCTCAAAGAAACAACTGCCCAATAAATAAGTGGGCTAAAGACTTAAAGACAAACTTCTCTGAAGGAGAAAGAAGAATAGCCAATAGACACATGAAAAAATGCTCAACCTTCCTAGGCATAAAAGAAATGCAAATCAAAACAACATTGAGATACCACCTCACAACAGTTAGAATGGCAAAAATCAAGAACTCTAACAACAACAGATACTGGAGGGGATGTGGACAGAAGGGAACCTTACTTCATTGTTGGTGGGAGTGTAAACTTGTTCAACCACTTTGGAAAGCAGTTTGGAGGTTCCTCAAATGTCTTCACATAGAGCTCCCCTATGACTCAGCAATCCCACTTTTGGGCATTTACCCAAATGTTTACAAACAAGACCACACTAAAGCTTCCAGCACAACAATGTTTATTGCAGCATTATTTACCATAGCTAAGATATGGCACCAATCCCGATGCCCCTCAGTAGAGGAATGGATCAAGAAAATGTGGTATATATACACAATGGAATTCTATGCCTCCATCAGAAAGAATGACATTGCCCCATTTGTTAGGAAATGGAAAGACTTGGAAAAAAATATATTAACTGAAGTAAGCCAAGGCCAAAGAAACATGGGCCCCATGGTTTCCCTTATTTGCAATATCTAGTATATGTATGAGTCAAGCACAAAAGGTCAGATAATATGATGTTAGGATAATGAACCCTTAAATATGTATTTTAATGTTTTTTTTCTTTCATGCATTTGTTTTTAACGCATTTATTTATAAGATTATTCCTTCATTGCTTTGTATGTCCCTCCCCCACAGTATAACCCCTGCTTTCACTATATTTGATGTCGGTAAAATTTGTGGAGGAGATGGGGAAAAACAAGTCATTTAAGGATACAGGTGGACCTGTTGCAAGGATGAGAAGTACAAGTTTTCATGTCGAAAATGAACTTTACAACTTTGGTGTTGGGGGGGAGGGTTGGGTGGGGGTATGGTGGGGGAGGCTGCGAAGGGATGTGAAGGGTACACAAAGGACGAGGCTGCAGTGCTTGATATGAAATGTACTCACTATCTTGGCCATGTAATTGTAACTCCTCTGTACACTATCTTCACAAAAAATAAAAATTAAAATTAAAAAAAAGTCAAAATCAGTTGTACGTACATTTAAAACTGATGCCAATTCTAAAACAGAACTAGACAAGACAACACCAAAGGCTGAGTTTGGGGCTAATGGGCCCCCAATTTATCCCTACCTTAGAAAACATAGGACAGAAAACACACCGAAGTAAACACGACAAACAAGTGGCCACAAAGACAAAATCAGGTCTCAGTTAATGGGGCGACATCTCACTCCCGTTGACAATTGGGACTCAAATCTACTTACCAGGGGACTTGAACCCCCTCTACTCACCTCTGAAGAAGTTTTTTCTTTTAGATTCTTGCAAACGTTGACCCATGGCCTTCTAAGGTGGAGGAGAACTCCCAGTCATCTTGGGGCAAGGGAAAGAAGTCCCTAGCGGCTATCCCCTCAGACTGACAGGTTCTCCCCCATACTCAGACTCCCTGGGCCAAGGCCCTAGGCTAAGATCTTGCTGGTGTCAGTTGCAGGTGTTCAGTAGCAGTTTCCTCTGGCTGCGAGTTCTCCCTGATGGCCTTTTTAAGTTATTGTTAGATCTTGCAGGTTTCTCATCCCCTACCCTCCCACATCTGTATCCAGAGAGGGTGGAGGAGGTGGCAGTGAAGGGTAGAAACGGGGGTCAGGTTAAAGTGTAAGTATAAAAGAAGGAGCTAGAGATAAACAGATATTAAGAGGGTGTTGAAACAGATATTAAAAGGGTGTTATCCAGTCTCCTCCGGGCTCTCGCGTTAGGATGCATCTCAGAGAAGAAACATTCCAAGAATTCCAGAATACATACACACAAACATTGAGACAAAACACATTTACAGCATGCACGTTGTAGACTGTCAGACAGAGAGTACCGGACTACAGAAGTGCCCAAATGCCCGCACTAGTGGATAGTTTACCCTGATGGGGATCCAGGGGATAGCTCCCACCGGCCCAGTTGGCTGTCTTATACTTTGTCTGCCAAGACCGCTTGCCAACCCCAATACAGAACCTGCAGGCTACACAGAAACCAGACAATTACAAAGCAGCAATATTTCAACTTACAGGCCATTTGCATCATAGTGTCCCTGAATCCTTTTTTCCATTTTTTTTTTTGCTAAGTTTCTAAACTAATGGTTCCTTTCTCTGGGAACCAGGGGTATACTTCCTCAACAAAGTGAAAGAAACATTCTAACTGACTCTGTCTAACTTTCACTCCTTGAGCGTGAAGCATAACCTTGAGAGCCTGCACATATAGTGTGCAGCTGTTACCTTGCCCCATAATTTCTTTCTCCTGACTATACTCTCCCTTGCTCTCTATTTTTGGACATCCTCTTAACTTAGAGGGGTCTTCTGCCATGATCCCAGGTTTTCAGGTCCCTGTTCGGGTGACATTTGCCCAAGCCTGTCAGCAACGAAAGGCAATCCTGAATTAGGGGGCGAGGATACGGAAAAATAAAGACGTAAGACAAAGGATGGGGTCGGGATGTCTGCAGCTCAAGACTGCAGCACCGTTTATTTTTAACTTTCCCTAATATATACTATTAGAAGTCAAGAGGTAATATAAGGTTACAATAGTCCAGAAAACAAGGAAAATGTCAGTAAAAACAGTGTAGTAAAAACAAGATAAGGTCAACTGGTAGAAAGTAAAACAAACTCTGCAGACATAGCAAAGCAATCCCAGGCACGTGGTGTTTTTTAAGTAAGCCAGTTTCTTATACATGCCCCACATGGAGCACTGGGGTCAAGATGACCTTTAAACTTTATTGTCGGCTCCCAACAACAGA
Organism: Dipodomys merriami; assembly: GCF_024711535.1. Classification (NCBI taxonomy): domain Eukaryota; kingdom Metazoa; phylum Chordata; class Mammalia; order Rodentia; family Heteromyidae; genus Dipodomys; species Dipodomys merriami. The sequence goes on along the minus strand of NW_027206035.1, from coordinate 473,332 downwards.
GCAGTTGGTGGTATTCATATCCCTGCATTGTGGGGCTGTGACATGGAGAGACTCAGTAACATGCCTGACAAAACACAGAAGAGTGTTGTTTCTGCATTTGTGTCTCTCACCTGCTGACCTGGAGAAGGAGCTGATTAATTTCCCATGAGCCTTCATTAGGGTAGAGTGGCCCTGCCTTTGTAGGGAGTTACAGAAAGCCACAGGCAGACTACATTTGGTTCTGTGTACATGGATTTGTGTATGTATGAATGTGTATATGGATGTGTGTGTGTGTGTGTGTGTATGTGTGTGTGTGTGTGTGTTGGCCTAAAGAATAATGTATCAGCTGTCTCCTGAGAGAATATGGGGAGTACATTCTCATTTCATTAATAAAGTTCACTGATATATTAGGCAGATTGCTTAATTTTCAAATGTATCTGGAAACATTTTCATAAGTGTTTACCCTAATAACCACTACCTTGAGTTAAAATATGACAGTCTAGCTGTGCATCTGAGATTTTAGAAAGTGGCCTGCTCTACTGAATAGTATTTCAATGTTGTAAACTCAGAAACAACTAGAGTTCTCTTGTGTTTTTAGAATGTTGGCAATACCATCTCTATTGTCAGGCTGGTACATTAGTTTACATGTGATTAAAGGGTGAAATGACTTCAACCATTTGCACTAGAATTCCTCTGAGAAACATGACCAATAATTCATGTGTGCATGCACATGCATGTGTGTGTGTACACACACAAAATACATATACACAACATATTAAATAGGGTAGGGTTGATGTTAAGGGATTGACACATTATTGTGGAGTTACAGGGGAGGATGACAGATTGGAGACCCAGGGAAGTGCTGATAGGGAGAAAAAAGGCTGTTTGTGCTCATCTCTATAATCTCAGCATTGGGAGGCAGTGACTGGAGGATTATGGTTAGTAGTCAGCCCAAACAAAATGCACAAAGCCCAAACTCAACATCTGGCAAGGTGGTATATCACTGCTACTCCACCTATGTGGGAAATATAAATAGGAGGGCTAAAGTCTAGACTGGTCTGTGGGAAAAAGCAAAGATGTATTCTTTAAAAATGCTAAAATCTGGGGGCATGTCTCAAGAAAGAGTAGAGTGTCTGCCCAGTCAGTACAAATCCTTAAGTTCAAATCTCATTACTGCTAAAAAAAAAAAAAAAAAAAAAAGCAATTACAATAAAAATCACAAACGACCACAAAAATCCACCATTAAAATCATCTGCAGGCTTTCTCAGGGATGTCAGAGGTCAGTCTGTTCTGTTTGGGCATTCACTCTTAGATGAGCCCTGCCCACGTACAGAAGGTCATGTGCTGTACTCAGAGTCTCTGGATTTAAAGGCTAATGCTTCTCACTAACATCCCTAAGAACGGACTATATGTAAAAGTAGCAAGTTAACTAAGAAACTATCAGATAGCCTGGAATTTGAGAACACTCTGTTGTGGGGGTCAGTTTCACAAAATTCAGAGAGAATTTTAGCAGAAAATTTTCAAATTGTTTATATGTGAAAAAATCCTTATACATTGTCTTTTCCCATCCTTCCCCAGCACCATGTTCCTTCAAATGACTAAACATTCAAAAACACTGTACCTAATTTCTGTAGTTGCTTTAAAATTTGGAACATTTTTCTCCCTGTCAAGAAAAGGCTGGCTTACCTCTGTGCATGGCTCTGAAGGCCCACCTAGAAGAAGAGAGCTTATTATTTATTCCTGGTTCCTACTGAAGGGTTAAAGTACTTGAGCCAGTGACCATTTGTTGCTTGTTTCAGAGCAGAGCAACACGTGGTGCTAAACCACCTGGTTGTGTGCCTTTATAAGACCTGCCAATCCTTAGCTCCAGGCTCTCCTCCTGGGCTCCGCTGTGTCAGAGTGTAGGACGAGGCCCGAGCTGCATCCCATTTAAACAAAACAGCTGTCGAGTCTGAGTCTCAGTGACCTTCTTGGTGGGGGGTCCTGTGACCTTGGCTTAACATATTAGTGGGGGCTTGTCCGGGATCCCCACAAAGACCCCCAAGACGTCAGACTCCAAAGGTAAAACAGTGCTGTCCTTGTTAATTTTTCTTGTCCTGTCATTTGTCTGTTTTACTTTCATTTCCCTTGTGAGGATGGCCGCTCTGATTCGTAAAGGGTTGTCAAAATGGACGTGCTTGCACAACAACCCTGGAGGAACTGGGAGACGTCCCAGATCCTCTTGTGGGGCGAGGGTAACCCTGCCATGTGGAGCAGGGGTCCTTGGAACCCCACTGTGTGAATTGTGGGGCAGGGGTCTGTTCGGTGTTGGGCCAAAACTGACCAATAGGGCCTCCTAACTGAGGCCCAACTGGACCACTGTGGGTCTGCTCCTTCTGCTGTGGGGCATGGGTATGGAACCCTGCCATGACAGGAGTCAGCAGACCAATTCCGGGAATCTCCACTTAGTAAGCTTTTTTTTTTTTTGTAACTGTCAGGCCTGCGTGTGTCTTGTTTGTACTGTTTATTGTTTTTGGACTAAATGACTGATGGGAATGGAAACAATGGGCACCACTCCATTTATCCCCCTAGACATACAAAAAGAAACAGAAAGAGGAAAAGAAAAGGTACCCCCTGGTTTTTTCAGGGAAATAACTTGGAAGAAGAAATGTTTCTTCCTCCATATTCCCCTTCCCAGGTTCCTTTTGCAGAATCTGAGAATGATCAAGAGGAGGAGGGAGCTATAGAACACTTGGCACCTGCCCTTAAAGTTTCTGAGGGGCCAGTCACTCGATGACACCATGGGATCAGCCCCCCTTCTAGTGCAGCTGTTGTTTCCATACTCGCCATAGGACCTGTGGATGTGGATGGTGAACAGAAACTCCAATATTGGCCATTTTCTATCAGTGATCTATACAATTGGTGCACCCAAAATGCCCCCTTTTCTGAGAAACCCCAGGATTTAATTTGTTTGCTTAAAACTATTCTCTTTACTCATCAGCCCACTTGGGATGATTGTAGTCAGCTTTAACAGGTCCTTTTTACCACCGAAGAGAGAGACCGTATCCAAGAGGTGGCCCCACAGGAGCACCCATCATGGATCCTGCCCTGATTGCTGCCCATTTTCCTGAGATCCGACCAACATGGGACTACAATGCGGTTGAAGGTAGGGAGTGACTCCTTGTCTATCACCAGGCTCTGTTGACAGGTCTCAAGGCGGTGGCTCGCCGACCAACTAATTTGGCCAAAGTTTATGTTAGACAGAGAGGAAGTGAAAGTCCGACAGCATATCTTGAGTGGCTCATGGAAGCTTTTAGTCAATATACTCCATATGATCTTGAGACCCAGAAGTTGGCTCAGATGATTATGTTTGACTATATAAATCAAGCTGCACCAGACATAAAGCAAAAGTTGCAGGCTCTAGACAGACTTGGTGACAAGTCTATTAGGGATCTAGTAGCCGTGGCAGAAAAGGTTTACAATAAGAGAGAGAAAGAGGAGCAAAGACAGGAAAGGAAGGACAGAGAATGTGTAATTGAGCGTGAAAAGAGAGACTGAGCCAAGGAAAAGAGACCAGATTTGTTGGACTTGCCACTATCACATGTTGAACATACCTGGTTCTCATACCTCAACAATTTCATTCGAGATGGAAAAAGGTACTCGGGTTCAGCAGTCACCGTGGACACTGAGATAGTGTGGGCAGAAGCACTCCCCCAGGGAACGTCTGCACAAAAACCAAAAGTAGTGGCACTAACAAAATCCCTAAAAATGGGAAAAGGAAAGAGACTAAACATGTACACGGACAGTCAGTATGCTTTTGCCCCCGTCCATGTACATGGAGCCATTTACCAAGAGGGGGGGCTACTGACACCTGAGGGAAAGACTATTAAAAACAAACAAGCAATTTTAAGCCTCATCTGGGCCTTAAGGGAACCAGCAAATATTGCCATTATGCACTGCCCTGACCATCAAAAGGGAACTGATTCTATAACCAAAGGAAATACCTTGGCCAATCAGGCAACTAAGGAGGCGGCCCTCCAGCCAAGAGTGGAAGTACTGACTCTAGTAGACCCAGAGCCATGAGCTTTGCCTCCTGAGCCTCAGTACTCCCAAGAAGACTTGGAGTTGATAAAGAAAATTCCCATGGCCTATAAACCCCCGGACAGAAGGAAACAAAGACTGGTGGAAAACTGGTGAGGGGAAACTTATCTTGGCACAAAGATTGGGCAAGGGGATTCTTAAGAGAATCCATCGGGTCTCTCACAGGGGAACCCGAAGAATGCAGGACTTGCTCCGATACTCAGAAGTAAAAATTAGGCAAGGAAATCAACTCATTGAGGACATGGTTAAAAATTGTAAAGCCTGTCAGCTCACCAATGCCCCCAATCAACCTGTTACAAAACGAGCTCGCCACCGTGGAGATAGTCCAGGTGTGTATTGGGATGTATACTTCACAGAAATTAAAACTGGAAAATCTGGATATAAATATTTGCTAGTTTTTGTAGACACTTTTTCAGGATGGGTTGAAGCCTACCCAAAAAAGCATGAGACTGCAAAGGTTGTGGCTATGAAGATCCTGGAATATATCCTACCCAGGTATGGCTTCCCATCCACCGTCGGGTCGGACAATGGATGGGCCTTCATCTCGAAAGTAAGTCAGGGAATAGCCGCGGCACTGGGGATGGATTGGAAATTGCACTGTGCTTATAGACCCCAGAGTTCAGGGCAGGTAGAAAGAATAAATCGGACTCTAAAAGAGACCTTAACTAAATTGGTCATGGAGACTGGCACAGACTGGGTATCGCTCCTTCTTTTCGCCCTGTTTGGAGTAAGACATTCACCCTATCAGCTTGGCTTTACTCCTTTTGAAATAATGTATGAATACCCTCCACCCATTATCCCTAGCCTTCAGACTGAATTGCTTACTGATTTGGATGATACTGAATTTCTGTGTAAGCTTGAATGTTTACAGCTGCTACATAAGAGTATGTGTCCCCAGCTTAGAGCATTATATGATTCTGCTTCTATTCCTACCCCCCATTTGTTTAAACCAGGGTACTGGGTGTTTGTTCGAAGGCACAACTTGAGATCTCTGGAACCACGGTGGAAGGGACCTTACATGGTGCTACTGGCTACTCCTCCTGCCCTTAAGGTGGATGGCATTGCTGCTTGGATCCACTGCTCCCACGCCAGGCCGGCGGACCCCTTTGCCCTGGACCATGGGGAAACATGGGAAGTCTCCAATCATCCTACCCAACCAATCCGCATACGCCTCAAGAAAAGCAAAATGGACTGATTGTTATTGGTATACATGCTCAAGATCAAAAGCTGTTGGAGTTTAGTTTTGGGTCGGAGCCACAAGATTGTGTCTCAGGACCATAAGTCAAGGGGGGGAATGAAAGGTTAAAGTAATTGAGGCAGTGACCATTTGTTGCTTGTTTCAGAGCAGAGCAACAGGTGGTGCTAAACCACCTGGTTGTGTGCCTTTATAAGACCTGCCAATCCTTAGCTCCAGGCTCTCTTCCTGGGCTCTGCTGTGTTGGAGTGTAAGACGAGGCCCAAGTTGCAGCCTGTTTAAATAAAACAGCTGTAGAGTCTGACTTTTGGTGGTCTTCTTGTTGGGGATTCCTGCGACCTTGGCATAACACTATCTAAGCATCATTACCCAGTAAGCTCAGTCTTCATCAAAATATCCATGACTCCAAACTAAGCAAGCATACCTCGGAGAAGGCCCTTTGGATATGGGTAGCTCAGACCATTTGGCAAGTTCTTCTAGCCTTCCCATGACTCTATGTTCCCAGGCAAATTAACTACTTGCTGTCTTGCTTCCTTTCTTCATCTTCTTCCTTCTTCTTTTATTTCTGTGAAACAAACACACTGTACCAATAAGGCAAGGCTGGTGTTTTGATGAGGAACATAAGAAACTCTACAGAACAAAAATGAGTTCTTATTCTACTGTCTCCACCTACTATTTTTGGTGTCTGAGTTGGTATGTATTTTGAGTGATATAACTTGAGTGCATAGAGTCTCAAAAGTGTATTACCAAATATAGGTCCTAAAACAAGGCCACAAGAGAGGGAGATTGCTTATTCATTTGTCAGGAGCTCAGCAGGGAGTGGTTTTAAATCACATCTTTTCTTAGGCTTTGCTGAACAAGGAACTGAGACCTGCAGCCTTGGTTCCCCCAGGAACTTCCGAAAATTGCAGACCCCTGTCCACCGACTACTTGCTGAAGAGTTGGGATCTGAACAAGTTCCCTGTGCTGTGTGTCTCCTGTTGAGCTCTCCTAAGGAGATCTTGAGATACAGACATAGCACCTGGAATTGCTGAAAAAGGAATAAAAGACCCAGGAAGAGAAGAGAATTGAATAAAGGAAGAAAAGATGAACTTTATGGAAGTAGAGCTGTGAGCCAAGTGGTAGGGCACCAACCTTGAATGAAGAACCCAAGTTAGTATGCGAGGCCTTGATTGAAAAGGACACACACACACACACACACACGACACGACACGACAAACTTCACTGATTTCCAACTTTGACCTATTTGGATTTTGGAGGGTCCAAGAATATAATGAGACTTGGTTCTAAGTGGCCGTATTATGCTTTGTTTGTTCACGGTGTTGTTTATAACCTTGAGTTATGTCTCATGATTATTTAATTGGATATTATAGACATTAGCAATTGATAATTCTGTGTAGAAGATAATGTTTTATACTAAGAACAACACTCTAGTGCTAAAATGTATAACCATAAAACAAGTCTGACAAAATGAGGGAAAATAAGGATACAGGTGGACCTGTTGCAACAATGAGTACAAGTTGTCATGTCAAAAACAAACTTTACAACTTGGGGGGGGAGAATTGGGGGGGGAGGATGGGAAGGGATGGGAAGGCTAAACAAAGGAGGTGGCTACAATGCTTGATTAAAAATGTACTCACTAATAGACACATGAAGAAATGTTCAACATCCCTAGCCATAAAAGAAATGCAAATCAAAACAACATTGAGATATCACCTCACTCCAGTTAGAACAGCAAAAATCAAGAACTCTAACAACAACAGATGCTGGAGGGGAGGTGGACAGAAAGGAACCTTACTTCATTGTTGGTGGGAATGTAAACTTGTTCAACCACTTTGGAAAGCAGTATGGAGGTTCCTCAAAAGACTTCACATAGATCTCCCCTATGATCCAGCAATCCCACTTTTGGGCATTTACCCAAATGTTTACAAACAAGACCACACTAAAGCTACCAGCACAACTATGTTTATTGCAGCATTATTTACCATAGCGAAGATATGCCACCAACCCAGATGCCCCTCAGTAGATGAATGGATCAAGAAAAGGTGGTATATATACACAATGGAATTCTATGCCTCCATCAGAAAGAATGACATTTCCCCATTTGTTAGGAAATGGAAAGGTTTGGAAAAAATTATATTAAGTGAAGCAAGCCAGGCCCAAAGAAACATAGGTCCCATGGTTTTCCTTATTTGCAATATCTAGTATATGTATGAGTCAAGCGGAAAAGGTCAGATAATGTGATGTTAGGAAAATGAACCCTTAAATATGTATTTTAATGTTTTCGTTTCTTTCATGCATGTGTTTCTAATGCATTTATAAGATTATTTCTTTGTTGCTTTGTATGTCCCTCCCCCACAGTGTAACCCCCGCTTTCACTATATTTGATGTCAGTATAACATGTAGAGGAGATGGGGACAAACAAATCGTTTAAGGATTTAGGTGGACCTGTTGCAACAATGAGAAGTACAAAATGTCATGTCAAAACCAGCTTTACAATGTCGGTGTGGGGGGGAGGGGGGTATGATTGGGTGGGGGGAGGGGGGAGGCTGGGAAGGGAGGTGAAGGGTAAACAAAGGAGGAGGCTGAAATGCTTGGTAAGAAATGTATGCATTATCCTGCCCATGTAATTGTAACCCCTCTGTACAGTATGTTCTCAAATAAAATAAAATAAAATATAATATAAAAAAAAGAAAAAAGAAATGTACTCACTATCTTGCCCATGTAATTGTAACTCCTCTGTACAGTATTTTCACAATAACAAAAAGAGAAAAAAAATGAGGGATACTCTCAATTCTTGTGTTTGGTTTTACAATGTATAAATGGTGGCATATATAATGTTTTTGTTTGTTTTGTTTTTATGTACCAGTCCTGTGGTCTGAACTCAGGACTGCTTGGGTGCTGTATGTGAGTTCTTTTACTTAAGGCCAGCATTCTACCACATGAGCTACAGCCTCACATCCAGGTGTTTTTTTTTTTTTTTTTTGGTGATTAATTGCAGATAAGAGTCTTAGGTTTTCCTGCCCAGGATAGCTTTGAATCAAGATCCTCACATCTCAGCCTCTTCAATAGCTAGGATTACACATATGAAACACTGGTGCCTGGCTAATGTTTTAACCCACAATGACATTAGTTCTGTGTTATTACTTCTTTCCTTTTTATTTCTAATTTTATTTTATTGTAAAAATGCTGTACAGAGGGTTTACAGTTAGATGAGTAAGGCAATGAGTACATTACTTGTCAATCTTTGTTATCCCTTCCCTTAATGTTGTTGCTCTATTACTACCCTTTCCCTCTTCCACCTCCCACACTCCTCCCTACCCCACCCCACTCCTGGAAGTTGTAAAAATCATTTCCAATATATTGTCCTGTGGATAACATTGTTGAAATGGTCATCCTCTGTCCTTATTTCACGGTTTTGTTATTCCCCTTCTCCTCCTCAGATTAGACAAATGTATATACCAGATGCAGGGTACCAAAATCAAATACAGTGACAACAGGGGATGTACAGTAGGGGGAAGAATATACAAAGGGAACAAAAAAATCACATAGTACATTTAAAACAACGACAACAAAGAAAGACCTCTTGTGTCCATATCTTGTGGCTCATTTCATTTAACATCATCTTATATGGTCATATGTACACAGCTTTTGATCTTTTCAGCTCATATGATAAGATTATCCTATATGTAAACCAATTATTGCAAATAAGGGAAACCATGAGACCTAAATTTCTTTGGGTCTGGCTTACTTCACTTAATATGACCTTTTTCCCCAAGTCTTTCCATTTCCTAACAAATGGGGTGGTGTCATCCTTTCTGATGGAAGCATAGAATTTATATATATATATATATATATATATATATATATACACATATATATACATATATATATATAAATTCTCTCTCTTTCTCTCTCTCTCTCTCTCTGTCTCTCTCTCTGTCTCTCTCTCTCTCTCTCTCTCTCTCTCTCTCTCTCTCTCTCTCTCTATATATATATATATATATATATATATATATATATATATATATATATATCCCACGTTTTCTTGATCCATTCATCTACTGAGGTGCATCTGGATTGTTCCAGACTTTGAAATGTTTTTTTAAATTTTTTTTATTTGATACTGCTTTTAAGGATTTGGACCATAACTCTTAACAATTGGATTAGCCTCTTCCCAGTCCATCCCACAGTATTTCTGCCTTGCTACTTTATTTTTCTATGGTTCACACTTTAATTCACCATGGTATTTTATTTTATTTTTTTCTAGATTTTTTTATTGTGAAAATACTGTACACAGGGGTTACAATTACATGGGCAAGATAGTGAGTACATTTCTTATCAAGCATTGTAGTCTCCTCCTTTGTTTCCCTTTCCCATCCCTTCCCATCCTCCCCCTACCCCCCAATCCTCCCCGCTCCCCCCCTCCACCAAAGTTGTAAAGATCGTTTTCGACATAATGACTTGTACATCTCATTGTTGCAATGAGTCCACCTGTATCTTTACTTAAACGTTTTGTTTTTCCCCTTCCCCTCCACAAATTATACCAACATCAAATACAGTGAAAGCAGGGTTTATAATGTGGGGGAGGGACATACAAAGCAACAAAGAAATAATCTTATAAATGCGTTAAAAACAATTGCATGAAAGAAAAAAATTGTTAATACATATCTTAGGGTTCATTTCCCTAACATCACCTTATCTGCCCTTTTCTGGTTGACTCCCACATATACTAAATATTGCAAATAACTTATTTCAAAGACATTTTTGTCAAATATTTTGACACATTTCTCAGCTTCATATAGATGAGACTTGGTAAACAAAATATGTCTGTGACAATTCTTGGGAAAGTTCTTTACATTTAGATGCTTCAAAATTATAGAACATTTCATTCTATGATAAAATATAGTATTCATTAGCACAAGATAGGGCATCCATCAAGAAAGGCTTGTTAGTTGAGATGTTCCTGGTCACAGCTGGAGTTCCATGGTTAACATTGTGTACTGAGTTCCTATCATTAGTTCTTGCAGTTCGTCTGTGTCTTTCTGTTTCCTAGTGTTGCTTACAATTTTAATCTACTTCAGCTTTAAGAGCTGAAGGTAACATTGATAACTCACTTTGCTGAGTGATATAAGCTTTTCCAAGTGACTCTTAACAAAATTTAACAAAATCTTAAGAGGACTGATTTACAAACAACAAAGACATTTTGGATCTTTTGTTAAATAGTTTTTCAACGATGCAAACCAAAACTTCCAGAATCCCAAAGAAAGAACACGTTTAATGTATATATTGCTCCTGTTTATGGAACAGTATTTAATAGGACAGTTATAGCTTTTAGTCAGTTGGCAAAATATCAAGTGTTTGAATTAAATCATATATATCTTCAATTCTATGTCCCATTGTATGCTTCTATTTGTATTATTTTTTTAACTAGACAAATTTATGGGGCATGGAAGGACACTTCAGCATATATACATGGTTTTAATGATCAAGTCAATACAGTTCCTATTTCTATATCATTAATATTTTTTGGCTACTAATGTGTAATTTGTTGGGTAAAAATAAAATAAAAACCTCAAACGCAAGACATGGTTATTCCCCTTCAGATGTTATTTCCCTTGAAAAATTATTTAATTATATTGTCAAGGTGATGTCCATAGGAGTTACATTTACATAAGTAAGATAGTGAGTACATTTCTTGTTGAACATTGTTACCCCCTCCCTCCTTTATCTCCCACTTCCCCACCTCTTACCACTCCCCACACCTTGTGATGTTCATTTCCAACATATTGTCTCATGAGTTTCACTGTTGCATTGCTTTGCTCTGTCTTTTGTCTCACCATTTTATCGTTCCTCTTCCCTATTCAGATAAACGTATATACAATACACAGTGACCCAAATCAAATAGTGACAACAAGGGATAATCCATAGGGAAAAGATAAAGGAAAAAACCTAGCACCTTAAAAAACAACACCAACAAAGAAAACCCTCTTGTTTCCACATCTAGGAGTTCATTTCGCTTAGCATCACCTTGTATGCCCCATATGTACATAGCTATTGAGCTGTTGTGATACTCTTCTAGGACTAAACTAGACATACACTAGTTATTACCAATGAGGGAAACCATGGAGTCTGTTTCTTTGGGTCTGGCTTACTTATTTAATATGATTTTTTCCTACTCTTTCATTTCTTTACAAATGGGGAGATGTCATTCTTTCTGATGGGAATATAGAATTCCATTTTGTATATATCCCATATTGTCTTGATCCATTCATTTACTGAGGGGCATCTCAGATGGTTCCATATGTTAGCTATAGATTATTAATTTTTTAAGTTTGATTAGTCCATATGGTACATATTTATGGCATATGGTCTTATATTTCATTGCTTGTGTACAACATGTACTGATTATCTTATTACTTTGTATTAGGAACCTAGGAACCTTTAAATTCTTCAAATTCCTCTTCTGGTTATTCATAAATGTTGACCAGCTGGTTGTTATTATTGTTTTTTAAACTATATTTTCTTAAAAGAATAGATTTAGATAAAAGCAAAGTTGGAAAAATAACCCAGAGTTCTTATAGGAACATAGACTTTCCTGCCCAGGCTGGCTTTGAACCACCATCCTCAGATCTCAGCCTCCTGAGTAGCTAGGATTATAGGCGTGAGCCACTGGCGCCTGGCTAACTGTTACTTTTTTTTGGTAAAAAATGAGTTTTTTTAAAATTTTGTTTATGTGTGTGTGTGTGTGTGTGTATGTGTGTGTGTGAGAGAGAGGGAGGGAGGGAGAGAGAGAGAGAGAGAGAGAGAGAGAGAGAGAGAGAGAGAGAGAGAGAGAGAGAGAGAGAGAGAGAGAGAGAGAGAGAGAGAGAGAGAGAGAGAGAGAGAGAAAGAGAGAGAGAGAGAATGAAAGAGTATTGCTGCCAAAGAGGATTATTGAAGAATATAAAAACCTTAACGTCTGATAAGATAGTAATATATTTTAAGCACTTGGAAGTGGTGGTATCACAGTTTCTCTTTTCTGAACACACAGTATCTGTGTCTCCCCAATGTTGTCCTGATCTGATTAGTTGTGCAGGAGACAGCATAGCTGTCCAATGTTGCAGATGGCAGGCCGCGGCCATTGCCTCCAGTCTTTCTTCACCACTTTCTCAGCCTTGAAGAAATTGTGTATCTCCAGTTTTTCTTGTTTGAGCTTAATTTATTTTATCAGTGTGCATTCTATTTCCTGCTCCTGAAAAGAAGTCTCAGTTACATAGACCCGGGAAAGAGCCAGGAGCAATGGCCTTATCACTGATTGCCTTCCAACATAGCCAACATATTCCTGAGAGATCTTCAACCCACACTGCACATGGAAGTCCTCACACTCATCCTGCCTCATTTGAACGCATCTGTGATAACTTTAAATTCAGTGAGTATGCAGTGTAAAAACTCAATGTAATGCTTTGAGGACAAAATGACCGAGCCACAGGTAATCATCCACATTTTTCACTGTGTTAGCTGTCTCTCTGATGAGAAAATAATCCTGCCACGCAGATGCATATCACTTATACAAGATGTTTGCCAACAATTCTTGTTGTTATATTGCATTTCTCTTCCTCCTCGTGTGTCCTCTCCCCTTCCTCCCCGTCTTTTTTCCCTCTTCCTTCCTTCCTCTCCTCTCCTTCCTCCCTTTCTTCCCCTTCTCCTCTTTCGCCTGATTTCCCTTCCTCCTCTCTTTTCTTTTCCCTCCTCTCATCCTTTCCTCCTCCTTTTCTCTTCCTCTCTTCCTCCTCTTTTTCAATTTCTTCTACTTCTTTATGGTCCTTGGTATTGGACTCAGGGCCTGTGCTCAATAAGCAGATGTTCTGCTGCTTGCTGCAGGACTCCAGTCTGGACTTCATTTCAATGACACTCTATTTGTGATTTGTTTTTAAGTAGCAAACCGAGCAAAGACTTTTGATTAAGGATTTAATTCATTGTATATATTCTACACCATAAATATGTGATACTTCATACAGTGTGGCTAATAGGTTTTGATTATTCTTTGGGCTTCTGATAAACTCATCAGAAACAATGATCCTGTGTTACTCCCAAATTAATGAACTGGTTACTTTGCATCTTGCTCAAGTACTTCCGTATTGCTCCCAGTTTAATGAACTATCACTTTGTGGTAGCATCACAGTAACACTAATCCGAGGATTGCTGAGGATCAGAAGATTAAGTACAGACAGGAAAATATGAGATATATATCTCCAATGAACTACTAAAAAGCCAGAAGAAGACCTATAAGCAGATGACAGGACCCAGGCCTGAGTTGAAGACCTGTGGTTGATGCAAACACACACACACACACACACACACACACACACACACACACACACACACACACACACACACACACACACACACACACACAGAATTTCCCAGCTAGAGAAAGTGCAGATATGTTTTCCTTATAGCATATCTGTTTCTATCCTATGTGTTTGGATACTTTTGAAAGCTTCATAATCACCTTCCCTAATTTCAATAAATGACTCCCTGTTCACTATTTTAATTCCTGGTTGGAAAATATTTTAAGGCAGTTTTTCATGTAGAATATTGATTTTGCTCCCAACACTGTTACTCTCTTGGATTGTAAGAACATAAATAATTATGCAGTTAATATTAGCTCATAAATTAAATTAAATTAAATGCTTCCATTAAGAGTTAAACTGTTGCTCAGTGGGAAGAGTTTGAAGTCACTTGTCTGAATTTGAAAGGTGGAGTGAGAGTTGCAGAGAAGCCTAAGGTAGTTATGGTAAGAGACAGATGAAAGGAAAAAGAAAATGAACTTTAGACTCCTCTTGAGGCCAGTTATCTTTCACAGGCCTGCACTTGAAATCAGTATGCAAATTCTTGCTCATTATCAAGCATTCTACCCACTGGGCCACATTTCCAAGCCCTGAAATAATTCATTAGTGAGGAGCATTCCTGGAGTTTGAAGCCAGAGCCTGGGCTCTGTCCTTGAGCTTTTTTATCAAGCATTCTAGCACTTAAGCCACAATTCCACTTCTGACTTTTGGTAGTTAATTCAAGCTAAGAGTCTCAAAAACTTTCCTGCCAAGGCTCACTTCAAACTGGGACCCTCAGATCTCATCTCCATAAGTAGGGTTTCAGGTGTGAGCCACACCCACTAAAAGCCAGTTATTTCAATGAGACTCCTATTTCCAATAAAAGTCTCAAACACACACACACACACACACACACACACACACACACACACACACACACACACACACACACATGCAAAAACTTGAGCTATTGCTCAAGTGTTATAGTGTTAACCTGAGGCAAAAATCACCCTGGGACAATGGCCAGGCCCTAAGTTCAAGTGCTACAAGCAACAGAAAAATAAATAAATTCATTAATTAAAATTTAACAATGTCAAACAAAAAATAAAAGGAAAGTTGGAAGAAAAGAGGGGTGGGGAGGCCTGGCTACGTTACTAGAGCCAATAAGTGAAAGCATCAGGTGGCCTGTGGGAGTCCTGCTCCTGGAGGTAATAATATGGAAAAAAAGAAAATCGATTAAAGCTTCAAAACTGAGTCAGGAAGTGGTGGCTCAAATATGCAATCCTAGGTACTTAAAATTAGCAAGCTGAGGATCTGGATTCACAGTCTGCCCAGGAAGAAAATCCTCCTGCCTGCCTTCAACCAGCAATGAGGCAGCATCAGCCCTATGCCTGCAGCACAGCTGGACCCTGCCTAGCTGCAGAAAACCTCCCCCAAACAATCTCGACCCCATGACAAAATCCAAGCCTTCCCCAAGTAGATTCAGATCTCAGAAGCACTTTCTGTGCTCCAGGTACCCCATGGTTTGACTGCTCCATGGCAACATGTGGGGCAGACACTTACATCAAAACTCTACCTTAACTTGCTGGCTCCCTAGGTCTAGGGGCCCAGCCCAGGCTCCCTTCTTGCCCTACAGGGGCAGAGATTAAACCTTATTTTTAGCTCCCACATCACCTGCCTCCCTGGAGCACTAGAAGCCCCTGCAAAAAATCCACTCCTGACTCACTTTCTTAATGAAGTTGGGGGCTGGAGACATCTTGAAAGTTCCCTAAAGCCAGCAGTTTCTTCCTCCTCCCCATCTAGCTTGTCCTGTCTATGCCGTAAGCCAGATGGTGAGGGTGTGGGTGTGGCAGGACCCACATATGCCCGAGTCAGAGCAGGACTCCAGCTTGGTACCTAGTGCTGATGCTCATTGGCTAATGCTCAACAATCTTATCACTCCTCATAGCCCTCTCATTTTAATTTATTTATTTAATTGGGAAGGGAAGTCCCTGAGATAGAACTCATGATCCCTGTGCTTCTTTTGCTCAAGGCTAGCACTCTACCACTTGAGCCACAGCTCCATGTTTGGCTTTTCTACTTATTTCTGATAAGAGTATCACAAACTTTCCTGCCCAGGCTGGCTTCAAACTGTGATCCTCAGAATTTAGCCTCCTGACTACCAAGTTTATAGGTGTGAGACACCTACACTGGAAAGCTTTTATTTATTTGTTTATTTATTTATTTTGGGCTTGGGGCTTGAACTCAGGGCATGGGTGGTGTTTCAGTGCTCTTTTTGCTCATGGCTAACACTCTACAATTTTAATCCACAGCTTCACTTTCAATCTTATGGTGATTAATTGGAGATAAGAGTCACACAGACATTTCTACCAAGATTGGCTTTGAACTGTGATCCTTAGCTCCTGTTTAAGTAAGATTACAGGCATGATCCACCAGTACCCAGGCAAACCAGATTTTTAAGACACTCTTATTTTCAACAACCCAACAAGGAAAATAAGCCAGAAGTTGAGCTGTGGTTGAAATGTTATGGTGCAGTTGCCTTGAACAAAATTGGTCTAGGATGGGCACCAGGGTCTGAGCATCGTGGTTCAATGCCAGCCGGGGCAGGAACGTCTGTGAGACTCAACTACAAAAAAAATCACCAGAAGACTGGAAGTGGCATTGTGGCTCAAGGGGCAGAGTGCTTGCCTTGTGCTGAAGAGCTGAGGGACAGTGCCCAGTCACAGAGTTCAAGTTCCATAGCCAACAAAAAAATGGTCCTGGACATGGGCAGGCCCTGAATTCAAGTCCTACCTAGAACCAGAACAAAATAAATAAATAAATTCATTAAAAATAAAAGAAGAAACTGTAAAATAAAAAGAAAATATGTGTTGGGAAAAAATAGACATTAAGGGAGTTGGGAGGTGTGATCAAGTTGGCAGAGAGTCAGCCATGAGATCAAGTCTAAGGTAGCAGCAGCACTGGCCTTTCCCACACAATCGTCTCCTTCCTCATTGACTACTTGAGCTGGGAACTGGGGGCATTGGTACAATTCCCCAAACCAGCAGCTCCTCCACCTGCCTGCAGTTCAGGCCAGGCTGCACATCTGCTGAGATAGAGAAGGCTGGAAGAGGGAGGAGTGGAGGCAGGGCCTGCCTCTGCCCTGATACCACCACTTAGTTAATATTAGTCTATTTCTTTGGTTTTCCTTTCTGTTTATTTCTGGTCTCAAACTAGGATGTGAACTCAGTATTTGCCACTTTTACTCACTGACTAGTGCTCAACCGACTGAGCCATATCTCCAACAATTAGAGATATTTCATTTTTAAAATTAATTGACTTTTAAATTTATTTACATATTGTGGGGCAGGCCTAGAACTTGAACTCTTGGTTGGGTGCTGTCCCTGAGCTTCTTGCATTAAAGGCTAAAACTCTGGCACTTGAACCTCAGCTGCACTTCTATCTCTCTATTGTCATTAATTTGAGATAAGAGTCACAGACTTTCCTGCCCAGGCTGGATTCAGATTGGAGCATTCAGATCTCAGTGTCATCAGTAGCTAGGGGTACAGGTTGAATCACCTGCACCAGCCAGCAAACCATGTTTTGTTTGTTTGTTTTCATTTTTCTTTTTGTTTTTTGTTTTTCCCAGTCCTGGGGCTTGAACTCAGGGTGTGGGATCTGTCTCTGAGCTTCTTTTACTCAAGGCTGGTGCTCTACCACTTGGGTCAAAGTGCCCCTTCTGGCTTTTTCTATTTATGTGATAAAGAGGAATCAAACCCAGGGCTTCATGCATGGTAAGCAAGCACTCTACAAATAAAACACATTCCCAGGCCCTGAATCCATGGTTTTATTGAAACTCTCATTTTCTAAAAAATCAGCAAGATTAAAAAGGGAAAAAGAAGGTGAAACATGTCTTAAGCTACAGGCTGGTGGTTTGAACCTGAAACCCCTGATTCTGAGGAGGGTGAGAGCTGAAGGATTTGGGTTACGAACCACAGAACAGCCTAGTTTTTGAGAACTGATTTGGAAAATCACCAGCACAAATGAAGTAGAAGTCGCATGCTGCTGGCTCATGACTACACAAGTCTGGAGGTTGGGATCTGAGAACCACCATTGGAGGCCACTTCTGGCAGGAAATTGCATGAGGTTTGAAAATCCAATAAAGATACAAAGGCAAAAAGTAGGGATGTGGGCAAAAAGTGATGATGGACAGAGCACTGGTCTGGAATAGATTAAAAACGAAAATGAAAAAAGGAAAAACAGAAGAATGGAGTGGAAGTATGATTGATGAGGTCCTGGGTTACTAAATACAGTAATGTAAAAATGTAGTCCAATCCAAACACAAAAGGAGTAAATTTATTACTCATGGGTATATAGAGATATATTTAATGAGAGTACAGAAGGAATTTCAAATGTAAAAATGCCACAAAGGGATTTTTTTCTCTTTCTTCTTTGGTGCTAGATGGGGACTCAAACTCAGGACCTGACTCTGGTTCATTGGCTATTAGTCTACCAACTGGGCCACACCTCCATCACCACATGCAAATCGTCTCAGCTTCTCATGCTTCTGTTCAGCAGCACATGCATTCTTTTGATTGCCCACTGGGTTTGCACATGACACTCCAAGGACAGCTCCAGCTGCAGCCTCTTGAAGAGGTAGGGGTAATTAGGGTCCCACAGCAAAATCTCTTCTAAACTGAGTGGGGTGCCTCTTGCCTATGCTCTTGCTATAAAGGAAGTGAGGTGTGTGGGTGATGGTAGGAAGGCAGCTTAGACAGGGGGCAAAGAAACAAAAATTTTCCCTATCAAATGACCCCAGGGCTTAAGTAAGCACTATGTGGACCTACCTCCAGGCACTCAGCCTCTGGACTGACCACTCTCAGCTATCAATCCTCGGTTTGCACGGCCACAGCTGTCTGGAGGTTGGCTTCAGGATACCCCACTTTCCCCTGCTCTGTGCATTCTAATTGAGCTCCCCATGAGTGCATGAGTTACAAAGGTTGCAGTGTCCATGCTGCAGCCCCTCGGGTTTCAGGCTATGACTGTAGCCACTGCTTCAGATTCCCCTACATTACTGCTGCCTCTTTTTGGCTTTTGCCCTTTTGCATTTTTGGCTCTTTGCCCTCATCCCTGGCCTGTCAGAGCCAAAAAGGACCTCCAGGAGGACCCCTCCACACATGCATCTAATGTACCTTGGACTCCCAGTGACTCCTGGTGGTCAGTAGGACTTATATGAACACTAGGAGAGCTGAAGATAAATGTTACACACACATGAAAACTAGTATGATGGCTTGACCTTCAAGGTCTCTAGAAATGGAGGTTTGACCCCCATAAATTTTGCTTCACTATGAATTTTCTATTTTCACACTTAACACCATATACTTTCCTTGTGCTTCCTTTATTGGATTTTGTCTTACTCTTTCCAAAGAATTATTCTAGTGCGGGTTGATACCATGTCTCTGGTGATGACACCAACAGACTCAAGAGGAAAAGGAAGTGGGACATGGAGTACCCATCCTTTCCAAAAGAGTCCACCACAGGTCAGAAAAGCAATTCTTAGGACAGTGGGCACAGTTTCTGCCTCCCTCTCTGTATCAGGCTCAAGTTTGGAAAAGGATTTCAGGACACCTGAAGTATAGAATTATTGAAATACTGAATTATCTCCAAGACCAAAAAAACAACCACATCTTGTACATTGATCTCAAAAATATACCATGGAGTTCCAGTGAAAATGATTACTTAGATGAAGATAAGACACTGTTTAAAATACAGGGAGGGGGGACCAAGATGGCGACGGGGCAGTAGGGGAACGCCACAGCTCTCCCCAACCAAAAAGAGAGTTCGAGTTCCAACGCTAATCTCCCCAAGAGACCAACAACAACAAAAAGACGAACACTCAGAGAAAAACTGGAGGTGGAAAATAACAAAAAAAGAAAGAGAGGAAAAGAAGAATTTCAGAACAGAGAAGAGCGAAGACCCCTCCCCCAACCTTTACTGGCCGCGCGGCAGTGCGCCAGCGGCCCGGCGGGAGCTGCCGGAGCCCCAGATACACAGGGGGCCACCTGCAGATCACCCGCACAGAAGCATCCTGAGGTACCGGCTTGCAGAACAACTGATCGCCAGGAACAGAGAAACCTACAAGCCGGGAGTCTCCACAAGGATCCCACCTCCACCCCTCACTCTCCACCCGAGCAAAGAGGCTCCATCCCGCCAAAGCTACCCAGCAACGGCAGCATGACAAAGGGACCTATCTGCAGACCACCCTCGCAGAAGCTGCCTGAGGCACTAGACCCACCCGTTCGCGATCTCAACTACCCAGCGGGGACCGCCCAGGTCCCAGAGACACAGGGGGCTGCCTGCAGATCACCCACGCCTGAGGCACCCGACCTGCCTGATAGCGATTGCAATGACCCAGCGGGGCCGCCCAGGTCCCAGAGGCACAGGGGGCTGCCTGCAGATCATCCAAGCAGAAGCCGCCTAAGGCACCGGTGTCAGACCCGCGAAGAAGCTGCCTGAGCGTGGACTCTGTGGACCCGACAGCTTCGATAGAGGCAGAGACAGAGAAGAATCACACAGAGCCACCACCGCCCAGCCCAGCCCGCAACCACCCCAACTGAACTCGGATTGCAACAACAACTGATAATCTACACCACACAGAAACAACCAGCTCCAGGGTGAGTACGGCAGAGGGGACAGTGTATCCCTCAAGGCAGACCAGAGCTGGAGGGAATCCCCAGGGGACAGTGTATCTCTCAAGGGAGACCAGAGCTGGAGGGAATCCCCAGACCCTGACCTAGACTCTCTACCCCAACACCCGGACCACAGAACCCACTAAAACTGGGAACTGTTCCAGAGCTCCACCAGCCCATGGAGCACACTCCGCTGGCCAGGCCAGAGCAAGAGTTCCCCTGGAAGGGAGCTTAAATGCCCAATCCAGGAATAGCGCCCCTGGGTCAAGACTACAAACAGTAGAAGGAATTTGAACTGTATCCTCCAGGCTGCATAACCTAGGTGGTATACACATCAGCACAGGCCTAATGAGCACGCTCCAGGTTGGGGCCAGAACCAGGCCTGGGGATCCGGTGCCTGAACAACACAACCAACTCCTCCCAACTGAAGTAAAAAGCTGAACATAGGCCTCAACAGAGGGGAGAAAATCAGGAAACAGCACTCCCCAGGAAGCACGCCCTTGACAACAAAATACCTGGAGGCCCAGGACAAGAGAAGCCCAAACCCCAACAAAACTCCACCCATATACCCTAGGCTGGAAATTGGGCAACACAGGCTGCCAGCACCTGATAGTAAGCAGGAGCTCAGGCGGATAAAGCGGCTCAGCAGTAGAGTGAGAGTCTTGGATGTATGAGGCCCTGGATCTGATTCCTCAGCATCACAAAAACAAAAAGGGTCAGACGTGGTGCTGTGGCTCAAATGGTAGGGTGCCAGCCTTGAGCTGAAGAGCTGAGGGACAGCACCCAAACCTAGAGTTCAAGCCCACAACCAGCCCAAAACAAACAAACAAAGAAAAACACATCAGGAGCCCATAGCAGACTCCAGTATTTGGGAGAGTGCATCCAGAGCATCTGATCTTCCCAAGAGCACCCGTAGGAGCAAACACAAGCAGTCTAGGCTGCTCAACCCTTCCAAAGGCGGGAATTGCCAGCAATCTACAGCAGAGAGCTGAGAATCCTAAGTAGGTCAGAATAGCAGCTGGAAATAGGCTCCCAACAGAACCCGGATCAGGCACAGACTCTCTCTACCAATACAGAATTAGCAACCAAGCAAAGACAGACACACCAAAACAAAATTGCAGAGCAGTCTCCTGAACCCCCATGCGAAAATCACAGAGAAAAATCACAAGGTTTACCACCACCCAGGACAGCAAGCTCACCTCAAAAGCCAGCAGCCATGCAGGGGAGAGCCCCAGTGGGAGCAAAGCTGGAATGGAAGATAAAAGCTACATCCAAGGGTTGCTGGAGGCAATGAATCAAGAAATAAAGCAAGAAATTGATCAGAAATTGAAAGAGCACAAGGATGAACTATCAAAAGAGATACAGGATATCAAACAAAATTTGGATGCAAAAATAGAAGCTGCACAAACCTCAGTAAGAAGTGAGATAAACGCCAAATTAGAGGTAATACATACTGAGATCAGTACTCTGAGAACCAACATTGAATCCATAAAGGGATCCATTTCCTCCATGCAAACCACAATAGAAGCCATGGTCAACAGAGTGAATGAAATGGAAGGTAGAGTGTCAGATACAGAAGACAGAATACACCAACTGGACCAAAAAGTGACAGATATGGAAAAATCACTCAAATTAAACCAAAGGGAAATTCAAGAGGAAGCAGATAATGCCAAGAAATTTAACCTTCGCATAATCAGAGTGGACGAAGGTGAGGAATTCCAGAGCAAGGGAATGCAAGACCTATTTAACAAGATAATCAGCGAAAATTTTCCCCACCTCAAAAAAGACCATCTTAACTACATTACAAAAGCTTATAGAACACCCAACAAGCAAGATCCCAGGAGAAACACTTCTAGACACATTATAGTAAAAATGATAGATCTGAATAATAAGGAAACAATCCTGCATGCAGCAAAAATGAAGAAGCAGCTATACTACAACGGGAAAAAATTACAATCCCTGCAGATCTCTCCACACAAACAATGAATGCAAGAAAAGCCTGGGAAAGC
Organism: Dipodomys merriami; assembly: GCF_024711535.1. Taxonomy (NCBI): domain Eukaryota; kingdom Metazoa; phylum Chordata; class Mammalia; order Rodentia; family Heteromyidae; genus Dipodomys; species Dipodomys merriami. The sequence continues at coordinate 451,089 of NW_027206035.1, read as the reverse complement.
ACCCTACGAGCCCTGAAAACCAATAACTGCCAACCCAGACTGATATATCCGGCAAAGCTAGCATTCACATTCGATGGAGAACTGAAAACTTTTAAAAGCAAAGAAAAACTAAATGAATACATAAACATTAAGCCATCATTACAAAGAATTCTAAGAGGGGGGACACAACCTGAAGAAAGCAACCAGGAACTGGGACCTGCCCCAAACAGGCGTTACTCAAAGTCTAACTGAGCAAGCACAGGAGGAAAGGAAAGAAGAAAAACTTAGGAAAACGGAATGGCAGGGACAACAATGCATCTCTCTATACTTTCTCTTAATATAAATGGGCTGAATTCGCCAATTAAAAGAAAACAAACTGAGGACTGGATCAGAAAACAAAACCCATACATCTGTTGCCTTCAGGAGACCCACCTCTCAGCCAAAGATACAAACAAACTCAGAGTGAAGGGGTGGAAAAAGATCTACCAATCAAATGCCCCCAGTAAGAAAGCAGGCGTAGCTATCCTGATATCTGACAAAATAAATTTTTCATTAAAATCAATACAGAAAGACAAGGACAGAGACTACATTTTAATACAGGGAGTAATCCAAGAGGAGGATATAACCATCATCAACTTATATGCTCCAAATATTGGTGCACCCAGATACATTAAACAAATGCTCTCAAACTTACAGAATAAAATAGATCCCAATATGATAATACTAAGAGACTTTAACACACCACTCTCACCAAAGGACAAGTCTACCAACCAGAGGACTGGCAAAGAAGCTACCGAATTAAGTGAGGCCATACTTCAAGCAGAATTAACTGACATCTACCGAGTATTTCACCCTAAAACAACACAGTACACATTCCTCTCAGATAGCTCATGAAGCTTTCTCCAAACTAGACCATATCATAGTTCATGCAAGGAACTTAAGCAAATACAAAGGGATCGACTAATCCCCTATATCCTATCTGACCACAGTGGAATCAAGCTAGCTATCAGTAACAACGCATACCGCAGAAATTTCTCTAATAGATGGAAATTGAACAGCACACTCCTTAACAATGCCTGGGTAACGGAAGAGATCAGAGAAGAAATAAAGCATTTCCTACAACTCAATGAAAATGAAAACACCTCATAAAGAAACTTGTGGGACACAGCAAAAGCAGTCCTGAGGGGCAAATTTATTGCCCTCAGTGCCCATATCAAGAAAATGGAGACAGACCAAGTAAATAATCTCATGTTGCAATTAAAACAGCTGGAAAAACAAGAAAAAATGGGACCTAAATTTACTAGACGAAGCCAGATAACCAAATTAAAAGCAGAGATTAGCCAATTAGAAAATCAGAAAACCATAACCAAAATAAACCAAACAAAACCTGGTTCTTTGAAAAAATAAACAAAATTGATGGCCCGTTGGCTAGATTAATTTAAAAAAGAAGAGTGGAAACCTATATTAATAGGATTAAGGATGCCACGGGAAACATCACAACACGTACCCAAGATATCCAAACAATTCTGACAGACTACTTTCAAAAGCTATACTCTCAAAAGGAAGAAAATCTGGCAGAAATGGATGCATTTTTAGAGAAATACAAGTTGCCCAAACTGAGCAAAGAAGAAGTTAACCAATTAAATAAGCCAATATCCTATAACGAGATACAGGAAGCTATCAAAACTCTTCCAAAAAAAAAAAGCCCAGGACCAGATGGATTCACAGCAGAATTCTATAAGACCTTTAAACAAGAACTAATACCCATACTCCTCAAGCTCTTCAGAGAAACAGAGAAGGAGGGAGCTATCCCAAACTCATTCTACGAAGCCAATATCACACTCATCCCCAAACCAGGCAAAGACCCAAACAAAAAGGAGAATTACAGGCCAATTTCCTTGATGAACACAGATGCAAAGATCCTTAACAAGATTCTAGCTAACAGAATCCAGAAACACATTAAAAAAATTATACATTATGACCAGGTAGGCTTCATCCCAGAGACACAGGGATGGTTTAACATACGTAAGCCAATAAATTTAATCCAACATATCAACAGAGCCAAGGTCAAGAATCACATGATTATCACCACAGATGCAGAAAAGGCCTTTGATAAAATTCAACATTCATTCATGCTAAAAGCTCTGGAGAAAATAGGAATAGAAGGAACATTTCTAAAAACAATAAAAGCCATTTATGACAGACCAATAGCCAATATTATACTTAATGGGGAAAAGCTACAACTAATTCTCCTAAAATCAGGAACAAGGCAAGGATGCCCTCTGTCTCCACTCCTCTTCAATATAGTCCTGGAACCCTTAGCCAGGGCAATAAAGCATAAAAAGACATTAAAGGGATCCGCATAGGGAAAGAAGAAGTTAAACTATTCCTTTTTGCAGATGACATGATACTATACCATCACGATCCCAAAAACTCCATCCCCAAACTCTTAGAAATCATAAATCAGTTCGGCAAAATAGCAGGATACAAAATAAACCCACAAAAATCAGTTGCCTTCCTGTACACTGACAATGTACAAGAAGAGAGGGAAATAAAGGGAGCAACTCCATTCACAATAACCTCCCAAAAAATAAAATATTTAGCAATTAACCTAACCAAAGATGTAAAAGAACTATTTAATGAGAACTATAAAAAGTTAAAGAAAGAAATTGCAGAAGACACTAGGAAATGGAAAGACCTCCCATGCTCCTGGATAGGCCGACTTAATATAGTAAAGATGGTAATACTTCCAAAACTAATATACAAATTCAATGCAATTCCTATTAAAATCCTACTGACGTACATCACTGAAATAAAGAAAACAGTCCAAAAATTCATATGGAACAACAAAAGACCTAGAATAGCCAAAACAATTCTAGGGGATAAAGACAATATGGGAGGGCTATCCATGCCAAACTTCAAACTCTACTACAGAGCTATAATATCAAAGACAGCATGGTACTGGCACAAAAACAGACCCAAAGACCAATGGAACAGAATAGAAGACCCAGAAATAAATCCACAGGCCTACAGCCAGCTGATATTCGACAAAGGAGCCAAAGACATACAATGGAAGAAACACAGACTCTTCAACCACTGGTGCTGGGAAAACTGGGCAGCCACATGCAGAAAACTAAAAGTGGACTCCAGCCTATCACCATGCACCAACATCAACTCAAAATGGATTAAAGACCTTAACATTAAACCTGAATCTCTGAAACTACTGCAGGACAGAGTAGGAGAGACTCTTGAACTAATAGGCACAGGAAGGAACTTCCTGAACAAAGTCCGAGGTTCACAACAAGTTGGAGAGAGACTCGACAAATGGGACTACCTTAAAATAAAAAGCTTCTGCACAGCTAAATCTATCACAACTAAGCTAGAAAGACAACCAACTAATTGGGAAAAAATATTTACCAGCAATATATCAAGCAAGGGGTTAACATCCTGTATATACAGGGAGCTCAAGAAACTAATCCCTCCCAAACCTAACAAAACAATTACTAAATGGGCAAGGGAACTAAAGAGGGACTTCTCAAATGAAGAAATAAAAATGGCAAAGAAACACATGAGGAAATGTTCATCATCCCTAGTGGTGAAGGAAATGCAAATAAAGACAACCCTGAGATACCACCTTACCCCAGTCAGAATGTCCCACATCCACAAATCAGCCAACGACAAATGCTGGAGGGGATGTGGAGAAAGAGGAACCCTATTACACTGCTGGTGGGAATGTACTCTTATACAACCACTTTGGAAAGCAGTCTGGAGGGTCCTTAGAAAGCTAAAGATTGACCTCCCTTACGACCCAGTCATACCACTTCTAGGCATTTACCCTGAACAACAGGAACCAATATACAAGGACACGTGCACCTCCATGTTTATTGCAGCACTGTTCACAATAGCTAGGATATGGAAATAACCCAGATGCGCCACCACAGATGAATGGATCCAAAATCTGTGGCATCTATACACAATGGAATATTATGCGCCATTAGAAATGACAAAATAATGGCATTTGCAGGAAAATGGATGGAGCTAGAAGGAATCATGTTGAGCGAGGTAAGCCAAGAACGAAGAGACAAACGGTACATGGTCTCCCTGATAAGCGGATGCTAAATCCAAAATGTTAGGTGATACGACAAAACTAACAGGACTTAAGAAACAAAGAACTCCCATTCATCTGGTTGAACCACTACTAAATATCCCTATGCTGCTGATCACATATATGGTATATAACATGTGAACACCGTTATATGGTACAGACTGTGATAGACAATTTGCTCCAGGAAAGTTAGAATGAACTTGTGACTTTAAATGAACATCATTATTCCACAATACTGTGAAATTCTGGAAATTATGTAATCACTTAATCACAAAAAAAAAAAAAGAACCTTGGGGAAGGGAGGGAGGGAGGGGATGTTAGGGGGAAAACAATGGAGGGGGTAACAATGTTCAAGAGGAAGTGTACTCATTACCTCACTCATGTAACTGTAACCCTCTGTATAGTATCTTTACAATAGAATATATATATATATATATATATATGTATATATATATATATATACACACACATATATATATATATATATATATATATATATATAAATACAGAGAAACAATGGGAATGCCACTAGAATAGGCAGGGATAATTTGTGTGCAGAAAATATGGACAAGGGAGATGAATTGCAGTTGATTAACTGGGAAATGGACAGTGACAGAGAAGAAACTATTAAAGGCAATTAATGTGAAGATGGAAGGGGTGCCATGGAAATCTCAGATGGTGATTCTCGTGCAAGTAGTTATTCTTTGGCAAGTGATGATAGGAAACCTGAGCTTCCTAAGGCAAGACCTGGCTTTATTGCTTAGCTGGACTAAAACTGAAGATTCTCCTGCCTCAAGTTCATGAGTTCTGGGATTACAGTCTTGCACTACCACATTCCTGTTTGAAACATTTAACTCTTATGCTAGATTATTGCTTTTTCACCTTTGAACTTTATAAGCCTTACTTCGACATTTCTGGACCTTGCCATGAACATGTGTCTGAATTATGAGGAAAGGATCGTTCCAAAAGCTTCCCATACTGAAACACCTACCTTGGGTACCTGTCAACTCACTCTGCTCATCTGGCCTTTGTGGAGATGTCCCTTCTGCTCTGGTCATTAAGAGGTCTGCCAGATTCTCATCTGCTTCCCAGAAGAACACAGAGGTGGAGGGCTTAATATGGCAATGAGAAAGAAGAAGTTTACTTCACTGAAACTTCTGTTATTTGCCTTATTTTTGTTTGTCATGTTTACCTTGCTCACAGATTACATTCTTTTTATGGTATGATGGAGTAATACATTTATTTTCCTCAGTATTTAAGTTTAGTTATTTGTTTTAATTGAGACAAACTTCTGAGAAAGAACAACTAGCCTCATGTTCATTTCCACAAATGGATGTTTTGTTTTTCATATTCCCTTGTAAGACAATAATTATTAGTCTGGAAAGTCAGGAAATAGAAATAGATTAAAACTTTTAACAAGACATATTTATTTGTGAAGTTAGTAGGCTTTGGATTTTTAGTCTAAACTGTGTGTGACTAGTATTCAGTCTGGTCCACTCAGATGACAAACTTTTGGAGGTTTTTGCTTTATTTTCTTGGCAAACCATTAAACATTTCTTCAGAGAACATAAAAATCAGACTTTCTTCTCTTCATAGAGTCCACTATGCTTCAGATAATTCATCTGTAATCCTCAGCCAAAATCCAGTGTATTTGCTTTTGATTTATTGGAGCAGTCTAACTGCCAAAAATAAGGGAAACCATGCAGCCTGTCTTCTCTGAGTCTGGATTACTTCCCACAATATAATGTTTTCCCTGTCTTTCCACATTGTTACAAATGGTATTCAATCATGCTCTCTGATGGATGAGTGGGGTTTGTGTGTGTGTGTGTATACACACACATATACATGTGTGTGTGTGTGTGTGTGTGTGTGTAACCTCATACATATATGCCACATTTTATTGATCCATTCATGATTTAAGGTTTTTCTAGTTATTGGAAAGTGAGAGACATGAACCTTATCACCCGGTTTGTGGGCAGAGACATGAGCTCTTGGAGCAACAGTCCTGACCCTTGTTACTCTTTTTTATGGTCTGAAGTGGCAACAGCTGATCAAATATTAATTTGTTCATTTTTGTAAATTCTGGGACCTGAATTCAGTGCCCGTGCACTGTCCCTAAGCTTTTTTGCTTAAGTCTAACACAAAAACACTTGAGCCACAGCAACACTTCTGCTTTTTCTGGATATGTGGTTACTGAGGAATCAAACCAGGGCTTCATGCATGCTAGCCAAGCACTTTATCACTGAGCCAGCTTCCCTGTCCAAGATTTTATTTTTTAAAACTAACATGTAATAGAACAAACTACATGAACAACTATATTACAGCAGGCAAACTCCTTGATTAGAACCATGACATCCCTGGCCAGAAACCTGGGACACCAGGTCTTTGCCATATATCTCCTATGCAGTGAGCTTTTATCCACTGATCAACATTTCATTGGCCTGAAAGGAAGCAGAGTGATGTGTTGTGAAACATGATCCAAGCAGACAGAGGGGGCCTCATTCCTCAATGTCAACACTGAGGATGAGTATTCACTAATCCCAGACCCTCGGGGAGGGGTTGTGCTAGTGGACACCAAGTATAAATTGTGTGGGGTCATAATCCAATGGGAAGATAAGCTAGGCGATTAAGAGATATAACCTTATTGAGAATCACATGGACTCCAAAACTGTGAACTAAAAAAGATCTCTTTGGTTTGATGTTCTTGTTCTAACTTCCTTTTTCTGTACTCTGGCTTCTAAAGCCAGCTCTCATGTGTGAACTCTTCATATGCAATAAAATAAGCCATAAATAAGGCCAAATAATTGGTAATTTTATGGAAGTGAGCCAGGCATAGAATGGCTGTCTGAAGTTTCTTTTCCTATATGAGTTATGAAAATTGACTTATTCCTGAGATACAGAGAACATGATCTATGGCTGAGGGTATTGCTGCTGGATATCACCTTAGAGATCACATTTCAACACGTGGATATAAGAGAAAAAGTGACCAAGACTTTCATGTTCCCAAAATTATTGCCATACTGAGTGAGTCTGACACATGACATCCCATGACTGTATGGAGCAAGTGAACATTCTTTTGTTTTTAAAACATGTAGTATATACATATATACATGCTTATACACATTACACTGACGTTAACTTTGTCCAAAGTTTTCATTTTGGTTTCAGAGGAAAGTGTTTGGATTTCACCATTCCAGAAACAGTCTCTCTCTGGGTGAGGATGTGAGAATGGGTCGAAATGATGACTTCCTTCTGTGTTTCTCTGGCAGTGCTGAAAACCAGACCAAGAGCTTCTGGTCTTCAGGTAAACAAATTGTTGATAGAGACTCCCTTCTCAAGAGATGCAATCGTCATGAATAGTGCTCACTGGATACTACAGTTTTACTTCCACAAGTGCCCAGAGCACACGAGCGAATGCTGGAGGGCACAGATGTGGGTGATTCTCCTTTAAGAGGGGCAGAAGGGATGAACACAGTGGCAGGAAACCTGTACCTCAGCAGAAAGCCTTGCAAAATCTGAACATGACCCTATGTGAGGCTGGCTATTTGAGCACAGTCTTGGACAGGTCATGAGCATCTGAAGAGTGTGGAATGTTCTGCTAAGCCAAAGGTTGACTAGCAGCCTCTCCTTGGGGGAAATGGATGGTCTAAAAGTAAACACTTATTAGAAATCTCACTAAACCTTGTTTTTTATATTAAGTCAGTTCTTCAAGGCAGAGAAGTGAGAATGGATAAAGGAGAAGGGTCCTAGGACCACTGAATTTTCCCATCTTAGAGCATCATTTTCTTTCTCAACATACAGTAGAGAAACCACAGCTTAATCCCCCAGTCAAGCAGGAACTATATTTTCAACACAGTATATGCCAACATGTTCAGGTTCAGAGAACCCAGTGATAGTGGTTCCATTATATTCTCCACAGTCACTTTTCTCTTTTTTGAGATCGGGTCTAAGTAGGCCTTTGGGCTAAGCTACATGTGTATGCGGATCAGAGGCATATACCAGCATGCCTAGCTTCGTTACTACTTTTTATGTTTTCTGCCTTTTCAAGGTCAGTCAATAGCTCTAACATGGCTCTCTCCCATTTGTCTTCTATTCATGCCCTTACATGGTTCTCTTCGTCTGGTCTAACTGGAGCCATCTGTCTCTAGCCATCATACTGTTATGGTGGCCCATCTTGCTTCTTTCAAGCTAGCTCCATACACATCTGATTGTTACTAGGGAGTCTTTCCTGACTTGTGCTTTTCTCTTTTCAAAATGCCTGATTGTGCAGGACATTGAAAGGAATTCCTGAATTTTCTCAAGAGTGTAAATGACTAATTCAAGGCTGTTAACAGTTTCCCCCTTAAACACACAAGTAGTAGGCCAGGATTGGTGGCTCACATCTGTAATCTTCGATACTTAAATCTGGAGGATGGTGGTTCCAAGTCCAACCTAAGCAGAAAAGTCTTGAGATCCCACCTTCAAAATAATCACAAAAGAAGGGCTGTATGTATAGCTTAAAGTAACTCTACAATCTGAGCAATAGCTGTCATAGTATAGGTCACTTTGTGCTTCTTGTAGCACAGGGTCTTTAGTCCCAGGTTTGTACGAATAGCAACTCTTTAATTCCAACTTTGCGTATGTGTGTGTATGTGTACAACTTTACACACTCATGCACTTTTTGTGTACATTGAGTATTAATTAAGGTGCAGGTGCTTATGTTGCAGAGACTTCAAACAAATTTGAATCTTTCCAAATACAATGAACCATCAAGAATTCTACCACTGTCATTATTCAGTACAAAGTTTCCATTTCCAAAATGCCATTTCGCTAGATGGTGTTTATCTATCCAAATTTACTTAGTCTTTCCTCTAGTTGACCCTCATCCTTCCATACCATTGCAAATCCATACACTCCCCAGATTATTGCTTACAATGATCATACCATGTTCCTGAAATAAGGATTCTTTAGTGAAAGAATTAGCATTTAATTGTTAGCAAGTCACCTTCTTCAGTAATAACTCACAACGAGCTTAAAGTTCTACCCTTAATTTGGTTGGGCTAGGTGGACACAGCATAATAAAATGGACAAAACATCATTTCAATGTCAGGTAGAGCACTATGGGACCTGACCTCATACCAATTTGTGCTAAACATGGCCTTCACAGGTGAGGGCAGAATACCTTTTTGTCCTTGTGGGACTCCTGAATTTCAGGGAAGCAGGACGCTGAGACTGAGCCCAACCCTTACACTTCTCAGATTGCTGGCCAAGTTTCAGAAAAACTCAATAATCTGCTCAAGGAAGGTATGCCAAGCTACAGGTGAAGAAAAGACAGGAGCTAAAAATTTGGCATGGAATTTCTGAGAAGACACCTTTATACTTACTAAGAACTTAGGGCTTTTATAAATGGCTCAGGATTGGTTGTGGTCAGACAGTGTGGGTATGCAAGCCAATGAGGGGACTGGCAATTTCAATACAGTGTCATACAATAGTGACAAAAAGAGAATAACCTCAAATGGGGCTTCACTAGTCATCTACCTGATATCAAAGTATTGTGGCTGACCAGTACTGAGTGTGAACCTGGACTGCTGGGCATAGGACATAGGATGTGAATTGAGTTATAAATGGAGGGATGGGTTGATGAAAATAATTGTCAAAAGCAACAGTACACTCACATCTACCGGGGATCAGTCATAAAGGGACAGTGCACTCAACCATATGAACCCATTAGCACTGCTCATTCTTGGTTGCTGGCCAATCACTTCCTGGCTTATCAAACAGCATGCCATGTGGCAATGGTTTGGTGGACACAGAGGGCTAACATATAAATATCAGTGAATACCTGGCATGGTAGTGGAGAGAACCAAGTCTTGGCCACCCTGCACTGCTCATTCCCAAGGTTCTCAGCCTGTTAGCTCCTTGTGGCAAACTCACTTCTCCGATGGGAACAGGTGCTGCCTGCAGGCCTCCCTGTTTTGCGCTCCAGGTCTCAAAAGTCCCCCAAAGGCTGGTCTAAAAGTGTGGGATCCTAATGCAGGCAAAGCCCAAGTGTTGGAAGTTCCAATTCATAGCAGTGACAGGGTGCTGCAGAGCTCTGTAATGTGTTGTACCTCCAAGGGAAGGAGGCACTGTTGGTACATGAATGCAACAGGCTTTCCTGATCCTCCCTGCCCAAAAGCAGCTGTTCTGGCTTGAGCATTACAAAGGAATGAGGCATGAGACACCTTGGGGACAAGCACCCACCAGTAGAAGGGTGGCTAGGGCAGGTACATCTACAAAGAACAGTGCCAGTACTGGGGGCTGTGCTCTTTTATCAACTTCTCCATATTTCACTTTTCAAAAACATCTTAGACTTTAGAGTAAGTTTCAACCTATGGACAATTTACATTAGTGTTTCTCTGGACTGTCCCAGCTCTCCCTCAATGCACATGTCATAAAACATATGAATCAAAGCCAGAACATTTCCATTGAAGTCAGATTAGTCACTAAACACAAACCCTATGCCAACCTCACCATTGCCTACTTCTGCCCACCCTTCCCTCACTCAGGAGTCTATCTGGCCCTGCAGATTCCTGCTCTCTTTCCCTTTGAGGAACAAAAGTGCCCACCATACCTCCATGGTTAGACATCGTGAAGGGTTCCACTCAGCATTTGCTGTCTTTGTAGGCATAGATTGTCGAATGTCAACAGACTCTTCCTCTTTGCCAGCAGTCCACAGAGCAACATATGCTACAGTCATCTCAGCGAATCTCACTGGGACACGAGTTCACCAAGCTTACATTTGTTCATGGTACTAGTGTTAGAAGTCAGAGTCTTGTACTTAATAGGTAGGTGACCTATACTCCAATTTTGTGCTGGTCATTTTTAAGTTGTGATCTTGCTTCCTATCCAGGTAGATGCCAGGGCCTGGACTCACCTATTTTAAGCTTCCTATTTTAATGAAGTTGATATGCATCCCTAGCTTAAGAGGAGATGTCACCCACTTTTTGGCTTGGGTTGGCCCTGAATAATGATCATCCACATCTCAGCATCCTAAATAGTTAGGATTACACAGGCAACTCCCAGCTCCAATGTGCCTTCCTTCTCAACACTACCCACTCAGCAATGACTGACAGTTTTCTCTCCTGTTACTCTTACCCTCTGGAATTTCAGAGAGGAGACACACATTTTCTTCTTCATTGTACTCTAATTGCTCCCAAGATTGCCTGAAATTGTACTGTCTATCTCCCCTCATTGTAGGCTCCATAAGGAAATGATACCCCCAGATCCTGGATGTTTATGCATGAGGAGGTAGGTCCCAGTGACACAGAGGTAAACTTAGTTATGAAACCCAAAGGGAAGTCCTGCTACTCCAGCTGTGGGCTGTCAGTTCCTTCTGCAACTCCCTCAGCTACTCCCTCAGCTACAGTCATCCTCCATGCACTCACCACACTGATGGGTATGAAGACAGCATCATGCCAATTGGCCAAGTCAAACTCCGGGCACCCAGTGATGGAGCTGGAGGAGTTGCATTGTCCCCCTATCCAACCTGACATCCAGTCCCTCCCTTCAACAGGGTTCAATCTCTGTGGATGCTCCTCTCTACAAACTCTCTCAGTCTCTCTCTAGAAGTAAGGAACAGGTATATGTAATTGAGAAAAAGCAAACACAATCTCTCATCATGAATGGGCTAATTTAAATAGTGAAAAAACCCACAAATTTATACTGAACTCCTCTCCCCACTTCTTTTATTTATGTACAGATCTCGAGGCTCCTCATGGGAGGAATGGCCTCCTGGGAAGGATCACAGCACTACCTGAACCAAATAGATTTGATGAAATGTCCCCAGAGAACACACTGGATACTCTGAGTAGAACAACACACAAACCACAGATTTTAAAGAAATTGTGTAAAATAATTTTTTAACCAAGGTACTCACAGATGCCCCTCCCATAATCTTGGGAAAGATAACAGTAGAGCAGCCATCTGGATCCTGTCCGAAGTGGTTATAGGGTGTTTGGAACCAAGCGATTTCCTTGGCCCAATCCACATCACAAAGAGGCAATATGGATGCTCCTACTCCAATGGCTGGGCCCTTTACTGCTACAATATTAGGCTTCTTAAACTGAATGAAAATATTCACTAAATTTCTAAATTAAAAAATATAAATGGGGAACAAGTAATAACATTGCATGTGTGAGCAGATGACAAAAATCTATTCTAGATTGCAAGTTGCCAAACAGAAAACGTGCAAACCATAAAAGCTAAGATTTGTTAAAAAGCCTTCTCCCAGAAAAGGTAGACTGTGGATCTACTGGTTGCATGTTGTAAAAGCTTACCTACAGCCTGGATATCACGCAAAGGTGGCTGCTGCCACCGGTTGTAGATGACATAGCCAGAAGTGCTTTGGGTATTTACAGTGGCTCTTGGCCACTCTGACCATTATATGTAGCATTTCCAACTTTCTCTTTGAATACCCAAGGATCATACTGACTTTAGGGCGTTCTTGTGTTGAAGAAAGAAAATTCAGAGTGAACTTGGCACCAAGATTGTCTGGTAGTGACTAAATGGTATTGACTAAGGGTAATAACCTGCCCCTGCTAGGAGACTTTACACATTGAATCTGGAAACAACGGGTATTTTCTAAGGTCTTATAAACTGGACTAAATTAACTTAGGGATATGGAGCTAGGCTAATTTAAGACATGAGGTTGGAAAGAAACATCATCAAACATCCCAATGCCTGTATCCCATTATGTGTTGGTGGATGCTACTGGCACAGGAGATTGGAGAGCAAAGCAGGCTTGGGGGAAGGTGGCCTTTGCAGGGGACAAGAAATTGCCACAAAGCACAGCCAATGCTTTGTTGGAGTTTGTTTTTACAAGCTTTGTAGTTCCAGGGAGGTTGATGCTATACTATATAGGGAATCTGCTTCTTCCTCCCCTGCCATACAGCTGATTCTGTTTTCAGAGGTGGTTTCTTGTTCTGATTTCACACAGTAGAGGAAAGCATGAACTTATACCTACATATATACAAAGTGATTCTTTTTATGTAGTTTGAGTCTGACCATTGAAGAACAACTACAAGTTTTCATATACAGAGTTCTAAGGGCTTTACTGAAAACAGCCATTGAGACACTTCCTACTAATTCCCCATCCTCCGAACACTATCAAGATGGAATATAGTCCTGCATCTCCCCTTGCCTCCATGTACCTCCCCACCACAAGTCCTGAGGGTTGAACTCAAGATCTGTTTAGTTGGCTGGCATTTGACTATTTGAATCACACTTCCAGTCCAATCTTCACTAAGCACTTGGAGGCTCAATTTTTACAGAGTTTTCTTTTTTGGGGGAGAGGGTCTGGTCGTAGGACTTGAACTCTGGGCCTGGGCACTGTCCCTAGCTCTTCAGCGCAAGGCTAGCGTTCTACCACTTAGGCCACAGCGCCATTTCTGGCTTTTTTTCTTTTTGCGTATGTGGTTCTAAGGCATCAAACCGAGGGCCTCAGGCATGTCAGGCAAGCGCTCTACCACGGAGCCACCATCCCAGCCTTTAACAGACTTTTCAAATTGAGCTTGCCAAGATCGCCTGGATGGATTTTAGACATTTGAGTAGCTAGGATTACAGATGTGAACCACCTGTATCCCTCTAGATTATATTGTAAGGAGGGAGGTTGGGAGGTTTATAAAGAACACAGGAGTACAGGGCTTGCAGAAGAAGATTCCAGCAACTGGTGTGAGGTGTAGTCCATTAGGTGAGGCCGACCTCATCTCAACTTTGCCATTTTCCCCCAAGGTTAGTACTGTTTTACACTGCAAGAATTAATTATTTTAAATTAGCAAGCTACACTAATATCTGAGTATTCTAAATGAGATGGCACAGGCCTTGTTAGAAAGTTTACACTGTGGTTTAATGATAAATCTGTGGTGCATAAAGACATAAGAATCAAAAACTGTCCACTATTCCATGCTTTTCCCATGATATATTTGTACATATATAAAAAATTCTGGTCTCAAAGTCTATGATGAAAATCAATACCAGGATTGATACAGGATTGATACATTGTTTTATAACTGCAATTTCTATTTTTCCTGGTGTGATAATAATGTCAAATGAAGTTATGTCTCTGTTTTAGAGATCCATGCTAAATTTACCATCAGCCCTCCTCAGAGGAAGAGTGCCATGATGATGTGTGAATTCATTTGTAAATATGAGTTGAACAGAAACTCAATTTGTTAAAACACAGCGACCCATCAAAGCTCTGTAGAAATGACCTGTCAGGAGAGACCTCCCCAGGCCACAAAGATGTAGTTTCATGAATTACAAAAATCCAGCTGCAGTATATCTAGCGGTAAGAGATCATGATGGACCTAAAGAGAAAAATGTGTACAACTTTGTTAAGTATATATAGGGTTTTGTTTGCTATCCATGGGTCTTGAACATAGGGCCTGGCCACTGTCTCTGAGCTTCTTTTTTATTGTGAAAATACCATACAGAGGGGTTACAATTATATGGGCAAGATAAAGAGTACATTTCTTATCAAGCATTGTTGTCTCCTCCTTTGTTTCCCCATACTATCCCTTCCCCTCTCTACCCCCACACCCTCCTACCACCACCACCCCACCCACCCCAGTCCCTCACCCGACCAAAGTTGTAAAGTTTGTTTTTCAACATAACGTCTTGTACATCTCATTGTTGTAATGAGTCCAACTCTAACCCAATTTAAACGATTTGTTTTTTTCCCTTCCCCTCCACAAATTATATCAACATCAAATACAGTGAAAGCAGGGCTTATACCATGGTGGAGGTACATACAAAGCAATAAAGAAATCATCTTTTAAGTATGTTGGAAACAATCACAAGAAAGAAAAAAAGACATTTGAATCCCTATCTTGGAGTTCATTTGAACTAACATCAACTTGTCTGACAGTTTCTGTTTGTCTTAGACATATACTAGTTATTGCAAATAAGGGAAACTATGTGACCTATATTTCTTTGGGCTTGCCTTACTTCACTTAATATAATTTTTTTCCAAGTCTTTCCATTTCCTAACACATGGGACAATGTCATTCTTTCTGATGGAGAAATAGAATTCCAAGGCTAGTCTTCTACCGAGTTCCAACAACACTTCCAGTTTTTCTGAGTAGTTTATTGGAGATAAGAGTCTTATAGACTTTTTTTTTCTGGGCTGGCTTCAAACTGCAATCCTCAGATTTCAGCCCCCTGAGTAGCTATGATTACAGGCATGAACTAACAGGCTCCTGGTTTATATATATATATATATATATATATATCTTTAAGAACTTACAATTAAAGCCCACAAAGATTAAAAGGTGCACAATGCAGCATACTCAATTTTTATTTTTTCCCACTGGATCATCGGTTAACTGAGTTAAAGATTTGCCGCAAAATTAGTTTATGAAGACAGAATTCCTTCTGCAAAGACCCTTGACATGGTCAGATAATAAGTCAGACCCTCATAGAAGGGAGTAGGAATTGTCTCGGAAAACCAGGCAAAAGATCTGAATTAGGAAGTAGTGTGCTGCCTTCCTCAGCTTACTCAGCTTTATTATCTGAAGAAGGAAGGATTGAGTGGGAAGAGGTCAAGTTCTAGGGGCAGTTTTGGGGTTTATTTTGCTCTCTCTCCAAATCCTCTAGTATCGGACTGCTGACTAATAGCCTCTTCCTTTGAAAACTCCCCACGTTATCTCACTCTATCATGAGAGGAGATCTCACTTCTGTGGAGAGGAGCTTGCTTTTGCATCCTTCAGACACATAGTCTGCAGACATCAAAAGACCAATGCTACAAATGGAACCCAAGCTGCTCAGTTTTATAAATGATGTAAGGGCCATTTTATGACAATGAATCTGCAAACTGACCATCATCAATCCAATAGTTGAAATAGCAGCCCTAGACAGTGGATGATGTAAGATGTTATTTGATCTGCATTCTCACTTCCCTTCCTTTCCATTTTGGATATTTGCCACAATGTGGATCTTAGCATCAAAAAGTTTAAGAAATTGAGACATGACCCCAGAGAAATAAGCAAAAAAAAATATACAGAAAGATTGTTTTGTGTAATGTCCTCTTAGGCAAATAAAGTTTTTTTTTAAATAAAATGAGTAAGAAAGAAAAAGGTTAAGTGAAATTGTTTTAAGTAAGTATTTTTTCTGATTCTCCCATATTCCATTAAGAAAAATTCTCGTGACAAAAATAGATTCACTCAAAGCAGCAATAACGCAGGTTTTGCAGAAGCACAATGTTTCTGTTTCCTATAATATCAGCTGAACCTTCTGTGGGAGCCAGGAGAAGAACATGGCAGTGGGACGCTGGTAGAAAAAGTAGGAGTGAGGATCTGATGAAAACATGCATCGAAACTCACCTAAAAGTGCAAGAGATGCGGTTTCTGCTTAACTATCTGTATCTATCATTTTTCTTTTTCTAATCCCAGTTCTACAAGCCTCAGCCACTGTCAAGGTCAGATGTACAATGTCACCACAGAAGACAATGGTGTGTGTGTGTGTGTGTGTGTGTGTGTGTGTGTGTGTGTGTGTGTGTGTGTGTGTGCGTGTGTGTGTGTAAAAAGTGAGGCTTAAAGTCATGCAACATATCCTAAACTATGGTTTAACAATATGCAGTGTCCACACATTGATATTAGGTTTTGAAAGTCTAGAGCAGAATTATATCCACTGATTAAGGTTTATAATTTCAAGTCAAGTAATAAGGCAGTGCCTTCTAGTACTACATCACAAAACTCCAATTAAAGAACCCAGAATAATAATGGGATTATAGAATTTCAAACCACAGGCATGTTATTCTGGGGAATAATAGAGATGAGGAAGACTGAGGTCCCAGGCTAGTCTAGGCAAAGTGTTAACAAGAAGACTTTATCTCAAGAAATACTTCTGGCTAGGTGGTTCATGCCTGCAATCCCAGCACTGAGGGAGGTGTATGGACTCAATGCCCAAAAATTACTTTAAATACTGAAAACAAGAAGGGGGCTGGTGGTTTGGTAGAGTGCATGCCTAGCATGTATAAGGCTTTGAGTCCAATCAAACAACAATACTATAAAAAAAGCAAACAAATGTAAGATGTGCTCATTAGATGGATTCAAATACCTATGCAAGAAGCCATAAAAGTACGGCTTCTTTCCACTCTATAAGAAATATTTAGAATTTGGTGAAGTTATGAGAAGTGTGCAGCACAAGTACTATGCAGCTGTAAATTATCTATACAGCACTCTTAATCACCATGCCTGAACACTTGCTGGATTTCACTTAGACTTAAAATCAGTTATTGGCCTTTGGTAAGCAGACATTTATGTCAGACCCATAGAAAGAGCAGATAAGTTGATTGAGTCAATTGAGTTAAATGATAGACATCTGGAAACAACCTGCTTAAACTGTATACAAAGGAAAACCACCAACACTAGAACTTAGTATTTGGTTATTCCCAGTGCAAATTGAGATGTGTGCAGTTGTAGAGCTTTCCTGGCCTTTGCATGCTGGCTTTTCAGATACTAGTCAATGTGCATGCATAGAAAGCTCCATTGCTGTGTGCTCTGCCACAACACTAAGACCATTAGTGTTGTAGGATGATAGGGAAACTCCTCACAGAACACAACATAGCCATTGTTATCTTGCACGAATAAGAAAGCTGTCAAGCTGGGCACCAGTGGCCCATGACTGTGAACCTAGCTACTCAGGAGGCAGAGATCTAAGTATGGCAGTTAAAAACCAGCCTGGACAGGAAAGCCCTTCAGATACTTATCTCCAATAAACCACCAGAAAACTAGCAGTGGCACTATGGCTCAAGCGATAGAGAACTAGCCTTGAGCCGAAGAGCTAAGAGACAGTTCCTAGGCCTAGAGTTCAAGACCAATGACCAACAAAACAACAACAAAAAAAGAAAGAAAGGAACAAAGAATAAAGAAAGAAAGAGAAAGAGAGAGGAAAGAAAGAAAAGAGAGAGAAAGAAAGAAAGAAAGAAAGAAGGAAAGAAAGAAAGAAGGAAAGAAAGAAGGAAAGAAAGAAAGAAAGAAAGAAAGAAAGAAAGAAAGAAAGAAAGAAAGAAAGAAAGAAAGAAAGAAAGAAAGAAAGAAAGAAAGGAAGGAAGAAAGGAAGGAAGGAAGGAAGGAAGGAAGGAAGGAAGGAAGGAAGGAAGGAAGGAAGGAAGGAAGGAAGGAAGGAAGGGAAAATTGAAAAACAGAAAGACACCTGTCAAGATGAGAGCTATGGCAAAGCTTCAGCCTCTGCAGATAAAGACATCCTGACCTGGGAGATGGCTCAAGGACAGAGGAATTGCTCTTAGTAAGAGAAAAATTTTCCACTGAGCACATACCACTAGAATGCAGCAGATGCCCAGCACTTGCCTACTCCCCAAGTCCGTGTGGCCAGAGTCATTAGCAGCCTAGCTGCCAAGTCCCCTCTGCTTCCCACCTCCTGGGAACATTGTGGACCAGCTCAGAAGGAGGTTTCAGAAGAGCATAAAGAGCCATGCAGCAAAGCAGTGGTGCAAAAGCACAAAGCACATGTCTCTCACCTCTGGGTTTACAGATATTCTCAGATGATTTGTGGATAACAAGACTTGGGGGAAGCTTCCTGAAATTACTCTGCATCCATAGGCACTCTTTGTCTGCCTCACACTGAAAGGCAACAACTTGTCTAAAGGCTGGTCTCCTCTGTCGCCAATAAATTCCTTTTCCCAGTCATCACTCCTGTAACAGACATATGTATGTTGGCTGATAGCACATCCTTGAATAGAGATGTACCTGCCAAGGTTTTGAAATCACAGTGGTCTGTGAAGTCCTATCACCAGTTGTCTTCCACTATCATCTCAGAATTAGACCCAAAGCGGGTCGCAATTCCAGGACTTATCAACAAAACACTGTCCATATGAGAACCTTGTCAAAGTCTACTTAAAGATACCTTTTAGTTTAATTCTATGTCTGACAGAATAACCACCCCCTACTTTTTTGGTCTAGGATATGTACAGCTCTAAACTGGGAGACTTTTAGAGAATGAGATTAGAGAGAATGGGTCTTCTGGACAGGATCTGCTATAGGTATGACAAGGTGGAAGGAAAAAGGAAACAGCGTAAGGAAATATGATTAACAAGGCCGAAGTGGTCAAAAGAAATCTCTCAATGCAAGAAGGTCCTTCTGACAAACCTGTTCTTGTTGGGCCACGGCCTGGTATGGTGGTGCCACTTTAGACTCTGGTCCCATTAGAGCAACATACATGTCAGGGCTTCTTCATTCCAGGGCCTAGGATGACTACGAGAAGTTCATTCCCTGTTCCTACCTCTGCTTTCTAAAAGGGTACATACATCAATGGGCTCTCTTCTTTCCCGCTACAAACATTCTACCAGTGTTCCCTCATGACACAACACTTCAGTGCCAATCTGGGTGTTTTTCCATGAGTCCTAATATTTTGTCTTCTGAGCCTAACATTTGTTTTTTGTTTTTGTTTTTTGTTGATATTTTATTTTTTTACATTTTATTTTTATTTTATGTTTTTTCTTGCTGCAAAAATTAATTTTATTTAATGTGCAAATACTATACAGAGTTGTTACAATTACATAGGCAAGATAGTGAGTACATTTCTTATCAAGCATTGTAGCCTCCTCCTTTGTTTACCATTCCCATCCCTTCCCATCCTCCCTGCCCCCTACCCAATCCCCCTCCAGCAAGTTGTAAAGTTCGTTTTTGCCATGACAAATTGTACTTCTCATTGTTACAATAGGTCAACCTGTATCCTTATTTGAATGACTTCTTTTTCCCCTTCCCCTCCACAAATTATACCGACATCAAATATAGTGAAAGCAGGGGTTATACTGTGGGGGAGGGACATACAAAGCAACAAAGAAATAATCTTATAATTGGGTAAGAAACAAATGCATGAAAGAAAAAAAAACATATAAAATACATATCTTAGGGTTCATTTTCCAAACATCTCCTTATCTGAACTTTTCTGCTTGACGCAAATATATACTAGATATTGCAAATAAGGGAAATCATGGGACCTATGTTTCTTTGGGCTTGGCTTACTTCACTTAATATAATTTTTTTGAGTCTTTCCATTTCCTAACAGATGAGGCAATGTCATTCTTTCTGATGGAGGCATAGAATTCCATTGAGTATATATACCACATTTTCTTGATCCATTCATCTACTGAGGGGTATCTGGGTTGGTTCTAGATCTTAGCTATGGTAAATAATGCTGCAATAAACATAGTTATGCTGGTAGCTATAGTGTGGTCTTGTTTGTAAACATTTGGGTAAATGCCCAAAAGTGGGATTGCTGGGTCATAGGGGAGTTCTATGTGGTGTCTTTTGAGGAACCTCCATACAACTTTCCAAAGTGGTTGAACAACTTTACACTCCCACAAACAAAGAAGTAAGGTTCCCTTCTGTCCACATCCCCTCTAGCAACTATTGTTATTAGAGTTCTTGATTTTTGCCATTCTAACTGGTGTGAGTTGGTATCTCAATGTTGTTTTGATGTGCATTTATTTTTATGGCTAGGGAGGTTGAGCATTTCTTCCTGTGTATATTGGCCATCCTTCTTTCTTCTTCAAAGAAGTTTCTCTTTAAGTCTTTAGTCCACTTATTTATTGGGAAGTTGTTTCTTTGAGGATTTGTTGTTGGGGGATTTAATTTTTTGAGTTCGAAGTATATTTTAGATATGAGACCCTTGTCCGTTGTATGACTAGTGAAGATCTTCTCCCAATCCGTGGGCTTTCTATTGATCTTGCTAGCTATGTCCTTTGTCATGCAGAAGCTCTGCAACTTTATATAATCCCATTTGTTCAACATTTCTTTGATTTGTTGTGTTTCTGGGTCTCTATTAAGAAAATTTCGGCAGCGCCAAGGAGACCTAGGGTTTCTCCTATTCCATCCTGTAATGTTTTCAGTGTCTGCTTTGACTCCAAGGTCTTTGATCCATTTGGAATTGATTCTGTTACATGGTGATATATAAGTATCTAGCTTTAGTTTTCTACAAGTAGTTAACCAGTTTTGCCAGCACCATTTACTGAAGAGGCTGTCTTTCTTCTATTCTATTTTTTTATCTCCCTTATCGAATTTTAGATGGCTATAGGTCTGTAGGTTCATTTCTGGGATTTCAATTCAATTCCTTTGGTCCTGAGGTCTGTTCTTGTGCTAGTAACAAGCTGTTTTGATTACTATGGCTTTATAGTAGAGTTTGAAATTTGGTATTGATACTCCTCCAGCAGTGTTCTTTCCGTTGAGGAGCGTTTTTCCTATTCGGGGTCTTTTATTGTTTCATATGAATTTTTGGATTGCCTCTTCTATTTCCTTGAAGTATGAGGTTGGAATGTTGATAAGTATCACATTGAATTTGTAGATAGCCTTGGGAAGTATTGCCATTTTCACGATGTTAATCTTTCCAATCCAGGAGCATGGGAGTTTTTCCCATTTTCTAAGTTCCGTTTTTATTTCATTTTTCGTTTTTGAAGTTTTCATCATAGAGGTCCTTCACTTCTTTGGTTAAGTTAATTCCTAGGTATTTTATTTTTTGTGGGGCTACTACAAATGGAGTTGCTTTCCTAATTTCAGCCCCACTTTTCTAACATTTGTTACCTTTTCCTCCTTTTGGTGCTGAGGACTGAACAGAGAGTCTTGTGCATGCCAGGGATGTACTCTACCATTGAGTTGCATCTTCACCCAGAGCTTTGCGTATCATACTAGTCAAGGACTCTATTAAGTATTTGATACAATTACCAAGGTACATGAGAATAAGGGAGATGCTGCACTTAGCATTTGGACAAAATAATCAACCTGTCTATAGGAGTCACCTCAATGTTGGCTTGTGTGGCAATGAGTGCAGACCTCTGGCTGGGAGGAAACAAAAGCCATGCCTGAGAAATATATGGTGATCTACTGATATAATTATCAAGAAGAGTTTTCTGAGGGGTGAGGCAAGAGTTATTAATTGTGAAACAAGAACTACTTCGTCAAGAGTGTAAACTAATAATCCAAAGCCACCAGAAAAGGCTCATAAATGAGTATTTAAGAGAAAACAAAAAAATATTCTTAGTCATTTGTTGTTGGGGGATTTAATTTTTTGAGTTCCAAGTATATTTTAGATATGAGACCCTTTTCCGTTGTATGGCTAGTAAAGATCTTCTCCCAATCTGTGGGCTTTCTATTGATCTTGCTAGCTATGCCGTTTGCCATGCAGAAGCTCTGCAACTTTATGCAATCCCATTTGTCCAATATTTCTTTGATTTGTTGTGTTTCCTGGTCTCTATTCAGAAAATTCCGGGCAGCGCCAAGGAGACCTAGGGTTTCTCGTATTCCATCCTGTAATGTTTTCAGAGTGTCTGCTTTGACTTCGAGGTCTTTGATCCATTTGGAGTTGATTCTGGTGCAGGGTGATATATACGGATATAGCTTTAGTTTTCTACATGTAGTTAACCAATTTTGCCAGAACCATTTACTGAAGAGGCTGTCTTTCTTCCATTCTATTGTATCAAATCCTCAAAGAAACAACTGCCCAATAAATAAGTGGGCTAAAGACTTAAAGACAAACTTCTCTGAAGTAGAAAGAAGGATGGCCAATAGACACATGAAGAAATGCTCAACATCCCTAGCCATAAAAGAAATGCAAATCAAAGCAACATTGAGATACCACCTCACAACAGTTAGAATGGCAAAAATCAAGAACTCTAACAACAACAGATGCTGGAGGGGATGTGGACAGAAGGGAACCTTACTTCATTGTTGGTGGGAATGTAAACTTGTTCAACCACTTTGGAAAGAAGTATGGAGGTTCCTCAAAAGACTTCACATAGACCTCCCCTATGACCCAGCAATCCCACTTTTGGGAATTTACCCAAATGTTTACAAACAAGACCACACTAAAGCTTCCAGCACAACTATGTTTATTGCAGCATTATTTACCATAGCTAAGATATGGAACCAACCCAGATGCCCTTCAGTAGATGAATGGATCAAGAAAATGTGGTATATATACACAATGGAATTCTATGCCTCATTCAAAAAAAAATGACATTGCCACCTTTGTTAGGAAATGGAATAACTTGGAAAAAATATATTAAGTGAAGTAAGCCAGGCACAAAGAAACACAGGTCCCATGGTTTCCCTTATTTGTAATATCTAGTATATGTATGAGTCAAGTGGAAAAAGTAAGTTAATGTGATGTTAGGAAAATGAATCCTTAGATAGGTATCTTAATGTTTTTTTTTCTTTCATGCATGTGTTTCTAATGCATTTATAAGATTATTTCTTTGTTGCTTTGTATGTCCCTCCCCCACAGTATAACCCCCGCTTTCAATATATTTGATGTCAGTGTAACTTGTGGAGGAGATGGGGAAAAACAAGTCGTTTAAGGATTCAGGTGGACCTGTTGCAACAATGAAAAGTACAAATTGTCATGTCAAAAACGAGCTTTACAATGTCGGTGGGGGGTAGATGGGGAAGGATTGGGTGGGCGGGGAGGGGGGGAGGCTGGGAAGGGAGGTGAAGGTTAAACAAGGAGGAGGCTGCAATGCTTGGTAAGAAATGTATTCATTATCTTGCCCATGTAATTGTAACCCCTCTGTACAGTATGTTCACAAATAAAATAAAATTTAAAAAATATTCTTAGTCAAATACTGGTAGATATGCTAGGTGGGACCTCCATCACAGCTTGGCCTCAATCCTTAACCCACTGAGGAGTGAGAGTGCTTTGGCCAGACCTGCCTTCAGTTCTGACCCAGCAGCCTTATTGGGTTTGGGGATCATCCAACCTGATCAGTTCCAGTACTAGAGACCCAGGAATGTCAATTTGCTGGCCAACACCTACTCCCTAGGACTTCCACATTAGAAGCTAATTGCACTTTGATATGCCTTGGGGCAAGGACAGAAAACATCTTGCTTCTAGTCACAGATCACCCCCTGGGGAAGTTTACTTTCTAATGAGTGAGATCAGCTTGGCTTAAAGATCTATACCCCACTCATCTCCACCCTACTCCAACCTCAGGCCTGGTAGAGGAAAGCTTAGGGAAATTACTATTTCCCAACTTTACTAGAAGCAAGGAACTTGCACCTCACCCAGTAGTATCTTTTCCTTAGAGCTTTCTAAAAGTTGCTAAATTCCCATAGGTCCTGTTTCTGAATAAAAAGGGGCTTACAGGTTATTGGTGGCCATGGAGGAATGCCTGGCACAGACAACATACCTGAAGCCTCACTGCAAGAAGAGTGAAAGATTCTGGCAAAAAGAACCCTTGACTGATGTGGCCTCCTGTGAAAACAGAAATGTTCGACCTCTTCCTGGCCATTGTAGGTTCTAAGCAATTGAGATTTCCATCTTACTCATGTAAAGTAACCATACCCAATAGTCTAGCTCCATGCATCCCTTTTGTCCTTACAACTCCCCCCTGGGCCTCAGATAGCTTTGAATGCTGGAAAAGTGAGTATGAGAATGGGTCATTGGGCCATGTCTCCCCTTCTCTCCTTCACTTGGAAGGACAGAATCAAGCAGTTCTTGATACACTATGGGGCTGGTCAGCTTTTCACTCCCTCAAAGAGCTAGACTCACTTCTGTCCTTAATGTTGCCAGATGCCTTGAGAAACTACCCTGGCAACCAAGATCTTGCACTCATCCTGTGAATTCTGCTTCACTGTAAACTGAACTGTAAGCACAGGGATCGGGGTTCCTGCTACAATTTCTGGAGAATGTGACTGCAATCCCTCTGATGGGGCATGAGACAAGAACCTATCATTGTGTGAAGGAGAAGTAGATCTCTAATGGCCAGTATTCATAACTGCCTTTTGTGGTTCCATTCCCAAAGAGGAATGTGTAATGGGTGGCAGGTATAGCCAGTCCTGTGTCAGAATAAAGGAGGAAGAGGCCCTGCTACCTCAGTGCCCAGACAAGCCTTGAACGTCAATCCTGTCAGTACTCCAAACATCAAATTGGTACTAGGAAAATTGTAACATTTAGTTTTCGTTTTCTTTCTCTTCAAACTGCTTTTTTGCTACTGGCATGCTATTGAGAGATTGCTAACTTTAGAACTGGGCCAGGGAAAATAAAAAATATTGGCATTTGTCATACTCCTCTTCAAAATAGCAGGAATACCATGAATTTGAAACTCCTCTTGAGCACCAGTCCTATATTGCTAAGATTAAATCCTGCTGGCCACCTTTATATTTCAAATACATTGAAAGAATAAAAGGGATTCTTAAGAAGAATAAGGACTAAGAGTATAAAATGTATACTTCTTTATTTATATAAATAAGGCTTTCATACAATTATATTTAAAAGAAATCTGTATTTTTACATTCACCACCAGTGAGTTTCTGACAGGAAAGGCTGTGCATAATGATACACAGCAAGGATCCCACTCCAGGACAACAGGAGCTCAGGAAAGCACCATTAATTTGAGAAGTAGGCAGGCTCTGACACTCCTGTTGCACTGCTAGCAATGGGAAGTCTTAAACTAGTTCCTCCACCAAGTCTTCTTCAAATTCCCCCTGTTCATCAGCAGTGTCATCTTGGCACTGCTGGTACTTGGACACCAGGTCATTGATATTGCTCTCAGCTTCAGTGAACTCCATCTCATCTATGCCCTCACCTATGTACCAGTGCAAGAATGCATTGCACTGGAACATGCCACTGAACTGCTCTGAGATGCACTTGAGGGGATCCTAGATGACTATGTTGTTGCCGATGAAGGTGGCCGACATCGTGAGTCCATGTGGGGGTGGGGTGGGGGGGAAGGGAAGGGGGGATGTCACACACAGCCGTCTTCACATTGTTGGGGATCCAGTCTCCAACGTAGCTGCTGTTCTTGTTCTGCACGTTGAGCATCTGTTCATCCACCTCTTCATGGACATGCAGCCTCGGAAGATGGCAGCCGCTGTCAGGTAGCAGCCACGGCGGAGATCACAGGTGACCATCAAGTTCTTAGGGTCAAATATCTGCTGGGTGAAGCTCGCGCACTGAGAGAGCATGGTACTGCTGGCTGGCACGGCTGGCCAGGGGCACAAAGCCAGGCATGAAGAAGTGCAGGCGGGAAAGAGCACCATATTCAAGGCCAGCTTGTGCAGGTCTGCATTCATCTGGCCAGGGAAGCACAGGCAGATGGTAACCCCGCTGTTGGTGCCTGACACCAGGTGGTTCAGGTCCCCATAGTTGGGCGTGGGCAGCTTCAAGTTACAGAAGCAGATGTTGTACAGGGCCTTGTTGTCGATGCAGAAAGTTTTATCTGCATTTTCCACCAGCTGGTGGACAGAGAAGATCGCGTTGTAGGGTTCCAGCACTGTGTTTGACACCTTCGGGGAGGGCATGACACTGAAGGTGTTCATGGTGTGGTTTGGGTACCCCTCTTGAATATTGTTGAGAATCAGGGTGCCCATGCTTGACCCGGTGCCACCTCCCAAAGAGTGGGCCAGCTAGAAACCCTGTAGACAGTCACACCTTTCTGACTTCCGCCTCACCACATCCAGTACCGGCTCCACCAGCTCAGCTTCCTCTGTGTAGTAGCCCTTGGTCCAGTTATTGGTTGCCCCGCTCTGGCCTATCAGACAGAAGCCATGATGGGACACACACTCCAAGAATATTTACTGTGCCATTTGCATTGTGAAGACAACAGGACTCTTCTGAGCCAACCTTTGCTTTTAATTTAGATAACTTTGGTGAAATAAAGGAAATGTTTTCATTGTATCTGGGACCCTACAAATCACCCAGGTTCTAAAGAAATAAAGACAATGTGGAGGAAGATACATTTTAACCCAAATCAACTACTTGTAGAAATGAAGAACAGAGCCTGCCTCAATACTGGAAATGTAATTAGTTTCACAGGAGGGACAGGAGCACATTGTGATCATAGGAAAGCTAAGCTGCAAGCACTTGTCTGCACCTTGCTCACACAGAGCTATGCTTTGATTTCTGGTGTCCTGAAGTAGTTCTCTGTTATTGCCGGGCCTTTGAAATGACCAGCAGTTCTGAAACCTTGTTGGAGGCTTTCCCTGATTGCTGATCTTTCCCTTCAGAGGCTTCTTTGTCATGGAGGGCTTGCAGAGTTGCACTGATCTGAGCTGTCTGAGTGGCCAGGGGCATGACTCCAGTGGACTGGAATAGGTGGGTTAGGTGAGGACAATATCTAGGTGTATAAAGGCTCAGCCCAGCACTGGAGTGCCTGGATGTTAGGACCCATAGACCATGATGACATACCAAATATGAAGTTGTCTGGCCTGAAGCTCTGGCCAAATGGTCCTGATCTCACTGAGTCTAAGGTTCCAGGCTCTAGGTCCACCATGATGGCCCGAGGAACATATTTTTTGCCTGTGGAGACAAGAGTTGACTTAGGCCTATAATTGACAAGAAACTTAGGGGCAGAGCTTATGATTCTGAGTGACTCTCAGCATTCATTACAGAAATTACAGCATTTGAGACATGGAAACAGAAAAGATTGGTTCAACCATTGAGGGATTTTTTGAAGAGGAGATTAGCAGTGGTTCTCTCACTTCAGCCCTCCCTTCTTTTCAGGCCTCCTGGTCACTTCCGCCTTTTGCACACCATCCCATCCCTGCCAATCCTCCAGGGCTAGTCAGTCTTTACTGATGCAGTCAATATAAGCTAGCTTATGTGGATTCAGAACAGGCAGAAGAAAGTAGAAATGCATTTGGAAGGTGGATGGAAAATGCCTCTCAACTGTGACTACCCTTTTTGCCCATTGGCCAATGAGACAGTCATGAGACAATCAAATTGCTTCAGCTTTCTTGTCATCAGAGGTGATTCAAACTTATCCATTCTCTTTCTTGACACTGTCTCTCAAATTACAGAGGAACAATATGGTAATCTTGCTTCACAAAAAAAAAAATGGAAAAGACAACATTGAAGGAAAAGCTCATTGCTTCATGATGAGTGTTGGGCTGTTAAGAGCCAGTTGTCATTGTTGGAGTTTTTTAAAGTTACTCACCCATAAATTCTTACAGGTGTCTTCCTTGCCAAGGTAATTCAAGTCATTGATTGATATTAGCCTTTAAAACTTCCATGGAGATGTTGAACATTTTTGTGATTACCATCTTGTTGTGAGATGAAATCCATTTCTGACTTAGTAAGGAATGGACTTGAGAATTCTGATAATTCTCTTAGAACTTCAATTCTGAAGGAAGCTAAATAAATCTTGATAGGATAAGAACAAATATATGTGAACTAATCCTTCCTCTTCATCCCTTTTCCTTCCCTAGTACTGTTAATTGGGCCACTGGCTCCTCTTCTCCAGTTCCAAATGCCTCAGGCCTTAACCCATTCCTTCTCCACCTCCTCGCATTTTTCTCGTCTCCATTCCTGCCAGTTTTCATCTTCAGGTTCACCTTTAATTCACCTGCTATTGTCTCTGCACATTCCAACACTGTAGATTCCATTATACACTATTTTCTTCTCATATACTTGTACTGTACTCTATAGTAAATCCACTGGCTACATAGCATGTACCTGTTATTAAGTATGATGTCATGTAGAGACACTTGAATGTGTGTGGCAGATTATTTGTAGGTTCTATACAAATACTATTTTATATAAAGAACTTGAGTGTGTGAAGATGTTGTTATTGGTGGGGGTCCTCGAGCCCATTCCATGAGGATATTGAGGGGTGATTGAATTTTAAGTAATGGTGCTGTTTTCATACTTCTTTAAATGAACTTATGAACTTATTAAAAGACTATTTTTTCAGCCCTTTGTTTATGGATCAAATCTATAATCCTAGCTAATCAGGAGGCTGAGATCTGAGGATCATGGTTCAGTGTTGGCTCAGAAGGGAAGGAATGTACTTGGAACTCTTATTTCCAATTAACCACACACACGCACACACACACACACACACACACACACACACACACACACACACACACACACACACACACGCACCACAACACAACACAAAGCTAGAAGAGAAGCTCTATCAATTGAGCCACTAGTAGACTTCCATGTGAACAGTGACCTGATTGAGCCTCACAGGTGTCTGCTGGACCAGACATCCATTAAAAGGGCTAAAGGATGCAGATATCTCATACAAGCTGTGTGACATCTCTGATTGGGTCTGGGATGGATATGGCCACAGACTGTCCTATGACCTTGAGAGTCATATAGCTCTCTCCTACAGACAATTAAACCCTGTACAAAGCATCCCAGTAAGTACCTTCCCTTAGGACCCCTCCTGTCTAGCAAGACATTTGATATTCTCTTCTTCAATAAATCATTGCTGTTTTATTCTTCCCTCTGCATCCATGAACTCATTTTTTGAGATCATAGAGACAAAAGATGTGATTCAGTTATTAGGTTTTCAGTATCAACATGATGGCCTGCTTCAAAACAGAACTTTTATCTGCTTCCTGGGCACCAAAGCTGGTGGATCCTGAATGCTTTTATCTTGAGCCCTTTTTGTGTTGCCACCAAACCTGTGCTAGAGTATCATCAGTGCCCAAGGGACACACCGGGAATGCGTTTGTTCCAATCACACATGGTATACCTAGGTGTTGAGTCTGCAAACATGATGGGTACTCACAGATGTGTGACTTAGTGATGTCAGCCACTCAGCACAAGGTTTCCCTGGACCAGAGTCTCATCCCCATGCCTTGAGTGGATGATAGGTGAAACCTTTGTTTCTCATACACAGATTATATCCTGGTTGTTCCTAGCAAATGAATTCCATAGACCCCAGGGGAAACAAGCTGAATCCTTCTTTTAGTCATTTCTTCCCTAACACTGACACATCTGCTCCTTGAAGACACCGTGGCCACATACCTCTCAGTAGAGGCTTTCCAAGACCCTACTCCATCATGTCACCCACCCACTTCAGATCTTTTAGCAGCCACTTTCCTCTAATAAACACTTCCCTCACGTCCAGCCTCCCCTATGAAAGTCTTCACTGTTGGGTTTTTATCCTAATGTAGAGGTCACATGCTTAACTATCAAGGTCATGGTTATTTGATATCTTTGGGGTCTACACACAGGACTGCTCAGGGCCATATTGATCCAATGTCTATGGCTCTGTTCACAAGACTGCTCAGTGCCATGGTGATGGGATGTATAGTGTCTGCATATGGGACTGCTCAGTACTATAGTGAATGATGCAGAATATCCATAGAAGGG
Organism: Dipodomys merriami; assembly: GCF_024711535.1. Classification (NCBI taxonomy): domain Eukaryota; kingdom Metazoa; phylum Chordata; class Mammalia; order Rodentia; family Heteromyidae; genus Dipodomys; species Dipodomys merriami. The sequence goes on along the minus strand of NW_027206035.1, from coordinate 420,926 downwards.
CACCATTTTCCCATTGAGATTTTCAGCTTTCATTACTTGTGTATAGCTGGTATTCCACACAGCACTCTAAAATCTATGGGAATTTAGGAGAGAGCCTCTTTATCATGAGTTAGCAGAGAATGGAATAAAATAGAATACTCAGCTGTAGTGGTGGTGGCTCTAGCTGGTATTTCTTGATACTCAGCAGACTAAGATCTGAGGATCTAAGTTCAAGGCCAGTCCAGGCAAGAAAATTCAGTGAGATTCTTATCCCTAATTAACCACCAAAAATCCCAAAGTAGAACTATGACTGAAGTGGTAGAGCACTAATCTTCAGCAAAAAAAAATCCAAATCAATGTTTATGCATTAATTTAAGCCTTAGGACCAACACACACACACACACACACACACACACACACACACACACACACACACACACACACACACACACACAACCATTTGTCCAGCACTGGTGGCTCACACACCTGTAATCCTAGCTATTTAGGACGCTGAGGTCTGAACTTCAGAGTTTCAATCCAGCCTAGGCAGAAAAGTTTGAGACTTATCTCCAATTAACCACCAGAAAACCAGAAGTGGTCCTGTGGCTCAAAGTGCAAAAGCACTAGCCTTGAGGGACAGTGTCTAGGTCCTGAGTTCAAGCCTTTCGACTGACAAGAAAAATAAAATGTAACACCTGGATCAGGTCCTTTGTCTCCTTTGTTTGAGGAAAGAGTCTACAGACAAAAAGGAAGAGGTAAGACAGCATAACTTTATTGAAAGAAAAGACCATCAGAACCCTTGCTAGACAGGAGAGGCCCATGGGAGGGAAGGCACTAGTTGGTGTGGGTTATGTAGGTATTAATGAGGTGTCTTTAGGAATGAACTATATGTCTCTCATGACCATTGGACAGTCTGCAGGTCATATCACTCCCCAGGCCTAGTCAGAAGCTCCACAAAGCCAACCCAAGATCTTTATGCATTCTTTAGTCCTTCTGAGTAAGTTATAATTTTGCTACCTACCTCTGGGGTATAGTCACCTCATCACAGTGTTCATTGTTCCAGGGGCAATGGGCCATGATATGATGTCAAGGAGCCTGCACACAGGACTGCTCAAGGCCAAAGTAAAAGAGAACTTCCATGGGAGAGAGACTTTGCCTCCATTGCACAGACATGCTCTTTTTTTTTTTTTTTTTTGGTCCAGTTGTGGGGCCTGAACTCTCGGCCTGAGCACTGTCCCTCAGCTCTTCAGCTCAAGGCCAGTGCTCTACCACTTGAGCCACAGCGCCACTTCCGGATTTTTTCTTTTTGCTTATGTGGTGCTGAGGAATCGAACCCAGGGCCTCAGGCATGCAAGGCAAGCGCTCTACCACTGAGCCAACTTCCCAGCCCCTGAGCCAACTTCCCAGCACAGACATGCTCTTTTTATGTTCTGATAACTCTGGGCGGTTTTTCCATGTTTTCTCTTTTTTTTCTCCAATGCTTTAGATGGAAACCAGGACATCATGCATGTAAGGCAAGCACTTTCCCATTGCACTTATATTTCTTTCCTTGGATTTGTTTTTAAATGAGCAGTAGATTTCATCTTTGTGTATAGGAAAATAGTTATCAAATATCTCCATTTTAAAGGTTTCAGCTGATGAAGTAGCACAGTATTTTTTATAATCTAAAATAGAGATATTCTGCCTTGGATATGTCCAGAGGCCTCAGACATAAAAAGGCTTGGGATAACTGCTGTGCAATTGGAAAGGCCAGGCTGAAGCCTTTTCCTTTTGCCCCAGCTTGCTGTTGCACCAGTGCTCCTTTCACCAGAAATGCTCATTTTCTCCATTTCTGCTCTTTGACACTTAGCTAGAGGAGTCAGCTCCAGCCCTCTGAGAACTCTCTATGGGGGTGCGGAGTGGGGATTGCAGTATGGGAGAGGGCTTCTCTTCCCCCTCCATCTTTTGTGCTGGTCTTGGGCTTGATCTCAGGGACTGGCTCAGTCAGTTTTTCTGTTTGTTTATTTTTTCTTGCTTGTTTGATTTTTAGTCAAGAGTAGAACTTAGGCAACAGTTTCACTTCCAGATATTTGGGCTCCTAATTAGTGATGAGTCTCATGAACTTCCCTACACAGGCTGGCTTTGAACCTCATTCCTCAGATGTTTGCCTCATGAATAACGTGGATTATAAGCATGAGTCACAATCACCTGGCAGAGAGAAGGGTCTTCTTTCAGACATACCAACTACACAGTGACAAACATCAAGAGGGGTAGCCTCTTTGTTTCAGTTGACCCCATCTTTTTCCATCACATCCAGCGTCAGCCCTGTACCAGCTATGGAGAAGAGCTTGGTGCTTCTTCAGGCCTGATCTGAATTAATTCATTGATCATACTAATAATAAATAAAATATTTCATGAGTATGTTTGTCTTCTCACCAACAGGAACGGATCTAGAAATCAAGAATCATTTATACCTTAGCTTTCCAACTCCAGAATGTAGAAAATTACTCACGTTGCATATGCCTTTCTTTACTAAGTGAATTAAATCAGAACAGCCTTCACATGTGCTTCTGACCCAGTGGAGATGATAACAAGGTAGCAAGATGTTGGGCAGTCTTGTATAGAAATTGGGCAAGGACCATAAAAACAAACACATTTTGACTTTGAAAGGCTGGAACAAAATCTACAAAGCAACGGTCCCCATAAACAGGCAGGAGTAGCAATACTAATATCAGATAAAATAGACTTCAAATTAAAATTAGTTAGAAGAGATAAAGAAGGTCCCTACATACTAATGAAGGGATCTCTCCTTCAGGAGGATAGTACAATTGTAAATAGTTATTCGCCAAACAACGGAACACCCAAATTTATCCGAGAAACACTCCTTTCTCTCAAATCTCATATAGATCTAAAAACATTAATTGTTGGGGACTTTAACACACCACTATCGCCACTAGATAGATCAACTCAGCAAAAACTCAACATAGAAACCGCAGACCTAAACAGCTGCATAGATCAACTAGATTTAACAGGCATCTACTGAATATTTCACCTAGCAGCATCAGAATACACGTTTTTCTCAGCAACACATGGAACATTTTCCAAAATAGACCACATTTTAGGTCACAAAGCAAATTTGTCCAAATTCAGAAACATTGAAGTTATACCTTGCATTCTCTGAGACCACAAGGGAATAAAATTAGAACTCAACACCAAAAGCCACCAAAGAAAGTCCAGTAACATATGGAGGCTGAACAACACACTGTTGAACCACCAGTGGGTCATGGAAGAGATTAGAAACAAAATTTAATTGTTCATGATATTCAAAAAAAATGAGCACACAAACTACCAGCTTCTCTGGGACACAGCAAAGACAGTACTCAGAGGCAAGTTTATAGATCTGAGTTCCTACATCAACAAATTGGAGAGAGCTGAAACCAACAATTTAATGAGACAGCTGAGCCTCCTTGAAAAAGAGCAGCAAGATAATCCCAATCCAGTAGATGGAAAGAAATAAAGAAAGTTAAATCAGAAATAAATGAATTAGAATCCAAAAAAATCATAGAAAGAATCAACAAAACAAAGAGTTGGTTCTTCAAAAACATTAACAAAATTGAGAGACCCTTAGCAAATCTTATCAGAAAAAGAAGAGAACACACCTAAATAAATAAACTCAGAGATGAGAATGGTAACATCACCACCGAAACAACCAAGATTCAGAATATTATAAGGGAATATTTCTCAAAACTTTATGCTTATAAGTTTGAGAACTTGCCAAAAATGGACCTTTTCCTAGCAAATATCGACATGCAGAGACTAAACCAAGATGAGTTAAACCATCTTAACAGGCCCATATCAAGAATTGAAATAGTAATAGCAATCAGAGACCTCCTTTCTGCTGTTTTACAGCGGAATTCTACAAGGCCTTCAAAGCAGAAATCACACGAGTACTCATTCAACACTTCAATGAAATTAAAGAGAAAGTTCACTACCGAATTCATTCTATGAAGCTATAATAACCATCTTCCCAAATCCAGGCAGGGACTCATCAAAGAAAGAACTATAGACCCATATCTTTGATGAACACTGATGCCAAACTTCTCAACAAAATTTTGGCAAATCAGCTTCAACAATTCATCCAAAAACATCATACAGCACAATCAAACAGGATTCATTTCAGGGATGCAGTGCTGGTTCAATATACGCAAATCAATAAACATAATTCATCACATCAACAAGGGTAAGGACAAGAACCACATGATTATCTCAATAGATGCAGAAAAAACATTTGACAAGATCCACCACCTCTTTTGAAGGTTCTGGAAAAATTAGGAATCCATGGAACATTCCTCAATACAATAAAGGCTGTATAAGACAAACCTACAGCCAGTATTATACTCAATTGTGAAAAACTAAAGCCATTTACTCTAAACTCAGGAAAGAAACAAGGATGCTCACTCTCTCCTCTACTCTTCAATCTAGTATTAGAATGCTTAGTTACAGCAATAAGACAAGACCCAAACATAAAGTGGATCCAAATAGGGAAAATGAAGTAAAACTCTCCCTCTTTGAAGATGAGGTGATCTTGTATTTTAAGAATTCCATGGACTCTGCTCCCAAATTACTCATGGTTATTAAAAACTTTGGCAAAGTAGCAAGGTATAAAATTAATCCCCCAATATCAATGGCTTTTCTATATGCCAACAAGGGGAAAAGTGTGGCTAAAATCAGGAAAACAACTCCATTCAGAATAGCCCTACAAAAAATAAAATAATTACGAATTAACTTAACCAAACAAGTGAAGGACCTCTATGATGAAAACTTTAAAAACCTGAAAATGGAAATCGAAACAGAATTTAGAAAGTGACAAAAAACTCCCATGCTCCTGGATTGGAAAGATCAACATGGTGAAAATGGCAATACTTCCCAAGGCTATCTACAAATTCAGTTCTTCAAGGAAATAGAAGAGGCAATCTAAAAATTCATATGGAACAATAAAAGACCCAGAATAGCAAAAACGATCCTTAACAGAAAGAACACTGCTGGAGGAATATCAATACCAAATTTCAAACTCTACTATAAAGCCATAGTAATCAAAAAAGCTTGGTATTGGCACAAGAACAGACCTCAGGACCAATAGAATAGAATTGAAAACCCAGAAATGAACCTACAGACCTATAGCCATCTAATCTTTGATAAGGGAGCTAAAAAAAATAGAATGAAAGAAAGACAGCCTCTTCAGTAAATGGTGCTGGCAAAAATGGTTAACTAGTTGTAGAAAATTAAGCTAGATTGTTATCTATCTCCCTGCACCAGAATCAACTCCAAATGGATCAAATATCTCAGAGTCAAAGCAGACACTCTGAAAACTTTACAGGATGGGGTAGGAGAAACCGTAGGTCTCCTTGGCACAGGCCAAAATTTTCTTAATAGATACCCAGAAACACAAGAAATCAAAGAAAAGTTGGACAAATAGGATTGCATGAAAGTGCATAGCTTCTGAATGGCAAAGGACATAGTTCGCAAGATTAATAGAAAGCCCAAGGATTGGGAGAAGATCTTCACTATCCTTACAACAGACAAGGGTCTTATATCTGAAATATACCTGGAACTCAATAAATTAAATCCCCCAACAACAAATATTCAAACAAACAACTCCCCAATAAATAAGTGGGCTAAAGACGTAAAGGGAAAATTCTCTGAATAGGAAAGAAGAATGGCCAATAGACACATGCTCAACCTCTCTAGCCATAAAAGTAATGCAAATCAAAAAAATATTGATATACCACCTCACACTAGTTAGAATGTCTATAAACAAGAAGTCTAATTACAACAGATGCTGGAGGGGATGTGGACAGAAGGGAACCTTACTGCATTGTTGGTGGGAGTGTAAACTTGTTCAACAACTTGGGAAAGCAGTATGGAGGTTGCTCAAAATACTCCACATAGAGCTGCAATCCCACTTTTGGGCATTTACCCAAATGTTCACAATCAACAACACACTAAAGCTCCCAGCACAACTATGTTTACTGAAGCATTATTTACCATTGCTAAGATATGGAACCAACGCAGATGCCCCTTGGTGGATGAATGGATCAAGAAAATGTGGTATATATACACAATAGAATTCTATGCCTCCATCAGAAAGAATGGAATTGCCCCATTTGTTAGGAATTGGAAAGACTTGGAAAAAAATATATTAAGTGAAGTAAGCCAGGCCCAAAGAATCATAGGTCCCATGGTTTCCCTTATTTGCAATAACTAGTATATGTCTGAGTCAACCAGAAAAGGTCAGATAAGTTGATGTTAGGGGAATGAACCCCAAGGTACGTATTCAGATGTTTTTTGGTTTTTTTTCCTTTCATGCAATTGTTTCTATCATATTTACAAGATTATTTCTATGTTGCTTTGTATGTCCCTCCACCACAGTATAACCCATACTTTCACTGTTTTTGATGTTGGGATAATTTGTGGAGGAGGAGTGAAAAAACAAATCGTTTAAATAGGGATACAGGTGGACCCATTGCACCAATGAGATGTACAAGTTGTTATGTCGAAAAACGAACTTAACAACTTGGGGGAGGATCGGTTGGGGGGAGGGGAAGAGTATGGGAAGGGATGGGAAGGGGAAAGGAGGAGTCAACAATGCTTGATAAGAAATGTACTCGTTATCTTGCCCATGTAATTGTAACTCCTCTGTATGGAATTCTCATAGTAAAAAAAGTAAAAAATAAAATAAAATAAAATTTAAAAAGGGTGGCTTGTCTGAAATCTGAGCTACTCAGGAGGACAAGATCTGAGGTTTGAGGTTTGAAGCCAGCCATAGCCAAAAACTGACACTTTTGTCTCCAGTTAATCAACAAAAACCCTCAAGTGTATCTCAAGTGACAGAGCCCTAGCCTTGACCACAAAAGTGAAGAGAGAGTATAAGGCCAAAAATTCAAACCCTAGGGCCATCACACACATATACAAGCACACACACACACTCACACACTCACAGAGTGGGAGAAGCTACATGGACTAAATGAACAATTGGGACTCTGCCAGTGGTTTTTTGTTTTGTTTGTTTGCTTTTGTTGGTCATGGGGCTTGAAGTCTGACGCTAGGCACTGTCCCTCAGGTCTTCAGCTCAAGGCAAATGCTCTACCACTTGAGCCATAGCGCCACTTCTGGTTTTCTGGTGGTTTATTGGAGATAAGAGTCTCACGGACCGGGCACCAGTGGCTCATGCCTGTAAACCCATGGTTTCCCTTATTTGCAATATCTAGTATATGTATGAGTCAAGCTGAAAAGGTCAGATAATGTGATGTTAGGAAAATGAACCCTTAGATATGTATTTTAATGTTTTTTCTTTCATGCATGTGTTTCTAACGCATTTATAAGATTATTTCTTTGTTGCTTTCTATGTCCCTCCCCCACAATATAACCCCCGCTATCACTATATTTGATGTCAGTATAACTTGTGGAGGAGATGGGGGAAAAAAAGTCGTTTAAGGATTCAGGTGGACCTGTTGCAACAATGAGAAGTGCAAGTTGTCATGTCAAAAACGAGCTTTACAACGTCGTGGGGGGGGAAGGATTGAGTGGGGGGAGAGGGGGGAGGCTGGGAAGGGATGTGAAAGGTAAACAAAGGAGGAGGCTGCAATGCTTGGTAAGAAATGTATGCATTATCCTGCCCATGTAATTGTAACCCCTCTGTACAGTATGTTCACAAATAAAATAAAAAAAAATTAAAAAAAAAGAGTCTCACGGACCGGGCACCGGTGGCTCATGCTTGTAATCCTAGCTACTCAGGATGCTGAGATCTGTGGAAAGCGGTTCAAAGCCAGCCCAGGCAGGAAAGTCCGTGAGATTCTTATCTCCAATAAACCACTAGAAAACCAGAAGTGGTTCTGTGGCTTAAGCGGTAGAGTGCTCACCTTGAGCTGAAGAGCTGAGGGATAGCGCCCAGGCCCAGAGTTCAAGTCCCATGACAGAACAACAACAACAAAAAAGAGTCTCATGGACTTTTCTGCCTAGGCTGGTTTTGAACCATGATGCTCAGATTCAGCCTCTTGAGTAGTTAAGATTGCAGCGATGAACAACTGGCACCCAGCTATGCCAGTGTTTTTAATGATCTCCTTCCCTCATGAGTTCTGCTTGAGAATGTGGCTTCTGCCTTTGGACAGTGGCCACCGGTAGCGCTAGCTCTGGTCAAACCCAGGCAGGAATTTCTGAAGCTTCTCTGACCCTGTGTACCCAGGCACCCTCACCACCAGCCCTCGCTGCCAACAGGAATGAGTAATGAACAATCACATGACCAGATGAAGTGCAGAAAATTCCATGCTTAGTGATCTTTTACTCTAAATAGCATTTTTAAAAGAAACGTTTGGTAACACAATGAAGAGACAAAGGTCAAGGGGGGAACCAATACAACAACAATATAAACAAAACAATATGTTGGAAATGATCTGTACAACTTGGGGCTGGGTGATGGGGGTAGAGAAAGCAGGAGAAAATTGAGGGATGGGGTAACAAGTTTGTCAAGAAATGTATTTATTACCATATGTAACACTAAACTGTACATCATCTTGACAATAAAAATAAATAAATAAAAATGTATAAATAAAAGGAAAATTTCAGCATAGCAGACTGGGAGTGAAAAGTCACGTTTATGAAAGCACAGTCAAACAAGAATAGTTTCTTAGGTTAGTGAAGGAAAAGATGATGTCATATTCATTTTTATATTACTCAGCCTCAGAAGACAATGAGCACATATTTAAACATACATTTTATGCGAGGCACTATTGTCTCATGGATACAATTCTAGCTACTCAGGAAGCTGACATCTGAGGACCAACATTCAAAGTCAGCATAGGCTGACAAGTTTTCAAGACTGTTATCTCCAATTAACTAGCAAAAATAATGATACTAGAGGCATAACTATATGGCATAGCACCAGCCACAAGCCAAAACAAAATAAAACAAAGAACCCCAGTAAGAATGAGAGATCCATTTTTCAAGACCTAATAGTGGGACACATGCACACACACACACACACACACACACACACACACACACACACACACACACACACACACAGGTAAGCAGGATGCTAGCACTGTATGCCAGAGATTAACTTGTAGGTATGCTAGAAACTACTTCTCAGGAGATCTCTCCCAACCCTGAGCAAAGGACAGGCTCTCTGGGAAGATCCTCTCTTCCCCTGGCAAGTCCCACATATGCACAGCCCTCTGTCCTCCAATTAAATCACTTTGTTTTGTGTTTGCTGTTATGTGGTCTTGAACTCAGGACCTTTTACTGTGATGTAGCTTATTCACCTTTTCAGTGCTTACTTGGAAATAAGAGTCTCATAAACTTTCTTCCTAAGACTGGCTTTCAATCTCTTATCTTTGGATCTCAGATTTAGTACCTAGGGTTACAGGCGTGAGAAATGAGTTCATGACCTCTAAACTATTTTTAAGCCTTAAATTTCTTTTTTGTGCATTCATGGTCCCCCCTCTTCTTTTCAATGGCAGTCTCTGTGGTTTTCTGACTCATTTCCTTTGGCATTCAGTGATATCAGTAACCAGATCTCTGATGGTGGGACAAATCTCATTGTTTGATAGACATACAAGGAAAAAGTTGGGGCTTGAAATTTTTCCCCAGGTAACAGGAGATTAAAAACTTGGTGAGGAGGATAGGAGTAGAGAGCTGGTCGTTAGGATTCTAAGGTGTATTAGTTAATATTGTTTAAATAGAAATTAGGATATACTTACATAATTTTTCCAATTTTTAATGCTACTCATTAAAATCATATTCATTATGGTTCGGACCTGGAATGTCTCCAAAAAGGATAGTCATCCATTGTAGCAATTAATGTTCAGAGATGCAGCTTCAGTGAAGTAATTGCATTTGAGTGCTCTGTCCTCATCAGTAAGTAAATCCATTGTTAAGTTCCTAATTTGATAGACTTTTGGAAGCGATGGAATCTTTGTAGGTTAAAAGACCTAGTTGAAAGACCTGGGGTTTTAAAAGTGATATCCTTTCCTGGCCTGTTCCTCTCATTTATCCTCGTGCTCTGTTTGCTTCCTATTTGGTCCATGAGCTGAGTAGCTTTTTCTTAACACATGCTTCCATCACAATGTGGCAGACTCTCTGGAATCTTCCCAGATTCATCAAAGGACAAAACTGCCCTTGAGCGTGTTTACCACAATGATAAAAATAGGTAAATCTGTCATTTTTGGAGGTTAATTGCTTTTAATTAGAACAGTGATTCTCAGAGTATGGCTCAAACCTACATCATCAGCACTGAGGAATTGTCAGAACTGTCCGGTTTTTTGTCTTTTAATATTTTTTGGTAGTTCTGAGGTTTGAATGAAGGGTTTTACACATTGTAGGTAGTCACTCTAGCAATTTGAGCCATGCCTTTTAAACTTTAGTTATTTTTCCTATAAGGTTCTATGTTTACAACCCCAAGGCAAGCCTCAAACCATTATCGTATCATCTAGCTTTCTGAGTTGTTGGATTTACAGATGGGTTTGATCCTGAGATAGGATCTTGATAATATTTTTTCTGAGTTTTCCTTGCTTCCTAAGTAGCTGAGATTATTGGCTAATGCAAACCCAAATTGTTGGCTGTCCTTTTCCTTTGCCCCAGATAAGTTAATTAGAGAAGAAGGGTAAGAGTGAGCCTATCCAAATGATTTTGGGGAAATGTAGATTAAATGTAGATTGGATTTGCAGGAACTGTGTTGAGGACTGCTTTAGTAGAAATTTAAAAAAATATTCTAAGGATGATAAAGGCTGATTTTTGAAGAGATATGAGTGATGGAAAAACATGTTTATCACTCTTTAATTTGTTATCTGTCCCTTCACAAACATGTGACATCCAAAGCTGGCAAAACTATGTCCATATTGTCAAACATAGCTAACATCCTGTCCACACACAGCCAGCAGGCAGCAGATATCCATTATTAAGTTAACATGCATAATTGAATAATAGTAGAATAATAAACTATTATTTCAGTCTTTATTAGAAAGACAGTCAGCAATGTAGGCCCATATAGTTCAAGCATTTGTGTGTCTTAAATCATTTAAATAAGGATACAGTTGGACTCATTGCAACAATGAGATGTACAACTCGTTATGTCGAAAACGAACTTTACAACTGTGATGGGGGAGGAGGATTAGGTGGCGGGGTGTGGAGAGGATGGGAAGGAATGGGAAGGGGAAACAAAGGGGGAGACTACAATGCTTGATAAGAACTGTACTCATTATCTTGCCCATCTAATTGTACCCCCTCTGTATAGTATTTTCACAATAAAAAAGTCTACAAAATATCTGGGTTCAAGTTGTAATTAATTAACTTTAATTTTTGTGCCTTTCCTGGGCTTGAATTCAGGGCCTAGACAATGTCCTCATGCATTTTTGCTCAAGATTTTTGCCCTACTGCTTCAGACATGGCTCCACCTCTGGTTTGTTGATGGTTCATTCGAGTTAAGAGTATTACAGACTTTCCTACCCAGACTGGCTATACATATGATTCTCAGATCTTAGTCTCCTGAGTAGCTGGGATTTATGAATATATCATCAGTATCCTGAAAGCTTTTATTATAGAGATCTTAACATGTTCATTTGTATGCAGAATTAGAACAAATCATTATTCTCCTTAAAAGCTTTGATTGCATATTCTAATTATAGCATGTGCATTAATTTTGTTGCTGTCATTAAAAATCCCTACAACTTCGGGGATTTAATTGACTTAAATTTTGTATATCAAAGTGACATATAAGCTTGGTACTGGTGGTTCGCACCTGTAATCTTTGCTACTCAGAAGAGTGAAATCTGAGAATCATAGATAAAACTAGCCCTATCAGGACAGCCTATGAGACTTTTATCTGCAATTAAGAGCCGAAAAATGGCAGAAGTGGGGCTGTGGCTCAAGTTGTAGGGCATTAGGCTTTTATCAAAGCAGTTTAGGGACTCAGAATTCAAGCCTCAGGACTAGCAGACATAAAAGGAGACAAGGGAGCTGCACAGAGGCAAAAGGCCTGAGAAACACTGAAGGTTTGTGTTTTTAAGTTTTAATACAAAGTTGTATAAAGTTGTAGAGATTTGATTACTCACAACGGTGGTACTTAAATGAATTAGCAAGCAACAAGTGAGTGTTTGTGGGTCTCCTTAGATGACTCAGTTTATTAGAGTGTCAATGGAAAAGTTCACCTGACAAAATGAAAAGGGCAAAGATGAATTTTGGCTATTACAATACGAGTTATTCAACTCAGCTGAAACAAAAATTGGGTGAGAGTTTGCTGTGTGTGCCAATTCTGTGGTTTAGACAGGGCCTGGGTGCTGTCCCTGAGCTTTTTATTGCACAAGGCTAGTACTCTGCTCCTTGAACCACTGTTCCACTTCAACTTCTCTGTGTTTAATTGGAGATAAGAATATCACAGACTCCTCTGCCTGACCAGTCCATGTTGCACATGTAGTGACAATACGAAATGGAACCTCATTATCAAAAAATAACCATGGTTAAGTTCATACTTATGATAAAATATTTGAACTATAATTTTTAGGTATTAACAAATATATTTTTGTATGCTACGCATTGGTGGCTCATGCCTGTAATTCTAGCTACTAAGGAGGCTGACATCTGAAGATCAAAGCAAATCCAGGCAGGAAAGTCAATGAGACTTTTTTTTTAAATTTTTCTTTCATTTCTTTTGTGAACATACTGTACCGAGGGGTTACAATTACAGTGGCGGGATAATGCGTACATTTCTAATCAAGCATTGCAGCCTCCTCCTTTGTTCAAGCTTCACATCCCTTCCCAGCCTCCCCCCCCCACCCCGCCACCCGATCCAATCCTCCCCCTCTCCCTCCCCCCCGCACCAACGTTCTAAAGCTCCTTTGCTACATGACAATTTGTACTTCTCATTGTTGCAACAGGTCCACCTGAATTCTTAAACGACTTGATTTTCCCCAATTCCTCCACAAGTTATACCAACATCAAATATAGTGGAAGCAGGGATTATACTGTGGGGGAGGGACATACAAATCAACAAGGAAATAATCTTATAAATGCATTAGAAACAAATGCATGGAAGAAAAAAACATTAAAATACATATCTAAGGGTTCATTTTCCTAACACCACATTATCTGAACTTTTCCGGTTGACTCATACATATACTAGATATTGCAAATAAGGGAAACCTTGGGACCTATGTTTCTTTGGGCCCGGCTTACTTCACTTAATACAATTTTTTCCAAGTCTTTCCATGTCTTAACAAATGGGGCAATATCATTCTTTCTGTTGGAGGCATAGGATTCCATTGTGTATATATACCACATTTTCTTGATCCATTCATCTACTGAGGGACATCTGGGTTGGTGCCATATCTTAGCTGTGGTAAATAATGCTGAAATAAACATAGTTGTGCTGGTAGCGTTAGTGTGGTCTTGTTTGTAAACATTTGGGTAAATACCCAAAAGTGGGATTGCTGGGTCATAGGGGAGCTCTTTGTGGAGTCTTTTGAGGAACCTCCATACTGCTTCCAAAGTAGTTGAACAAGTTTACATTCCCACCAACAATGAAGTAAGGTTCCCTTCTGTCCACATCCCCTCCAGCATCTGTTGTTGTTAGAGTTCTTGATTTTTGCCAATCTAACTGGAGTGAGGTGGTATCTCAATGTTGTTTGGATTTGCATTTCTTTTATGGCTAGGGAGGTTGAACATTTCTTCATGTGTCTGTTGGCCATCCTCCTTTCTTCTTCAGAGAAGTTTCTCTTCAAGTCTTTAGCCCACTTATTTATTGAGCAGTTGTTTCTTTGAGGATTTGTTGTTGGGGGATTTAATTATTTGAGTTACAAGTATATTTTAGATATGAGACCCTTATCTGTTGTATGGCTAGTGAAGATCTTCTCCCAATCCGTGGGATTTGTAGTGATCTTGCTAGCTATGTCCTTTGCCATGCAGAAGCTCTGCAAGTCATGCAAACCCATTTGTCCAACCTTTCTTTGATTTGTTGTGTTTCCGGGTCTCTATTAAGAGAATTTCAGCCTGAGCCAAGGAGACCTAGGGTTTCTCCTATTCCATCCTGTAATATCTTCAGAGTGTCTGCTTTGACTTCGAGGTCTTTGATCCATTTGGAATTGATTCCGGTGGAGGGTGATAGATAAGGATCTAGCTTTAGTTTTCTACAAGTAGTTAACCAATTTTGCCAGCACCATTTACTGAAGAGGCTGTCTTTCTTCCATTCTATTATTTTAGCTCCCTTATCGAAGATTAGATAGCTATAAGTCTCTGGGTTCATTTCTGGGTTTTCAATTCTATTCCATTAGTCCTGAGGTCTGTTCTTATGCCAATACCAAGCTGTTTTGATTACTATGGCTTTATAGTAGTTTGAAATTTGTTATTGATATTCCTCCAGCAGTGTTCTTTCCGTTGAGGAGCGTTTTTTGCTATTCGGGGTCTTTTATTGTTTCACATGAATTTTTGGATTGCCTCTTCTATTTCCTTAAAGAATGAGTTTGGAATTTTGATAGGTATCGCGTTGAATTTATAGATAGCCCTGGGAAGTATTGCCATTTTCACGATCTTAATCTTCCCAATCCAGGAGCATGGGAGGTTTTGCTATTTTTGAAGTTGTGTTTTGATTTCCTTTTTCAAGATTTTAAAGTTTTCATCAGAGAGGTCCTTCACCTCTTTGGTTAAGTTAATTCCTAGGTATTTTATTTTTTGTGGGGCTATTACAAATGGAGTTACTTTCCTAATTTCAGCCACAGTTTTCTCATTGTTGGCATACAGAAAAGCCATTGATTTTGGGGGGTTAATTATATACCGTTCTACCTTGCGAAAGTTTTGAATCAGCCTGAGTAATTTGGGAGTGGAGTCTATGAGATTCTTTAAATACAAGATCATGTCATCTGCAAAGAGGGAGAGATTAATTTCTTCTTTCACTATTTGGATCCCTTTTATGTTTGCATCTTGTGTCATTGCTGTAGCTAGGCATTCCAATACTAGATCGAAGAGAAGTGGAGAGAGTGGACATCCTTGTCTTGTTCCTGAGTTAAGAGAAAATGGCTTTAGTTTTTCACCATTAAATATAATGCTGGCTGTAAGTTTGTCATATTCAGCCTTTATTGTATTGAGGAATGTTCCATGGATTCCTAATTTTTCCAGAACGTTCATCATAAAGTGGTGATGTATCTTGTCGAATGCTTTTTCTACATCTATTGAGATAACCATGTGGTTCTTATTCTTGCTCCTGTTGATGTGATGAATAATATTAATTGATTTGGGTATATTGAACCAGCTTTGCATCCCTGAAATGAATCCTGTTTGATCGCGGTGTATGATTTTTGGATGAATTGTTGAGGTCGATTGTCCAAAATTTTGTTGAAAAATTTTGCATCAATGTTCATCAAAGTAATGGGTCTATAGTTCTCTTTCTTTGATGAGTCCCTGCCTGGTTTTGAGATGAGGGTTATGATGGCTTCATAGAATGTGTTCGGTAGTGAACTTTCCTATTTCAATTTCATTGAAGAGTTGGAAGAGTATTGGTGTGAGGTGTGTTTTGAAGGCCTTGTAAATTCCACTGTAAAACCATCTGGTCCTGGACTTTTCTTAGAAGGAAGTCTCTTATTGCTGTTTCTATTTCCATGCTTGATATGGACCTGTTAAGATGGTTTAACTCATCTTGGTTTAGTTTTGGCATGTGAGTATTTGCTAGGAAAAGGTCCATTTCCGTTATTCTCAAACTTATTAGCATAAAGTTTTGAGAAGTATTGCCTTATAATGTTCTGAATCTTGGTTGTTTCTGTGGTGATGTTTCCATTCTCATCTCTGAGTTTATTTATTTGGGTGTGTTCTCTTCTTTTTATGATAAGATTTGCTAAGGGTCTGTCAATTTTGCTAATTGTTTCGAAGAACCAACTCTTTGTTTTGTTGATTCTTTCTATACTTTTTGGCTTCTAATTAATTTAATTCTGATATAATTTTAATTATTTCTTTCCCTCTACTGCATTGGTGTTTATCTTGCTGCTCTTTTTCAAGAAGGTTTAGATGTGTCATTAAATTATTGGTTTCAGATCTCTCAAATTTGTTTATGTAGGAGGTCAGAGCTATACTCTTGCCTCTGAGTACTGCCTTTGGTGTATCCCAGAGGAGCTGTTAATTTGTGTGTTCATTTTTGTTGTATAGCATAAACATTTGAATTTCCTTTCTAATGTTTTCCATGTTCCACTCGTGATTCAGCCGTGTGTTGTTCAGCCTCATGTGTTACCAGAATTTCTTTGGTGGCTTTTGGTGTTGAGTTCTAATTTTATTCCCTTGTGGTCAGAGAGAATGCATGGTATAACTTCAATGTTTCTGAGTTTGCTTTGTGGCCTAAAATGTGGTCTATTTTAGAAAATGTTCCATGGGCTGCTGAGAAAAACGTGTATTTTGATGGTGCTGGGTGAAATGTGCGGTAGATGTCTATTAAATCTAATTGACCTATGCAACTGTTTAGATCTGCGGTTTCTCTGTTGAGTGTTTGCTGAGTTGATCTAACTAGTGGGGAGAGTGGTGTGTTAAAATCCCCAACCATTAATGTCTTTTGATCGATGTGGGTTTTGTGGGAGAATAGTGTCTCTTTGATACATTTGGGTGCTCCATTGTTTGGTAAATAGATATTTAGAATTGTAATATCATCCTGAAGGAGGGATCCCTTAATTAGTATGTAGCGACCTTCTTTATCTTTTCTCATGAATTTTAATTTGAAGTCTATTTTATCTGATATTAGGATTGCAACTCCCGCCTATTTATGGGGTCTGTTTTCATGGTAGATTTTGTTCCAGTCTTTAACATTGAAAATGTGTTCGTTTTTACGGGCAAGATGTGACTCATGAAGGCAGCAGATAGAAGGATCTTGTTTTTTAATCCAACTAGACAGTCTATGTCGCTTACTTGGAGAGTTAAGTCCGTTAACATTAGTAGATAGAACTGAGGGGTATTTGGTATTTCCTGCCATGTTATCCACCTTCTTGGGGGCTGTGAAAACTAGGTTCTTCCTAAGGTTCTTGGATTCTCAGTTTGGGTGCAGTTTCTTGGCCTTTATTGTGGTCTTGTTGGTTTTCTATGTGTAGGACCTCTTTAAGAATCTTTTGTAGGGCTGGTTTGGTGGAGATGTATTGTTTCAATTTTTCTTTGTTATGGAAGGTTTTTATTTGGCCTTCAGTTATGAAGGAGAGTTAAGCTGGGTACAGTATTCTTGGTTGATAGTTGTTTGTTTTTAAGGCATGGCATACATCATTCCAGGCTCTTCTTGCTGTGATTGTCTCTGCTGAGAAATCTGAGGTGATTCTAATTGGTTGCCCTTTATAGGTGATTATTCTTTTCTCCTTGACAGCTTTAAGGACCTTTTCCCTGGTCTGAGTTGATCCTGTTTGGATTATAATGTGATAGTGGGATGTTCTATATTCTTCTTGTCTATTTGGGGTTCTAAAAGTTTCTTGTATCTGAATAGGCCTATCTTTTTGCATGTTTGGGAAGTTCTCTGCTAGCATCCTGTTAAACAAATTTCCTAGAACATTAACTTCTGTTTCTAGGTGCTCCTCTATGCCCATTATCCTTAGATTAGGCCTTCTGATGGTGTCTTCCAAGTGTTGGACAGATCTATCATATTTCTTGGACTTCTCTTGGATGGTAGTATGTTCTTTCTCTATAATATCTAGGCTGTCTTCAAACCCTGAGATTCGATCTTCTTCATGGTCTAACCTGCTGTCCAGACTTTCTACTTTGTTTTTTATCTCTTTTCCTTCTAATTGGTCGCTTTGATGGCTTCAAATTCTTTGTTGAAGCTTTGTTTTAGATCTTGTATGAACTTCTTTACTTCCTTAATTTGATGTTCAGTGTTTATTCTCAAATCACTTAGTTGATAAGTTATGGTTTCCTTAGACTCCCATTCCTTCTGTTTGGTTCCATTTAGCATTGCCTTTTTGGTCTTCCTGACTTCCTTCAGCTCTTTGTTAATGTATTCCATGAATTCCTTTAGTGATCTTTGTGTATTCTCATCCTGCTCTCTCAATTCCTGTATTACTCTTTGCTAGCTTCCTCCCTTTCGTGGGATTCCTGTAGTTCTCTTTGAGTATTCTCAGCCTGCTCATGCCATTCCTGCCTTTCTCTTTGTGTATTCTCATGCTGCTCACGCAAATCCTGTATCAATTTTTGAGTAGCTTCCTCACGCTTATGATATTCCTGTATAAACTTTTGGATTGCCTCCTCTCTCTCCCTATCATGCTCATACAGTCCTTTTTATGTTTTCAATCTTTTCATTTATCATTTTTGCCAGCAGTGTTTGTAGAGCTATTTGGGAACTCTCCTCTGGATTATTCATTATTTGTTCCTTCCCCTGGTTATCAAGAGTGGGAATTGAGATACCCGGATTTGCCATTTTTCTTGTGTTTTTCCGGCTTACTCTGCCCGTTTGAGATGAAAAGAGCTCCAGTGTTGTGCTAGTACACTATCTTAAGGCAAGCATCAACCAAAGTCTGAATTTGCACACACAATAGTCTACAGATACAATCTAGTTCAACAGATACATCTATTCCACATCAAACAACTATATGTTAATGGGCTACGAACTGCAAAGAATTTTCACAACCAGAAATTATTAGGTTTAGGGAGAGATGTGGTTTAAAAAAGTAATAGATTGATGTGGGAAGGCACAGGGAGAGTTAACTAAGTCCTAATCTCAAAGCAGGAAATAGGTTGTGTAGGATGAAAGTAGAGAGAGAGATAAAAAAGAAGAAATGGAAAAGGAAAAGAAAGAGAATAGAAAAAATATAAAAGTAAAAATTAATAATATTATGCAGAACAGAAACAATCTATTTAGAGAAGAACGTGAATATATTGAGAGAAGGGGAGGGATATAAAGGAGATGTGAAAAACTTAAAAATAAAAATGCTTAAGGGGCTGGGATGGTGGCTCAGTGGTAGAGTGCTTTCCTTGCATGCATGAGGCTCTGGGTTCGATTCCTCAGCACCACATATACAAAAAAAGCCGGAAATGGTGCTGTGACTCAAGTGGTAGAGCACTTGCTTTGAGCTGAAGAGTTAAGGGACAGCACCCAAGCCCAGAGTTCAGGCCCACAACCGACCAAAAAAATAAAAATAAAAATAAAAATGCTTAAAATATTATATAGGTATAAAGAGGTAGTACTGCTATTAAGGAATTTAAGCCTCAGAGGTTTTGAATTGAGTAATAAATTTGTGGATTAAGTGTGTACACAATGGGGGATATTGTCTAATAGTCAACTAAGAGTTTATCTGAGGATGTGCAGGACAACAATTAAGTCACATAAAGAAGAACAAAAGAGAGGAAATGGTGAAAAGGACAAGAAAGGAAGAAAAAAAGATCAGAAGTCCAGTAGAGCTAAACAAAAAACAAAAAAGATAATTATAAAAGAAAAAAAGAGAAAGAAAACAAAAAAAGAAAGAAAAACGCACACTCAGGTATCCCTAAAATAAAAATTATAAGAGGAATAAAAAGTTACTGGAAAACAATTTTTTTTAAAAAACGCAAAAATTAAAGATTAAAAAAAGTTTTAGAAAAGAAAAAAAAAATTATATAAGGTACCAAAAAAAGAAGAAGAAGTAGAAGAAGAAGAAGGAGAAGAAGAAGGAGAAGAAGAAGAAGAAGAAGAAGAAGAAGAAGAAGAAGAAGAAGAAGAAGAAGAAGAAGAAGAAGAAGAAGAAGAAGAAGAAGAAGAAGAGGAGGAGGAGGAGGAGGAGGAGGAAGAAAGTTCTTTGATTTTTTGGGGGAGGGGTGGGAAAAATCCAGTATCTCCCTTGTGTATGTAACCAGCCTCTTGTTGGAGTCTCTGGTCTGCTTGTGGTCCTGTGTCTTGGTTGGTTTCTTAAGTCAGTTTTTTCTAACAGGCAGAAACATGCTCTGCTTTACCCAGGATTTTGCGATCCTCCTCCAAGGCTAGTTCAATGGGAGGCAGATCTACTTTGAGAATCACAAAAGAGGGAGTTGCAGTGATGAAGCTAGGTTCTGGGTAGAGTTGAGGCCTTTCAACAAACAGTAGCTTTTCCCGCTGGCTAGTTTGTGAGAAATTCACAGCACCCACTCTGGAGCCATTCTCAGGGTTTCTGTTTACTGAATTTCAATTGATTGTCGAGGCTGCTGAAGGGAGGGGCAGCTTCTGGCTCTGATTACCCAGTTTGAAAGCCACTGCTAGGGCTGGCGCCTGAGCTGGATGACTTTTCCCTGGGTGGAGCTGAGTCTGGCAGGTCACGCCGCCGTTAAGTTCTTTTGACCTGCTAAATGACTTGTTTTATTCCAAGGCTTGAGTTGGGGCTAGCAGCTCCAACGAGCTTTGTCGGTATCCAAGATGGAGATCTCCGGTACTGGGGGGGGTGGGTGGGGTGGCCTTCCTTCCTCTGCTCCCTGGGAAGGAGTGAGGATGTCAGGCTTCTACTCCCGCCGAGTCTTGGTTCCTGGGTCATCTCTGGTTCTCTGAACTGCAGGATGAAGATGTCCGCTCCTTGTTGGTTCTTGCTGGTGTTGAGTAGAATCCACTTGCCCGCTGCATCTGGCTCCTTCATGCCAGACTCTCTGTGGTTCAGGTATGGCCCCTGCAGTCGCCGCCACCACCGCTGCCACCACCGCCGCCGCTGCCGCAGCTGCTAGCAAGAGCTCAGATCTGTCTCCTAGCCTGGATTTTCTCTCTCTGGCCTGACTCTCTTTTCTGTGATGGCACACTTGGTGTGATTCTCTGGCTTAGGACTGTTCACTGGAACTCTAAAACTGCTTTCTATGGGAGAGCTTGTTTAGACTCCAGCTTCTGCTCCTCCATCTTCCCGGAATTCCATCTCCATGAGACTCTAATCTCCAATAAACCACAAGATAAACCAGAACTGGCACTGTGATTCAAGTACAGTGTTAGCCTTGAGCTGAAGAGCTAACTGACAGCGCCCAGGCCCAGAGTACAAGCCCCATAACCAAAAATGTGCATACTCACACACACACACACACACACACATACGTAGGGATTGTGTTATTCTTTTACCCATTCATCATTGGTGGACCTACAGCTTTCTTAATGATTGCAATAAATATGGACAAGATCACATAGTAGATCTACTATTGCCAACTTAGATATTTTAAAATGTGCATTTCTATGCAATTTAGTACATTAATGATGTTGTCCAGTGATCTACTTTGAAACTTTTTCCATCTTCTCTAATTGAAACATTGGAGAAATGCACCTTCTACAGATCTGCTTTGCTAATTACATCACCATCAATTATTTAATGCATATGGCATTCCATCAAGGTAACTGTCTTTTGAACTAGTGCAGCTGCAAGCACTTAATCATTCATATGTTTACTCATATTTTTTTTTTATTTTCAAGATGATGTACAGAGGGGTTACATTGACCTAAGTAAAGTAGAATGTGCATTTCTTCTCAAACATGTTACCACTTCCCTCATTTTTCTCATAATTTCCCTCCCCTCTTACACCGTCCCCCCAAGTTGTACAATCATTTCCGACATATTATTCTGTGTATATTGCTGCTCTGTCATCTTTTCTCACCTTTCTGTTGTTCCCCTTCCTTTTCCTTATTCAGATAAACGTATATAAAATACCAGAGTACCAAAATCAAATACAGTGACAACAGGGGATATATCATAGTGGGAAGAAAATACAAAAAATTTACTTGTTTTTATTTTTTATTTTTGGCAGGGGGCGGGTGGTCATGAGGCCTGAACTCTGGGCTGGGGCCTGTCCCTCAGCTCTTCAGCTCAAGGCTAATGTTCTACTACTTGAATCATAGCATCACATCTGGCTTTTTCTGTTTAGATGTTGCTGAAGAATTGAACCCAGGGCCACATGATTGCAATAAATAGAGGCAAGTACTCTACTACTGAGCCAC
The DNA here is from genome assembly GCF_024711535.1 of Dipodomys merriami. Classification (NCBI taxonomy): domain Eukaryota; kingdom Metazoa; phylum Chordata; class Mammalia; order Rodentia; family Heteromyidae; genus Dipodomys; species Dipodomys merriami. The sequence goes on along the minus strand of NW_027206035.1, from coordinate 399,064 downwards.
CTTCCCATCCTGTTGTTGCACTTTTAATGTACTATGTGATTTTTTCGTTTTTTTGGTACATTCTCTTTTTTTAAATGAGTTTCAAATAATTGTGGAAAATTCTTTCATATACAAATAGATCCTGTGGAGATTTTAGCTAGAAAAATTTTCTATGTGTTTCATTATTTTTTATTTTTGTCGGTCATGGGGCAAAAAAAAGAAACTTTGCCACTTTAGCGGGGAGGGGGGGAGGGAGGAGGAAATGGGAAGGTATGGGAAGGGGAAACAAAGGAGGAGCAACAATGCTTGATAAGAAATGTACTCATTTCCTTGCCCATGTAATTGTAATCCCTCTGTGTGGTATTTTCACAATAAAAAACAATAATAAAAAATTGCTATGTGTTCTGGTATATAGGTATAATACTGTCTTCTTTGGAGGCCAAAGTAGGAAGATTTCTTGTTCAAGTCCAGCCCTAGTAGATTAGCAAAACTATATTAACCCCCAAGTATAAACAAAAGGGGTTGTGGACATAACTCAAATACTATAGCACCTACATAGCATGCACAGGCTTTGGTTCAATCTTCAGGGGAAACAAAAGTGAAAAGGAAGAGAAAAAATCCTGAATTATCAAAGTTGATACTGTGCAGATATTTCTAGATAACCATTTAGCCATCAAATCTATACAGGAATTTTTAGAAAGAGATAAGAATTTCAACAAATTGCAATTGCAGCAAACATGGCTTATTTATCTTATTTATATTATGGTGGGAATAATAGGCAATTAGAATGAATATGAGAGCTTCAGAAGAAATTGGCAATTTATCGAGGAAGAATGTCAAGCATTGCTTTGAGACACTAAAAATGGAAGCAGCAGGTCAGATTTCAGACATATTTGCAGCTGAACTGGGATGTAGACCAGCCATGCCCTTACTACAGTCCCCTGAAAAAATTTTTGCCAACCTCTGCTATCCTTCTGGGCTGTAAAGCCATTCTCCTAACCTGTTCAGAGACAGGGGCTTCACCCCAACCAACGTCTTACAAAACAGTTCACCTTTTGCCAGTCCCAATCAAAAGTCCTGACAAATAAGCAATGGAATTCCCATCTCTCCTTCGTGTTTTTGAGCTAAAATTCTGCAGCCATATTTTAAGAATGTATTTTCAAGATTGTTTGAATTCGTGTTTCCTGGATGGGAAACTGGAATAGCCCCAAATGCATCTATTTTTATTTGTTTCCCACTCTGCTGATGTTGTACTCACTTGACACCATGGAAATCATTGTGGGTAACCCTTGAAGTTGAGCTAATTTTTCAAGGCCCCTGGGCAGTGGGATAGATCACCCTCTCAGATTAGCTATTACAACCAGTGATTAAAGTGTAACCTGGTCTTTCAGAAATAACAGAAATTCTGCCACGTTTTTCAGTTCTGTTAAATGTGGTGGACAGAGCTAACCCTGAATGCTGGCTGCATGTTGGGTTGCCATAGAAGCAAGCGGCATCCTTGGCCACTTGTTCCACAGAGAAGCTCCTCCCTGTGCCAGCTTAATAAAGCAGAAAGTACCTTTCTTTGTTGCTGGCATAGCTATCTCTGCCCTCCCCAAGATAGCTGAACAATAGAAGGGATATCTCACTAATATGTGGCATGGAAAATACAGGCAACAAAGTGATGGACTTAGCTGTGTCCATCGCTGGCCTTAATGACCATAGGGGATAGGTGAGATTTTACATTAGACAAGATCATCAGTAATGCCAGTGGGAGATTCTTGTCTAAGCATTGGGAATAGCTCTCAGTGTTTCTTTTGCCTACATTAAAGGCTGCTTAATGCACTAGAGCTTGTCTTGGAAAAGACACTGAAAGGAAAAAACAGAGGGGATCGAAAGGGCCACAGAGACACAGAGTTGTCCTAGCCCCTTGTTAGGGATCTTAGAAGAGGAGGTGCACACATGTGGAAGCCCTCAATTTAAGCCTCACTTGATTTGTGAAATAAAATCATTCACTGAGTTGATGTGCCTCCTGGATTCTGCCTACCTGCATGTTTCCCTTTACAATTCACCCAAATGCCAAGGATGATACAGTACACTGTACTCAACACTCTTTAAATAAACTGAGGCTCAGGGATATGAGCCTGAGTTCCTTGGTAAGCAGCAATGCTTGCACTTGGATCTATGACTCCAGCTGTGAACCTACACTTCATTTGTCTTTTCTGACCTTGAAATAAGAAAATTCTCTTTTCCTGCCTGCCAGCTAACTAGCTCCATGCTCAGTGCCCACTTCCCTATACTCCAGTTCTATCTAGAGAATAAAATACTTGAAGTCATCTATTTTCCATACTGATGTGTCTCTGCTTACCAGGAATCAATTCCTGGGGTGCTGGTAGGGCAGCAGAGGACAGCCTCCTTCTGCCTTCCTTATTTCATGCAAGTTTCTTTGTATATACTATCTCTCTTGTAACGCAAGGCTCTGGTGGAGCAGTGTTGCTAATGGGGCAAGATAGAAATCCTTGGAGGTGGAGTTCTCTTTTAATTTTAAATTCCTTAATTCTCAGTTGTCTCACTTTCTGAGGTATAACATATAAGCAAGGGGACAAAGAAATATGCTTTTAGCAAATATCAGAAGAGTTCTCTGTGTCTATTAGAATTGTTGTTTTTGTTGATCATAGAGTTTGAACTTAGGGTCCCGGCACTGTCCCTGGGCATTTTTGCTCAAGACTAGAGCCCTACCACATTGAGCCAAATTTCCACTTCCAGTTTTCTGGTGGTTAATTGGAGATAAGAGTCTCACAGACTTTCCTGCCTGGGCTGGATTTGAACCACAATTCTCAGATTTCAGCCTCCTGAGTAACAAGTATTACAGTCGTGGGCCACCAGCACCTGGCAGAAATTTTTTCTTTTTTCTTTTTTTAAATACTGTGAGATTTGCAGAGAAAGCAAGAAATTAGAATCTATTGTTGGGAGAGCAAATTAATTAAATGTTTTGTGGACAGCTTGACAAAGTACATTAAGTAATGAAATATGCCTCATCTTTGACCCAGCTAAATACATCTGAATATTCCTCAAAATAAGTCACAGAGAGAGGAAGATATTCTGGGCAAGCATGCCTCAGCACCATATGTCCGTCCTAGGCAAGGTCTGGAAAAATAACCTAGGTGATAAAATTATTACCGCATGTATTCAACTAACTGGAAAGCAATTCTTAAAATACTACATGCCTATTGAAAGGAAAAGGTATTCTTGACACAGGAAGCAAAACAAAAACAAAGTGTTAAAAATAATAGAGTTATCTTGGGGTTCATTTCGCCTAGCATCATCTTTTCTGACCATCTCTGCTTGTCTCATATGTCTATAGTTCTAGCTATTCTGGAACCTAAAGCCAGAAGCTCACTTGAACTCTAGTTCAGGGCTCACCTAAGCAACATATTGAGATACTGTCTAAACACAAATAGCTGTCTTCATCCAACCAGACCATGCTCAAGAAATTATGTAGTCCCAAATGTTTGTATAAAGTACACTTAGGAAGAAGAGGTTCAGGTGTACCTTCACATACAAGGGTGACAGATAGGTAATGACAAATATTTAAGGCTTGAAGACAGAATTTTTATTGTGTTCACTATAAATGCTGTATTTGAACAGATCAGACAGACAGATAGAATTGTGTCCATTCATTGAGCCTAAATCAGAATAAAACATACTTAATTGAATCCATTACATGTTACCACAAATTATAAGGCAGCTATCCAACCTGGGTCCTTGCATCCAGCATAAGGAGAATTCAGGTAAGAAGAAAACATATGTAAAGATGATCGAAGGGTTTAGTAGAAGAGAAAAATAACAAAGAGCACATATTATAGACACACCACAGAGAAAAGGGCAATTCGGCCCAGGTCAGCCATCTTGGCCATCTTCCTCATTACAGAGATTGGTCTTGGGTTAAATAGGGAGAATTGTAGACCTTGAAGATGGCTTTCCGATTGGTGGCTATCCTTTCTGTTTCTTGTAATGTTATGACTTCAAAGATTTATTGCCCCATCCTTATGTACTCAACATTTTGAGCATACTCTTTATTCTTCTGTAGCCCTCTTCGCCCATATCCATGTCAGCTAGCTTTGGTTTAGCAGCTGATCATGCCATCTGCCAGTTCTATAGACCACATGTTCTGATTGACTACTTTGCACTAACTCACACTAGAATTACTCTGATTTAAAAAATATGCCATGTTATACATGCATCTGAACAACATGTGGTAGCACATAGTACATTATGTATCAGGTAAAAATAGGGAATAAACATTTTCAGAACAAATACTGTAGTATATTCCCTAAAGTATTAAGTACTACAATTGTTTTATTGAAATGTATAATCATACGTAACTGGTATTTTTGTCAATAAACCTGCTTTTATTTAGGAGGTAGTATGTACAGAAATAGCTCTTAGACAGAATATTAAGTTATCGTAAAAACAACTCCACTTCCATTTCTATTCAAGATGGGTAATTTAGGTATCAATTCCCTCACTTTCTAGAGCAATGAGTTCTCTTCTTCATAGGCAGAACACAGATTCTGATAGCCTTCTTGCTTTAGAGCTGGCCCTGACATCACCCTGACACACTGGCATGGCTTTTTCTTCCCACCAGGTTTCTATCAGTTAGGGAAGCTTTATGGTTGCACACTGAAGACTGACCACCCCAATCTCCAGTCCATGTCTCCCAACTTGAGATAGGATATTCCTTACAGTACCTGAAGTCCATTAGTCCATTAGTCCATTATCTATCTATCTATCTATCTATCTATCTATCTATCTATCTATCTATCTATCTATCTATCTATCTATCTATCTATCTATCTATCTATCTATCTATCTATCTATCTATCTATCTATCTATCTATCTATCTATCTATCTATCTATCTATCTATCTACCTACCTACCTACCTACCTACCTATCTATCTATCTATCTATCTATCTATCTATCTATCTATCTATCTATCTATCTATCTATCTATCTATCTATCTATCTATCTATCTATCTATCTATCTATCTATCTATCTATCTGTCTGTCTGTCTGTCTGTCTGTCTGTCTGTCTATCTATGCTCTATTTTGTGTGCCAGTACTGGAGTTTGAACAGAAAGCCTCATGCTCTTCCTTAGCTGTTTTTGTTCAAGGTTGTCAGCCTCCCATTTTAGCCACACTTCTGCTTCCAATTTTTTGCGGGTTAATTAAATATAAGAGGCTATGGACTTTCCTGCCCAGGGTGGCTTTGAAACACAATCCTCAGATCTCATCCTTCCAAGTAGCTAGGATTACAAATGTGAGCCACCCCTGGGTGACTTCTTATCTTCATACACCTCCTATGGTTTGTGTCATCACCCAAAGGGCTTCTAGCCATAGAAAGCTTACCCATTCTGTCCATGGTTTCAAGATGGAGGCAGCCAAAACTGACAGTCTCAAAGCCTGTGATTTCATCCCACTAGACCCTACCGAAGCCTTCACCACATGAGGCATCTCCCTGCCATGTTCTAGCTCCAATCTTTTTATATCCTTTCTCCCTTTTCTCACCTTCTACCCAGACATGCATAATCTCATCATTACCTTGGAACTAGTCATCTATCCATCCCATTCCTGGCATTTAAAGAACCCCTGGATTCCAATAGCTCAAGCCTGTATTCCTAGCAACTCAGGAGTCTGAGATCTGAGGATTGTGGGTCAAAGTCAGCTTAGTAAGAGTGAAGCCCACGAGAACCTTACCTTCACTTAACTACTAGAAGTTGAGCTGTGGTTCAAGTGACAGAACACGCTAGCATTAAGTAATAAAGTTCAGGGACCATGTACAGGCCCAGGTCTGTTGTGCATGTACACAAATACGCATTAAAACACATAATGTAATCTGGTTTTATTGTTTGGTGTTTGAATAAGGCTACTTGTTTACAACCTTAGGAAAGAGCACATTTCAGTTGCTTTTTCTACAGTGAACTTGGATGTAAGTCCTGTGTTTTCCTCAAACCCCTGAGTTTCAACAACTGAATATTACAAGTACTGGGATGTTATGCCTGAATGAAATCAACTGATGGTTGAGTCTGCCTTTGCCAGCTGACACTGTCCACAGGGTACTTCTAGTCTTTAGACACTTCCTATGGAAGTGACTGTCCCTTGTAATGTAAAGACTTTTCAGCGGGGGGGGGGGGGAGGGTGTTGGGCTGGTAGGGATGGTAAGGGGAAAAAAAGGAGGCAACAATGCTTAATAAGAAATGTACTCATTACCTTGTTCATGTAATTGTAACCCCTCTGTACAATGTTTTCACAATAAAATTTACTAATAATAAAACAAACAAACAAAAAAGACTTTTCTGCCCCCTGGCTCCTGAAACCTCCTCTGAAGTTTTCTTCCTCCTGTTGTCAGGATTCAGCTCATGTGTGCTCCTCTCCAAAAGGCTGAGCAAGCTTTGTTGGAAGATGCATTCTGTCTCCAGGGAGAATGAGACATAATACCTCTTTGGGCAGTAACTCAGGTTTCTGCCCAATCCCATCTGCCAGGATTTTGACTGGGCACTCAGAGCTGCAGCTAATATGGAATGAATGAAAAAGACAACAGTGAAATAGAAGACCTCCCAAAAGAGCTTTGAGAAAGAGTCATAGATTGGAAATTGCTTGGAATATGGTCTTCCCTCCATGAGGCCTCTCCATTTACTAGCTAGCATTCCTGGGCTGGAGTGCCTCTTTGTGGCTCCACCCTTGGTCATGTAGACAATTCCTATATTGCCAATGTAACATCAAAAGCTGATGTTCCCAGGGACATTGGAGGGGACAAACTACTTAGGCTGTCTAAAGAAATGAAGTCTGGTCATTTGTAGCATTGTGTTGGCAAATTCACCATCTATGGATGGGAGTGCACCTTAATCCTAGTGGAGCTAGAAGAGTCATACAAACGGATTACCCTGAAGCTTTGAGCAGAGCTAGCTGTTGCTGCTGGCTTCTCGACTATTTTGTCTTTGAAGTACCAAGAAAATGATGAAAACATCAGCACATCAAAGCAATTCTCAGTGTTCTTTTGTCACAAGAGTTCCAAAATAAGTTTCCAGCAATAGTTTTGCAAAAGCTTTGGCTGCTCTGTCCCCAGGAGAGACGTCACCTGCCCAAAGTGCCTACTGGACCTGGACATCATCTTAGAAACCAGCTCATCTGGGCTTGTTTGAGGGCTCTCGAGGTAGAGGCGGGGGTGGGAAGTTGATATCCCCAGACCTTATGTCTTTTATCGAGGCATTATCTCTTATTATAATGGTCTCTTTTCTTTTCAGTGAATATCAAGTGTTGTCCTGAATACTGGGTACAAAGCTGTGAACAGAATGAGGTACTTTCATCATGGGGCTTATTTATTGCTGCAAAGCCTAATGCATCATAAATAAGTGGAGATTATGCAGAATATTATGAGAAAAAGGCATGGTAAGAAAAGCCAAACTGTATGATTTCACAATTGAGGGATGTGTAGCTTATACACAAAGCCCAAAAAACAAACAGCTTTAATGTTGTTTCTCTTTTTTTTTTTTTTTTGGTGGTAGTAGGGCTTGAACTTTGGGATTGGGCGTTGTCCTTGTGCTCTTCAGCTGAGGTCGAGAACTCTATTTGGTTTTCTGGTGATTATTTGGAGATAAGAATCACAGGGAGGGCTGGGAAGGTGGCTCAGTGGTAGAGAGCTCTCCTTGCATGCTTGAGGCCCTGGGTTCGATTCTTCAGCACCACATAAGCAGAAAAAAAAAAGCCAGAAGTGGCGCTGTGGCTCAAGTGGTAGAGTGCTAGCCTTGAGCTGAAGAGCTGAGGGACAGCACCCAGGCCCAGAGTTCAGGCCCCACCACCCGACCCCCACGCCAAAATAAAAAAGAATTGCAGGGAGTTTCCTGCCCATGTTGGTTTTGAATCGTGATCCTCAGATCAGCCTCCTCAGTAGCTAGGTTTACAGGTGTGAACCACTGGTGCCTGGCTAATGTTGCTTCTTACTTGCTCACCTTTGGTGCCAACGACCTCCATGAGTCAAATCTCGAAGTGTCAAATTGAGAACTATCTTGTACTTTGAGAAGTTATAGGGAAATAAAAAATTCAGAGATATATGCCACAGGTTAGGGAGTCAAAGTTGGATTTGAATGTTTTGTCTCCCTTTGGGTGAATGCTTCCTCTTCAAAGATTTAACACTTTTCTCAAAAACAAAACCAAAAAATATGGGATGGATATACTTAAGCCATATCTTGTCTTGAAAGCCTTCTTGTTTTGAAATTATTTTAAACTCAAAGAAGAGTTGCAAAGAGTAGTGAGAGTTCCCACATACTTCTTCACTGCTTTTTTACTATGAACATACTATTAACATCTTATATAACCACTCTCATTTACTGATTCTAAGACATTCACATTTGCACAATATTTTCAAGCTCCAGATGTTATTTGAATTGTATCATATCCCTCTCTAATGTCTTTGTGTATGTGTTCTTGTATTAAAGTACTGATGGCCACAAAAAGGGGTCAGAAATAATTTTTTCCTTACCTGAAAAGGAAGAGGCATGGGACATAGTGCTAACAGTGTGTAAGTGTGGAGACTGCACATTTTGGAAATGGTTACAAGCCTTATTAAAAGAACTATCTAGTTAATAAAAGTTGTCACCCTGGTCAATTGTCCTGGGCCACTGCCTCAAATGTTGCCTTAAAAACCAGCTGGACACCCGCCTATCAAGCCTATGCCACATATCCTTAACCAGTCTTAGTAGAAATTTGCAGCCCAGAAAAATGTGTGATAACCCTTTTGAGTCAGTGTGGGACCCTGCTGCTGCTTCTACCCACCCTTCTGGATAAAGTTCAAGGACGGCCTTATAGTCATCTGGAAGGAAATCTATGTTGTCATCCTGACCATGTTGACCATAGTGACAGTGGACTGGACTCCTGCCTGACTCCATCACCTCTGACTGCTTCCCAGTGGAAAGCTGCTTTGGATCTGCTGAAACTGAGTCTGTGGTATATTATTTTAGTGATATCCAGTAACTCTCTCTATTCCCACAGTAGATATTGAGGGCAAGGATGATATCACTGGCATGCCTCAGGCACTTCAAGGATTAGGAAACTAGAAATCCACTCTACAATCAAAGCCTTGCTTGGTTTGGGTGTGGTAAAAGGCCGCTTCCAACAATAGCTATAAAGGAGAGATCTTTATCAATGGAGGTAGTAAGAGGAATGAAACTCACCCCTGCTATTAGAATTAAAAATTTAACAAAATTCTCCACCCAAGGGATGCCTTGAGGCAGTTCTGATAACCTGGTTCCTCAAGCCAAAGAAGCAAAATGGGCCCAAAAGCCACAAAGAAACTCAGGGAAAGAAAGAGTGTAGTAAAGAAAGCCTTAGAAAGGAATTGAAAAAAAATCTCATCTGGATTAAAAAAAAAAGATATAAAAATAAGGATTGTCTTAAAATGTTTGTCACAGTGAAAAGGGGAAGAAGACAAACCCCAGAAAGTTTAAGTATGTAACAAATGGTAGGAGTATGTCTTAAAAATGAAGCTTATGAGTAAGTTGGTATGAAATTAAACTAGCTTTCATATACATAGAGTCAGGATGGGTGAATTGATGTGGAACTATTCTTTATGTTTATCTGTATGGTAGGGAGGAAGGATATGCCCACTTCAATCTAGATGCTGGTTTAGCTAATTAGAGCAGCCAGGTAGACTCGTTGTGAGAGGGGTTTCTCTTAAATTTACCATGACTGAATGACTCCTTCCCTTTGCCCTTTTGCGCTCCCATTGCATTGTCTATTCCAAAGGGTTTATGCCCTGTGAAATTATGTTTGGCAGACCATCCTTCTTGTGTCCTCGCTTAAAAACTGCAATGTTGACATAGATGACTGCTCCAGTCTTTACAGGCACTGCAGACTGTTCAACAGGAACTCCATTCCCAATTTCAGGCACTCCTGCAGGCAGCCCCTGTAGTTGGCCCTAATTACTGATCATGAGACACTGTGTGGGTCATATGACATAAAAAAAAAACTAACTATCCTCAATGGAAAGGACCTTATACTGCTATCCTAACAGCTCCAACCACTGTCAAGGTGAATGGGATCTGGTCCTGGATCCACGCTTCACCACTTAAGGTGGCCCTGCTACCAGAAGAGACAAATGGATGGTGTATAAGGACCCTGAAAAGCCTCTCAAGCTAAGACTTATCTCATCATAATTTTTCATTTATGCTTCTGTGCTCTAAATGATGTTAACTACCACTGGCAGTTTAAAATCAGAGACAAGGGGACAGTTTTCTTACTTCTGCTATTGTAATGTCCCTGATTGTAGCAATTTAATTTTACCAACCAACTCAACTTGTGGAATATGACAAACTGCTTCAGGTATCTTGATGTCACACCCCTTCTCCTACTATGTTCTGGTGCAATGGAAGCCTATGTTCATACATTAATCCAACCTTGGTCTCTTGGATTTTGATAACAGCAGTTCCCCAATTAAATCTTTATACCAAAAGTGAAAATTTTCAGAGATTGTTATCCCACCTCTTAACCAAGAGGACAGATTTTATTCCTATAATGTTAGGGGTGAGTATGGTTACCTCTGTTGGAGGAGTAGCTTTTGCTGGAGGTGCTGTAAGACATAGTTTAAAACTTGCTCAAGAATTTGAGGAGAGGGTAGATGAGGATACTCATGCCTCTTCAGTGTCTCTGGCATGCATACAAAGACAACTGAACTCTCTAGCGGGGGTGGCCTTGCAGAATCATAGGGCACTAGACCTTCTCACAGCTTCCAAAGAGGGAACCTATGTTTTTCTAAGGGAAGAGTGCTGATACTGTGTAAATGAATCACGGCTGGAGAAGAAAACATAAAGGTTGTAGGTAAACTGTGTGAAGGACTCCAACAGCATCCATCTGCTAAACTAGATCTAGTATGGGTTCAAAGCCTTTTGGCCTGGTGGCTAGTATCCCTAGCCACCAGCAATTATACTATTTCTTCTACTTGTTATTACTGGTTCCTGTGTGGTTAAGTCTTTGATATCACTTATAGAAAAAATAATTGGGACTGTCAAGCTGATGGCCCTTCAGGCCCAGTACAGCCTCCTGAGTCAGGAAAAAGAGTCAAGAATTTGACTCAGTTACAAAAAGAAAGGGGAATGTAAGGATCTCTTAGGATTAAAGACCCCAAGACCAAGCAAGGACACTGAGTCAGAATATTAACCTCTTATGGGGAACTGAGGAATGCAATAATCTCTTGCTTGAAACTGAGGAATGAAATAACAGGAAATTGCCATTGTAAAAGTCCCTTGTTTGAAAAAAAAAGTTGATGTTATCATATTAATAGAACTTTGCAGCTTGTACCTGCTTGTGTTTTTTGCCTTCATTAGCCTAGGCTGTGTTCATGTTTAGGGTCATAGTGTTAGCTCCCAAGTCTACACTGTGTCCCTGGCAGGACAACTTCTGTAACACCTAAAAAACTTCTTTAATCTCTAAGCCCGTTTTGATGGACTCATTCTCAGACCCTGTAAGAATTGAAATAACAGTGATTAAGTTGTCTTAGACACTAATGAGGGGAATTTGTTTTAAGGATATCTCAGGTAACCTCAAAGTAAAAATAGAGTAGGATCAGACCTAAAATCTAGAAGTAGCCATGAACATCCATTGGCAACCTGGGAATGATTGTCTCCTGAACCCACATACCTGTTTCAGCATTCTCACTGTTAAGAAAATGGAGGAAAACAGAAAAGGAATAGGCCAGACTCAATGATCAACAGGTGGGGACTGTTTATTGCCAGCAAGGTGCATAGACCTTTCAGGTTTGGAGGTTGTTTGAGGGACTATATTTTGGATGGACTTATATAGGGCTTGTTTTCACAAAGAAGCAGAAAATAAAAAGTGGCTTATGCTCTCTTAGGCCACAAGGAGACTTCCTTGACCAGGCCCACAAGTTGAATGTTCTACACTGGATGAAGGGCTATTGTCCCCTGGGGACCAAGTGTTATATCCTTGGCCAGGCACTGATTGGAACCTGCCTGCTGACAGGCATGTGGCCACCCTTGTTTTCTTGTACCTGGTGTCTTGCTTGAGCTGGAGGAATTAGGCAGGAATCAATCTTTCACTCACTGTAACAAATTTTTCAAGCCAAATTGCACAGATTCCAGCCTGTTACCTTTCCTGCAGCAGAATGTGGGGACATCAGGTTATACAGTGCTGTGGCGTTTTAGTGAGAGCAATGAAAAGAGTCCCCAGTATGTGACTTCTGTTGGAGTCATAGGAACTCTTGAACAGAAAAGTGTTGGTAGCTAGTTGTGATTCAGCTAGCTGCAGAACGTCTCTGGCATCTCTAAAGGAGAACTGGGTCTCTCTGTTGACTGCCACTGGCAGGTAAGAATGTTACTGTAACAGAATAGAGTTCTAATGCCTGTTCCCAGAGCTAGGGCTGGCTCTGATTAGTAGAACCAAAGGACGAGGCTTGGGAGTGGTAGAGGCTGGTGGTCAAATGAATCTAGCTGCTCAGCAGAAAATGGAATATGAATTTTACTAAGAAATACTGGAGCATCTCTTAGTCATGAGATACCCTCAAATCAGGCTTTCACTGAGCTGGATGCAGAGCAAAACAAGCACAAAGCCACTGGTAACAACCAAAAACCAGCCCTGCTTCTATTCCCTGCAAACATTCTCCAGGAAATATTGCCACACCATGCAGAACAATTCCTACCAGATCTGCTGAGTTTCTGCTAGGCCCAAAAGTCGGGTTCCCTTTCCATTTTACTTTTCATTTTCAGTCTTTTTCTCTTGTTTGTTTTTCTATGAGATCTTCTTTTATTTGTATTTACACACACACACACACACACACACACACACACACACACACACACACACACACATTTGTGAAAATACCTTACAGAGAAGTTACAATTACATGAGTACATGAGCAAGGTAATGAGTACATTTCTTATTAGGGATGGTAAGAGGAAACAAAGTGGGAGGCAACAATGCTTGATAAGAAATGTACCCATTACCTTTTATTTGTATTCTGTGACAAGTGATCTGATTTTTCCCTGTTACTGCTTCCAGCACATGCTGCCCTAGGTCCAATTGAACACTCTACCACAATGCCTGGACCTCTGCTGTAACAGCTTCACCTAGTCCTATAATTGAATCCCAGGAGGCTGGGAATATGGCTCAGTGATAGAATGCTTCCCTAGCATGCATGAATTCATGGGTTCGATTCCTCAGCACCACATAAGCAGAAAACACCAGAAGTGGTGCTTTGGCTCAAGTGGTACAGTGCTAGCCTTGAGTAAAAGAAGTTCAGGGGCAGTGCAAAGGCCCTGAGTTCAAGCCCCAGGACTGGCACAAAAAAGGAAAAAGAATTGAACCCCAGGGCTTCCGATGTCACATTTAGAAGGCATGTTTTCTTCCTACATTGTCTGTCATGTGTATCTACAGCTTTCTCTAACAAAGGTTTTTCATTGAAACTACATTTGCTTTCATCTTAGCCTTAGGATCTGATATAGGGATTGATCTCTGGGCAACAGGGCTGGTTGAAATGCAAGACATTTCCTTAGCACAATTCAAGGGCCTACTCTACTTGTTTTAATGTTCTGGGAAAGTTTTCTTTTTTTTTTTTTTTTTTTGGGTCCAGTCGTGGGGCCTGAACTTTGGGCCTGGGCACTGTCCCTCAGCTCTTCAGCTCAAGGCTAGCACTCTACCACTTAAGCCACAGCGCCCCTTCCAGGGTTTTCTTTTTGCTTATGTGGTGCTGAGGAATCAAACCCAGGCCCTCGAGCATGCAAGGCAAGCGGTCTACCACTGAGCCACCTTCCCAGCCCCTGGGAAAGTTTTCTAAAGCAGTTTTGAAAGTTTGAAACAAGAAAGCACCAAGCTCATGGCTGGTCTCATTAACTATTGGGTGAAAACTCCAGAAAAGTGGTGGGAGGTGGGGATGTCTTCCTGCTTGGCCCATAGTAGCATGGCATGCAGCTCTTCTGCAATCAAGCATATTTCTACTGATCATATGTGGACATGGCCAGCTCATACTAGTACTCTCCAGGTAGTATTTCTTAGGCACCAGGAACTCCATGTAATGAAGTTCAGGGAGTTTACACAGTGCAGAGAAGAGGCGCTTGAGGGTGCAGGCTGACAGCAGGTTAGCAAGGAACTTGAGCTCCTAGAGATAGAGGCAGGAACACAGGCCCAGGATCATCATGACCACATAGCTATGGGTAATAGCACACTCCACTGGGGTCCACACCCGCACTATCTGGGCAACCTGTTGCCGGAGCTTGAGGAAAGTAGAAGGATATAAATGAAGCAGATTGTGTCTACTGAGGTGCAACACATCCAGCTGGGCAGCATGGATACAGTCTGCCAAGAAGTTCATGTCCACATGGTTCAGAGCACAATTGGCCAGGTCCAGCATTCTCAATCATGTCCTGAACGGGCTGTAGAACATGGAATAATCAGCACTAATCAGAGGAGTTCCATGTGAGCAACAATGGATGTGAGCAATCCATCTGCTTGTCTGTCACAGAGAACAAAGACTACACCTTGCAGGGCAAGTCTTGTTCTTACCTGACTGCATGCAGTCTATGAAAATAGTTTGTGACACATGATGCTACATGAAATGCAAATGTCTGTGTCCATAAATATGGTTCACTGGGATGCAGGCTGGCTCCCTTGCTTTCAGACAGTCTACAGCTTCTGGGCTTGCTGTGTGGTTCAGAATTAACCTGAACGAACGAAACCTTTGTCTTCATCTCACCTAAATGGCAGATTTTATCAACAACCATTTTCTTTTTTTTTTTAATTGTATTTTATTTTATTTGAGAACATACTGTACAGGGGGGGCTACAATTACATGGGCAGGATAATGCATACATTTCTTACCAAGCATTGCAGCCTCCTCCTTTGTTTACCCTTCACTTCCCTTCCCCGCCTCCCCCCTCCCCCCACCCAATTTTACCCCCCTCCCCCCACCCAATTATACCCCCCTCCCCCCACACACCGACATTGTAAAGCTGGTTTTGACATGACATTTTGTACTTCTCATTGTTGGAACAGGTCCACCTGAATCCTTAAACGACTTGTTTGTCCCCATCACCTCCACATGTTATACTGACATCAAATATAGTGAAAGCGGGAGTTACACTGTGGGGGAGGGACATACAAAGCAACAAAGAAATAATCTTATAAATGCGTTAGAAACACATGCATGAAAGAAACGAAAACATTAAAATACATATTTAAGGGTTCATTTTCCTAACATCACATTATCTGACCTTTTCCGCTTGACTCATACCTATACAAGATATTGCAAATAAGGGAAACCATGGGACCTATGCTTCTTTGGGCCTGGCTTACTTCACTTAATATAATTTTTTCCAAACCTTTCCATTTCCTAACAAATGGGGAAATGTCATTCTTTCTGATGGAGGCATAGAATTCCATTGTGTATATATACCACATTTTCTTGATCCATTCATCTACTGAGGGGCATCTGGGTTGGTTCCATATCTTAGCTATGGTAAATAATGCTGCAATAAACATAGTTGTGCTGGTAGCTTTAGTGTGGTCTTGTTTGTAAACATTTGGGTAAATGCCCAAAAGTGGGATTTCTGGATCATAGGGGAGATCTATGTGAAGTCTTCAGAGGAACCTCCATACTGCTTTCCAAAGTGGTTGAACAAGTTTACATTCCCACCAATAATGAAGTAAGGTTCCTTTCTGTCCACATCCCCTCCAGCATCTGTTGTTGTTAGAGTTCTTGATTTTTGCTGTTCTAACAGGAGTGAGGTGATATCTCAATGTTGTTTTGATTTGCATTTCTTTTATGGCTAGGGATGTTGAACATTTCTTCATGTGTCTATTGGCCATCCTTGTTTCTTCTTCAGAGAAGCTTCTCTTTAAGTCTTTCGCCCACTTATTTATTGGGCAGTTGATTCTTTGAGGATTTGTTGTTGGGTGGTTTAATTTTTTGAGTTCCAAGTATATTTTAGATATGAGACCCTTGTCCGTTGTATGGCTAGTAAAGATCTTCTCCCAATCGGTGGGCTTTCTATTGATCTTGCCAGCTATGTCATTTGCCCTGCAGAAGCTCTGCAATCTTATGCAATCCCATTTGTCCAACCTTTCTTTGATTTGTTGTGCTTCCGGGTCTCTATTCAGAAAATTTCGACCTGAACCAAGGAGACCTAGGGTTTCTCCTATTCCATCCTGTAATGTTTTCAGAGTGTCTGCTTTGAGTTCAAGGTCTTTGATCCATTTGGAGTTGATTCTGGTACAGTTTTCTACATGTAGTTAACCAATTTTGCCAGCACCATTTACTGAAGAGGCTGTCTTTCTTCCATTCTATTGTGTTAGCTTCCTTATCGAAGATTAGATGGCTATAGGTCTGTAGGTTCATTTCTGGGTTTTCAATTCTATTCCATTGGTCCTGAGGTCTGTTCTTATGCCAATACCAAGCTGTTTTGATTACTATGGCTTTATAGCAGAGTTTGAAATTTGGTATTGATATTCCTCCAGCAGTGTTCTTTCCGTTGAGGAGCGTTTTTGCTATTCGGGGTCTTTTATTGTTCCATATGAATTTTTGGATTGCCTCCTCTATTTCCTTGAAGAATGAGGGTGGAATTTTGATAGGTATCGCGTTGAATTTGTAGATAGCCTTGGGAAGTATTGCCATTTTCACGATGTTAATCTTGCCAATCCAGGAGCATGGGAGGTTTTGCCATTTTTTAAGTTCTGTGTTGATTTCCTTTTTCAAGATTTTAAAGTTTTCATCATAGAGGTCCTTCACTTCTTTGGTTAAGTTAATTCCTAGGTATTTTATTTTTTGTGGGGCTATTACAAATGGAGTTGCTTTCCTAATTTCAGCCACACTTTTCTCATTGTTGGCATATAGAAAAGCCATTGATTTTTGGGGGTTAATTTTATAACCTGCTACTTTGCCAAAGTTTTGAATCAGCTTGAGTAATTTGGGAGTGGAGTCTATGGGATTCTTTAAATACAAGATCATGTCATCTGCAAAGAGGGAGAGTTTTATTTCTTCTTTCCCTATTTGGATCCCCTTTATGTCTGCATCTTGTCTTATTGCTGTAGCTAGGCATTCTAATACTAGATTGAAGAGAAGTGGAGAGAGTGGGCATCCTTGTCTTGTTCCTGAGTTAAGAGGAAATGGCTTTAGTTTTTCTCCATTGAGTATAATGCTGGCTGTAGGTTTGTCATATACAGCCTTTATTGTATTGAGGAATGTTCCATGGATTCCTAATTTTTCCAGAACCTTCATCATAAAGGGGTGTTGGATCTTGTCAAATCCTTTTTCTGCATCTATTGAGATAACCCTGTGGTTCTTATTCTTGCTCCTGTTGATGTGATGAATAATATTAATTGATTTGCGTATATTGAACCAGCTTTGCATCCCTGAAATGAATCCTGTTTGATCATGGTGTATGATTTTTTGGATGAATTGTTGAAGTCGATTGGCCAAAATTTTGTTGAGAAATTTTGCATCAATGTTCATCAAAGAAATGGGTCTATAGTTCTCTTTCTTTGATGAGTCCCTGCCTGGTTTTGGGATGAGGGTTATGATGGCTTCATAGAATGTATTCGGTAGTGAGCTTTCTCTTTCAATTTCATTGAAGAGTTGGAGGAGTATTGGTGTGAGCTCTGCTTTGAAGGCCTTGTAAAATTCCGCTGTAAAACCATCTGGTCCTGGACTTTTCTTAGCTGGGAGGTCTCTTATTGTTGTTTCTATTTCAATACTTGATATGGGCCTGTTAAGCTGGTTTAACTCATCTTGGTTTAGTTTTGGCATGTCAATATTTGCTAGGAAAAGGTCCATTTCTGTCAAGTTCTCAAACTTATTAGCATAAAGTTTGAGAAGTATCCCCTAATAATGTTCTGAATCTTGGTTGTTTCCGTGGTGATGTTTCCATTCTCATCTCTGAGTTTATTACTTTGGGTGTGTTCTCTCCTTTTTCTGATAAGGTTTGCTAAGGGTCTGTCAATTTTGTTAAGTTTTTCGAAGAACCAACTCTTTGTTTTGTTGATTCTTTCTATAGTTTTTTTGGATTCTAATTCATTTAATTCTGATTTAATTTTGATTATTTCTTTCCGTCTACTGAATTGGGGTTTATCTTGCTGCTCTTTTTCAAGGAGGTTTAGATGTGTCATTAAATTGTTAGTTTCCGATCTCTCCAATTTGTTGATGTAGGAGCTCAGAGCTATAAACTTGCCTCTGAGTACTGCCTTTGCTGTGTCCCAGAGGAGCTGGTAATTTGTGTGTTCATTTTTGTTGAATAGCATAAACATTTGAATTTCCTTTCTAATCTCTTCCATGACCCACTCATGATTCAGCAGTGTGTTGTTCAGCCTCCATGTGATACCGGACTTTCTTTGGTGGCTTTTGGTGTTGAGATCTAATTTTATTCCCTTGTGGTCAGAGAGAATGCAAGGTATAACTTCAATGTTTCTGAATTTAGACAAGTTTGTTTTGTGGCCTAAAATGAGGTCTATTTTAGAAAACGTTCCATGTGCTGCTGAGAGGAACATGTATTCTGTTGCTGCTGGTTGAAATGTTCGGTAAATGTCTGTTAAGTCTAGTTGATCTATGCAGCTGTTTAGATCTGCCGTTTCTCTGTTGAGTTTTTGCCGAGGTGATCTATCTAGTGGGGAGAGTGGTGTGTTAAAATCCCTAACAATTAATGTCTTTGGATCTATATGGGATTTGAGGGAAAGTAGTGTCTCTTTGATAAATTTGGGTGCTCCATTGTTTGGCGAATAGATATTTAGAATTGTAATATCCTCCTGAAGGAGAGATCCTTTAATTAGTATGTAGCGACCTTCTTTATCTCTTCTCACGAATTTTAGTTTGAAGTCTATTTTATCTGATATTAGGATTGCAACTCCCGCCTGTTTATGAGGGCCGTTTGCTTGGTAGATTTTGTTCCAGCCTTTAACTTTGAAAATATGTTTGTTTTTACGGGCAAGATGTGACTCCTGAAGGCAACTAGACAGTCTATGTTGCTTAATTGGAGAGTTCAGCCCGTTAACGTTAAGAGATAGGACTGAGAGGTATTTGGGGGTTCCTGCCATGTTATCCACCTTCTTGGGGGCTGTGAAAACTGGGTTCTTCCTAAGGTTCTTGGATTCTCAGTTTGGGTGCAGTTTCTTGGCCTTTGTTGCGTTCTTGTTGGTTTTCTATGTGTAGGACATCTTTAAGAATATTTTGCAGGGCTGCTTTGGTGGAGATGTATTGTTTCAATTTTTCTTTGCTATGGAAGGTTTTTATTTGGCCTTCAGTTATGAAGGAGAGTTTAGCTGGGTACAGTATTCTTGGTTGATAGTTGTTTGTTTTTAGGGCATGGCATACGTCATTCCAGGCTCTTCTTGCTTTGATTGTCTCTGCTGAGAAATCTGAGGTAATTCTAATTGGTTTCCCTTTATAGGTGATTAACCTTTTCTCCTTGACAGCTTTAGGGATCTTTTCCTTGGTCTGGGTTGATCCTGTGTGGATTATAATGTGACGGTGGGATGCCCTATTCTGGTCTGGTCTATTTGGGGTTCTAAAAGCTTCTTGTATCTGAATAGGCCTATCTTTTTGTATGTTTGGGAAGTTCTCTGCTAGCATCCTGTTAAACAAATTTCCTAGACCATTAACTTCTGTTTCTAGGTGCTCCTCTACACCCATTATCCTTAGATTGGGCCTTCTGATGGTGTCTTCCAGGTGTTATATAGACCTATCATATTTCTTGGACTTGTCTTGGATGGTTGTATGTTCTTTCTCTATAATATCTAGGCTGTCTTCAATCCCTGAGATTCTATCTTCTGCATGGTCTAACCTGCTGTCAAGACTCTCTACTTTGTTTTTTATCTCTTTTCCTTCTAATTGGTCAGCTTTGATGGCTTCAAGTTCTTTGTTGAAGCTCTGTTTTAGGTCTTGTATGATTTTCTTTACTTCCTTAATTTGGTGTTCAGTGTTTGTTCTCAAATCACTTAGTTGATTGGTTATGGTTTCTTTGGACTCCCATTCCTTCTGTTGGGTTCCATTCAGCATTCCCTTTGTGGTCTCCCTGACTTCCTTCACCTCTTTGTTAATGGATTCCATGAATGTCTTTAGTGATCTTTGTGTATTCTCTACCTGGTCTCTTAATTCGTGAATTACTCTTTGATTAGTTTCCTCCCTTCTGTGGGATTCCTGCAGTTCTCTTTGAGTGTTCTCTGCCTGCTCACGCCATTCCTCCCTTTCTCTTTGAGTATTCTCAAGTTGTTCACGCAAATCCTGTATCAGTTTTTGAGAAGCTTCCTCATGCTTATGATATTCCTGTATAAACTTCTGGGATGCCTCCTCTCTCTCCCTATCACGCTCATACAGTGTCCTTTGTACATTGTCAAACTTCTCACTTATCATGTTTGCTATTAGTATTTGTAGAGCTATTTGGGAACTCTCCTCTGGATTATTCTTTATCTGTTCTAATCCCTGATTATCAAGGTTGGGAATTGAGATACCCGAATTTGCCATTTTTCTTGTGTTTTTCCGGCTTACTCGGCCCATTTGAGATAAAGATTGCACCAGTTTTGTGCTAGAACACTATCTTAAGGCAACCATCAACCAAAGTTTGCATTTGTACAGTCAATAGTCTACAGATACAATCTAGTTCAACAGATACATCTATTCAACATCAAACGACTATATGTTAAAGGACTTCGAACCGCAGAAAAGAATTTGGAAAACCAGAAATTATTAGGATTAGGGAGAGATGTGGGTAAAAAATAGGAATAGATTGGTGTGGGGAGGCACAGGGAGAGTTAACTATGTCCTAATCACAGTGCAGGAAATGAGGTGGGTAGAATGCAAGTAGAGAGAGAGAGAAAAAGAAGAGACGGAAAGGGGAATAAAGAGAGACCAGAAAAAGAATAGAAACGTAAAAATTAATATTATTATAGAGGTTAAAAGACCGTCTATTTAGAGACGAATGTGAATATGTTCAGAGAAGGGGAGGGACATAGAGGAGATGTGAAAAGCTTTAAGGATGGGAACGGGAGAAGAAAAGATCAGAAGTTCAGTAGAGCTAGATAAAAAACAAAAAGATAATTAAGAAAGAAAGGAAAAGAGAAAGAAGACAAGAAAAGAAAGGAAAACTCTTATTCACGTATTCCTAAAATAAAAATTATAAGATGAGAAAAAAAAAAGGTTACTGGGAAACAATTATTTTTTCAGAAGAGGCAAAAATTAAAGATTAATAAAAGTTTTAGAAGGGAAAAAAATTTATATATATATATATATATAAGGTAACAAAAAACAAAAAACAAGCAAAAAAAGAAAAGAAGAAGAAGAAAAAAAAGAAAAAAAAAGAAAAAAAAAGAAAAAAAAGTCTTTAGATTTTTTTTTTGGTGGGGGGGAGGAGTGGGAAGAATCCTGTATCTCCCTTTTGTCTGCAACCAGTCTCTTGTTGGAGTCTCTGGTCAGCTTGACGTCCTGTGGCTTGATTGGTTTCTTAAGTCGGTTGGTTGGAAGAGGCAGAAAAATGCTCTGCTTTACCCAAGATTTTGAGATCCCCCTCCCAGGTTAGTTTTCTGGGAGGGTGGTCTGCTTTGAGAGTCACAAAAGAGGGGGATGTGGTGATGAGGCTAGGTTCTGGGTAGAGTTGAGGCCTTTCAATAAACAGTAGCTTTTCCCTGGGGCTATTTTGTGATAAAGCTCACAGCGCCCAGCCTGGAGCCATTCTCAGGGTTTCTGTTTTTCAATTGATTGTCGAGGCTGCTAGAGGGAGGGGCAGCCTCTGGCTCTGGTTACCCAGTGAAGCAAGGCACTCCGATGGCTGGCGCCTGAGCTGGGTGACTTTTCCCTGGATGGAGCTGAGTCTGGCAGGTCACTTCGCTGTTAAGTTCTTGTGACCTGCTAAATGACTCATTTTATTCCAAGGCCTGAGCTGGAGCTAGCAGCTCCTCCGAACTTTGTCGGTATCCAAGATGGAGATCACCGGTGCTGGGGGGGTAGGGGTGGCCTTCCCTCCTCTGCTCCCTGAGGAGTGAGGATGTCGGGCTTGTACTCACGCCGAGTCTTGGATCCTGGGTCGTCTCTGGACTGCAAACAGCAGGATGAAGATGTTCGCTCCTTGTCGGTTCTTGTTGGTGTTGAGTAGAATCCGCTCGTCCGCTGCGTCTGGCTCCTTCATCCCCGACTCTCTGTGTCTCAGGTATGTCTCCGCGGCGGTTGTCGCCGCCGCCGCGGCCCCGCCGCCGGAGCGGCAGCTGCTGCGTTTCCTTGGCTTCCCCTCTCTTGTCTAACTCTCTGTCCTGTGATGACACACTTGGTGTGATTCTCTGGCTTAGGACTGTTCACTGGAACTCTAAAACTGCTTTCTATGCGAGAGCTTGTTCAGATTCCAGCTTCTCCTCTGCCATCTTCCCAGAACTCTCAACAACCATTTTCATATGAAAGGAGTTATGTACATGATCCTGGAGAGAACATCCACTCTGAGAGCTTGCTACAGAAGAAATGAGGCATTAGTAAGAAAAAAGAGCCATTACTCTAACAATAGAAGAATCCATTACTGTAGAGCCAGGAAGGGAAAGCCAGACATCCCCAACTGAGGCACCATATCCACAATCCAATAATTCTGATTTAGATAGTGTTGGCAGCAAGCATCAGCAAAGGGGCAGCTGGGCCCTGTCTCTGACTGAGTCCCTCACTGTCTGTGCATGCCCCTCTTGATATCATAACTGTAAATGGGTGAAACTATTAGCTAAGACCTTATGATAATCCTGCTTATGGAGGAGGCCAGGCATTCCCCCAATTCCCATGAATGATCTTGGGTTAATATCTGCTCAGAAAGGCCAGGGTGACACTGCAGTCCCACAGTCAGCTGACAACAACCTCATGTCACCCAGCTGAGCCAGATTTCTATACCTGACCTGAGATAATGCCAGTCACACAGTGTTGGGAACTTTTTTTGCACCACAATAGACAGCTACAGGAGTCACTATAGTTAGCTTTGCCTTATAAAGCAACATTCTAGACCCATTAGTTAGCATGTTCTTTTCACAGAGACCTCTCCCTCTCCCTTCCCCCTCCCCCTTTCCCTCTCTGTCCTGCTCTTCTTGCTTTCCCCCACTCTTCCTCCTATCTATGCTAGGGATTACAGCCAGGGTTTTTCATGTGCTAGTCAAACACTGTAGCATCAAGGCACATTTTAGCCCTTATTTTTCTTTCTTTCTTTTTTCTTTCTTTTTTTTCTATCTTTCTTTCTTTCTTTCTTTCTTTCTTTCTTTCTTTCTTTCTTTCTTTCTTTCTTTCTTTCTTTCTTTCTTCCTTCCTTCCTTTCTCTCTCTCTCTCTCTCTCTCTCTCTCTCTCTCTCTCTCTCTCTCTCTCTCTCTCTCTCTCTCTCTCTTGGTCTGTCTCTTTCTCTCTTTCTTTTCTTATTTTGAAGACCAAGACACCATTCAAACTCAGTATCTGATGCTTTTGCTCACTGGCTGGTACTCTAATATTTGAGCTACACCTCCAGACCTTGTTTTTTGAGGCAGTCTCCCCATGTTATCCATGCTGGACTTGAACTCACTTTCCTTCTTCCTCAGGCTTCTGAGTGTTGGGATTGCAAGCCTGGTTTTGATGCCTACCTTACACATTGTCTCTTTCTAAGTAGAAGCAGTCCCCTGAGGTCCCTCACTATTCTGGATCACTCCTGGTCCTCCAACTTCTTTATTTCTCTTTTGTGCTCTCTTATGTGCAGCTCCAGAGAGCATTAAGCTTGGGGCTTTGTGAATAAGCTGTTCTTCTACCTATCACTCAGTGCCCCTACAGCCTGTGAAGCCAATGACCAGAGTGCTTGACCCATCCCTCCTCCTTTCAGTCTCTGAGATTCACCCTAGGAGAATCTGGATCTTCCCTGTCAGCATGGAGAGGGCCATACTCAGCTCTATCAGGTAAGTCATGTGACTGAGCTCTCAGGAGATGGAGCCAAGGAGGCAGTCTTCATGCTTAGAAGTTGGGACAGAAGTGAAGGGTGTGTCAAAGGCCTTAATGGGGAGGATGAGTGAAGTCAGACGAGGGAATCCCACCTGGGCTAACAACTGCTGCACATGCCAGCATGTAGCCGCACATTGTGGGCCACTTCCAGCTTGCACAGCTAACCTGTCCTGGCTAGGCCTAACACCTGCAGAAGCTACCCAGGGCTCAAGCTGTCTTCCCTAAATGAGGGGCAGTGCATTTGCAGAGCAGCCATACCTGCTGATTCCAGGGCCTGCACCACTATCTCAAAGTTGCCTTCAATGGGCTGGGAAGGTGGCTCGGTGGTAGAGCGCTTGCCTTGCATGCCTGAGGCCCTGAGTTCGATTCCTCAGCACCACATAAGCAAAAGGAAAAAAGCCGAAAGTGGCGCTGTGGCTCAAGTGGTAGAGCGCTAGCCTTGAGCTGAAGAGCTGAGGGACAGTGCCCAGGCCCAGAAGGGCCCCACGACCGGACCCCCCCCCCCCCGAAAAAAAAGTTGCCTTCAATGACAAAGAAATAAATGAGGACTTCAATAGGTCACCTAACTGCACAGGGCTCTGCCTGTAGTTGGCAGCATATTCTAGCCAGGAGCTCATTGTGGCTCCATATTCCCAGAGCCCTTCCGCAAGGGCATTGCTGTACCTGCACATCCCGGATACCCATAATGTCAGATCTCTGCAGCTGATGAATCCTTTTAAAGAATTATTTAAGAAAGATTTTTCCTTTGTTTTATTTAGAAAAGAATATTTTAAAGGTTCATTCCCTGGAAAACACTTCCCCAGTTTTAAATGCCAAGACAAATAGTTGGGTTCCACATGAGAGTGCCATTAAGATACTAGAACTCTACGTACTTTTCAGGGATACAATGAATTTTGGGATGACTCAATGTTTTAGGTATCCATGATTCTAACACTAGATACATTTCTACTTTCTCAATACACTGAGAACAGATTTTGATTCCAAGAGACTTTGAAAAATAGTATGAAGTCTTTCATAACTCCGCATCAACTCTTCATTTTATGAACTTATTTTCCTAATATAATTTATGAAGCTTTATAGTTAATTATTTTCTCCAAAGTCACAAAATCATTTTTTGAAGATTTTCTAATAGGGATAAAGCTTTGAGACTGAAAGGTCAATATAATCCTTTTTGTCTACTATAATCAAGAATCTCTTAAAATTATTGTTGAATGTTAAATTCCTCCAAAGCCTATACTTGAATGGAATCGCTTCTATCTTGAAGGTATGAATTGTGTGTGCTTGGGAAAAATTCCATTTATCCCATTAATATGTGGAGGATATTTCACAGTAAGGAGATCCAGGTAGTACTTACCCACTTTGGTCTCATCTCTGTACTCTGTGCATTTGGGCAAACTTCAACTTTGTTCACGACTCATTTAACTTCTGTAGATTCTATGATGAAGATACTCTTTTTTTGTGGGGGGGGTCTGGTTGTGGGGCCTGAACTCGGCCTGGGCACTGTCCCTCAGCTCTTCAGCTCAAGGCTAGCGTTCTACTACTTGAGCCACAATGCCACTTCTGGCTTTTTTCTTTTTGCTTATGTGATGCTGAGGAATTGAACCTAGGGCCTCAGGCATGCCAGGCAAGCACTCTACCCCTGAGCCAACTTCCCAGCCTGATGAAGATTCTCTTAAATTTAATTTTTTTCTAAAATATATCAGAAGCCTGTAAGTATTCCTCAATACATCATGTATTCCCACAACTTATGCAATCCCTTCCTTTGATAAAAAGTCCTTCCTCTAATTAATATTAGCTAACTCCAATAGTATAGTATAAATAATTACTCAGGTTGAGGAGAGAGTTGTTCTATAAGTGAAATAAATACTTAGTTTTATCAAATTTTATCATTTTTAACCTCTGAAAAACTCTAGAGCTCCTAACTAAAAGCAGCTTTTATTTACACACACAAGAAAAGAGGTTAATTAATCTATTATACACTAAGAAGAATGA
This sequence comes from Dipodomys merriami, assembly GCF_024711535.1. Lineage (NCBI taxonomy): Eukaryota > Metazoa > Chordata > Mammalia > Rodentia > Heteromyidae > Dipodomys > Dipodomys merriami. Next base: position 373,147 of record NW_027206035.1, on the reverse strand, counting down.
ACCTCTGAGAGAAAAACCCATGGCATTTTTAATTATGGCTGTTATTATTATTTTAAGAACTTTTGTATCCCTTTTTATCCAAAGAAAAAAATTAGATACTATTCTTAAACAGACCAAGTTTCATTACCAAGAAAGCTAAAAGAAAACCTAAATAATGTGAGAAAATAACTATATATTATAGATTTTAACCTCAGAGAATATATGAAGAACTCCTCAATCAAGTAACACAAAAGGAAATTCACTTTAAAATAGTTGTGGAACTTCAACAAACATTTCTTCAAAGCAGAGAGATAAAGCACCACTAAGCAACCCCAAAGTTGCTAGGAAAATGCCATCAAAATCACAGGAAGATACTGCTTCATGCCTTCTACAATGACTGTGACTTAAAAAAAATACAGAAAATGGTCTGGGAATGTGGCTTAGTTGTAGAGTGCTTGCCTAGCATGCATGAAGTCCTGGGTTCAATTCCTCAGTACCACATAAACTGAGAGAGCTGGAACTGATGGTGTTGCTCAAGTGGTAGAGAAAAAGAAGCTCAGGAAGAGTGCCCAGACCCTGAGTTCAAGACCCAGGACTAGGAAAAAAAGAGGAGGAGTTGAACTCTTTTGGCACAGCTAAGGTAATGAGAATGTAGAATGTTACAACCACATAGAAAACAAGTTGGTGAATCTTCCAAGAGTCTAACATAGAATTACAATATGACTCAACAATTCTATTTGTAAAGATACAAACAAACAATGGACAATAGAACTTACATGGATGCCAGTGTTCATTGTAGCCTTATTTATAAATACTGGAGAGAAACCTTCCGAATGTTCATTTATAGATGAATGAATAAACAAAATATGGCATCTCATAGTGTGGAAATTAATGTGCCACAAGAAATAAATGACACTCTGTCCATGCTGTAACATGGACTGCACAACCTTGAAAAACATTATAAAACTAAGTATTTCAAACCAGACACAAAAGCATAGCTCATGTATGATTGTACTTATAAGAAATATCTAGAATAGACAACAGAAACTGATAGCAGATTAGAGATTGTCCACAGTTAGAGGGAGGAAGAGATGAGTGACAATTTATTGATTAATGATGATACAGTTTCTGTCGGGTCTTTGTCCGTCCCACGAAAGACGGACGGGGTCTGAGGAAAGGTAAGTGCGGCGCTCGCCCGTTCCCCAGCCTCCCTCAGCCCGGGAGACAATCAGACACAGGAGGGAGCCAAATCCAGCAGGTAGAAAACTCATTTATTAACAGAGAGCAGCCCTTTTTAAAGACAAAAAGGCAAGGGAGGAAGAGGAACCAATCACTGTCAAGGTCATACCCTATCATGCACCTAAGCCTTCACGGACTGGTTAGGAACTGATCAGAAGGTCAATTGGGCTCTGCCCACTCTACTCCCTCCCAGCACCATCTTTGCTGCCCATGTGCTCTACAGTTTCTGTTTGAAGCAATAAAAAATTTAAATACTGGTGATGGTTGCACAACACTATGAATATGAGCAATGTAACTTAAACACTTATATATTGGAAATTTGGTTATTTATAATTCACCACAGTTTAAAATGTCAAAACATGAAAATTAGTATTAAAGATGTGTTTCATGGGCTGATAAAAACCAAAATGACAGCTCAACATGAGTGGCTCATGCTTGTAATCCTAGCTACTCAGGAGGCTGTGACCTGAGGATTACAGTTTGCAGCTAATCCAGTCAGGACTTTTGATCTCCAATTATATACAAAATAAACTAGAATTGTGGCTGTGACTCACATGGTAGAGAGCCAGCCTTGTGTGAAAAGGGCTAAGGGACTTGGGCTCAAGCCCCAGTACTAGCACAAAAGAACAAAAAAAAAAAACCCAAATGATAATGGTTGTTCTCAGCACTCAAGAAACCTACTAATATTTGTTCTTTCTCAATGTTTCCCTAATGTTAGGATATGAAAACCACATCCAGGAACTTTTAAAAATTCATCTTTCCTCAGCGTTTCCATAAATGCATGGCAAATCCCAGAATTGCTATACTGATTTCTATTACAGGCTTGTGACATCATGATTTCAAAACCACACACAAGGGGCTAGGGATGCAGCTCAGTGGTAGTGTTCTTGCGAAGTGTGCACAAGACCCTGTGCTCCATCCCCACGACTTCTATGAAAAAACTCCAAATCACAACACACATACTCATAAACAAAAGTATTGTTTTAACTGATCATTTCCTATAAGAATGGCTTCTATTATTTCTTTGACTAATATTTAGCAAATCTGTGGCTCCTAAGAGAGACACAATTTACACTAACAGAGTTAACTGAAGTGATAATTTATGCGGAAGGTAGAAATTTCTCATAAACTCTAACGGAGAGCATTATATTTCAAGTGGTACTAGGGAATTTCTTTTATCTTGCAGAAACCAGTAACATTTAGAGGCACATCAAAGACCTTTTAAAAGAAAATATGGGAAAGAATAACACGACCATTTAGGAATGCCTCAATTTCTTTTTGAGACAACAAAATAATAATAATAATCAGAATGAATATTTTCTGGATTTTTAAGATTCTGTGTATTAGCACAATGAAAATATGAAGTTTTTATAAAATTTAAAACTCTTCATTCTAACAGATCACATACAGTTGGATTTAAAAGTTTCTCTTTCTTATTTGGTAAAAGAAAATGTTACATTTTGTCTGGCTTGCCCCACAGGATCAAAAAAAGCAAGAAAATCCAAGTATTCCAGCTGGTTGCTGGTGGCTCATACATGTTATCTTAGCTGAGGATGAGATCTGAGGATTGCAGTTGAAAGGCCAGGAAGAAAACTTCCTGAGAAATTTATCTCCAATTAACCACCAAAGAAAGCCAGAAATAGGGCTGTGGCTTAAGTGGTAAAGTACTAGCCTTGAGCAGAAATGTTCAAGTACAGGACCCTAGTCCTGAGTTCATGCCCCAGGATTAGCAAAAACCAAACGAAACCAAACAAAAAATACCACCCAAGAGAAAACCCCCAAATATCCCCTTTATTCCAATCTTGCTTTCTCAGATATTAGTGAGCACATGCCTGATAAATCCTGCCCCATATTGGTGAGCATTGTCCCCCCAGGAAAACTTGATCATTCTCCATCATGTAAACTCTGAAGTGGATGAGAAAGAGAGGTGTTTGAGACTTAAGCACTAATATTTCGTTCAGTATCTTTTTTCCAGTAGGAGGAAAAATTGATGAAAGTCTGTTATTGCAATATCTCAAAGCTGGGATTCAGCTGAGCTGCATTCCTGAGTTCATAGAAGAATTTACATTAGGAAGTGGCGCTGTAGCTCAAGTGGTAGAGCGCTTGCCTTGAGCTGAAGAGCTAAGGGACAACGCCCAGGCCCAGAGTTCAAGCCCCACGACCGACAAAAAAAAAAAAGAATTTACGTTATGCTCCTCAGTTCAACAAGAAGAGGTCCATGTTTTTATTTTCCATGCTACTTCAACACTTCAACCCTTGACATTCAGATAGAACACACACACATATGCCTTAAAGGGCTTCTCTCCCACATTTTGCAAAAGATAACGTTGAGCATGTAGGTTTAGGTATCCATTTCTGTTGTTGCCAGGGGCCAGCCTCGGATCACAATCCTCTACATACTCATCCTTCATAGCTCAAATTATAATGTGTACCATTATCCCTGCTTGTTGGTTGATCTGGAAACTCACATTTTACCCAAGCTGGCTTCAAAATGCAATCTTCTATACTACTTTCCAAAGTGGTTGAGCAAGTTTATACTCCGACCAACAATGCAGTAAGGTTCCCTTCTGTCCACATCCCATTCAGCATCTGTTGTTAATAGAGTTCTTAATTATAGCCAATCTAACTGGGGTGAGGTGGAATCTCAATGTTGTTTTGATTTGTATTTCTTTTATGGCTAGGGAGGTTGAGCATTTATTTCTTCATTGGCCATCCTTCTTTCCTCTTCAGAGAAATTTCTCTTTCATTCTTTAGCCCACTTATTTATTGGGCAATTGTTTCTTTGAGGATTTGTTGTTGGGGGATTTAATTGAGTTCCAGGTATATTGTAGATATGAGACACTTGTCCGTTGTATGGCTAGTGAAGATCTTCTCCCAATCAGTGGACTTCCTATTGATCTTGCCAGCTATGACCTTTGTCTTGCAGAAATTCTGCAATATCATGCACTCCCAATTGTCCAACCTTTCTTTGATTTGTTGTGTTTCTGGATCTCTTTTACAAAAATTTCTGCCTGTGCCAAGGAGACCTAGGGTTTCTCCTATTTTATCTTGTAATGTTTTCAGGGTGTCTGCTTTGACACCCAGGTCTTTGATCCATTTGGAGTTGATTCTGGTACAGGGTGATATATAAGGATCTAGCTTTAGTTTTCTACAAGTGATTAACGAATTTTGCCAGCACCATTTACTGAAGAGGCTGTCTTTCTTCCATTCTATTTTTTTTAGCTCCCTTATCGAAGATTAGATGGCTATAGGTCTGTGGGTTCATTTCTGGGTTCTCAATTCTATCCCATTAGTACTGAAGTCTGTTCTTGTGCCAGTACCAAGCTGGTATCATTACTATGGCTTTGTAGTAAAGTTTGAAATTTGGTATTGATATTCCTCCAGCACTATTTTTTCTGTTAAGGATCGTGTTTGCTATTCAGGGTATTTTATTATTCCATATCAGCTACTTTGAAAAGTAGTATGGAGGTTCCTCAGAAGACTCCATATAGAGCTCCCCTATGACCCAGCAATACCACTTTTGGGCGTTTACCCAAATGATCACAAACAAGGCCACACTAAAGCTACCAGCATGACTACGTTTATTGCAGCATTATTTACCATAGCTAAGATATGGAACCAACCCAAATGCCCCTTCATAGATGAATGGATCAAGAAAATGTGGTATATATACACAATGGAATTCTCTGCTTCCATCAGAAAGAATGGCATTGCCCCATTTGTTAGGAAATGGAAAGATTGGTACAAATTATACTAAGTGAAGTCAGGCCCAAAGAAACATAGGTCCCATGGTTTCCCTTATTTGCAATAACTAGTATATGTCTGAGACAAGCAGAAACGGTCAGATAAGTTGATGTTAGGCAAAATGAACCCTAAGATAAGGACTCATGTTTTTTTTCTTTCTTGTGATTTTTTCTTTTTTTGAGGGGGGGGGGTCTGGTTGTGGGGCCTGAACTCTGGGTCTTGGTACTGTCCCTCAGCTCTTCAGCTCAAGGTTAGCGCTCTATCCCTTGAACCACAGCACCATTTCTGGCTTTTTTTCTTTTTGTTTATGTGGTGCTGGGGAATTGAACCTAGGGCCTCATGCATGCAAGCAAGTGATCTACCACTAAGCCACTTTCCCTGCCCCTTTCTTGTGATTATTTCTAACATATTCATAAGATGATTTCTTTCTTGCTTTGTATGTCCCTCCCCCACAGTATAACCACTGTTTTCACTGTAGTTGATGTTGGTATAATTTGCGGAGGGGAAGGGAATAAACAAATTGTTTAAATAAGGATACAGGTGGATCCATTGCAACAATGAGATGTACAAGACGTTATGTCAAAAAACGAACTTTACAACTTTGGTGGGGGGGGCGCATATGGGGGAAGGGATGGGAACAAAGAAGGAGGCAACAATGCTTGATAAGAAATGTACATTACCTTGCTCATGTAATTGTAACCTCTCTATATGGTACTTTCACAATTTAGAAATGCAATCTTCCCTATATCCACCTCCAGAATAGCTAGGATTATATATATGCCACCGTGTTCAATGTAAAATTAACTCATTTTTTTGTTTGACTGAGGTTTGAACTCAGGGTGGCATTCTACCACTTTGTCCATACACCAGCTCTTGTCAAGTTTTTTATCTTTAGTTTATGGATCACTTAATTCACTCCAAGTATCAATTTCATTTTAATTTTAAGAATTATAGTTTACTTTTGTTTTCCTTAAAATATTTGTGCAAAGGAAGGAATGTTCTGTTTGAAAAATAAAGATAGTTACCCTTTAAAATATTTACTCTGTATTGAAACTCTTAGAAGGCAAGGTATGGCTCAAGTGGCAGAGCACCATTCTTGAGTAAAAACCAAGCAAGCATGTGAACAAGCCCAATTTTACCGCACACACACACACACACACACACACACACACACACACACACACACACACACACACACACACACACACACTACAACACTTGGCATGAAATTTTAAGCTTTACAGGTATTAATAATTTTACTTCTCACAAAAATGATTGTGTTAACTAATACCTATAGTTAACACACGAAAAGTCACTAGAATTATATATACTATTTTATTTTCCAGATGAGGAAACTGAGTCATGGGAAAGATCAGAGGATATTTTAGAAGAGGAAGCCAGGAATTCTGTTTTAGAACCCACAGGACTTAACACACCATTGACACTATAATACTGCTTGATTTAGTGTATTAAAAATCCCCTCTGTACATTATTTTTACCACACCTCTGATGGACTTCCTGCTCATTGTGTTGATTAAAATTTGACCACTTTCATTAATTCACTAAACATTTTCCCAGAGCTGCCCAGGCTTCTGAAAACACTAAGCTAATAGATAATTTTGAGGGTCAAGTAAAAATCTGCAGAGATAGGTTTGTATGAAGCTAATGAAGTTTAAGCTTATCCTCTTGGGAGCCCTTCAAGATCCTGGAAGAGGAACAAGCTGTGGTCACCCAGTCAAAAATTTTGATACATTTTGAGACATATAAATTCAAATGGATAGAACTAGTATATCTTTCTAACCCAATATCTCCTGTGTCATTTGGCATGCTTTCTTCCCTTCTTAATTATTTTTAGATAGTTGTAGGAGTTTCAACTAAATGTGTCCCTTTACATGTACAGTGCATTTTGATCAGTTAATGCTTCCATCATTCTCCCCTCCACCTATCCATTTCCTTGCCTATTTTCTAATATGTCTGAGTTCCATTTCCATATGTACAAATTGAATATTATGACTATATTTGCCCACCATTCATCCCTCTATTTGTCTACTCACTTCTCCTTATTTCCCAACCCTCTCACTCATATTTGAGCTCCTTAGTATTCTTTTTGTTCAACTGTTGTTCAAAGTTGTACTAATTTATATTTCCACCAATTAAGGTTCCTTCTCCCCTCCTACTCCATTCTTGTCAGCATTTGTTGCTGTTTGTATTCTTGATGATGGCCATTATGTCTAGAATGAGATGAAATCTTGATTCTGTTTTGATTTGCATTTCTTTTTTGGCTAGAGGTCTTCTACAGGTTGTATTTTTAGGTTAATAACCATGTCCTTTGCTGTGCAGAAGCTTTTTAGCTTGATACAATCCTATTTGCCAAGTCTCTTTTCTATTTTCTAAGTTCCTGGAGTTATATTTAGGGAGTTTCTGCCTATGTCAATACATTCTAATGTTTACTCTTTCCTGTAGTAAAGTTTTAAATCTTATATTGAGGTTTTTGATCCACTCTGAATTGATATTAATTTAAGGTGTGAGAGAGGTCATATATATGGACATTTGGTTTTCCCAGCACCATTTGTTGAAGAGGCTGTCTTTTTCCACCATACATTTTATCAGATAGCTGTGGGTTCTTGTATTCATTTCTTCGCCTTCTAGTCTGTTCCACTTCAGGTCTGTCATACTTTCTAGAGTGGCTAGGACTATTTTGAGATTAACTAAGGAGAATGTGAGTTGGAATTCATTTAGTTTGACTTTACAGAAGTCTCTGATAATCACATATTGAATAATTTATTTACTGATAGTGATTGTACTGTAGCAATAATTTTTATGGCACATTTTTAATAGAAACATTGAGCAAAGCTGTTTAATTGTTTAATCATTTGTTAATGAAGAGGAATTCATCACATAGATTGAGAGAATATTTTGGTTCTCTTGCTGATTGATATATATACACTTAAAATTGATGAAAGCAACATAATTGTTAGACACACAGGTTAATGAGTGTCTAAGTAAGTTGGAAATGATTTAAGGTTAGTCTCTGGACAGGAAAAAAATAAAAGGATCTGAGAATGTAGAACTCACCTAGAAAAAACTTCAGAGAGAGGATTTCACAAACAAGACAATTCAAAACTGAAAATATGGAAGAATGAAAATATAGTCAATTATATTGTATGAAAGTATGAATTATTTTTTATAAAATATATTAATAAACAATTATCATTTTACAAAAGATTTATAGTATAACCTAAAATATTAAAATACCTTTTCATTTCAAAGAATGAAAAAAAAGATACCAAAGGAATATGGGATAATTGCAAAAGACGTTACATATGGATGATGGGAATATCATAAGGAGTAAAGGAAAAGAAATAGAAAAAGTATTTGAAATAATAATGACAGAACTTTCCCCAAATTAATGTCAGGTATGAGCTACACTTTCAGGAGAAACTCTGGTAACAGCAAGTTACCAGAATGAATTCTGCAAACAACAATAAAGGCCCCTAAAAGAAGAAAAAAATCCTCACACAAACAGGTATATGTGGCATGCTGTAATAGTTCATGGTTATAAATTAAAAATAGCCAAAAGGTCTAAGCATCTTGCAGAACTGTAGTACAGGTGATGACAAGTCCCTGGACAATTTCCTGATGTCTATGACAATCAGAGGGAAACCTTCCTTGACCCCATGAGAGCAGAACTTTCTAGAGGATTACGAGGTTCCTATGACAATGAATCTGAAATACCTTATTTTCCCTGGGGACAAAGTCATTACACTACTTATAAGCTATATGAATCTTTAAATGAAGCTTACTCCTGCAAAATCTGCTTAAAGTGCATTTATGAAAGAAAGAACTGATAGCTCAATATAAGAATAAGAAAATGGGAAGCATTCCTAAACTCTGAAAATGGAATTCTCAAAGTTAGTCAGCTGACTAATGACCATATACATGCCCTGGACCTGCTTCTATTTTCTACATTGTAACACTGCTAGTGGTTCATACCTGTAATTATAGCTACTCAAGAGGCTGAGATCCTAGGATGGCAGGTCAAAGAAGTCAGACTGGGCAGAAAAATACCAGGAAATCCTATCTCCAATGAACCAGCAAATAGCCAGAAGTATGACTCAAATGGTAGCATGCTAGCCTCAAATCTCAAATAAATAGAGAGAGAATCCAAGGCCCCGAGTTCAAGTCTCAATTACGGCACACAGAAAAACAAACTAAAAGAATACTGTTATGGGGGGAGGGGAGCATCAAAAATATAAAAAATAAAAAAGAATACTGCTAAAGGAAAGTTTTTGAGTATTAGAAGGGGCTCAAGATTTATAACTTTATATTATATACGCATGTAATACGTACAGCTATAATTTAAAATATATAATCAATTTATACATGTAAGAGAGTCCAACCATGATATAGATTATATAATATGTTTTTCCTTTTTTTACTTTTTTATTGTGAAAATACTGTACAGAGAGATTATAATATATTTTTCTATGGACGAACAAAGACAAGAATTTCATTTTTAGAAGCCAAACAAGTAAGAATATGAAGTGAAATACTTAAACTCTATTAAAAACAAAAATCACCAACCTGGAATTCTGAACCCATGAAATTATCCTTCATCAATCAGATAAATATAATTGACATCTACATTAGAAGGGATTGTATTCAAGTTCACACATGAAAAAAAAAAAAAAAAAAGGTCACACATGAGCTTTCATCGAGACAGAGAAAATTCCAGGTAAGAAGATAAATGAAAACAATAGAAATAATATAATACCTGCTCTTGGACCAAATAGAATTAAACTTGAAATCCATAATATAAATTAATAATAGAAAGATACTTAAAGATTAAACACTGCTAGGTGTCCAGGGTACATATCTCTTGTCTTAGCTATGTGAAAGGCTGAGACTAGGCAGATTGATGTTCCAGGCCAGCCAGGGTGGAAAACAAAAGTCTTCAAAACTTCATTTAATGGAATGAAGATGGTATACACCAGTCATCTCAGCAATGATGAAAATCCATATGGGAAGGAGGTGAGACACATCTCAGAAGTATATAACCAATGCTAAAAAGACTGGAGATATGGATCAGCAGTATGACACCTGACTAGCAAATGTGAGGGCCTGAGTCAAACTCCAGTGTCACCTAAACAAAGAAACGAACAAATATATCTCAAACTGTGAAATGCATCAGAAGCAGTGCTTTGAAAGAAACTTCTAGCACTGAATGCATACAGTAGGAGGTAGACCTCAAGTTATTAAACCAAGTTTCTATTTTAGTTAACTAGAAAAATTCCTGAATTCAATCTCTAATACCACTACCACCACCCAGAAAAAATAAATGAAACTTGTAGAAAATCCATACACCGAAACCTGCAATGATAAATTCAAAAGTAATTCTTTGAAAAGATCAAGAAAATCAGTAAGATACTACTTAAGATGAGGATAAGATAAATTAACAATATGAGAAATAAAAGAGAAATCTGATAATTTCAATGATGTTAAAGTATAATAAAGATAACAAAGGAATATTGTGAACAAACCTATGCCACAAATTTGATAATCTAAATGTAATAGACCAATTTCTTCCAAAATATTTGTCAAAACTTACACAAGAAGAAATCAAGCAGGATAAGTCTGAATCAATTGAAAAAATTGAATAGCTAGGAATACAGGTGTGAGAACCAGAACCTGTCCATCTTAATGTATTTTTAATGACTTCAAGTCTATCAAGTTATCACAAAGACTGTGAAATCTTATTACTTATTTATCCCTTTTTATACTAGGTGCTATTCTAGTTTTTTTTTCCATGTATTATTAACCTGTGTGATAGTTACATTATGCTTTGAGGTTGGTGTAACTACAAATTTTCCAGAAAGAAATTGATGCAAAATAAATTGTTCAATTCTATGAGGCGGTTTAAATGGCAGACCGGGGGCACAAACCAGAATTTGTTGTTTGTGCCTTAGTGCAGTGTACTCCTCTCTGTGCCACTTCTGTGAGATAGGATGCATTTATAATTCCATACCTGGATTTCTATTTCACTTTGAATTCTATAGCATTTGCTATGGGTTCCATAGCTTTGTTTTTATTTCCTCTGTTGTAATTTTAGGTCTTAGAAAGGGCAGTGATTATTTTTTTACTCTGTCCTATTGTTTCAGACTTTTAGACTATATATGGACCCAGCATTATAAAGCAATTTTCCACTGGTCTAGATAATTTAGCACACACTGCAAACTCTGAAAGCTTCAATTGGGAGATATGTCCAATTACTTTCCAATCTATTTTTATGTAATAATCAATTTTGAAAGTATAAACCATATTCTGTTTGTAGGATTTGCATTTTGCTTAAAATAAAGTCCAATTTCTGAGATTCTCTAATAAGCATTGTAGATTATCCAAAACCTTAGCAAGTCAAATACTTGTCTCACTTCGTCTACCAAGAAGAAACCTGGAGTTCCCCAATCTTAATATTTTGTGCCATTTTGAGCATAATATTGTAACAGGTCCGAAGGCCCTTTGACTGAGGGGCACTATCATTTGGGCTCAGAGATTAACCAAAAGCAGTATAAAAGCTTGGTATCTCAGCTTCGACTTTATATCCACCTACCAGACCAATGACTTACTGTATCCAGGTTCCAGCTGAGAAATCCTGAGATGATGAACTGCCTGGCTCTCTATGAGTACTGCCTTCCAACTCTCACCACATGAACACGTGTGTGACTGGGACTTTAAAATTATGCATTTGTTATTGGATGCTGGTGTCTCACACCTGTAATCCTAGCTACTCAGCAGGCTGAGATCTGAAGATCCTGATTCAAAGCCAGCCAAGGCAGGAAAGTCAGTGATATGTATCTCCAATTAGGTAGCCCTGAAAAGCCCAAAGTGGAGCTGTGGCACAAGTGGTAGAGTGCTAGCTTGACTATAAAAGCTAAAGGAGTACATCCAGGCCCTGAGTTCAAGACCTAAGAGTAGAACAAAAAACCAAACTACAAAAACAAAAAAATATGCATTTCTCTCCTGCCACTGCCTTTTCCTCCTATATAAAGCTAAAGAAAATGTGTACTCAACTTGAGAGGGGGAAGGAAGGAGCTGGGGAGGTGGGGAGGGAAGGTATGGTAGAGGAAAAACAAAGGAGGAAACAATGTTCGATAGGAAATGTATTCATTACCTTACTTATGTAACTGTCCCTCTGTATTCTATTTTTATAATAAAAAACATAAAAAAGAAGAAAATATATGGTTAGACTGGACCTATGGAACCAGGAGTATATTCCTGGACCCTGTAACAATGGGTTTCATCTATCAAAGTTAATGGACGTATCTTTGATGCTTATATTCATAAGCCATCTATTTGGCATTTTGAATTTATGACAACATTTTCTGCTAACTTTCAGACTTGAACTCAGAGCCTTGCACTCTTGCTTGGATTCTTCTCTCAAGTCTGGTGATCTCCCACTTGAACCACAGCTCCACTTCTGACTTCTTGTGGGTTAATTGGAGAAAAGAGTCTCTTGGATTTGCCTACCTATGCTCACTTTGAACTGTGATCCTCAGATCGCAGCTTCCTGAGCAGCTTAGAATACAGGCCTGAGCCGCTGGCACCCTCCTATAACAAATATTTTTAACTTTTCAAAACCTCTGTGATCACCTGCCATTGGAACAGGTAGCAGTACTCTGTTCTATACCAATTTTCCTCCACAGCACCTAAGCAATCGTCCCAGAGAAATCTTCCCTTACCTCCTACTACCCTGTCCCTAGACACTTCTCTAACCCCAATTTCTGTCTCTCTGCTCACACTGTCTTCATTTTCTCCACACTACTTACTGTCTTCTAAAATAACAAGTTGAACTATAAGAAATTGTGATTCACTTAGGGTAGAAGCTCTTGTTTGGTTTCTATGTTTACTTCCACATGGTCCAACATTAAAACAAGACATTTTATCTGCTTCATCAGTCACCTATCCCTACTTCCCTAAATCCAGTACCTGGCAGATATAATAAGATATAAACCATCTTTTCAATCTCAATCATTTCCTTCAATATTGAGTTAAGATAAAAAAAATCAGGATGATAATTGACAGCACTTCCACAGAGAAGGCCTTTGGGTGTGATTTCTCTACATGTCTAATGATACACCTTTCAATACACACACACATCAACCCTGATCCCAGCACACGTTGTGAACATGCCACAGCCATTGCTCTGTCATGGGATTGTAATATAAATTCCATTTAATAGTGTCATTACATAATGGAGTTTTTTGTGTTTCCCTGTGAGCATGGTACTTGTTAACTTTGTAGCAAATTTAACAAGCATCTCAGTGACAACCAAACCTCTACATCTTTTTCCTGTGAAAGGTGCAATGGGGAATGATACCAGGCAGGCCTGTGTCCTTATATTGATTCAGTTAATCAACTTTATGATGGAATCATTATTTTGAACTTATTCTGCTAAACTGTAGTTAGTTTGCCAGATATGCATTTTTTGAAAATGGAAGAGCTTTGTGGTGCTAGGTCCTCTCCAGGAGCAAACCCATACAAAGGGATAGATTTTTCTATATCTCTTGCTCAACAATCTATTTTGTAAATATTTCTAATTGTGGATTGTTTTTTGCAACTCCTAACTCTTGAACTCAAGTCCTGTGCAATGTCCCTGAGCTTCTATTACTCAAGGATAACACTCTACCACTTGAGCCACAGCAACACTTCTGGCCTTCAATGAGGAATTGAACCCAGAACTTCATGCAAGCACTCTACCACTAAGCCACATTCCCAGACTATGGGTTTTGTGTGTGTGTGTGTATTGGTTCTGGGCTTGAACTCAGGGCCTGAACACTATCCCTGAACTTTTGTACTCAAGGCTACTGCTCTATCACTTGATAGCTCCACTCCAGGGTTTTGGTGACTAATTGGAAATAACAATCACACCAACTTTCTTGTTCAGGCTGGCTTCAAACCATGATCCTCAGATCTCATCCTCCTGAGTAGCTAGAATTACAGGCGTTGGAAATCTAATTCTGTTTGTTTTATTTTTGCTTGCAAATAAACCTATGCACATTGAATTTCAAACTTTACACAGGAATATTGTTTATATGTTTGATGAATAGTGATATTTCTATTGCAATGTTCATCAGAAAAGTATGAATAATTTCTGAAATTGGGTCATTATTTCTGTAGTCAATAACATTGTGATAACAAGTCCAGTCTCTGGCAAATGATTTAAAAATTTATTCTCTGAGATCAATTCATCTTTTTAAATTTGTACCTATCTTCAGTGATCTTAAGGATCACTTAAGGAATAATAATAGGAAGTACTAGTTTGGGGACTATAATAACTGCTCTTGCATTTTACATTAATGAAATGTATGTGAGAAAAATTAAGTTTTTAATTACCTTTTCTCTGAAATTTCCAAACTACCAACAGATTATTTGATAACCTGAAGTTAGTGGTGACTCTGGGGAGGAAGGACCTTGATTTGCAGCATTTGCCAAATTTTGTGCTGTAAGTAGTCCCATAATGGGCTATTTTAAGCTAATCAAAAGTTAAGCCCTTTTATATTTCTAAGTACTTTGTCACGGATTTTTGTAAAGTCAAAGATGCCTTCCAGCTGACTATTATACTATGAAACTCCTCTTCAAAAACATTGGCCAAGATAGAAAAATAACAGTTACTCTGTCATTTCAGAACTATGGTTAACAGGTGGCTTATTGGCTTCAACTCTTGATAATCCAGCACTGATCCTAGATTCAGAATCAAAGTAAAACTTCACAGTTACAGCCAGAGTTTATTCAGTACTTGCTTTTAAATTAGAAAATACGCTTAAATAGTTAAAACACAAATAGGACACAGATTTACTTTAATCTGTCAAAAAGATAAATAAATATTTAATGGTTTAAATTGTGACCTTCAAAAATAGGTACAAAGTCTGACCCTTCTATTACCTTTGCGTACCTGGGAGTATGATCTCATTTAAACATAGGCTCTTTGCAAATGTAGTCAATAAAGGATCTTAGTGAGACAACATGTGAATTTAGAGTAGACCCTAAACCCAATGATAAGGTAATTTCAGGGATTAGATTTGTTTGGGTTGTTGTGCAGTACGGCACAGATCATAATTTACCCAAAAGACTCAGCTACTCAATCCCAAGCTGCTTGTTGCCCATGGAAATATGACCTGCCAGATCTTCTGGGTGTTGTTCTTTTGTTTCGTTTGGTTTTGTTTTCCTGAGGAGAAGCCAGAAGCAAGATTTTCATTTGATAGCACTGTAGTTTTAAATGTCTCAAGCAAAGGAAAAGGAAGAAAAGAGAAAAAAATGATTGGTTCTTTTCAGGTTTTGAACAAATGTATGACCTTTGCTTTATAAAGTAACATCTAGATCTAAAAGAGTTATGCTAATTTGTTGCTTTGTAATTGTCATTGTTTCTCAGTGCCTTCAATTAACAATGCTTCCAAATAAAATAGGCTTAAAATTTGTCATCCTTTATCATCCTAGTTAGAGTGGCCGATGTGTATACAGGAATATCTTAAATTTACAGGCAACTGGTTTTCTAGAACCATTTTGAAGTAAAGAATTTCAAATGATGAAAGTGTGGTATTACAAAACAATAATTTATTTTGAAGGTTCAGCTTTTTCATATACTGCAAGGTAAGCTATTGGGCTGTTGGGTGCTCATAATAAAATGATTGTATAAAGAATTTCAATCTCCCATTTTAGGTTTTAAGCCTACAACTTTTAGAACTAGTTATGTCTTTAAAAAGTCAACTATCCAAGTGAAAAAGGAAATCCATTTTCTCAATTTTCAATCTAATTTGAAGAACATATTTTTAGCTATGGGAACAATAGTTAGCTCTGCCTGA
Source organism: Dipodomys merriami (assembly GCF_024711535.1). Lineage (NCBI taxonomy): Eukaryota > Metazoa > Chordata > Mammalia > Rodentia > Heteromyidae > Dipodomys > Dipodomys merriami. The sequence continues at coordinate 357,329 of NW_027206035.1, read as the reverse complement.
TGACATGTTGTCTTTAAATTTTATGAAAAGAAAGAATTAGAAACAATTTCGAGGCTATATATTGCAGAACATAGAGGAGGAGGTTATATTGTAATTTGATTCTTTATTATTATATGCTGTGAGGTAACAAAAGATGGTGACAATTTACATTATTCAGAGGTACAGCTCATGAAGCACTGCCATGGTAGCTGGAAGTCTGACTACAGAATTGGTCCAGACAAGACCCGCCTGCCAAGAAAGCAATCTAAAATGACGTGATATGATAAAAACAAATGAGTAAAAAAGTGGCTACAGCCATTTCCTATCAAATAAAATGATGAAAGAAAGACAGATGGGCCTCGTGGAGCAAGATGGTCGGGTTAACAGTGAGGATAAAATATTTAACTAAAGGCAGCCACTATTGTTGCAAATATATTTAATAAGTTGAAATAAACAAGTGTATATAACCATAAAGACGAACTGTAGTTCATTGTAGTTCTCTGAAGAGGAATATGGGAAAACAAATTATCATAGGAATAGGAATGGGCAACAAAGATTTGCATAAATGAAATAGAAATAAAAGCTGTTTTCTGGAAAACTAATTGTTTTTTATAGGTGGATGATTCATAGATGATCTGTGTGTGTGTGTGTGTGTGTGTGTGTGTGTGTGTGTGTGTGTGTGTACATGCGCGCGCGCTGTTGTCACTGGGCACTGGGACTTGAACTCAAGGCCAGGGTACTACCCCATAGGCTTATTGCTCAAGGCTAGTGCTCTAGAAGTTCCAAATATAACTTCTCCTAGTTAGCTGGAGATAAAGTCTTCTCTGTCCTGGCTGTCTTCAAATTGTGATCCTCAGATCTCAGCCTCTTGAATAGTTACAATTACAAGCATGAGACATGAGTCAGTGCCTACCTGATAAGTCTATGCATGTTTTTGTGTTTTGTATGTTTTTAAATATTCTCTTTTAAGAAAAACCATGAAACATATGAAAATAAAACTTAGTTGAATTAAAAATTTAGCCAGACTTTGTGAAATATTAAATGCCTTAAGATGTGTATTGCCTGGGATTTCACTTCTAAAATAAATAATTTAAGCCTTTTTATTTGAGAGATGAGAAATAATTTTCTTCTCAAATGCACATTTGCAAAAGATTTTGGAATGTTGTCTCTAGTGATTTTGACTTTTTTAGGAGATGAATAATGATGAAATTATATTTTATTCAGGGTTCAGAAAACTATCAAACATTTTTGGTTTGCATAAATAAACAAATGGTTAACATTCTATTTTAAAATAAAACAAAATATTCTCTTTTGGTAAAGTTTCCCATAGAAACCTAAGAAAAATAAAATAAATAAATGAGAACATCACTGAGGCTTTGCTCCGAATGATTTACAGTATCCAAAAGTTTTCACTTGCTTTGTGCTAATATTGTCCATGACCATTACATGGGTTTTCAGGAAAAGCTATTATCCATTATGTATACCATTCATAATTGACTCATAGCTCTTACCAACATGCTGTTGAAATTCTTTTCACTTACTATTTTGGGAACAAAGAAAAACTCAAGGGATTTTTATGCAAAATTGGTAGTATTTCCCCCATTTCAGAGTCCAGGAAGGCAATGTAAACTTTTATGACTCTCCTGAGTCTCAAATTATTCTGCTTTAAATATTCCCTGTATGAGAAATAAAAAGAAGCAATCTATATGTGTGAACTATTTTTAATGTCAGTTTAAACAGATGTTTATCCAAAGAAGTCATACAAATCATCATCATTAGTCTTTGAGAGTATGTTCGCCATCATTATCAGGGAAGGCAAGTAAAATTATCTTAAGATATTATTGCTGTTAAGATCGCTATTATAAAAAAAGATAAGAAAACAGATAAGAGGAGTAAAAACAACTATTGTCAATCAGATAGAGAATTCAGAACCTAGATCTCAGAACCTTTGTGCTCTCTTGAGGGTAATTCAAAATAGTGCAATAACTATGGAAACCAGTATGAAGATGCCTCATAAAACTAAAAATAAAACTTCTATATGATTAGTAATTCTACATTTGGATATATATCTAATAGATTAAAATCAGGATCCCATCAAAGACCTTGGAGTCAAAGCAGACATTCTGAAAACATTACTGGATGGAGTAGAAATAAACCCTAGGTCTCCGTTGCACAGGCCGAAATTTTTTTAATAGAGATCCAGAAACACAACAAATCAAAGAATGGTTGGACAAATGGGATTGCATGAAATTGCAGAGCTACTCCATGGCAAAGGACATAGCTAGCAAGATCAATAGAATACCGACATATTGGGAGAAATCTTCACTAGCCATACATTGGTCAAGGGTCTCATATCTAAAACATACCTTGAACTCAAAAAAATTAAATCCCCCAACAACAAATCTTCAAAGAAACAAGTGGGCTAAAGACTTAAAGAGAAACTTCTCTGAAGAGGAAAGAAGGATGGCCAATAGACACATGAAGAAATGCTTAACCTCCCTAGCCATAAAGAAATGCAGGAGCTGGGAAGGTTGCTCAGTGGTAGAGCGCTTGCCTTGCATGTATGAGGTCCGGAGTTCGATTCCTCAGCACCACATAAGGAAAAAGAAAAAAAAAGGCGGAGGTGGTGCTGTGGCTCAATTGGTAGAACGCAAGCCTTGAGCTGAAGAGCTGAGGGACAGCACCCAGGCTCAGAGTTCAGGCCCCACGACCAGACACCCCCCCCCAAAAGAAATGCAAATCAAAACAACATTGAGATACCACCACACTACAGTTAGAATAGCTAAAATCAAGAAGTCTAATAATAACAGATGCTGGAGGGGATGTAGACAGAAGGGAACCTTAAGTCATTGTTGGTGGGAGTGTAAACTTATTCAACCACTTTGGAAAGCAGTATGGAGATTCCTCAAAAGACTCCACAGAGAACTCCCCTATGACCCAGCAATCCCACTTTTGGGCATTTACCCAAATGTTTATGAACAACACCACACTAAAGCTACCAGCACGACTATGTTTATTGCAGCATTATTTACTATAGCTAAGATATGGAACCAACCCAGATGCCTCTCAGTAGATGAATGGTTCAAGAAAATGTGGTATATATACACAATGGAATTCTCTGCCTCCATCAGAAAGAATGGCATTGCCCCATTTGTTAGGAAATGGGAAGATTGGAACAAATTATATTAAGAGAAGTAAGGCCGGCTCAAAGAAACATAGGTCCCATGGTTTGCCTTATTTACAATATCTAGTATATGTCTGAGTCAAGCAGAAAAGGTCAGATAAGGTGATGTTAGGGAAATGAACACTAAGATATGTATTCAAATATTTTTTTTTCTTTCATGCGATTTTTTCTAACACATTTATAAGATTATTTCTTTGTTGCTATGTATGTCCCTCCACTACAGTATAACCCTGCTTTCACTGTACTTGATGTCGGTATAATTTGTGTAGGGGAAGGGGAAAACAAATTGTTTAAATAGGGATACAGGTGGACCCATTGCAACAATGAGATGTACAAATCGTTATGTCTAAAACGAACTTTACAAACTTGGTGCGGGGGGGGGGGAGTGGGAGGAGGATTGGGTGCGAGGGAAGGGGTAGGATGTGAAGGGATGGGAAGGGGAAACAAAGGAGGAGGCTACAAGAGGCTACAATGCTTGATAAGAAATGTACTCATGGGCTGGGAAGGTGGCTCAGTGGTAGAGCGCTTACCTTCCAAGCATGAGGCCCTGGGTTCGATTCCTCAGCACCACATAAGCAAAAAGAAAAAAAAATGGAAGTGGTGCTCTGGTTCAAGTGGTAGAGTGCTAGCCTTGAGCTTGACTGGACTCCCCCCCAAAAGAAAAGAAAAGAAAAGAAAAGAAATGTACCCATTATCTTTCCCATGTAATTGTAACCCTCTGTACAGTATTTTCACAATAAAAATAAATAAATAAATAAATACATAAATAAATAAAATAAAATCAGGATCCCAAATAGACATAAATATTTTATATCTTTTGCAAAATTATTCACAATAGCCAATATAATGAACCAAACCAAGCATTCCCCAATAGATGAATGCAGAAAGTACAGTATGTACATATAAAGGGATATAAATGTGCCTTAAAAAATTCTGCTACAGAAAAGGTCAAAAGCTATGCACATGTGGCCATAGAAGATGACCCTAAGTGAAATTAACCCCAAGATGGGGACAAAAGTGGTTTTTTCTTTCTCACTGTTGTTTTTAATTTACTAGGTGATTTTTTTGTATGTTCTTCCCATCATGGTATAACCCCTGTTGAAACTCTATTTGATTTCAGTGCTCTTCATCTTCTAATGTGGGGAGTGGAAGGGAAATAACAAAGTGCTGAAACAAGGATACAGTTTGACCCATTGTAACAATGAGATGTACAAGACACTTTGTTGAAAATGAACTTTACAACTCTGTACAACTTCGGTGTCGGGGAGAGGGAGGAGTTCGGGAGATGGGGAAGGAAGGAATAGTAGGGGAAAAACAAAGAATAAGTAACAATGCTCCATAGGAAATGTATTCATTACCTTATTCATGTAACCATAGCCCCTCTGTAGAGTATCTTTACAATAAAAAAATAAGTTCTGCTACGTTCCCCAAAAGGTGTGAACTGGAGGACTTTATGTTAAGTGAAATAAGCCAGTCACAGAAGAATGCCTACGAGATTTGGCTTCTTTGAGGTATCTATAATGATCAAACCTACAGAGACAGGGAACATAGTGGTGGTTTCCAACAACTGAGGGGAAGGGGAAAGTGGAAAGTTGCTTGATGAGAATAATGATTGGGATTTTTTTTCTTGTGACTATCCTGGGACTTTAACTCAAGGCCTGGATGCTATTTTGCTCAAGTTTAATGCTCTACCATTTGAGCCACATCTCCAATTCCAAATTTCTTAGTACGTAATTAGAGATGAGTTCTATCGGCTTTCTTGCCAGGGCTCACTTCGTACGAAGATCTTTAGATCTCAGCCTCCTGAGTAGCAAATATTACAGGCATGAGCCACTGGTGCCCAGTAAGAAAAAAACTTTATGTTGGATAAGTATGTTCTGGAGATTGGTTTACAATATGGTGCTTGTAGTTAACAATTCAATATTGCATATGCCAAAATTTAAGATGTTTAGATTTCATAGCAAGAGTTTTTGCTACAAAAGAAAAACAAGGGAATATGAAGAAATTTTGGGTTGGATATGTCTATTACCAGGAGGGAAAAAGGAGCAAATTATTCTGTAATCTGTTTATATTATCTCCAAAAGATCATGACCTAAAAGCCCAAAAGCTTTGTCTGCATTTAGCAGGTGACAGTGGTAATCATTTCTACTAGACATTGAATCAGCAATGTTGAGTAGAAATCTAGAGTGGGAAAGTGAATGTTTTATGGCTTTTCAAGTTCTCAGTTCCTGGAAATTTCCATACTGATTACAAACAAGTGAGGAGAAATAGGTGAAATTAATCCACACAAATATACTCTAAAACATATAGTGGTCCTGCAAATTACACACTCTCAAACATATTTCTCATCTATTTCTGAAAACCACTCACAAAATTCTCAAGTAGAGAGAAAACTTTTGAAAGAATTTTATATTTAAAATGCTAATTGGAGTCATATACTGCTTTTTTGATTGGGAATTTAGTTTGTCAGGTAGCATTATATTTCTTCTAGAGTTAATGAGGTTTATAAAAAGATGAGGCAAAGTAAGAATGTTCCTAAACATTGCAAAGATACATTCATTTCCCTGTCCTGAATAAGAATCAATTTTCAATACCCAAGATACCTTCTTTTATGACCTTTATAGAATTATAAATATCAGAACATGCCCTTTTTAATTGTCCAAATTTCTGACAGGAAAATATCTAAATTATTTACCGTCAGCTTTCTTACTTTTGTACTCTTAGCTCTAAGCCCAGTGCTTGACATGTAAGTGTCTAATAATTGTTAGATGAGAGGAAAGGTATTCTTAGAAAAATTCAGTCCTTTTGATCAAAGATATAGCTTCTGTCAGTATTGTTACCTTGTCACCATAAGGTATTCATTAACAACTTTTGTCAATGTAGGAGAAAATCTTGTCAAAGTAACGATGTTTTATAACAAAGGCAATGCTTGCCATGAAAAATTTTAACTTGGGAAATGAAATCAGTATTAATCATCTCTGTCACTATAGTAGCAACTGTATTTCTGCTTGTTTTGATCTCTATCCTTTATCTTCTATCTTTTATCTTCGATCCTTTATCTCTGCTCTTTCAAAACTAGGATTGAGAAGGAGTTCATGTCTAAGGAGGGGGATAGAAGAGTAAGATAGAGTAGAAAGAAGGAAAAAATTACTGTAGAATATTAATTGATTTCAGTATAATGCTGCCCATTTAGGAAGTATATATGGTTACTTATTTTTATCCGAACATATGAAAATACTAAGATGGTCTCAGTAAAAATAGCACTTAAACCAAAATTACACCAAAGCCTAGTGTTTACACCAGGTGGTCACAACAGTTCAGGAGAATTGAGCATCAGCAATTGCACATCATAACGAAGGATGACAGGTTGTGTTCAGGATGAAAAAGGACTCAAATGACCCAAGAAGGGATTAATGATGACAACTCAGTTTTTCTCTACCACCTTGGAGACAACTCTAGAAGATCTTAATAATATTAAAAAATAATAATAAACATATAGAAGTGTAACAATATTAAAAATACAGGTCGATATCTTAAGATGAACAATGGATTATGGTTAACCTTGTCATTATTTAAAAGTACAACTTACAACATAACTATGCAGATAAAATGATTAGTGTAACTGACTGTGGAATGCATCATTTTAGTTGTAGACCCTGAACCACGAAGATATTTTGAATTGTGGTCACTTTTGTAGTCATGTTTGTAATATTTGTGATGTTATTCTGGATACATAAAAGGCAAATAAATGTTTTAATACTATTAGTAAGAAATATTTTCAGAGACAGAGATGAAAGAAGAGGAGAAAGCTGAGGAGAGAAATTCAAAGATGTTGAAGTAAAAACCTTGTGTATTTAAACTTAAGTTAGAAATATTAGACAGAATTCATGATTGCTATTTTCCCCTCTAAGGAAAAATGCAGCTGTTTTTAAGGCATGGGAGTATGACAAATCAGATGCAATGAACATGAAGAATTCCAAATTGTCATATAAAAATGTGCTCCTAAATGGAACCAGAGCTCCTTGGGAAAATGGTTGGTTCTTTGTGTAGGACAGGAAGTATTCTTTCAGTATGAACATCTGATGTATTTTTGTATCAGAAAGCAAGAAACAAAAACTAATGAGGTTATGTCAAAAATAGGATGCAAAAATCTAGGTGCCAGTGGCTCATGCCTATAATCCTAGCTATTCAGGAGGTTGAGATCTCAGGTTTGAAGTCAGCCAGGGTAGGACTCTGATCTCTGGCCAACCACCAGAAAATCAGAAGGTAATGATATTGTTCAAAACATGTTTAGCTGACTTAACTGAAACATCTCCATACATCACTTTATAATAATAATAAAAGTGCACAAAAGGAAAATAAAGTAAAACTAAAAAGAATAAAATTGCAATGTAATATAAGTTGCTTCTGTTGGTACTTAAAAGGAGGCAGAGGAACAAAAATGAAAATCACATACCAAACTCATTGAAATATGTATGTCATTGTTAAAACATCAACTCATTATTTTACTATTAGTAACTTTAAAAAAAGTTAAGCAATTATCCTATATTTACTTACAAATGTTATTTCAGATAACTATAAAGAAATAAATTATAAAGGAATACAGAAAGATTCCAGTTAGTTAATTGTGAAGGATAAAAAAAAGTCATATTTAAACACTAAGTAATGATGATCAATATATGCCAGAACTTTTAGCTAAGATCTTGATGTAGAGCTTTACAATGAAAGGAATCAAGTTGGCAAATCCTTGAATTCACTGATGGTCTCAGCACCAGTAACTTCTGGCATAATATATTACTAAAGCAATAGCACCTCCTATTAGTTATCCTTAAGAGCACTTTCTCCTTCAAATAATGAATCTGATTCACTTCAGTATTTAGTGCTCATTTCCAATCAATGGGAAATACTTTAGTACACGTCAATTGCCATAGGAGGAAATAACCACGTGCATTTGCAGATATTCAAGAAAATAATTGACTAATTTCTATAATATGCTAAAAACATAAAGGAAGAGAGTGAATGAAAGAGCATGAGATTTTAACACAACTTAAAAGACCAACAAATAGGAGCAATACAAGATAAACTCAGATATACAAGAAGCATAGATACGAAAATGATGGTCCAAGGCAGCCCCCGAGAGAAAATGGAAATGGGTGACTCTCTCCAAAAAATAACGAAGGCAAAAGAAGGGCTTGGGACATGTCTCAAGTAGGAGATCACCTGCCGGGCAACTAAAAAACCCTGGATTCAAATCCCAGTATAAGCAAACAAACAAAAAAGTAAGACCAATAAATATCAGCAGATTGATTTTTATGCTTATTTCCCAAAACAAAATGAAATAAAACAATGGTAATGATAATTTGGAAATGGGCTCCTAATTGAAATATAACAAAGACTCACTAATTTGGGTAGCTGTGATAATACTCCTTTGTCAGAGACATCTTGAAATGTTAAAACATGGAATAACATGATTTTGCTATTGCTTTAAAATATTCAAGGAGAAAGAGAGTAGGAAGAAATAAAATAATTTTGGAAACATGTTGATGGGGGTTTCAGGTAGTGAATGGGTGTTAGAAATGTTATACTTCGCTATAATTTTGTCTGGAAAATGTTATAATAATTCTTAAAAGTTTCACTTTTTGGTAAGTTGTGCCATCAAGTTACATAGAAGAGAAACATATTTAAAAATATGGATTGCTAAAGTTTAGAGTTGAATCCAAGTTTAAAGAAGAAATTAAGTCATTTGGTTTAAACAATAAACAATCTGCCACAAACTGGTATCCTTTACTGATGTGGTGAGACTATCACAAACCTTGGAAGATGTCAAAATAAGTCCAAACATGATGAAGAGAGTAAGTCTTATAGTGTAGCTCTGGTCTTAGTCTGGTGTAAAATCATAAAATGTTAACACATGATGCTGATATGTTTTAATAAATTTAATTGTATACTTCGTAACACATTTTGTAAGTCATTGAATTTGTGGGACCTTTGCTGTGCAAAGATTTGATGTATTAAAAGAATCAGTTATGTTAAATTATAATTGCAACGTTGTATAGAAATACTCAAATCTGCTGGGCGCCAGTGGCTCACGCCTGTAATCCTAGCAAATGAGCTGGCTGCGATCTGAGGATCACAGTTCAAAGCCAGCCCGGGCAGGAAAGTCTATGAGACTCATCTCCAATTAACCACTAGAAAACTGGAAGTGGCGTTGTGGCTCATGTGGTAGAGCACTCTCCTTGAGCTGAAGAGCTGAGGGACAGCATCCCAAGCCCAGAATTCAAGCCCCATGACTGACAAAAATTAAAATTAAAAAATTAACTAAATAAATAACGAAATACTCACATCTGTAATCAATGGTTAGATGCTCAGAAAAATATTTGTTTCCAAACTTTCAAAAGATTCATAAGATTTTCATTAGATGCACAAAAAGACCTTAGTGAATTTTTGAATTATTTAGCACATACTTGGCATTTAAAAATCCTGTCAAAATTAGTATTCAGAAATTTAAAGCTTTATGTTATTTTTTTTACTAAAGAAGAAAAAAATCCATCCTATGAAAATTGAAACACACTATGTTTATTTTAAGATGCTTTCTTTGTTCAGGATTTTATGAACTTTTTAGAATTCTAGTATCTTTCATTTGCATATTGAAAAGGAATCATGACACTTCACATTTGTCATGACTGATATAAGTTGATTTGATTATTTGCTGTTTAAAATAGAGGAGGTTGTGTGTTTGTGTACTGTACATTCACATAATCATTTTCGTAATGAAACAATTGTATTTGCAATACATACCTCTTGGTGAATAAATCTGATCAGGACACTACTTAAGACAGACGTCATTGAGATATGCCCTAGAGCAATGTATCTCCAGAGACAATAAAGATAATGATTACAGGACTAAATGTTCATATTTTAATTAATTAATTTTAATTTAAAAATTATTTTTACATAGCTAGTCACATCTTTTTTTTTTAAAGAATTCTGTTATATACCTGCAGTCTGAAGTTCTGTGCATTTGAAATTTCAGGTATTCTACAAATTGAATATGAAATTTCATTTATTTTTCCCAATAATATATCAACCAGGAGATATCTGTTCAGAAAGAGATCATTGTCTTCAGTGGTTCTGGGTAGACGGCAGAGGAGAAGCTGGAGGCTAAACAAGCTCTCGCATGTAAAGCAGGTTTAGTGTTCCAGTGAACAGTCTTAAGCCAAGGAATCACACCAAGTGTGCCACTACAGTACAGAGACTTTGGCCAGAGAGGGAAAATCCAAGGAAGGAAACAGACCTGAGCAAATGCCAGAAGCCGCAGCTGCAGTGACGGCAGAGGTGGCAGCGTCCGTAGCCACCATACTTGCAACACAGCGAGTCTGGGACCTAGGTGCCAGACGGAGTGGGCATGCAGATTCTACTCAACACCAGCAAGAACTGACAAGGAGAAGACATCTTCATCCTGCAGATCTCAGAAGAGAGACAACCCAGGAAACAAGACTCTGGAGTGAGTAGAAGCATGACATCCTCACTCCTTCTCAGGGAGCAGAGGAGGGAAGGCCACCCCTCCCCATCCCCACTACCAGAGATCTCCATCTTTGATACTGACAAAGGGCTGGCTGGGCAGCTAGCTCCAACTCAGGACTTGGAAGAAAACAAAAGATTGATTTAGCAGGTCACAGGAACCTAACCTGACTTGGCAGGCTCAGCAACACCCAGCCCAGGCAGAAAAAGCTCCACCCATACAGGAGTGGTTTTGTTCACTGGGTAAATAGAGCCAGAGGCAGCCCCTTCCTACAGCAGCCTTGACGATCAATGGAAATTCAGTAAACATAAAGCATGAGAATGGCTCCAGGATGGGCTCTGTGAGTGTCTCAGAAGCTAGCCCCTCAGGGAAAAGCTACAGTTTGCTGAAAGGCCTCAACTCTACCCAGAACCTAGCCTCATCAAAGCATCTCCAAAATAGAGGAAACAGCCATCTCTCTCTTCTGTGATACTCAAAGCAGATCTCCTCCCAGAGAACTACCCTAGGAGGAGGATCACAAAATCTTGGATAAAGCAGAGCAATTTTCTGCTTACCCAAACAAACTGACTTAAGAAACCAATCAACCCACAGGAAAATCAAACACCATAATCATACCAGAGACTCCAACAAGAGACTGGTTATGGACACAAGGGACATACAGGATCTTCCCATGCCCCTCAAAAATATCAAAGAACTCTTTTATTGTACCGTTTTTTAAAAAAAAAAAACTTTTTTAACTTTTCTTAATTTTTAATTTTTAACTTTAAAAAATTGTTTTCTATTAAACTTTTTTTCTTCCTCATAATTTTTATTTTAGGGGTATATGTGTGTGGGTGTTTTTGTTCATATAGGTTTACTAATGTTTTGATCCTTTATTTTCTTTCTTTCTCATTCTTTTCACATTCTCTTCTCTTTTGTTCATTTTTGCGTGACTTAATTGCTGTTCTGCTCACCCTCAAATATACCCGTGGTTGATTAGACTTAAATTCCTTAATAGCAGTACTACCTCTTTATACCTATATACTATTTTAAGCATTTTTATTTTTTAGGTTTTCAGGTCTTCTTCCTATCCCTCCACCTTTCTCATCCTATCCCCGTTCTTCTCGGTATATTACAATTCTAATTTTGCAGAATTTTAAAGTGTTTCACTTTTTAATTATAATTCTTGTTTTTCTTCTCTCTTTTTTCTTTTTCTTCTTTTTTTCTCTCTCTCTACTATCATTCTATCCAATCTATTTCCCTCTTTGAGAGTAGGACTTAGTTAATTCAACACTCCCTTTGTCTTTCCACAGCCCTCTATTCCTATGTTTACCCACATCTTACCCTAAACCTAATAATTTCTGGTTTGACAAATTCTTCTTTGCTGTTCGTAGTCCATTAATACACAGTTGTTTGATGTTGAATAAATATATCTGTTGAACTAGATTGTATCTGCAGACTTTTGACTGTTCAACTACACACTTTGGTTGATGCTTGCATTAAGATAGTATTCTAGCACAAAACTGGTGTTACTTTCATCACAAATGGGCAGAAGAAGATGGAAAAACAAAAGAAAAATGGCAAGTCCTGGTATCTCAAGTCCCACTCATGAAAATCAAGGGACAGAAGAGACAATGAATAATCCAGAGGAGAGCTCCCATAAAGCTCTACATACACTATTGGTAAACATGGTAAATGAAAAGATTAAAACCTGCAAAAGACTCACTGTGAGCGTGATAAGGAGAGAGGAGGCAAAACAAAGATAAATACTGGAATATCATGAGCTTGAGGAAGCTACTCAAAGATTGATACAGGAATTGCATGAGCAGCTTGAGAACACTCAAAGAGAAATAAAGGAATGGCGTGAACAGGCTGAGATCAGTCAAAGAGACAGGAATTGCATCAGCTGGCTGAGGACAGACAAAGAGAAAGTCAGGAATGCTGTGAGAATGCTCAGAACACTGAAAGAAAACTACAGGAATTTCATGAACTGAGGAAGCTAATCAAAGAGTAATAAAGGAATAGAGAGAGCAGGATGAGAATACACAAAGATCACTAAAGACATTCATGGAATCCATGAATGTCTGAAAGAAGCTGAAAGAAGTCAGGGAGTCCACAAAGAGAATGCTGAATGGAAAACAACAGAAGGAATGGGAGTCAAGGAAACCATAACCAATCAACTAAGTGATTTGAGAATAAACACTGAACACCAAATTAAGGAAGTAAAGTTCATACAAGATGTAAAACAAAGCCCCAACAAAGAATTTGAAGCCATCAAAGCCGACCAAATAGAAGGAAAAGAAATATAAAAACAAAGTTGAAAGTCTTGATAGTAGGCTAGACCATGCAGAAGATCGAATATCAGGGATTGAAGACAGCCTAGATATTATAGAGAAAGAACATACAACCGTACAAGACAAATCCATGAAATATGATAGATCTATCCAAAACATGGCAGACACCATCAGAAGGCCTAATCTGAGAATAATGGGTGTAGAGGAGCACTTAGAGACAGAAGTTAATGGTGTAGGAAATTTTTTAACAAAATCTTAGCAGAGAACTTCCCAAACATGCAAAAAATAGGCTTATTCAGATACAATTAGCTTTTAGAACTCCAAATAGACAAGACCAGAATAGGACATCCCACCATCACAGTATAATCCACACAGGATCAATTCAGACCAAGGAAAAGATCCTTAAAGCTGTCAAGGAGAAAATATTAATCATATATAAAGGGAAATCAGTCAGAATCACCTGAGATTTCTCAGCAGACACAATTAAAGCAAGAAGAACCTGGAATGATGAATGCCATGGCCTAAAGACAAACAATTATCAACCAAGAATACTGTATCCAGCTAAAATCTCCTTCATAACCAAAGGTCAAACAAAAACCTTCCATAGCAAAGAAAAATTGAAACAATATATATCCAACAAACCAGTCCTACAAAAATTCTTAAAGATGTCCTACACATAGAAAACCAGCAACTCCACAATAAAGGCCAAGAAATCGCCCCTAAACTGAGAATCCAAGAATCATAGGAAGAACCCAGTTGCTGCAGCACACAAGAAGGTGGATAACATGGCACAAACTCCCAAATACCTCTCATTCCTATCTCTCAACGTTGAAGGACTTAACTCTCCAATTAAGCGACCTAGACTGTCTAGTTGGATTAAAAATCAAGATCCTTCTATCAGCTGCCTTCAGGAGTCACACCTTGCCCATAAAAACAAACACATTTTCAAGGTGAAAGGCTGGAACAAATTCTACCAAGCAAACGGCCCCCATAAACAGGCGGGAGTTGCAATCCTAATATCAGATAACATAGACTTCAAATTAAAATTATTGAGAAGGGATAAAATATGTCACTACATACAAATTAATGGATCTCTCTTTCAGGAGGATATTACAATTCTAAATCTCTATTCACCGAACAACGGAGCACCAATAGTTAGCCACTACTTTCCCTCAAATCCCACATAGATCCAAAGATATTAATTGGGGATTTTAACACATCATGCTCCCCACTAGATAGATTAACACGGCAAAAACTCAACAGAGAAACCACAAATCTAAACAACTGCATATGTCAACTAGATTTAACAGACATCTACCTTATATTTCATTCAGGCAGCATCCAAATACACATTTGTCTCAGCAACATATGGAATATTTTCTAAAATAGACCACTTTTTGGGTCAGAAAGAAAACTTGTCCAAATTCAGAAACCTTGAAATTATACCTTGGATTCTCTCAGACCACAAGGGTATAAAATTAGAACTCAACACCAAAAACCACCAAAATCCTGTAACACATGGAGGCAGAACAACACACTGCTGAATCACGAGTGGGTCATGGAAGAAATTAGAAACGAAATTCAAAGGTTCAAGATATTGAACAAAAATGAACACAAAAATTAACAGCACCTATGGGACACAGCAAAGGCAGTACTCAGAGGCAAGTTTATAGCTCTTAGTTCCTACATCAACAAATTGGAGAGATCTGAAACTAACAGTTTAATGACACATCTGAACCTCCTTGAAAAAGAGCAGCAAGATAAACCCCAATCCAGTAGATGGAAAGAAATAATTAAAATTAAATCAGAATTAAATGAATTAGGATTAGAAAAAAAACATATATAGGATCAACATAACAAAGAGGTGGTTCTTCGAAAAAATTAACAAAATTTACAGATCCTTATCAAATCTTATCAGAGAAAGAAGAGAACACACCCAGAAACATCACCACAGAAACAACCAAGATTCAGAATATTATAAGGGAATACTTCTCAAAACTTTATGCTAATAAGTGTGACAAATGGACAGAAATGGACCTTTTTCTAGCGAATATTGACATGCCAAAAGAAAGCCAAGAAGAGTTAAACCATCTTAACAGGCCCATATCAAGCACTGAAATAGAAACAGCAATAAGAAACTTCCCAGCTAAGAAAAACCCATAACCAGATGGTTTTCAGCAGAATTCACACCAAGCAGAGCTCACACCAATACTTCCCCAACACTTCAATAATATTGAAAAAGAAAGTTCACTACCAAACTCATTCTATGATGCCATCATACCCTCATCCCCATACCAGGCAGGGACTCATCAAAAAAAGAGAACTATAGGCAGTTTTCTTTGATGAACATTGATGCAAAACTTCTCAACAATATTTTGGCCAATCGACTTCAACAATTCATCCAAAAAATCATACTATGAAACAGGATTCATTTCAGGGATGCAAAGCTGGTTCAATATAGGTACATCAATTAATATAATTCATCACATAAACAAGAGAAAGCATAACAACCACAACGTTATCTCAATAGATGCACCATTTGACAAGAGCCAACACCCCTTTATGATGAAGGTTCTGGAAAAATTAGGAATCCATGGAACATTCCTCAATACAGTAAAGGCTGTATATGACAAACCTACAGCCAGCATTATACTTAATGGTGAGAAACTAAAGCAATTTCGTCTTAACTCTGGAACAAAACAAGGAATTCCACTCGCTCCACGTCTGTTCAAATTACTATTAGAATGCCTAGATACAGCAATAAGACAAGATGCAAATATAAATGGGATCTAAATAGAGAAAGAATAAGTTAAACTCTCCCCTTTTGCAGGTGACATGATCTTGTATTTAAAGAATCACACAGATTCCACTACCAAATTACTCAAACTTATTCAAGTTTGGCAAAATAGCAGGGTATAAAACTAATCCTCAAAAATCAATGGCTTTTCTGTATGCCAACAATGAGAAAAGTGTGGCTGAAATTAGGATTGCAACTTCATTAGTAATAGCCCCACAAAAAATAAATTACCTAGGAATTAACTTAACCAAAGAAATTAAGGACCTCTATGATGAGAACTTTAAAAACCTGAAAAAGGAAATCAAAACAGAACCTAGAAAGTGGTAAAAACTCCCATGTCCCTGGATTGGAAAGATCAACATCATGAAAATGGCAATACTTCCCAAGGCTATCTACAAATTCAATGCAATACCTATCAAAATTCCAACCTCACTCTTCAAGGAAATAGAAGAGGCAATCCAAAAATTCATATGGAACAATAAAAGACCCCGAATAGCAAAAACGCTCCTCAACGGAAAGAACACTGCTGGAGGAATATCAATACCAAATTTCAAACTCTACTACAAAGCCATAGTAGTAAAAACAGCTTGGTATTGGCACAAGAACAGACCTCAGGACCAATGGAATAGAATTGAAAACCCAGAAATGAACCTACAGACCTATAGCCATCTAATCTTCGATAAGGGAGCTAAAAAAAATAGAATGGAAGAAAGACAGCCACTTCAGTAAATGGTGCTGGAAAAAAATGGTTAACTACTTGTAGAAAACTAAAGCTAGATACTTATATATCACCCGGCCCGAGAATCAATTCCAAATGGATCAAAGACCTCAGAGTTAAAGCAGACACTCTGAAAACATTTCTGGATGGAATAGAGGACAAACCCTAGGTCTCCTTGGCACAGGCAGAAATTTTCTTAATAGATACCCAGAAACTCAACAAATAAAAGAAAGATTGGAAAAATGGGGTTGTAGGAAATTGCAGAGCTTCTGTATGGCAAAGGACATAGCTAGCAAGATCAATAGAAACCCCCGGTTTGGGAGAAGACCTTCAATAGCCACACAATGGACAAGGGTCTCATATCTAAAATATAGCTTGAAATCAAAAAATTAAATCCCCCAACAACAAATCTTCAAAGAAACAACTGCCTAATAAATAAGTGGGCTGAAGACTTAAAGAGAAACTGCTCTGAAGAGGAAAGAGGATTTCCAATAGACACAGGAAGAAAAGCTCAACCTCTCTAGCCATAAAAGAAATGCAAATCAAAACAACATTGAGATATCACCGCACCCCAGTTAGAATGGCTATAACCAAGAACTCTAATAACAACAGATGCTGGAGGGGATGTGGACAGATGGGAATCATACTGCATTGTTGATTGGAGTGTAAACTTGTTCAACCACTTTGGAAAGCAGTATGGATATTCCTCAAAAGACTCCACATAGAGCTCCCCTATGACCCAGCAGTCCCACTTTTGGGCATTTACCCAAATGATCACCAACAAGACCACACTAAAGCTATCAGCACGAATATGTTTATTTCAGCATTATTTACCATTGCTAAGATATGGAACCAACCCAGATGCCCCTCAGTAGCTGAATGGATCAAGAAAATGCCATATATATACACAATTGAATTCTCTGCCTCCATCAGAAAGAATGACATTGCCTCATTTGTTAGGAAATGGAAAGACTTGGAAAAAATTACATTAAGTGAAGTAATCTAGGCACAAAGAAACAAAGGTCCCATAGTTTCCCTTATTTTCAATAACTAGTATATTTCTGAGTGAAGCAGAAAAGGTCAGTTATGTTGATGTTAGGGAAATGAAACCTAAGATATATATTCAATTTTTTTTCTTTCATGTGATTGTTTCTAACATATTTGTAAGATGATTTCTTTGTTGGTTTGTATGTCACTCCCCCATACTATAACCCTTGCTTTCACTGTATTTGATGTTGGTATAATTTGTGGCAGGGAAGGGAACAAACAAATCGTTTAAATAGAGATACAGTTTGACCCATTGCAACAATGAGATGTACAAGTCATTATATTGAAAAATTAACTTTACAACTTTGGTGATGGGGGTATAGGGAGCGGTGAATTCGGTGGAGGTGGCGGGGTGGTGGGGATTGGATGTGAAGGGATAGGAAGGGGAAACAAAGGAGGAAGCTACAATGCTTAGTAAGAAATGTACTCATTATCTTGCCCATGTAATTGTAACCCCTCTGTACAGTATTTTCACAATAAGAAAACAAGATCATTGTCTTCTTAATCCTTAACATCTATAACATCTGTTAACATTCTTAATAGTCTATAACATCTGTTTATTCTTCTGAAAGAATGTCACTTTCAACAAAAACTGTCATCCTCAGATTGCCGGGACAGAATTCTTGCAAATGCAACCAGCAATTGATGTTTATGGCTTCCAAAATTAAGTTTGAGCCTGTTGCATATTAGACAGTCCATGAACGAAACGTATTCAGGTTCCTGCTTTTTTTGGCATTTTCTTTTGGCATTCTCTTCCATTACCTGCCTGTGATGCTCACAGTCACAGTGCTCTTCCTCCTTTGGCTTTGAACCCACTTTCTATAGAACATGGCTGTCATTTGGACTGCATTTTAAATAGGCTTCAGATTCTTGGAACTTCTGTTTGTCCTAGACGTCTAGCCTTAGAATAACAAGACTATGTCTATTAGATTTTTTATGGTAGTATATTACATTATGGTCTCTAATAAGAGTAGTAAACTGGGTCTGCCAGTACTTCATGTATTTCTGGATAAATTACTTCATTCTCTGCTGTTTCAAGGTAAACAAGATTCGTCATATTATTTAGCTCTTGTCTGCCAATTTTTTTTTCTTGTCTCAAGGATCAGATGCCTTCTATGATTCAGAGTCTTCCTCTGCTGCTATTAGAATATTTCAACCATTTGGGGGGAAGGCTCTTTGTAAATTTTCACTTGCAAGGTTATCTTCCATGTAAGTGTTAATTGAAAAATACAAGGCAGTGTTGTCAGCTTTAACAAACTCAGTATAAAAAAAAAGAAAAAAAGCAGACAATGTTATTTCTCAAGACTTTATGACTGTTTGTGGACTTGTTCTGAATCATTTTTATGTGACTCCTACCTCAAAAATGCAACAAAACTAGTTCCACCATCTATCCCATAATGTTCCAGAGTTTTCCTGTTGTTACCATTGATAAATGCAATGAGGGGAACAAGTCACTCATTGAAAATAAACGTAGTGCTAGGTTTCCAGACTTGGAACTATAGTCTAGGAGTTTAGATATGACACCACAGCAGGAACTTGTTCTTAGAAATAAAATACAATCCCTACTGATAAAAATATCTTATCATTTATGAACTTTGAATGCCTTTTTTGTTGCTTTTTATGAAATAATAGCATTTTTTCTGAAGGCTAGGAAATCCAAGCTCAAGGTCTCTTTTGGTTAGGACCCAGGCTCTCTGTTTCCAAGATGATATCTTGTCACTGCACTCTTCTAAGAGGGGTGCTCTATCTTCCCTATAGGAGATCTAAGGGCAAGGAGGGGACAATTCCCTTCATCAAACACATACAAGGACTTGTAATCTACTTACCTGTCAAGTACCTCCTAAAGACAATGCCTCTTTCTAATAGGCCTTGGATGATGAAGTTTCAGTGCTAGTTCTGAGAAGACAATAATATTCTAAACATAGCAAAGCTAGGTGCCAGTGGCTCAAACCTGTAATCCTAGCTACTCAGGAGGATTATATCTGAGGATCACAGTTCAAAGCCAGTCCGGGCAGGAAAGTCCGGGAGACTCTTATCGCCAATAAACCACTAGACAACCGGAAGTGGAGTTGTGGCTCAAGCGGTAGAGTACTTGCCTTGAGCTGAAGAGCTGAGGGACAGCGCCCAAGCCCAGAGTTCTAGCCCCACGACCAACCAAAAACAAATGTCCTACACATAGCACAGATATTTATTGAAAATGAAGTAGTAGGTTTTTTTTAATACTATCCTATACAAAGAAGAGTAGAAGATATTAGGAGTGATGTTTAGAGTTGAAGGTAACTGTCATACAGGAAGTGGACATGGTGGGAGAGGTAGAGTGGAGGAATGCTTTCTTGTTATGATTTGAAGTACCAATGAGAGTTTAACCATGTCACATGAATTATTTTAATGAGAATAAAAATATTTGAAGAAAATTTTGAGTGACAGCCAGACATTGACATTGCAGAAGAACTAAGTCTGATGTTAAAAATCAACCCATTCTAAAATGGAATCTGACAGAGTAGAAATCCTAGAACCCGAGATGAATGCTAAATACTTAAAAGGACTAGATTTTAACAAGAGTATCTGCCTCTTAGTTTTCTATTGGGCCCTTCAAATTATGTAGCCAGAGTGACCAATAATAATTACTTGGATTCTAACAATTCTGATTAATTTTGACTGTTTTTGAGATATATGTAAATAGATTTATGTACTATGTGTTTTTCTTTTGTTTGGTTTCTTTCATTCAACACTGTATTTGTGAGATCCTTCCATATTCGTGTATTTATTGGTAGATTATTTATACTCACACTGCATAGCACTGTTTTCAAGACTTTGTATGTTTAGAAAAAATCTGGAGTGTTTATTAAAGCAGATCTCTAGATCCACTTTCAGAACTTCTGTTTTAGCTACTCTAGGGTAAGTTTTAAGGACTGGTTTTACTAACAATGCCAATATGTGATGCTGGAATGGGGATCGTATCTTGAGAACCATTTCTATAGAGGATGCCATATAGGAATAGACTACCATGCTTTCAATAGGCATTTGGTTTGTGATTACTGTTTTCTTTCTTGAGATAAGGTCTCCCTGTTGCTTAGGTTGGCCTGGAACTCTTTATCAGAATTCCCACTTCTGCCTCTCAAGTGCTGAACTTACAGATATATACCACAATGCCCACCTTTTTCTGATCACTTTAAAAAATATTATTCATGTATTTACTTTTGGCTATACTAGTTTATTATGATAATCTTCATTAATTCCTTTATTAAAAATAAATAGCTCATGTAGTGAGACTATGTATTATCTTATTTTAAAAAATACATTGTACAGACAAAGGATAATAATGACATCATATTGTTTTCTGAGTGCCAAGCAATAAACTCATTTTATTACCATCTCCAGTTTGCTTATGAGAAAGTAAAAAGTATAGGATGCTGAGGTTGGCAAAGTTCAAGGACATGTCCTTAAGTACCACATCTCTTCCCCTAGACATGCCATATTAAGTATGACAAGCCAGAAGTGTAATCTATATAGGTATAGATCAGAAGATACAGGAGAAATCACTCTCACTGCAGAAATCTCTGCCTTGCATTCATAGAGCCAATACTCCAGCTGATGGGACAGATACAAAGTATATACAATAAAGGATAACAGCAGGTAGGTGGGTACAAGTCAGTGAGCTCAATTTCATTTGATAAAATATACAGAAATAATTCAAAAAGAAAAGAATTGAGTCCTACAATCCACGGAGAAATTTAGTAAACAATGTGAAAGGGCCTTCAAGGCAAGGAGGATATTCTGAGTAAAATATCATATGTTCTGACAACTGAAAATAGTTCTATCTGGTTGAGACATGGGGTGCATACGGATGAATTGCATCGTAGAAAACACCTCATGGGGGCTTTGTTATATGAGAGTTCAGAAAAAGGTAAACAAGGGAAATGCGGTCAGATTTGCACTGAGTGTGCATGTGTGTATATGCGTAGGTACGCATATGTGCAGAGCATGTGTGCACTGGGCCTGGAGCTTGAATTCAGAGGCTAGGTATTGTCCTCAAGGCATTCTCCTGGTTAATTGAAGATGAGACTTTGGACTTTTTTTCCCTCTAGCTGGCTTCTAACCTCAGTCCTCAAATCTCAGCCTTCTGAGCATCTGTGATTATAGATACGAGCCTCTGGTACCTGGTTCAGAAGTAGAAACGGTCAGATAAGTTGATGTTAGGTGAAATGAACCCCAAGATAGGGACTCAAATGTTTTTTTTTTTCTTACTTGCTATTGTTTCTAATATATTTATGAGATGATTTCTTTGTTGCTTTGGATGTCCCTCCCCCACGTTATAACCCCTGTCACTGTATTTGATGTTGGTATCATTTGGGGAAGGGAAGGGAAAAAGCAAAGTGTTTAAATAGGGATACAGTTTGACCCATTGCAACAATGAGAAGTACAAGACGTTATGTCGAAAAACGAACTTTATAACTTTGGTGCGGGGGAGGGGGGAGGAAGACGGGGAGGTGCGGGGAAGAAGGGGAGATGGGAAGGGATGGGAAGGGTAAACAAAGGAGGAGGCAACAATGCTTGATAAGAAATGTACTCATTACCTTGCTTATGTAATTGTAACTCCTCTGTACGGTATTTTCACAATAAAAATAAAATAAAATAGGTTTAAAAATTTGCCTTTTAAAAGATCACTAAGATGTCAGATAAAGGATAGACTATAAAAAAGGAAGAAAACAATACATTGTCATAACTGAAACTTTTAAGGAGTATTCAGTCAATAGTATATTTTCCTCAAAATTTCTAGCCATAATAGAGCAAGTGATTGATATAATTTTTGTTAGGCACTTTAAGTAATTTCTAATATTAATCTATCTATGCCTACTATATTTATTATCTACTAAAACAAAGATAATGATAAAAATGTCATTCCATTGTAATACTTCACTTGAAATCACTCTGTCTCCAAAGATAATACAATAGATAAGTTACAAAAGTATTCTGGAAAATTACAGACTTGAAAGAAATTGAACTGATTGTAAAAACAAATTATTTCAACTTGATTGATTGGTTCTAAGAATACAGAGTACTTCTAAAGGGTTGGGTATAACAATAGTCATGAAATTAAAAGAAGTGATATTCCTCTGGTATGTGAGAACTCTCTGTTATAGAGCTACAGAACTATATACATACTCTGTTCCTCTTGAGCAGTAATTTCAAAAATTTTAGATACACTGAAAATGTTAATTATGACGATGGCATTAATGATATAGGTAACTACTGTTCATTAAGTGTTTATTGTGAATTGAATGTTTCATTTTTAAATTAATTTTATTTCTAATTAACATTTTTTATTATTGTATAAGTGGTTTCAACTCAATGGTCAAGTGTTTCATTTCTATTATTTCAATTATATAGATTAACTATCCTTTCTTTGAAATTTTAGGCATCAGAAGTGTTTTAGATTTCAGATCTGTGATTGGATTTTGGAATATTTGTACATGTGTGTGTGTTTGCATGTATCTTTTAGGACAAGATTGAAATAAAAATATGAAATTTACTGTTTCATATACAATGAACATATTCTGAGGTGATTATATATATATATATATATATATATATATATATATATATATATATATATATATATATATATATATATATATATACTGTGTGTGTGTGTGTGTGTGTGTGTACCTTCATTTTCGCTGAATTACATCAGAGGCAATTGGGAATTTTCCTCTTGTGAGGTCGTGTCAATTCTCTGAAAGCTCTGGATTCAAGTATTTTGGACTTTAGATGTTCAGGTTAGGAATGTTCAGCCGTTTCCAATTCTATGAAGCTGGTATCATTATTCCCAATTAGCGCTAACAAAACTAAGGCTTAAATAATTTATCCAAAACACTCACATTGAATGTGTTAATTACTTACAATGTGAGGATTTTAAGCCTCACATTTATGAGGGTTTTAAGACTCACATGAATGTTACCTAGAAACTCATGTCTTCAATTACAACATAAATCTCTTTGTTCTCTAGATCTGCATGTGATACTCAATTTCCAATAAATAACTAGCTCCAAAATACATGAAATATGTCAAACAATGCATTGAACAAAGCTTTTTAGGGCCTAAATAACTTTCTTTAAATCTTCATAAAAGATAAGAATGATACACAATTAACAGAATTATATCCCATAATTATAGCCATAAGGAATAGGACTATAATTATAACCATAAGGAATAGAAAAAATGTGTAAAATTTAGAACTGATTTCAAAACATTTTCTCAATTAATTCTAAAAAAAAGAAAGATAAACATAATGAAAGTAGAGATCTCTATACAATGGACAAGAGAAGGGGTATAAGAGGAAGATTTATATGCAATGGGAACTAGAACAATAGATAAAATATATGTAAGCGCTCATGCCTGCTATCACAGCTACTAAGGAGACTAAATCTGAGGATCCTGATTTGGAGCTTAGCCAGACAGGAAAGCCTGTGAAATTATTTCTGATTAACAAGAAGTAGATGAGTGGTTTAAGTGGTAGAGAGCAGAGAGCCAGCCTTGAATGAAAAAAAGCAAGGGAAAGCACTCAGTAAGCCCCAGTACTGGGAAAAAAGGGAACACACACACACACACACACACACACACACACACACACACACACACACACACACTGCACATAGATATGGAAACTGAGAGTGTGATAGGGCTTAAGGGTTTGGTGGAAAGTATCCCTTCTGATTGCTTTGGTAATTAAACTTTATATCATAACATTATAGAGAGGAATGACCCCCATGAAAATATCAAGTAAATATACAGACATAAAACTATGAGTATTTCAACCCCCAACTCTAAAGCAGAGGGAAGACATTGGGATTTTGTAGAGGGATTAGGCAGCCAAGAGTTGGAGTGTTAAGTTCTGGTTAGCTTGGAACTTGTGTGTCTCAAAGTTTTTGACTATTAAAGGTATATGTTCTGTTGGGCACTAGTGGCTCACCCCTGTAAATCTTAGCTTAAAAATTGCTTTTTACATATAAAATTAATGATTATAAATACTAAGAATGAAGTTGACATAACTAATTTAAATATTTAATTAGTTATTTCTGGACTTTGACTTTAGTCAGTTTCATATTTCGAAACTAATTTCAAAGTATTTTTATGCTTCCAGCACTTATGTAAGTCCTTGAAAAGCTAGCAGGTGCAAGGCTTAGGTCCTATATTGTATAACAGAACCAATGGTCATGCACCACATGTTACATTGAGTATGCACTGGTGTGGCATGAAGACAGGCACACTTTCTCCTGCATCAACCTATGAGGGAAAACTCCAGTCATTCTCATAGAGGGTTTTGAAACAGAAGTTCAAATTCTACAAATACACACACACACACACACACACACACACACACACACACACACACACACACACATACACACACACACACACACACACACACACACAGGCATTTTACCAGGGGCAAGATCACAGAAGATCCATCCTCTTTCCAGTAGTCCCTTTCCTCCAAAGGCTTTTCACTTAGCAGCCAGTAATTTTGTCTGACTTATCTCTTAGCATTTATTATAAATATAAAATGGTAAATTTCTAACTACATTGTTCTCTCTGATGTATTCAGTGTCACACTTCTACTGTAAAAAGAAGCCTTTTCTTCACATCTATTTACTATCTAATTTATATAATTATCCATACATCTACCCACATAGCCATCTATCTATCTATCTATCTATTTATCTATCTATCTGTCTGTCTGTCTGTCTATCATCACTGTTGTCTTGCACTTTTGGAAGAACCAATGTGTAGCCTTGGATTCTTATTCTATCCAATGGATTATTGTCTACTTACATTTTCATAGATATGGCCAAATGGGACTTTTTTAGAATTGATCAATTGCCATATTCTTTTGTTGTGTCCCCAGATATTTATATATATTATTTTCCTAGGAACTCTAGATCTTATTAGTGTGGAAAGGTACTAAGGAAAAAAGATTTGAGTGCTTGATAATGTGTTTAATTAATTTTCTTTAGTAAAGAAAGCTAGAAAACACAAAATATGTCCATGCATTCAAACTTCTACTAAGCTTTACATTCTAATCCAGACTTCATAGAATTTTTCCTTTACTATCAATATTCCATTTGTAATAACCATCTATAATGAGAAATTTTGTTCCCACTATAAATACATTTCCTTACTTGTTCAATTTATGTAGTTCTACAATATACACAAAGTTTCAGAATAACTAAATTCTTACACTCCTACAAAGGACAGCAAAAAAGTTTATAATTTTTCCACGTTTTTATTTAGTAAGAGCTTGCTGAATAACCTAGGGTAGCCTCAAAAGCATGATCCTTCTGCCTCAATCTCCCAAGTAATAAGTATACAAGTCTGTTTGACCACCACCTCTAACATTGCCTTTGCTAGGCAAGCTTTTTGCCACTAGCTATATGTTAACTCTTTATCTTCTTTAGATTAAAGATATAACGTAAAGCTATTATATGCCAAAATAACTGGGATAAGTTGGATTTATTTAATACTATTTCTGGTTCATTATCAAATGTGAGGTATGGATAATTTCTACTCCACTTATTAGCTTAAATAAAACTTTCTAATGCTCTGAATTAAGTTCTGTTAGGTGATTTCAGTATCTTTGTTTTTCTGTGAAGAAATTTCCCTTTGAATCTGTTGTGTTTCAAAATAGCAGTAATCTGGTCTCTCATTTCAGCTCTGTTAACCTCTGAACAAGTGGTGAGTTTCAACACACTTTTACTGAAAAAAATTGAATTTTATGTAATAATTACTACAGGATTTTTTTAAAAGTAGGAATTGGAAGAGGTAAGTTGTTACCTATCTTTCTGCTCTATTCCACCTCTTTTCTTTCTGATTTCACAGGCAGAAGAGATACTATTTGAAGTTTGTTGACAAACATTTCTTAAGATGTTGGGTATATTCTAGGCACTGAAACAACTAGATCTATCTGAGGATTAGCATCTAGTGTCAAAATGAAATTGTCCTGTGACATGAGGCATCCACTGAGAACATTATAAGCTTTTTCTACATGATATATCAAAAAAGTACATGTTTTTATTTGACTAATAATAAGCACATTTCTGTTTATTTTAAAGTATATTTTTGCCTGGTTTGCTTTCCCTCTAGTGATTAAATGGCAAAACTAAATTTCTCACTTGGAGTCCTATGTATCAAGTTTGTGTAAGAGTGTGAAGATCCATTACTGACATCACTATACTATAAATCATTGTAAATAATTTTTAAGATGGGTCAAATCTATGTAACCTAATTTGGACCCACCAAATGAAAATTATGTGTTCAAAATTAATTTTTTCATATGTATGTACAAATGATAAAAAGAAGACACAAGACAATGTATCTTCAACAATAGGGGAAAACCTCTTCACACAAAATTTAAATTAAGTAGGAAAAATATTAACATGAAGTGTTTTTTGTCTCATTTTCTCCCTAGATTCTATGAGGTGTGCACCATCTTTCTCTATAGTCTAAACAGATTATTGCTTATTTCTGTTAAATTCCTATGATGCAGTTGATAAGATTTCCTTCTTTTGCCTTAATTGCTGGTGAAAAGAGTATAGTAATGAACTAGAGAATGCACAAGGAACTCCCATGGACTTATGAGCAAGTTTATGCTAGAATCCAGAAAATCCTTTCCCTGTATCTCTCCTCTTCTGAAAGGAAAGCCTTGGATAAAGCCAGTGTTTATTACTAAATAATGGTCCATTTTGAGGATATATTTTTTGAAGATTTAAAATTATATGATGTTCCTCATACTTTGACTGATGGTTAGTGATCATAAGCAATTTGTAGGCCTTATGTGGGTTCTCTTTCTTTTTCTGTGCACAGGTCTGTTCTGTGGACAAATATAAATTAATGCTCAGATACAATTTCTGTTATGTATGATTGGGTGGAAAGGGGAACAGTAAGAGGGATAAACCTGATATTATTCTTAATAGTGAAGCGAGAATAAAGCCAGTCACTGCAGACACAGCACTTATACACTCAGTAGCATGCACTGGAGGCTTTTTTAAATTTTAATTTTATTATAAAGGTGTTATACAGAGGAGTTGCTGTTATATAAGTAGTGCAATGAGTACATTTCTTGTTGAACAGTGTTACCCCCTCTCCTGTTTTTTTTTTCTTTTAGAGGATTTTTCTGACACGAGACAACAAAAACAGTGCCCACAAATTCCAGGAGTTGGTTCTAAGAGTTATCAATCATAGTTTTTAATGGACACGAAGTCAAAAGTGACCATGCCTGGCCTTGTAGCAAGATTCAAAATGTTGGCCAAATATTGTCATAAAACATTCAAGTGTTAGCTGGCTGGTGGCTCATGCCTGAAACCTCGCTACTCAGGAGGCTTAGATCTGAGGATTGAGGTTCAAAGCCAGACTGGGCAGGCAATTCCGTAGACTCATCTCAAATTAAGCACCAAAGACCTGGAAAAGGAGGTGTGACTCAAGTGGTAGAACATTAACCTTGAGCAAAAACCTCAGGAACAGCAAGCTGGCTCAGAGTTCAAGCTGTAACATACCAAAAAAAATCAATCAAACAAACAAAAAGAACTGATATACTCAACAATCTTGTTAAGGGAGGTTTTCAGATAACAGAAGGCAGACAAGAGCTAGGTAACAGAATTGCTAATACAGAGTAAGGGCCAATTCTTAAGAATTAAATCTCAATGTATCCTGGGTTTAGGTTAACATACAAGGTCTCTAATGATTATATGTTAATTAGGTTACTTACAGAGGCTTTAATACTTTGGCCATAAAATATATCCATTTCAAACAGGTGTTACTTCATACAAATAACACCTTATATGAAGCATGTCTATGTGGTAATCTATACGATTGGATTCCTGTTATGTTTACAATAAACAATCTTATGCCAGGTATACCCCGCTGTGAATGACAACTTTCTTGTTAGCAATACCCTGGGTTTTTGGTTAAAGGATATTATCCTTAGAATATTTGTTTATAAGGATATTTAACTAGTCATCTTTTCTCTTCCCTAGAAGTATCCTCTTACAATGGAATCGAATGAATTGGAAACATTTTGTTTATTTACCAGATGGCAAAATCCAGTGGGTTGAAATCCAGCCAAGTTCTTCCTTTCTGAAATCTGAATCATTTTGTAATTACTTAAGAACAGAATCAGATAAACTTTAAGGAATTTTGTTTGTCTCATATTCATTTACCTAGTAAATGTATCTCACATCAAATTTTAATAGGTAAAACAGTTCAAGCATTGGTGGCTCATGCCTGTAATCCTAGCTATTTAAGAAGCTGAGGTCTGAGGATCATGGTTTGAAGCCAGCCAGGACACAAAAGTCCATGAAACTCTTACCTCTAATCAAACTCTAGAAAATCACAAGTGGCTCCATGGCCCAAAGTGGTAGAGCACTAGCCTTGAGCAAAAGAGCTCAGGGACAGTGCTCAGACCCTGAGTTCGAGCACCACGACTCACACAAAAAAAGGAAAGGAAAGAAAAGAGGAACGAAAGAGGGAACGAAAGTGGGAAGGAAAAAGGGAAGGGAAGGGAAGGGAAGGGAAGGGAAGGGAAGGGAAGGGAAGGGAAGGAAAGGAAAGGAAAGAAGGAAAGGAAAGGAAAGGAAAGGAAAGGAAAGGAAAGGAAAGGAAAGGAAAGGAAAGGAAAGGAAAGGAAAGGAAAGGAAAGGAAAGGAAAGGAAAGGAAAGGAAAGGAAAGGAAAGGAAAGGAAAGGAAAGGAAAGGAAAGGAAAGGAAAGCACTGGCCTTGAGCAAAAGAGCTCAGGGACAGTACTCAGATCCTGAGTTCAATCACCATGAGTCACACATACAAAAAGAAGAAGAAGGAAAGGAAAGGAAGGAAGGAAGGAAGGAAGGAAGGAAAAAGTAAGGAAAGAAAAAACTTACACATGATACTTAAAAACGTGCTCTTTACTATCTGGCATAAGGGAGATGGGACAAATTGATATAATCTGGGCAGTTTTTGTGACCTTTCCTCTTTGAATTTAACATATTCTCTCAGTGTGATATAATAAGGATGCATTATGCTAGGGGATGATATCCTGTCTTATAAAATCAAAGCATACTCACCCAAAATGCAAAATAGGAGTAAACGTAATAGAGTAAGTCACATTTACTAATGTTAGTAAATAGAATAAATAGAGTAAGCGTAAGTAAAAGTAGTAGAGTAAGTAATATTTACTAATGTTAGTAAATATCCTTTAATGATATATATTCTCTCTTGAATGGGATCAACTTAATTTATCATTAATAAATTCATGACCCATTATCAAATTCAGAAATCTCTCTTAGCAACATCTCATACCACCTGGAAATATTTTGTAAAGAAATTGTTATATCTCAACCATAGCTTCTCATGAACAGTTTCATATCAAACTAAATGTCAGTAGATTTCCTTCCAGTTTAGTTTTTGCTCATAGTTAATGAATAAGCAAGAATTAGATATCTTGCATATAAATAATACAAAAGAAAAGAAAACTAAGCAATATTAGGACTATGAGTCTGTTGGCTTTGTGTCTTCCACTTGATGGGCTTTGATACACTAACTACTATGAAAATTTACTTTTTAAAAAAGAATCCATGGGCATTTAGAGCTATAACATCAGTGCAGAGAAATTACACATGGTAGGAGCATACAGCTTCTCTGAGACTTTTGACAAAATATGTGAGCAATGGTACATGCCATATAAATCTATTTTTATTTCATATTTATTTATATTTATAGTGTATTTATTATATCATAATATTTATATATTTATTGCTGATACCATGGTTTAAACTCAAGGTCTTGTGCTTGCTTAGCTTGTTTTCTTTGCTGGCATTTTACTACTTGAACATGTCTCCAGTCCTGTTTTTTGCTGTCTATTTCGGAGATAGATTCCCAAGTACTTTTCTGCCTGGGCTGGCTTTGAACAGTGTTCCTCTGAATCTGAGCCTCCTGAGTAGCTAAGCTTATAGGCATAAGCCAACTCTATTAAGCCACCTCTGTTTTGGAGATTTCATGACAGTTCAAATGTAACTATAGGCTTAAAGAGAAAGATATACAGGATAGACTATTATATATTTTTGAAAAGCAATTAAATTATAATCAAATCCACGTCCTTGAATATAGATGATATAGATTTTAAGAAAAAAGTTTGAAACTACTAATTTGCCAATCTTAATGAGCTTTTATTTATTTATTATTGTCTAATCTATTATTGAAAATAGCTCTAAAAAAATCTTATGTTCTACCCGTATTAGTAACATCTCAATGTGGAAACAGCTTTTGCTTGAAGTACAATTGAATCTCAATGTGGATGGTACTCAGGAGTTTGTAGAGGAGCCTCTGCTGGCCTCCTAAAGATGTGCCTACTGCCATCAGAGTACTGGCTGCCAACCTTCTGCCTTTCAAGTCCAGCAGATGAGGGATTCTAAGAAACATCACTTCTTGCCTGTGAAACACAATGGGCATAAAAAGAGGGTTACCACAGGCCAAGGATGGATACTATAGCTTACTATCTCAATATCTGGTACATTGAAATTTTATTTAAAGCATCTGTACGCAATCTTTGTATGTTAACATTCATATATTTACCTCAAAGATAAGAATTATATCTTCTTTATATAAAAATTAGCAACTTTAAAGTATAGACTGAAGGAAATTCAAAATGGATTTGTCTCATAGTTGAAAGTAATCATGTCAAGAAGACATAATCTTTTCATACTTATATTTATCATTTTAGTCACAAATGTTGCAGAATACTCTGAATTTTGCTTTGTGTTTTGATAAGCAAGAACTGTGGTTTATCATTCTTCAGTGTCACAAGCATGACTAGAAGACAATAATGGTTGGGATAAATTTGTGATCTTTTCTTCATTAGAAAAAAGGTTTTAAGAATCAACATATAAGTATGTATTTACTTCAGTTAACAATACTATTTTTAAGTGTTTAATATTTATTTGAAATCATTCCAGGGAACCATATGGAAGGGGCTAATAATATAATATTCCTCTTCCTACTACTCGTCGTCCTCCTCCTCCTCTTCCTCGTCCTCCTCCTCCTCCTTGTCCTCCTCTTCATCCTTCTCCTTCTCCTCCTTCACGAGTCCTGGGCTTGAACTCTGTATGGGCACTGTCCATGAGCTGCTTTTGCTCAAGGCTAGCAGTATACCACCTGAGGCACAGCACTACTTCTGGCTTTTTCTGTTTATGTGCTACTGAGGAATCAAACCCAGCGCTTCATACATGCTAGATAAACACTCTACCACTAGGCCACATTTCCAGCCTAACAATACTATTTTTAAATTAAGGATCTGTAGGAAACAAATTGGTAGTTTGTCAATTTGTTTTTCACATGAATGGTTTATACTGGATATATTTATGAGTTATTGAATTATCAAGTCCTTTTATGTGTAAAATTGTTTGAAATGATGCTATATATCAGACATTCATATCTAAATTTTATGAGGAAGAAATATGGAGGCTAACATCACAGATAGTCAGTGATATTATCTAGGAATTGGATCTAGGTGGCTCCTGTTAACCAATTGCAATTGAAGGTAATATTATAGAACTAGTGGGAACTATATGTTTTTTTTTATTTCAGTATACTAAAAGCCAAAGAGCTGAAGTATCTTGCCTTTGACTATATTGTGAACTACAGAGCTGGAATTATAAGGTACAATAGCAAGGCTACGTTAAGCAAGGTTGTAGCAAACTTGAATCTCAGTGGATTTAATATAGAAAACTGTGATTTATTCTTTCATAATGGCTACTAGGTATTCAGAACACCCTGAGGAATGTATTCTACTTCCCTTACTGCCTTAGACTGGAAGTGACACATTAAATTCCTTTACAAAGAATGAAAACAAATGATCTCAACCTCACTTTCAGAATGTGTGCAGGAATGTAGTCTTCTTACAGATGTCCCTGTCAGAATGAGTCCTTATACTCAGCCACTTACTCTTATCGTGCCACTTACCTGTGTCTCAACTTAGATACTGTGAACTTTGAATCTGGTCTGATGTTATTCAAAGAAAATTTGTATCCCTAAGAACTGTTTATTCTTAGCTTTCCTTGCTTTAAAAATATTAACTTAAATATTAAAAAAAATATTATTATTCTTATAATGGATGGGATTTGGGATATTTTCTTTATCATACTCAATATTAGACAACAATAAACCCTTATTCAAAATTGATGGAGAAACTCATTAGGCTTCAAGAAAGAATTTAGGTTTCAGATTTATTTCTTCAGGTTTTATAGTGAAAATGGGCACTCTGAACATTTCATATCCCTACTTTCTCTTGAAAAATGTCATTCTATAGCTCCAACTACATTTTCTTAGGTGAAATAGCTACAAAAAATATCATTGTAAAACAGAGGAAAATTAAGCCAAGAAATGATGTTTTTATAGTACTCTGAACAAAAGCCATGGTATATAAATGAGAGACATACACTTCATATTTATCATATTCATATAATATATAATGATGCAAAAATTCTAAAATTAAGTAATATTTTAATAAAATATGTAAACCTCACTCTACACTGACACCAAAGGACAATAAAATATGGTAGAACAATTTAATATCACCAAACAAGTTGTGCCATGAAGATTTTACTCTGCAGCCATGTGCCCATATCAAAGGCCTGGCTCATAGCCTCTGGGAGCTTTGGAAAGCTCTATCTTTGTACAGAGAATTTGGGACAAACCAGAGGCTTTATACTAAGGATGACACGTGTGAATGTTTTTGTTATCCTAGGATGCTGACCATAGTATGTAAGTTTACTTCAATGAAGACAGGAGGTTATAGGGACTGAGTCTCATAGCTGATTCATGCCTCCATGAGCAGCCCCCAGTAAAAACCCTGATGTTAACACTCTTGTGAGTTTCTCTGGTTGGTACCAAACCTTGTCTCATACTGTTGCTGGGGGAATTAACTTCTGTCTGCTTCTACTATATTAGTCGAGAATAACTCAAAGTTTGCTGATGGACTTTGCTGTCGGGTTTGTTTTTAATGCCTTTGCTTCAGTTTTCACTGCAATAAATGGCACTGCTTTACCCAGGTCTTCAAGTCTTTCCAGTGAATTACTAAAAAGGAGGGAGTTCTTAAGTCCTTTAAAGCTCAAAGTGACTAAAAGTTCATAAATAAACTATTTTCTAAACAAATTATGAGACCAAGTATCATAATAATATTTCAAGTATTTGTTAGTCACTTTTGAATGAATATCCTTTTCTCTGTTTTCTCTAAAGACAAAGAATCCAGCATTGCTTTAATCTGTAGAAGTCTTAAAAGCTTTGTGCATAAGGGTATGAGTTTTAACCTAATCTTACAGAGCTCAGGAGAGAATAGAGCAATTCTTGAAAGCTGCAATCCAGACAACAGTGTAATGAGAAGAAATGAGTTGAAATGTGACTATGAGGTAAGTAAAAAGTTAGTCCTAACAATGTAGATTGGGGCCAAGTTGAAGAGGTTTTTGATTTTTCTGTTGTTTTCCATGAGACCAACAGATACACTTTCAGTAAATTTCAGTTAATCAGATTTCTGAAAGTTTCTGTATGAAGACAATTCCCTATAGGGATCTCTGTATGCTGCTAAATTCTAATCAAAATCTTACTGTTAGAAAAAGCACCTGTAATAAGGATATTGCAGTATTCCACACATATTCTCTCATTGTGACGTCCTTATCAAATTAACACAATACAGAACTGCAAAACTGATTTGTCTCCAGTCAGAAGTTGTTTTCTCCACCTACCATCTAAGAATCCAGCTATGTTCTCTTGGATTATTGTAAATCACAGTAGTAAAGGTTTCACAATCACAATCATAATTTGAGTAATGAAATATGATGCAAATCCACTTCTGTCCCAGTTTCCCTGTGTTTTCCATGGCTCTAAAGCTTCCAGAATGACTGTTGTCAGAAAGATGCACTGGCATTTATGTTATTGATCACAGAGAACCTGAGTGCATACTGGTTTCTTTGGAAGTTATTTTTGAGGGATTAGGGTTAGAATGGGTGGAATTCATATGTGTCAGGTTGAGGTAAATATTTGGATTACACAAGAACATGAGGGTTTCAAAGGTTATAGCTTCATGATGACCACCTCACATTTTCACTTGCACCAGCTTGGCCACTGCCTTTTCCCCACTGCTATATAAAGATAATATATGAAAGATATGCACTGATTTTAGTTTGTATTGTTTGTTTGTGTTTCTTCTGTCAAATGTGGAAAATAAAGGCAATCTATACTTGATGCTCCTTAATTTGATTCACTTCAAAATTCAGGTGTTTTGGCCATATTGTAGTACTAATTTTCTCACAACTATAGGCTATCTTTCACATTTATGAACGTATCATCTGTATTTATATTATGTGAACATTTATTCCATTTGCTTCTTACTATTTAGTAGACATGTGCTTGCAATACACTAAAATTAGACCTCTTATTTATTTCCTTTTCCTTAAAATTATATTCTTTCATATATTTCCTATCTCAATGTCATCAGTGTCCACGGTGATTTTTAAGTCAGAATCTGCAATCATTATGACTTTTCCCACTTCTTCATAAGTCCATTTAGCCACCATGTTCCAGATAATTTACTGCCAGAAACTTCATTATCCTATGCTCATTTTTTCCTGTTTTCCTATATATAAACAGCAGCATTAGTTTAGGCAACTATTCTTGTCTGATTCCTGTTTCTTATTTTGTATTTTTCATTTTGAAAATATACCATGAAATGTTGTAACAGATGCTTAGAGTATAGAGCAAGAGACATAAAAAGGTCAAGGTAAATCTTGTTTCCCTATGCTGCTAATCCTAGAGGAGTCTTCTATTGAGGAAAACGAACTGGAGCTATAGAACTGGAGTTCTATTGATATGTTAGGCTGAGCACCTGAGTGGAGATGTTGAATTGATGACTGACCCATAAATTGGATTTAAGGATACAGATTTTGGAAGTCACCTGGTTAGTAGTGGTATCAAAAAGCCCAAAGGTTGGATAAGGTCAAAAGGAACTGAGTCTAAGTAGAAAAGGTAGCTGTCTGTAGACTAATAAGTAGAAATTTCCAATTATTTAGGGGATGAGATAAAGGGGACAAGGGAAGTATAATGTAGGTGAAGGTCAGCTACAGGGAAGTGTAGTTGTAGATGTGGGAGGGAAGGGATGGTAGGGGAAAAACAAAGGAGGAGGCAACAATGCTTGATAAGAAATGTACTCATTACCTGGCTCATGTAACTGTAACCCCTCTGTACAATATTTTCACAATAAAAAATTATTAAAAAAAGAATAATTGAGGTGATTAAGCAGGAGCTTCCAGAGATGTGTGGTGTTGGAAACCAAGTGATAGGCTCTGTGAACTAATGGTGAAGGGGAAATAGATGAGAACTATTAGCAACTTGAAGCTTATTGGTGACTTTCCAATTCTACTAAAACATTGGGGCAAAAATCAATTATGAACAGTGTCTAAAAAGAATTAGATAATACATTGAGAAGGAAGAGTATAAGTGAGGTGTATAAGGAAGAGTATATAAGTGAGCAGAGAATTGGGATGGTTTTCTAAAAAGAGAAGTACACTCTAAAAGGGTTTTTGAGATGAGAGGTGTTTCATGCTACTGAGCAAGAGAAAATTGATGGTACAGGAAAGGAAGAAGAGAGGGAGCAGAGTAATGTTCTTGAATAAGCAAGAGGGGATTGGATCTGATACATGAGTGGAAGGACTGGATTTATCTAAGATCATGGAGATTTCTTGAATGCACAGAAGAAGAGGCCGAGTGCATAGCTCAGATGTGGACAGATGAGATGTGATGAGAGCTTGTGAAGTTTTCTTCCTGTTGATGCAATTCTCACTGAGAAATGAAGGTAGCTCAGTGGTATAGCACTTGCTTTGCATGCATAAGGCCCTGGGTTCGATTCCTCAGCACCACATAAGCAAGAAGAAAAAAGCCTGAAGTGGTGCTGTGGCTCAAGTGGTAGAGTGCTAGCCCTGAGCTGAAGAACTGAGGGACAGCGCCCAGGCCCAGAGTTAAAGGCCCACGGCCGGACCCAAAAAAATAAAAGAAATGCAAACCAAGATCATGATCTGGAAGTGAGGAACTGAAAACTTTGGGAGGTAATTTTCTTTTTCTCATGTCTTAAAGAAATTTATATAAGCATATGAACTGGGTACCTGTAGCTCACATCTGTAATCTTAGCTACTCAGGAGGCTGAGATCTGAGAATCATGGTTCAAAGCCACCCTAGGCAGGAAAATCTGTGAGATTTTTATATCCAGTTAACCACCAAAAGCCAGAATTGAAGCTGTGGATCAAGTGGTAGAACACAAGCCTTGAATGAAAAAGGTAAAGGACAACACCCAGGTCCTGAGTTCAACCTTTGGGACTAGTACATGTGCACACATGTACGATTGTGTGCACACATGCCACCACACCCACACATGGCTACTTGAATAAAAATAGAACAATTTATACAAGAAGTTGGAGATTTAAAAGATAAAAAACGATACATAAACCTTCAGCTAAGCTGACTAAAGGAAGGCGGAAACAGGCTCAAATGAATAAAATTGTTGGTGGGTGTGTAAACTTGTTCAACCACTTTGGAAAGTAATATGCACGTTCCTCAAAAGACTCCACATAGAGCTCCCCAATGACCCAGCAATCCTACTTTTGGGCATTTACCCAAATGCTCACAAACCAGACCACACTAAATCTACCAGCACGACTATGTTTATTGCAGCCTTATTTACCATAGCTAAGATATGGAACCAACCCTATGCCCCTCAGTAGATGAATGGATCCAGAAAATGTGGTATGTATACACAATGGAATACTATGCCTCCATAAGAAAGAATGGCATTGTCTCATTTGTTAGGAAATAGAAAGACTTGGAAAAAATTATATTAAGTGAAGTAAGCCAGACCCAAAGAAACATAGGTCCCATGGTTTTCTCTATTTTCAATTCCTAGTGTATGTCTGAGTCAAACAGAAAAGATCAGATAGGTTAGGGAAAGGAACTCTAAGATAGGTATTCAAATGTATTTTTTTCTTCCATGCAATTGTTTCTAACACATTTATAAGATGATTTCTTGGTTGTTTTGTATGTCCCTTCCCCACGGTATAACATCTGCTTTCACTGTATTTGATATTGTTTTAATTTGTGGAGGGGAAGGGAAAAAACAAATCATTTAAATAGGGATACAGGAGGACCCATTGCAACAATGAGACATACAAGTTGTTATGTCGAAAATGAACTTTACAACTTTGGTGGGTGGGAGCGGGGAGAGTGGGGAGGATTGGGTGAGGGGGGTGAGGGGAGGATGGGAAAGGATGGGAAGGGGAAACAAAGGAGAAGGCTACGATGCTTGATAAGAAATGTACTCATTGGGGCTGGGAAGGTGGCTCCGTGGTAGAGCACTTGCCTTGCATGCCTGAGGCCCTGGATTTGATTCCTCAGCACCACATAAACAAAAAGAAAAAATCTGGAAGTGGAGTTGTGGCTCAAGTAGTAGAGCATTAGCCTTGAGCTGAAGAGCTGAGGGACAGCGCCCTGGCCCAGAG
Source organism: Dipodomys merriami (assembly GCF_024711535.1). NCBI lineage: Eukaryota > Metazoa > Chordata > Mammalia > Rodentia > Heteromyidae > Dipodomys > Dipodomys merriami. The sequence goes on along the minus strand of NW_027206035.1, from coordinate 319,244 downwards.
TTCAGGCCCCATGACCGGACCCCCCCCCAAAAAAAAAAAAGAAAGAAAAAAGAAATGTTCTCATTATCTTGCCCATGTAATTGTAACCCCTCTCAACAGTATTTTCACAATAAAAAAGAACAAAAAAACAAAAAGGGATAACACACACATCAATGAAATAATGAGCATAATGGGCTGGGAAGGTGGGGGTTTCATGACGTCACTTCAGCAGAAGGAATTGTTTGTAAGAAATTTACAAGAAGCTGTAGGCACGGCTAGAGCAAAAAGAATGTATGGCTATTGGAGACTTCCTTTTAATCTTAAAGCATATACAATAGACTCATATAGATACCCTGTAGATAAAAAAGATGCAGAGGGATATTTGGACCAAAAGCTAAAAAAGATCCCTAAAAGGTTGATAGATGAAAGGTGACAATGGCTTATCAGAGGAAAATGGTGGGATCCTCCATTATCTAGAGGACCCCAAAGACTTCCCCCAGATCCATAGCCTTTTACAGGTGTGTATGATAAGGATGGCAACCGTTGGGAAAACTACTTAGGAGAAAGAAATTCCTATTACTCTCTTTCATTTACTGAGAGACTTGCTAGATCTAGGCCTCCTTGGTGCTTACTATCAAAGAAGGAATAAGAAAGATCTTATGAGACAGTTAAGGCCACTATGGAAAAGAGTAAATGATTATGTGAACGGGTTACAGAAAAGACACTATGAACTTAAATTTGATATATGGCCAGATTTAACTAAGTATACTGAATATCATGATTTTGGCCACAAATTGGGGACCCTCTAAAGAATGGCAAAGGATCAAAATTGCTTAGAAAAGATTTGAAACGCATGAAGTACAAAACTAAACAAAAGTAACAATAAAGTACTAGAGTTCATGCCTTTCTGTCCAGCAGCTTGCCCATATGCTCTGGTTAATGGTTAATAGATGATAAACATCGAAACCAATTGTATTTCTTAAAAGTAGAGCTAAAGCCGAAAACAAGTGCCTATCGTCATAGCTCCTCATCCAAAAAACAAGATCAGGTGACCAGCTGGTGACCACCCAAGAATGAAGCCTTGCAGCAAGATTGTGTAACCTTTTGCCCTTTCTCATGGAGACTTTTGCTATAAAAGCTTGTTATCCTCTGCAATAAATCGCACTCAGCATTCACTCCTCTTGTGTGTGAGTTGTGTTTGCCATCTCCCCACCTGTTCCAGTTACCTCCACTAGGTATCCTCTGTCGTCCCGACAGAGCCGGTCCGCGGCACAAACTCATCATATGAAGCCAGTATTCCACTTATTCTAAAACTAGACAGGATACAACAAAAAGAGATTTATAGACCAATCTCTATGATGAACATAGATGTAGAAATTCCCAAAAAAATTGTTGCATGCCAAATGCAATACATCAAAAAGATTATATCCTATGACCAAATTGCTATATTCTAGATACTCAAGGTTAGTGGATCAACATACTTACATCAATAAATGCAATATCACATATGAACAGACTCAAGGAATCCTATTATCATCTTAATTCAGGCAGAAATATCCTTTGACAAAAATTCAACATCTTTTCATGACAAAAGCTCTGGAGAAACTATGAGTTTAGGCAATGTTCCTCAATATAATAAATGCTATATTTGACAAGCCTATATTGTCAACGTCATAGTAAATGAAGGCAGAACTGAAATAATTTTTTCTAAAGTCAAGGACAATACAAGACATTCAGTCTATTCCCTTTATTTCTATTCACAATAGCACTGGAATCCTAGCCAGAGCAACAATTCACAAGAAGAAACAAAAGGGATTCAAATAGGGAAGGAAGAAATAAAGTATTGTTATTTTCAGATGATACGATTCTATACTTAAAGCACCTTAAAGTTCCACCTCTTTTGTAATATAGCAGAATATAAAGTCAGCATTAAAAAACCAATAACTATTCTGTACATCAACAGAAAAATAGGAGAATAATTCCATTTCCCAATAGTTTCAATTTTTTCTATGAATAAATTTAACAAAGGTGAAAGATTTCTATACTTAAAACCATGAAACATTGAAGAAGAAATTTTAAAAAGACACTAGAAGATAGAAAGGCATCCTTGTTGCTGAATATACAGAATTAATATAAAGAAAATGGCTATATTAAGGAAAGCAATGTTTGCAGATAATGAAATTCCTACCAAAATCTCAATATCATTACTCACAGAAACAGAAAAAAAAATCAATACTACAAATATAGCAAATATCCAAAGCAATCCTGAACAAAACTAAAACAAAGTTGAAGGTATCATGATACCTCACTTCAAATTATATTACAAAGCCATAGGAACAAAAATAGCAAGCAACTGGCCCCAAAATAGACATGAAGATTACTGAATAGAATGCCCAGAAATGCTGCTACCACAATCTGATTTCTGACAAAGGATCTCAAAGCATGTATCAGAGAAAAGACAGACTTTTCAAGAAATGGTGCTGGAAAAACTAGCTTTCTTCATGCAGCAGACTGAAACCAGATCTCTTTCCCTCTCTCTCTCCTCTCCTCTCTCTCTTTCTCTCTCTCTCCTAACGTCAATTAAAAGTGAATCAAGAATTTTAATGTAAGACCTGAAACTTTGAAACTACTAGTCGTAGTCAAAATACTGGAATGCATTGGCATAGGTAGTGACTTCCTGATTAGAAATTCAATAGCTCAACAAATAAGGGCAAGTATTGACAAATAAAATTATATTAAACTAAAAAGCTTTTACACAACAATGTCTCTAAAGGCTAAAGGGACAACCTACTGTATGGGAGAAAATCTAAAGCAATTATTCATCTGACGAAGAATATACATAATACAGAATATACAGTATATACATAAAACTCAAAACACTGAACTATTCCAAAACAAAAATGGGCAAAAGTGCTGAACAGATCATTCTTGGGGTAAGAAGAACAAACGACCAATAAATACATAAAGAAATGCATAACGTCCCTGGCCATAAAGAAATGCAAATCAAAATGACAGAGATTTCATCCCACTGCAGCTAATATGGCTAGAGCAGAAACAACATCACATAGCATATGAGGATGCCAAGAGAAAAGAGTCCTGTTTGTAGGAATGCAAATTAGTGCAACTACTATGTAAATAAGCCTAAATTGATTTCCTCAAAAAAAAAATAGTACTGTATGCTGCAACCATGTCAGGATTGGGTATTTTATTTATTGAATATTGTTAGTGGGAGTAGGTATTGAATTTAGAGCCTTGAACTTGCTAGGCTGGTGCTCTCCCACTGGAGCCACACCTCCAGCTCTGCTTTATGCTGGTCCACACCTCCAGCTCTGCTTTATGCTGGTCATTTTCAAGATGGAGTCTAGCAAACTTTCTTAGGCAGGTTGTCTTTGAAATGTGATCCTCCATATCTTAGCCTCCTGAGTAAGATTACATGTATAAGTTATCATCATTTGGCTCACACTTAGGAATCTATCTGAAGGAATGAAAGTCATAAAACAATAAATGTACTTATATATCCATGTTCATTACAATACTTTTCTTAATAGCCAAACCTGAGAAAAACCCAGATGCCCTATAACTGATGAGTGACTCCAAATATGTGCTCTATATATAAAATAGGCAAGGAAAAGAACCACATGGTCATCACAATATATGGGGGAAAACATTTGACAAGATCCAACACCGCTTTATGATGAAAGCTCTGGAGAGTCCAGGAATATATGGGACATTCGTCAATATAATATAGGCATATATAATATAGACAGACCTACAGCCAGCATGTATTTAATGGTGAAAAGTTGAAACCATTCCCTCTAAAATCAAGAATGAGAGAAGGATGTTCACTCTCTCCACTTCTCTGCAATATAGTACTGGAATTTCTAGTTAGAGCAATAAGGCAGGAGACAAACATAAAGGGGATCCATATAGGGAAAGAAGGAATAAAACTCTCCCATTTTGCAGATAACATGATCCTGTATTTAAAGAGCTCCATGGATTCCTTTCCTAAGTTACTTTGGCTGAGTTAGCAGGGTATAAAATTAACCCCAAGCTGGGCACTGGTGGCTTATGCCCGGCATCCTAACCACTCAGAAGGCTGATATCTGAGGATTGTGGTTCAAAGCCAGCATAGGCAGGAAAGTCCGTGAGGCTCTTATCTCCAATTAAGCACCAGAAAACCCAAAGTGTCATTGTTGCTCAAAAGATAGAGCACTTACCTTGAGCTGAAGAGTGCTGGGACAGAGCCCAAGCCCAGAGTTCAAGCCACATCGCCAACAAAGGAAGAAAGGAAGAAAGTAAGAAAGGAAGAAAGAAAGAAAGAAAGAAAGAAAGAAAGAAAGAAAGAAAGAAAGAAAGAAAGAAAGAAAGAAAGAAAGAAAGAAAGAAAGAAAGAAGGAAAGAAAGGAGAGAGAGAAAGAGAGAGAGAAAGAGAGAGAGAGAGAAAGAGAGAGAGAGAGAGAGAGAGAGAAAGAGAGAGAGAAAGAGAGAGAGAAAGAGAGAGAGAAAGAGAGAGAGAAAGAGAGAGAGAAAGAGAGAGAGAAGAGAGAGAAAGAGAGAGAGAAAGAGAGAGAGAGAAAGAGAGAGAGAAAGAGAGAGAGAAAGAGAGAGAGAAAGAGAGAGAAAGAGGGAGAGAAAGAGAGAGAGAAAGAGAGAGAAAGAGAGAGAAAGAGAGAGAAAGACAGACAGACAGAAAGAAAGAAAGAAAGAAAGAAAGAAAGAAAGAAAGAAAGAAAGACAGAGAGAAAGAAAGAGAGAGAGAAAGAGAGAGAGAAAGAAAGAAAGAAAGAAAGAAAGAAAGAAAGAAAGAAAGAAAGAAAGAAAGAAAGAAAGAAAGGAAGGAAGGAAGGAAGAAAGGAAGGAAGAAAGGAAGGAAGGAAGAGAGAGAGAAAGGAAGAAAAAGAGAAAGGAAGAAAAAGAGAAAGGAAGAAAAAGAGAAAGGAAGGAAGAAAGAAAGAAACCCCCCAAAATCAGTAGCTTTTCTGTATGCCAATAAGGAGAAGAGTGAATCTGAAATCAGGAAAGAAAGTCCTTTTGTAGTAGCCTCAAAAAACACTTTGGAATTACCAAAGAGATGAAGGACCTCTGTGATTAAAACGTTAGAAACAGGTTTAAGGAAGTAGAAAAACCTCCCATGCTCCTGGATTGGAAGGTTTAACCATGAAAATAGCAATATTGCCCAAAGCTATCTACAAATTCAATTCAATACCCATCAATATCCAACAAAATTCTTCAGTGATATAGAACAAACAATCCACAAACTAATCTGGAATATTGGAAGACCCTGAATAGCACAACCAATCCTTAGTAGGAAGATCAGTGCTGGAGGAATATCAGTACCAGGAGGAATATCAGTACCAAGCTTTAATCTCAATTAAAAAGCTATAGAAATTAAAACAAACCAAAACAACTTGGTACAGGCACAAAATAGGACAGAGGACCAATGGACTAAAATAGAAGAACCAGAAATGAATTTACAGACCCATAGCCACCTTATATTTGATAAGGGAGCCAAAGGATGGCAAAAAGGACAGCCTCTTCAAAATTGATGCTGGCAGAATTGGCTACCCAGTACTTGTGCAGAAAACTGAATTTAGATCCTTATATATCAACCTGCACCAGAATCAACTCCAAATGGATGAAAGACTTTAATGTAAGATCAGATACCCTGATAATATTACAGGAAGATATAGGGGACACGTTAGGGGGTAGTACAGTTCAAAACTTACTAAGTAATGATCCAGAATCAGAACAAATCAAAAACTAGGTAAATGGGATTGCATACAACTGAAGAGTTTCTGCCTGGCCAAAGACATGCTTTAACAATTGGGGATGTGGCCAAAAGGGAACATTACTACACTGTGGTTAGGAATGCAAACTGGTTTAACTACTCTGGAAAGCAATATGGAGGTTCTTTAATAGACTAAACATATAACTTCCCTATGACCCAGCAATTTCACTCCTGGGTATGTATCTAATTGTCTAAAATCAGGCTATACAAAATGCCACCAGCATGACCATGTTCAATGCATCATTGATTACCATACACAAGACATGGAATCAGTTCAGATGTCCCTCAATGAATGAATGGATCAAGAAAATGTGGCCAGGCACTGGTGGCTCATGCCTGTAATCCTAGCTACTCAGGAGGCTGAGATCTGAGGATCGTGGTTCAAAGCCAGCCTGGGCAGGCAAGTCCAAGAAACCACTAGGAAAAAAATGGAAGTGGTGTTGTGGCTCAAGCCGTAGTGCATTCGCCTTGAGCTGAAGAGCACCAGGACATGGCCCAAGCCCAGAGTTCAAGCCCCACGATGAGAAAACAAAAAGAAAATATTGTATGTAACAATGCTCAACAAGAAATATACTCATTGCCTTACTCATGTAACTGTAACCACTCTGTATAGCATCTTTAGAATAGAACAAAACTGTTTTTCCAAAAGAAAGAAAATGTGATATGTATACACAGTGTAATTCTATGCTTCTTTTGGAGAGCATGACATTCCCTTGTTCATAAGGAAACGAAAAACTTGGAAAAAAAATTATAGTAAGTGAAGTAAGACAGACCCAAAGAAATACAAGCTGCATAATTTCCCTCATTTGTAATAATTAAAATGTGCCTATAAATCTACAAAAAATTCCAATGGATAGTAAAAGACAAATAAGTACACTTGGACATAATGAATTAAACAGAAGTCTAAACATTCATACAGTGAGACCAAAAGAGGATATCCTTAATAGAGGGCTCAATAGGTATGTACATATGAGCATATAAAATGATATTTATAGAAATGAACTCCAAAAAATGGAAGTAAAAAGTTTTTTATTGTACTGTTTCAGTTTTTTAAAATCTTTCTTCTCTTCTCTTCTTTCTTTTTCTTTTATTTTTTTTTTAATTTTTATTTATTTTTTACTGTGAATATACTGTACAGAGGGGTTACAATTACATGGACAAGAAAATGAGTACATTTATTATCAAGCATTGTAGCCTCCTCCTTTGTTTCTCCTTCCCGTCCCTTCCCAACCTCCTCCCACCCCACCCCAGCCTTCAAGCCCCCCCCACCAAAGCTGTAAAGTTCGTTTTCGACATAACGACTTGTACACCTCATTGTTGCAATGGGTCCACCTGTATCTATATTTAAACGACTTGTTTTTCCCATTACTCTCCACAAATTAAACTGACATCAAATACAGTGAAAGCAGGGGTTATACTGTGGGGGAGGGACATACAAAGCAACAAAGAAATTATCTTATAAATGTGTTGGAAACAATCGCATGAAAGAAAAAAAACTGAATACATATCTTAGGGTTCATTTCCCTAACATCACCTTATCTGAACTTTTTTGCTTAACTCATACATATACTAGATATTGCAAATCAGGGAAACCTTGGGATTTATGTTTCTTTGGGCTTGGCTTACTTCACTTAATATAATTTTTTCCGAGTCTTTCCATTTCCTAACAAATGGGGCAATGTCATTCTTTCTGATGGAGGCATAGAATTCCATTGTGTATACGTACCACATTTTCTTGATCCATTCATCAACTGAGGGTTATTGGGTTGGTTCCACATCTTACTATGGTAAGTAATGCTGCAATAAACATAGTTGTGCTGGTAGCTTTAGTGTGGTGTTGTTCATAAACATTTGGGTAAATGCCCAAAGTGGGATTGCTGGGTCATAGGGGAGCTCTATGTGGATACATTTAAGTAACCTCCATACTACTTCCCAAAGTGGTTAAACAAGTTTACACTCCCACCAACAATGCAGTAAGATTCCCTTCTGTCCAAATCCCCTCCAGCATCTGTTGTTATTAGAGTGCTTGGTTATAGACATTCTAACTGGGGTGAGGTGGTATCTCAATGTTGTTTTGATTTGCATTTCTTTTATGGCTAGAGAGTTTGAGCATTTCTTCCTGTGTCTATTGGAAATCCTTCTTTGTTCTTCAGAGGAGTGTCTCTTTAAGAATTTAGCCCCCTTATTTATTGGACAGTTTTTTTCTTTGAGGATTTGTTGTAGGGGGATTTAATTTTTTGAGTTCCAGGTATATTTTAGATATGAGACCATTGTCCGTTGTATGGCTAGTGAAGATCTTGTCCCAATCTGAGGGCTTTCTATTGATCTTGCTTGCTATATCTTTTGCCATGCAGAAGCTCTGCAACTTCATACAATCCCATTTGTCCAACCTTTCTTTGATTTGTTGTGTTTCTGGGTCTCTATTAAGAAAATTTCGGCCTGCACCAAGGAGAACTAGGATTTCTCCTATTCCATCCTGTAATGTTTTCAGAGTGTCTGCTTTGAATCCGAGGTCTTTGATCCATTTGGAGTTGATTCTGGTGCAGGGTGATATATAAGGATCAAGCGTTAGTTTTCTAAGAGTAGTTAACCAGTTTTGCCAGCACCATTTACTGAAGAGGCTGTCTTTCTTCCATTCTATTTTTTTTAGCTCCCTTATGGAACATTAGATGGCTATATGTCTGTAGGTTCATTTCTGGGTTTTCAATTCTATTCCATTGGTCCTGAGGTCTGTTCTTGTGCCAGTACCAAGCTGTTTTGATTACTATGGCTTTATAGTAGAGTTTGAAATTTGGTATTGATATTTCTCCAGCATTGTTCTTTCTGTTGAGGAGCCTTTTAGCTATTCGGGATATTTCATTATTCCATATGAATATTTGGATTGCCTCTTCTATTTCCTTGAAGAATGAGGTTGGAATTTTGCTAGGTATCACATTGAATTTATAGATAGCCTTGGGAATTATTGCCATTTTGACGATGTTGATCTTTTCAATCCAGGAGCATGGGAGGTTTTGCCATTTTCTAAGTTCTGCTTTGATATCCTTTCTTCAGGTTTTTAAAATTTTCATCATAGAGCACTTCACTTCTTTCGTTAAGCTTATTTCAAGGTATTTTATTTTTTATGGGGTTATTACAAATGGAGTTGCTTTCCTAATTACAGCCACACTTTTCTCTTTGTTGGCATACAGAAAAGTCATTGATTTTGGGGGTTTAATTTTATACCCTGCTACTTTGCCAAAGTTTTGAATCAGCTTGAGTGATTTGGGAGTGGAGTCTATGGGTTTCTTTAAATACAATTTCCTGTCATCTGCAAATAGAGAGAGTTTTACTTCTTTTCTTATTTGGATCCTCTTTATGATTGCATCTTGTCTTATTGCTGTAGCTAGGCATTGTAATAATAGATTGAAGAGACTGGACATCCTTGTCCTTTTCCTGAGTTAAGACGAAATGGCTTTAGTTTTCACCATTAATATAATGCTGGCTGTAGGTTTGTCATATACAGCTTTTATTGTATTGAGGAATGTTGCATGGATTCCTAATATTTCAAAAACCTTCATCATAAAGGGGCGCTTGATCTTGTCAAATGCTTTTTCTACATCTATTGAGATAACCATGTGGTTCTTATCCTTGCTCCTGTTGATGTGATTAATTATATTAATTGATTTGCGTGTATTGAACAAGCTTTGCATCCCTGAAATGAATCCTGTTTTATAAGAGTGTATGATTTTTTTATGAATTGTTGATGCATCTGTTGAACTAGATTGTATCTGCAGACTATTGACTGGGCAAATACAGACTTTGGTTGATGGTTGCCTTAAGATAGTGTTCTAGCACAAAACTGGTGTTATTTTCATCCCAAATGGGCAGAGTAAGCCGGAAAAATAAACACAAGAAAAATAGCAAGTCCGGGTATCTCACTCCCACTCATGATAATCAGGGACAAAATAGATAATGAATAATCCAGAGTAGTGTTCCCAAATAGCTCTATAAACACTGCTGGCCAACATGATAAATGAAAAGATTGAAAACCTAAAAAGGACTCTGTATGAGCGTGATAGTGAGAGAGAGGAGGCAAACCAAGATTTATACACGAATAGCATGAGTGTGAGGAAGATACTCAAAAACTAATACACGACTTGCATGAGCAGCTTGAGAATTCTCAAAGAGAAAGGTAGGAATGGCATAGGAAGTCTAAGAACACTCAAAAAGAACTACAGGAATGGTGTGAACGTGAGGAAGCTAAAAAAAGTGTAATACAGGAATTTAGAGAGCAGGATGAGAATAAACAAAGATCACTAAAGGCATTCATGGTATCCATTAACAAAGAGGTGAAGGAAGTCGGGAGACCACAAACGGAATGCTGAATGGAAACCAACAGAAGGAATGGAAGTACAAGGAAACCATAACCAATCAACTAAGTGATTTGAGAATAAACACTGAGCACCAAATTAAGGAAGTAAAGAAGTTCATACAAGATCTAAAACAAAGCTTCAACAAAGAATTTGAAGCCATCAAAGCTGACCAATTAGAAGGAAAAGAAATAAAAAACAAAGTAGAAAGTCTTGACAGCAGGTTAGACCATGCAGAAGACCGAATCTCGGGGATTGAAGACAGCCCAGATATTATAGAGAAAGAACATACAACCATCCAAGACAAGTCCAAGAAATATGACAGATCTATCCAACACTTGGAAAACACAAGCAAAAGGAATAATCTGAGGATAATGTGTGTAGAGGAGCACCTAGAAATAGAAGTTAATGGTCTAGGAAATTTGTTTAACAGGATCCTAGCAAAGAAGTTCCCAAACATGCAAAAAGATAGGTCTATTCAGATACAAGAAACTTTTAGAACCCCAAATAGACAAGACGAGAATAGGACACCCCACTGCAACATTATAATCCACACAGGATCAACTCAGACCAAGGAAAAGATCCTTAAAGCTATCAAGGAGAAAAGATTAATCACCTATAAAGGGCAACCAATTAGAATCACCTCAGATTTCTCAGCAGAGAGAATGAGAGCAAGAAGAGCCTGAAATGATGTATGCCATGCCCTAAAAACAAACAACTATCAACCAAGAATACTGTACCCAGCTAAACTCTCCTTCATAACTGAAGGCCAAATAAAAACCTTCCATAGCAAAGAATAAAAAAAGAAACAATATATCTCCACCAAACCAGTCCTACAAAAGATTCTTTAAAATGTCCTACACATAGAAAACCAGGGAGACCACAATAAAGGCCAAGAAACTGCACACAAACTGAGAATCCAAGAACCATAGGAAGAACCCAGTTTTTGCAGCCCCCAAGAAGGTGGATAACATGGCAGGAACTCCCAAATACCTCTCAGTCCTTTCTATCAACATTAACGGACTTAACTTTCCAATTAAGCGACATAGACTGTCTAGTTGGATTAAAAAACAAGATCCTTGTATATGCTGCCTTCAGGAGTCACATCTTGCCCCTAAAAACAAACACATTTTCAATCTGAAAGGCTGGAACAGAATCTACCAAGCAAATGGCCTCCATAATCAGGCGGGAATTGCAATCCTAATACCAGATAAAATAGACTTCAACTTAAAATTTGTGAGAAGAGATAAAGAAGGTCTCTACAGATTAATTAATGGATCTCTCCTTCAGGAGGATATTACAATTCTAAGTATCTTTTCGCCAAACAAAGGAGCACACAAATTTATCCAAGAAACACTACTTTCCCTCAAATCCCACATAGATCCAAAGACATTAATTGTTGGGGATTTTAACACACCACTCTCCCCACTAGATAGATCAACTCGGCAAAATCTCAAAAGAGAACCCGCAGGTCTAAACAACTGCATAGATCAACTAGTTTTGACAGACATCTACCGAATATTTCACCCAGCAGCATCACAATACACGTTTTTCTCAGCAGCACATGGAACATTTTCTAAAATAGACCACATTTTAGGCCACAAAGGAAGTTATACTTTGCATTCTCTCAGACCACAAGGGAATAAAGTTAGAACTCAACACAAAAAGCCAGCAAATAAAGTCCGGTAACACATGGAGGCTGAACAACACACTGCTGAATCACGAGTGATTCATAGAAGAGATTAGAAAGGAAATTCAAATGTTCATGCTATTTAACAAAAATGAGCACACAAATTACCAGCTCCTCTGTGACACAGTAAAGGCAGTACTCAGAGGCAAGTTTATAGCTCTGAGTTCCTACATCAACAAATTGGAAAGACCTGAAACCAACAATTTAATGAGACATCTGAACCTCCTTGAAAAATAGCAGGAATATAAACCCCAATCGAGTAGATGGAAAGAAATAATTAAAATTAAATTAGAATTAAATGAATTAGAATCCAAAAAAACTATAGAAAGAATCAACAAAACAAAGAGTTGGTTCTTTGAAAAAATTAACAAAATTGACACACCCTTAGCAAACTTATCAGAAAAAGAAGAGAACACACCTAAATAAATAAACTCAGAGATGAGAATGGAAACATCACCACAGAAACAACCAAGATTCAGAACATTTTAAGGGAATACTTCTCAAAACTTTATGCTAATAAGTTTCAGAATTTGGCAAAAATGGACCTTTTCCTAGCAAATATTGACATGCCAAAACTAAACCAAGATGAGTTAAACCATCTCAACATTCCCATATTAAGCATTGGAATAGAAACAGCAATAAGAGCCCTCCCAGCTAAGAAAAGTCCAGGACCAGATGGTTTTACAGCAGAATTCTACAAGTTCTGCATTGCAGAGCCCACACCAATACTCCTCCAACTCTTCAATGAAATTGAAAGAGAAAGTTCACTACCGAACACATTCTGTCAAGCCATCATAACCTTCCTCCCAAAACTAGTTGGGGACTCATCAAAGAAAGAGAACTATAGACACATTTCTTTGATGAATATTGATGCCAATCTTCTTTCTTTCATTCCCTTCCGTTGTTGTATAAGATTTCTGCAACCTTCATCTTGTATATAAGCTCATCTGATTTGGGAAGGGGGAACACAGAAATAGTGGGACAATAGGAAAACCAATCTGCAGTTGGATATGAACTATACAACTTTTGGGGGGAGAGAAGTCAGAAGGTGGAAAACTGGGAGAGAATGACGGATGGGGTGACCCCGTTCGAAAGAAAATGTACTCATTACCTGAATCATACTACCCCTGTGGACATCACCTTTACAATAGAGTTTTTAAGAAAGAAAATGTATTTTATTTCTAAATAGAAGAAAGAAGAAATGGTTGGAACTGGGAACACATTAATTGAAGTAAGCCATGTTCAGAAGGACAAAGGTCAAATGTTTTCTCTCATATGTTCATGCTAGACCTAAAAAGTTAACATATACATAAACACATAAAAATGTTTGTAATTTAGGGGATTGTTGAGGAATGATATAGAGGAAAGGAAAAACAAATGTTAGCTGATGAACAATATAGAAATACAGTGCACCTGTGAAGAGAGCAGAATGAAATTCAGTGAAAGCATTTGAGTAATAGATAGTACTGGAGATAGGAGAAAATTAGAGCAAAAGAGGATAGCAATAGAGTAAATTACACACATGTAAAAGGGCATGGTGAAACCCGTTTGAATAATAACCATACACTGAAACAAGCGAATGACAATCAGGAAAAACAGGTCTTATCCAGGGTATAGGTACTAGTGGCAAGGGGAAGGGAGAAGGAAAAGGAGAGTAAATAAGATCAAACTACTCTATGCTCACGTGTGTATAATGGATAATGAAGCTTGGATTATATTTGTTGGAAGTGTGCTATTCCAGGTAAATAAAGAGATGGCATTAAGACTACTTTCAGTGATCATTTTTATAGTTTGTTACTAGAGAAACTCTGCTGATTGTGTAGAGTACCACTATACTATAATGGGAAAAAAATCAGAATCACTACAGATCTCTCTACACTGAATGCAACAAAGGCCTGGGAAAGTATGATCCGAGCCTTGAGAACCAATAACTGCCAGCGCAGACTGATTTAACCAGGAAAGCTAGCAATCACATCCAATGGAGAAACTAAAATTTGTAAAAATAAAGAAAAAATAAATGGATTCATAAACAATAAGCTATCATTACAAAGAATATTAATATGGGGAACACAACCTGAAAAAAGCAATCATGAACAGAAATTCACATCAGCAGATATCACTAGAAGTCTGACTTAATAAGCTCAGGAAGAAAGGAAAGAAGAAAAACTTAGGAAAGCAGGAAATTGACAGGAAACACAATGCATCTCTCTATAATAATCATAAATATTAATGGGCTCAATTCATCAATAAAAAGAAAAGGAACTGCAGATTGGATCAGAAAACAAGACCTATCCACCTGTTGACTTCAGGAGACCCACCTCACAGCCAAACATAAAAACAAACTCCAAGTGAAGGGTTGGAGTAAGATCTACCATGCAAATATTCCCAGCAAGAAAGCAGGAGTAGCTATCATGATATCCGGCAAAATAAATTTTTCATTAAAATCAATACAAATAGAAAAAGAAGGATACTACATACTTATACAGGGAACAATCCAAGAAGAATATATAACCATTATTAGCTTATATTACCCACATACTGGTGCACACAAATATGTTAAGCAAATACTCTCAAAATTAAAGAATAAAATAGATCCAAATACTATAATACTGTTGTGCCCAGATCGCAGGACCCCCACCAAAAAGAACACAAGGATCAGACTTTACAACTGTTTTAAGTTTTTATTTAGATGGGCTGCATCTCAGGCCTCTTCCTACACTCCGACACAGCGGAGATTAGGAGGAGAGCCCTGAGATAAGGATTTGCAGGGCTTATAAAGGCTCACAACCCTATGTACCACCACGTGTTGCTCTGCTAGCTGAAACAAGCAACAAATGGTCACTGCCTCATAACCATTCATTCCCCGCCCCGCCCCACCCCGCTTGACTTATGGTCCTGAGACACAATCTTGTGGCTCCTGCCCAAAATTAACTCCAACAGCACTCGATCTTGAATGAGTTCTTATATTTCTAGTCCCTCTCTGACAGTAGCCATAAACAACAATAACAATAGCAATCAGTCCATTTTTCTTTTCTTGAGGCATATGCAAAATGGTTGGTTAGGATGCTTGGAGACTTCCCATGTTTGCCCTGGTCGTCCAGGGCAAAGGGGTCAGCTGGTCTGGAATGGGAGCAGTGGACCCAAGCAGCAATGCCATCTACCTTAAGGGCAGGAGGAGTAGCCAGTAGCACCATGTAAGGTCCCTTCCACCGTGGTTCCAGAGATCTCAGGTTGTGTCTTTGAACAAGCACCCAGTCCCCTGGTTTAAACGAATGGAGGGGGTAAGAATAGAGGCAGAATCATATAATGCTCTAAACTGGGGCCACACATTTTTGTGGACAAGCTGTAGATAGTCAAGTTTTACATTGAAATTCAGTATCACTCAAATCAGCAAGCAATTCAGTCTGAAGGCTAGGGATAATGGGTGGAGGGTGTCCATACATTATTTCAAAAGGAGTAAAGCCAAGCTGATAGGGTGAATTTCTTACTCTAAACAGGGCAAAAGGAAGGAGCGATACTCAGTCTGCGCCAGTCTCCAAAGCCAATTTAGTTAAGGTCTCTTTTAGAGTCTGATTCATTCTTTCTACCTGCCCTGAACTCTGGGGTCTATAAGCACAGTGCGATTTCCAATCCATCTCCAGTGCTGTGGCTATTCCCTGACTTACTTTTGAGATGAAGGTGTCCATTATCCTACCCGATGGTGGATGGAAAGCCATACCTGGGTAGGATTTCTTCCAGGATCTTCTTAGCCATGACGTTCACGGTCTCATGCTTTGTTGGGTAAGCTTCAACCCAACAAAAACTAGCAAATATTTATATCCAAATTTTCCAGTTTTATTTTCTGTGAGGTCTACTTTCCAATACACACCTGGCCTATCTCCATGGAGGCAAGCTTCTTTTGTAACCGGTTGAGTGGGGGCATTGGTGAGCTGACAGGCTTTACAATTTTTAACAATGTCCTCAATGAGTTGATTTCCTTGCCTAATTTTTACTTCTGAGTCGGAGCATTCTTTGGGTTCCCATGTGAGAGGTCCAATGGATTTTCTTAAGTATCCCCTTTCCTAACCTTTGTGGCAAGATAAGTTTCCCCTCCCCAGTTTTTCACCAGCCTGGGTTTTATAGACCATGGGAATTTTCTTTATCCACTCCAATCTTCTTGGGAGTACTGAGGCTCATGAGGCAAAGCTCATGGCCCTGGATCTACTAGAGTCAGTACTTCTGCTCTGGGCTGGAGGGCCGCCTCCTTAGCTGCCTGATCGGCCAAGTTATGTCCTTTGGTTATAGAATCAGTTCCCTTTTGCCGGGCGCTAGTGGCTCACGCCTGTAATCCTAGCTACTCAGGAGGCTGAGATCTGAGGATCACGGTTCAAAGCCAGCCCAGGCAGGAGAGACCGTGAGATTCCTATCTCCAATAAACCACCAGAAAACCGGAAGTGGTGCTGTAGCTCAAGTGGTAGAGCATTGAGGTGAAGAGCTGAAGGACAGTGCCCAGGCCCAGAGTTCAAGCCGACCAAAAAAAAAAAAAAAAAAGAATCAGTTCCCTTTTGATGTCTCAGCAGTGCATAATGGCAATATTTGCTGGTTCCCATAAGGCAGGGATGAGGCTTAAAATTTCTTGTTTGTTTTTAATAGCCTTTCCCTCAGCTGTCAGCAGCCCCCTCTCTTGGTAAATGGCTCCATGCACATGCATGTTGGCAAAAACATACTGACTGTCTGTGTAAATGTTTAGTCTCTGCTCTTTTCCCATCTCTAGGGATTTTGTTAGCACCACTAGTTCTGCTCTTTGTGCAGACATTCCCTTAGGGAGTGCTTCTGCTCACACTATCTCAGTGTCTATGGTGACTGCTGCACCCGCGTACCTTTTTCCATCTTGAATGAAACTGCTGCCGTCTGTGAACCAGGTATGTTTGGTATGCCATAGTGGCAAGTCCAACAAGTCTGGCCTCTTTTCTTTGGCCAAGTCTCTCATTTCACGCTCAATTTCATGTTCTCTATCCTTCCTTTCCTGTCTTTGCTCCTCTGTCTCTCTCTTATTGTAAACCTTTTCCGCCATGGCTACTAGATCCCTAATAAACTTTTCACCAAGTCTGTGTAGAGCCAGCAACTTTGGCTTTATGTCTGGTACAGCTTGATTTATATAGGCAAACATAATCATCTGAGTCGACTCCTGGGTCTCAAGGTTTTGACTAAAAACTACCATGAGCCTCTCAAGATATGCTGCCAGACGTTCACTTCCTCCCTGTCTAACATCATAAACTTTGGCCACGTTAATAGGTCAGTGAGCTGCCAACTTGAGACCTGCCAACAGAGCCTGGCGATAGAGGAGGAGTCACTTCCTAACTTCAACAGAATTGTAGTACCATGTTGGTCAGATCTCAGGAAAATAGGCAGCGATCAAGGCAGGATCTGTGATGGGCACTCCTGTGGGCCCAGGGATATGTTGCCAGGATGCCTCTCAGATATGGTCTCTCTCTTCAGTGGTAAAAAGTACCTGCAAAAGCTGACTACAATCATCCCAAGTGGGCTGATGAGTAAAGAGAATAGTTTCAAATAAACGAATTAAATTCTGGGGTTTCTCAGAAAAGGGGGCATTTTGGGCAAACCAATTGTATATATCACTGTAGAAAATGGCCATTTTTGGGATTTCTGTCTACCATCCACATCCACAGGATCTACAGTGCATAAGAGAAAAACAGCTGCATTAGATGGCATCGTCGAGTGACTGGCCCCTAAGAAACTTTAAGGGCAGGTGCCGAGTGTTTGGCTGCTGGTTCTATAGCTGCCTTCTCCTCTTGAATATTCTCAGGCTCCACAGAAGGAACCTGGGAAGGGGAGTATGGGGGAGGAATATTTCTTCTTCCAAATCATCTCCCTGAAAAAGCGGGGGGTACAATTTCTTTTCCTCTTTCTTAGTTTCTTTTTGTAAGTCTAGGGGGCTAGATGGAGGGTTGCCCATGGTTTCCAGTCCCGTCAGTCATACAGTCCAAAAAAACAATAAATAATACAAACAAAACACATGCAGGCCTGACAGTTACGAAGTGGAGATCTCCCAAATTGGTCCGCTGACTCCTGTCACGGCAGGGTTCCACAACACCCCACGCCCCACAGCAGCAGTAGCAGATACAGAGTGAGTGAGTTTGGCCTTGGTTAGGAGGCCCTCTTGTTCAGTTCCGGCCGAACACCAAACAAACCCATACCCCACAATTCTCACGGCGGGGTTCCAAGAACCCCCCCCCCCACAAGAGGATCTGGGACTTCTCCCAGTTCCTACAGGTTTGTCGGACCAGCGTGTCTATTTCAACAACCCTTTACACAATATGAATCGGAGCGTTTGTCCTCACAAAGGAAAATGAAAGTGCAAACAGACAACAAGAGGACAAGACAAATTAACAAAGACAGCGCTGTTTTACCTTTGGAGTCTGAGGTCTCAGGGGCCTTTGGGGGGATCTTGAATGAGTCCCCACTAATATGTTGTGTCCAGGTCGCAGGACCCCCACCAAGAAGACCACTGAGAGTCAGACATTACAGCTGTTTTAAGGTTTTATTTAGGTGGACTGTAGCTCAGGCCTCTTCCTACACTCTGACACAGCAGAGCCTTGGAGGAGAGCCCCGAGCTAAGGATTTGCAGGGCGTATAAAGTCTCACAACCAGGTGTACTACCATGTGTTGCTCCGCTAGGTGAAACAAGAAACAAATGGTCACTGCCTCATAACCTTTCAATACTAGGAGAGTTTAGTTCCCCAATCTCACCAAAAGACAGGTCTACCAACCAGAGGATTGGCAGAGAAGCCACAGAGTTAAGTGAGGCCATATTTCAAGTGGAATTAATTGACATTTACTGAGTTTGCAACCCTAAAATGACACAGTGCCTATTCTTCTAAGCATCTCATGGAACTTTCTCGAAAATAGATCATATCATAGTTCATACAAGGAATTTAAACAAATACAAGGAGACTGACATAATCCTTTGAATCCTGTCTGACCACAATGGAACCAAGCTAGTTCTCAATAACAAAAGACACTGTAGAAATTGCTCAAATACATGGAAATTGAACAGCACACTTTTGAGCAATACCTGGGTAACAAGAAATTAAAGAAGAAATTTAAAAGTTCCTACAATCTAATGACAAGGAATACACATCACAAAGAAACCTGTGGGACAGGACAAAAGCAATCCTGAGGGGTAAATTTATAGCTTTCAGTGTACACATGAAGAAAATAGACACAGACCAAGAAAATAATTTCATGTTGTGGCTGAAACTGCTGGAAAATCATGTCAAAATAAATGAACCTAAGGTTACTAGATGGAGCAAGATAATCAAAATAAGAGCTGAGATCAATGAGAGAGAAACTAAGAAAACCATAAATAAAATTAATAAAACAAAAGGCTGTTTTAAAAAAATAATAAAATTGATAGAACTTTAGCAAGATAAACAAAAAAAAAAAAAAAAAAAAGAGAAGAAACCCAAATCAATAAGATCAGGGATGCCACGGGAAAAGTTACAACAAATACTAAAGACACCCAAACAATTATAAAGAAGTATTTCCAGAAACTATACTAAGGAAAGAAAACCTAGCAGAAATAGATGAAGTTTTAGAGAAGTACAAATTGCCCAAACCGAACAATTAAATAAGCCAAGATCTTACAATGAGAAATAGGAATCATTCAGAAGTCTCCTAAGAAGGAAAACCCCAGGACCAGATGGATTCACTACAGAACTCTATAAGACCTTTAAAAATGAACTAATACTCATACTCCTCATATGCTTCCGAGAAAGAGAAACAGAGGGAGATATCCCAAACTCATTCTATGATTCCAATATCATACTCATCCCCAAACCAGGCAAAGACCCAACAAAAAAAGAGAACTACAGACCAATCTCCTTGATAAACACAGATCTTAACCGAATTCTAGCCAACAGAATCCAGAAACACATTTAAAAAAAATCGTACATTACGACCAAGTAGGCTTCATTCCAGAGATGCAGAGATGGTTTAACATGCATAAATCAATAAATGCAATCCATCGCATCAACAAATCCAAGGTCAAGAACTACATGATTATCTCCATTGATGCAGAAAAGGCCTTGGATAACATACAACATTCATTCATGCTAAAAGCTATGGAGAAAATAGGAATAGAAGGAACATTCCTTAAAACAATAAAAGCCATATACAACAGAACAATAGCCAATATTATACTCAATGGGGAAAACCTACAACCGATTCTCCAAAAATCAGGAACAAGGCAAGGATGCCCACTTTCACCACTCCTCCTCAATATAGTTCTGGAATCCTTATCCAGAGCAATAAGGCAGGAAAAGGCATTAAAGGGATCTCCATCGGGAAGGAAGTAGTTAAATTACCTCTTTCTGCAGATGACATGGTACTATACCTACATGATCCAAAAAAATCCAACCCCAAACTCCTAGAACTTATAAGTCACTTCTACAAAGTAGC
Source organism: Dipodomys merriami (assembly GCF_024711535.1). Taxonomy (NCBI): domain Eukaryota; kingdom Metazoa; phylum Chordata; class Mammalia; order Rodentia; family Heteromyidae; genus Dipodomys; species Dipodomys merriami. The sequence goes on along the minus strand of NW_027206035.1, from coordinate 298,978 downwards.
AGGATACAAAATTAACTCACAAAAATCAGTTGCCTTTCTGTACACCAACAATATACAAGCAGAAAGGGAAATCAGGGAAACAACCCCATTCACAATAACCTCAAAAAAATTTAGAAATTAACTTAACCAAAGATGTAAAAGAACTATTTAATGAAACCTATAAAAACTTAAAGAGATTATAGAGGATACTAAGAAATCGAAAGACTTTCCATGTTCTTGGATAGGTAGACTTAATATAGTGAAAATGACCATACTGCCAAAATTGATATACAAATTTAGTGCAGTTCCCATTTAAATCCCAATGACTGTTCATTACTGAAATATAGAAAACAAATACAAAAATTCATCTGGAACAAAAAAGGAACTAGAATACCCAAAATAATTCTAGGCAAAACAGACAACACTGGAGGGATCTTGATGCCAGACTTCAAACTCTACTATAGAGCCATAATAACAAAGACAGCTTGGTATTGGCACAAAAACAGACCCAAAGACCAATGGAATAGAATAGAAGATACAGAAATAAAACCACACACATACATCAGCTGATATTTGACAAAGCGGCCAAAGTCACACAGTGGAAGAAGCACAGTCTCTTCAACTACTGGTGCTGGGAAAACTGGGTGGCCACCTGAAGAAAACTAAAAGTGGACCACAGCCTGTCTCCATGCAGTAACGTAAACTCAAGATGGATTGAAGACCAACATCAAACCTGAAACTGAAACTATTGCAGAACAGAGTAGGAGAGACACTTGAACTTATAATAGGCACAGGCAAGAACTTCCTGAGCAGAGGTCCAACAAATTGGAGAGAGACTCGACAAATGGGACTACCTTAAAATAACAAGCTTCTACACAGCTAAAGGCATAGCAATCACCCTAGAAAGACAGCCAACAACTGGGAAAAAATACTTTCCAGCAATATATCAGACAAGGAGCTAATATCCAGTATATGCAGGGAACTGAAGAAAATAATACCTCCCAAACCCAACAAACCAATTACAAATGGGCAAGGGAACTAAAGAGAGACTTCTCAGAAGAAGAGATAAAAATGGCAAAAAAAAAAAAACCCATGAGGAAATGTTCACCTTTTCTGTTTGTAAAGGAAATGCAAATAAAGACAACCCAGAGACACCACCTTATCCCAGTCAGAATGGCCCACAATCTAAATTCAGCCAGTGACAAATGCTGGTGTGGATGCAGAGAAAGAGGAGCCTTATTACACTGCTGGTGGGAATGTACACTTATACAACCACTCTGAAAAGCATCTGGAGGCATCTCAGAAAGCTAAATATTAACCTCCCCTATGACCTAGCCATACCATTCCTAGGCATCTATCCTGAGCAAAAGGAACCAGGATTCAAGGACACATGCATCTCCATGTTTATTGCACCACTGTTTACAATAGCCAGAAAATGCAAACAACCCAGATGCTCTACTACAGATGAATGGATCCAGAAATTCTGGTACCAATATACAATGGAATATTATGCAGCCATTAGAAAGGACAAAATAATGGCATTCACAGGGAAATGGATGGAACTAGAAGAAACCATGTTGAGTTAGGTAAACCAAGAGCAAAGGGACAAATGGCACATGGTATCCCTGATAGGTGGATGTTAAATACAAAATGTAAAGAGAAAAGACAAAGTAAATAAGACTTGAGAAACAAAGGACCTCCACTCATCTGGTCAAATCATTTCTAAATGACCCCATCCTTCTGACCACATATATGGCATATATGTGCACATTGGAGGAGGACACAGAAATAGAGGGAAAGAGGGGAAAACATATAACAATGGGACCCATCAGCTGCACTGGATATTAATCAAAACGAAATAAGCAACTCAATGGCAGTGATGGGAGGGAAGGAATGAGTGGGAAAGAGGGAACAGCTGACACTAAGCAAAAGGAAAGAAATATACAGATCACCTGATATGAAAGAAATAACTGTGTTGTCAAACCTCATAGAACTCATAAACTTTATAGACCATGATAAAGACAATTGCCCCCATGAATCTTAGAATGTGTTTGTGACTTAACTATCCCACAATACAGTGAAATTTGTGAAATTTATGCAATCACTTAATCACAATTTAAAAATTGCAAAAAAGAGATGTATCAAAGAGAGACACACACATACACATATTTGTGTGTGTTTATATGTCTGTTTATGTATGTTTTTATATATACACATATATTAATATATATATTTCTATATCTATAGATATAGATACTTATATCTATAGATATAGAGCTACAGGTATAGATATATTAGTCCAGTTCTATGGTTGAACTCAGGGCCTGGGCACTGTGCTTGAGCTTCTTTGGCTCAAGGCTAGCACTCTAACACTTGAGCCACAGTGCCACTTCTGGCCTTTTCTGAACAGTGTACTATAGATAAGAGTCTCTCGGATTTTCCTCCCCAGGCTGGCTTCAAACCACAATCCTCAGATCTCAGCCTCCTGAATAGTGAGGATTACAGTTGAGAGCTATCAGGGCCTGGCTCAGACTTATATTTGACCTTTTATTAGTCAAGAGCAGTCAGCAGCAGAGAAATATTATTTATTCATTTATCTATTTGTCTATTTATGTATTTGCAGTTCTATGGAGCAGGGAATTGCTTACATAGTTGACAGGAAAAGGTAGGGTGGGCAATTCAAAGATTAGTGTGCACAGTAGCAATGACAACTACTAGGCTACAACTCAGGGTCGCAGTTGAGATACCAGAGCTTCAAAGAGGAGGCCATGTACTGAAGTTAAAACTTTAGTTAGATTCCTCCAGTGGAACTAAGGTTCCATGGGAATTCATACCTTACTTTCAGGTCCAGTGGGTCTAGTTACAGTTTTTGAGCTGGAGCTGCTTCTAGAAAGGTTATTTCAAGCAAAGCAAAACAGGGGAGGTATTCAAACTTGAGTCCTCTTGTCTCCCAGTATCTACTGGTCCTAACCATCCCACTCCATGGAAGCCATTCAAAAGTAGCTGGGTGCAAGAGCTCCTGCCAAAGTGTGCAGGACAAGGGGTGGGCAAGAAGAGGGCAGAGGATACATCTGAGAGCAAAGACACACTCAAGACACCGTATTCAAATTCTTATCAACAATACTTGAAATACTGCACTGACAGAGTCTGCTTTTTCATCTATAATGCAAAAACGGGACATTTAATAATTCTAAATGCAATAACATATAGGCATAGTGTCTGGACATAGATCTATTCCTTTATAAGCATTGGTTTTCCTAGAGAGGTGAAGCGGCTAATCATTCTAAAGTGAACTTCTCCACAAAATCTTTTTTGGCAATGCTTTCATTTTGGTTATTTGATCAAAAACATCAGCAGAACCTAAAACTTCCTCAAAGAAGCAACTACTTAAAGCTCACATTTGTGCTAGAGGTCCCTGATAAGGTACTGCTTATAAGAATGCTCACAAAGATCAATGAAAAAGTGTTATGAAAGACAAGTCAGTAGCAGCTAATCCTTGCTGGTAAGATAGAAACATAAGTTTTCATAAATCTACAAATAGAGAGCCTTTAGTGGCTGCACCAAAGTTTTCGGAGTGGTATGTTTCTTAACAGTAAAATCTGCTTTCAAGGTTAAAAGAGTTCTCAGAAAAAATATATCTGAGAAAAGGTAATATAACTTTAGTTAGTTACTTAGTTAGTTTGACCTAATTTGAATTTAGGAGGAAAACTTGGTCTGGGAAAGATTTAGGTTCCTGCAAGAGGATCTAATTAATTAAACTCAGCCAGTTCGTGCCCACCACCTACAGCTGCACATGACCTAGAGCTGAGCCCAGGGTGAAAATTCATCATATCTCTCATACTGTCTCTACTTTCAAGGACTTTGTTTCTTGTTCTTTGTGCAAATTGTGATTTAGGGAGCAAATGAAACAAATCGATTTGATAATAAATAAATAAATAAATAATAGGCAAATTTTATGGATCACTGTAATTCTTTTCTGTGTGTGCTGGTCCTGGGGCTTGAACTCAGAACCTTGAGCACTGTCCCTGAGCTATTATGCTCAAGTCTAGTGCTCTACCACTTGAGCCAGAGCTCTATTAACAGTTTTCTTGGTGTTTAACTGGAGATAAGAATTTCATGATCTTTCCTGCCTAGGCTGACTTTGAATAGTGATCCTTAAATCTTAATTCCTGGCCAGGATGAGCCACTGGCAACTGACTTCAATCTATATCTATATATGTAACATTATATATATGTATATATATATATACATATATATACATATATATATCACTTGATTAAAGCTAGCTGCATAAAACTCTTACTTTGTTTAAAGAGACATTTAATTTTAATGGAAATAATGAGGATTTTCAACAGCTGTTCTGGAACAATATAGGACTTTGTCATTTACTAGCGTAATGGTTTGGGGAAAATCACCAGCTTGTGGACAATAATATTGACTCTTATATTTCCATAGTGAGTACCTAAGGATCACCTAAGAGGGTTTGGTCTGCTGCCTGGTTCTACATTCACAAGTAACATGAGACTAATTCATGTGGACATACTCCATCTCAGAGCATCAAATTATTGTTACAATTATTGGAGAGTAATAAATGTTACTCTAAGTTTTCTGCACTTCAAAATTATTTGACGAACATTTGGGTAAATGCCCAAAGGTGGGATTGCTGGATCATAGGGGAGCTCTATGTGGAGTCTTTTGAGGAATGTCCGTACTGCTTTCCAAAGTGGTTGAACAAGTTTACACTCCAACCAACAATGCAATAAGGTTCCCTTCTGTCCACATCCTCTCCAGCAGCTGTTGTTATTAGAGTTCTAGATTATAGCTATTCTAACTGGGGTGACGTGGTATCTCAATGTTGTTTTGATTTGCATTTCTTTTATGGCTAGAGAGGTTGAAAATTTCTTCATGTATCTATTGGCCATCCTTCTTTCCTCTTCAGAGAAGGTGATTAAGTCTTTAGCCCACTTGTTTATTGGGCAGTTGTTTCTTTGAGGATTTGTTTTAGGGGGATTTAATTTTTTGAGTTCCAAGTATATTTTAGATATGAGACCCTTGTCTGTTGTGTGGCTAGTGAAGATCTTATCCCAATCCGTAGGCTTTCTATTGATCTAATTAGCTATGTCCTTTGCCATGCAAAAGCTCTGCAACTTCATGCAATCCCATTTGTCCAACTTTTCTTTGATTTGTTGTGTTTCCGGGTCTCTATTAAGAAAATTTTGGCCTGCACCAAGGAGGCCTAGGGTTTCTTCTATTCCATCCTGTAATGTTTTCAGAGTGTCTGATTTGACTCCGAGGTCTTTTTTCCACTTGGAATTGATTCTGGCATAGGGTGATATATAAAGAACTAGGTTCATTATCTATAAGTAGTTAACCAATTTTGGCAGCACCATTTACTGAAGAGGCTGTCTTTCTTCCATTCTATTTTTTAGCTCCCTTATCAAATATTAGATGGTTATAGGTCTGTGGGTTCATTTCTGGTTTTTCAATTATATTCTATTTGTCCTGAGGTCGGTTCTTGTGCCAGTACCAAGCTCTTTTGATTAATATGGCTTTATAATAGAGTTTGAAAATTGGTATTGATATTCCTCCAGCACTGTTCTTTCTGTTCAGGATCGTTTTTGCTATTCGGGGTCTTTTATTGTTCCATATGAATTTTTGGCACACTAAAGCTACCAGCACAACTATGTTTATTGCAGCATTATTTACCAAAGCTAACATATGGAACCAACCCAGATGCCCCTCACTAGATAAATGGATCAAGAAAATGTGGTATATACACACAATGAAATTCTATGCCTCCATCAGAAAGAATGACATTGCTCCATTTGTTAGGAAATGGAAAGACTTGGAAAAAATTATAATCAGTGAAGTAAGCCAGGCCCAAAGAAACTTACGTACCATGGTTTCCTTTATTTGCAATAACTAATATATGTCTGAGTCAAGCAGAAAAGGACAGATAAGTTGATGTTAGGGAAATGAACCCTAAGACATGTATTCAAATGTTATTTTTTTCTTTCATGCGATTGTTTCTAACACATTTATAAGATTATTTCTTTGTTGTTTTGTATGTCCCTCCTCCATGGTATAACCCCTGCTTTCACTCTATTTGTTGTTGTTATAATTTGTGGAGGGGAAGGGAAAAGAACAAATCGTTTAAATAGGAATACAGGTGGATCCATTGCAACAATGAGACGTACAAATCGTTATGTCGAAAACGAACTTTACAACTTTGGTGGGGGGGGGGGTGGGGAGGAGGGTTGGCTGAGGGAGTGGGGAGCAGAGGGGATGGGAAGGGGAAATAAAAGAGGAGGCTACAATGCTTGAAAAGAAATGTACTCATTATTTTGCCCAGGTAATTGTAACCCCTCTGTACAATATTTTCACAATAAAAAAATTATTTGATGACAGTACTTTTTTTCAATATTGGGGTTTGAACTCAGGACCTGTGCTTACTAGACAAGTAGACTGCTACTTGGTCTATGCCCTCCGCCCTACAAAATTATGTTTAACAAATTATGCTCTGTTACCTGTTGTGAGTTTACTTGAATTAGAAAGGAATTTTTCTTGTGTTTCTTATATTTATCTCCAAAATCACAATGAGGTGTGGGGCGGCGGATGGAATGAGATTGTTTTCTCCTGATGAGCAGATTATTATGAGAATATTGTAAGGAAGCAGAAATTATTTTTCTTAGCTTCATTCCTGAATAGTACCACTGCAACATTATTGGCATATTTTTTCTGTGCTTATTTTTTTCCCTTTCGGGAAATAAAAGTTGTGCTGGAGGCTGAGTAGACCCTCTTTAACTGTGGAGCTGTGCATTGAGTCTTTATGTTTGATCATTACTTTTGAGTTAGGCTCTCACTTTCTGCCTGTGTTCATCCCTGGGCATGACCCACTTACATGAGGCTTGCTGGTAGTGAGTGTAGCATATCTATGTCACGACATCCAGGGCTCCATTAAAAAGAGGTTTCATTAATTTCTTTCTATCTGTGCTGGCCTTGAGCCACGATCTCAAAAATCTCAGCCTCCCAAGTTGTGAGGATTAAAAGCATGGACCACCAATATCTGGCTTCCTTTAGACAGTTAATGGGCTATTTATAAAGATTAAATTTGTGCTATGTTTACTATGCATATTACTATCATGCCTTTTGGTTAATTTTGTATTTTAAGGATTTTCTTATGTCAGTAAACATGCAGAGGTGCAATGCTCATAATGTTATAATATTTCTTAATTATAGAAATATTGCTTCACTGTTGGGCCCTTTGATAAAAATAGCATTCGTTTTACAATAAATAACAATATAGCTATCTTGGTGTATTCATATTTGCTTATACTGCTTGGTTGTTTCCTTATACACTAAGCATCAAAATTAAATGCATAAAATATAAGCCTTTAAAAATATTTATCTCTAATCAATAAAATAATGTGTATTATATCAGCTTTTATTTATTTTTACCAGTGTTGAAGGTTTTTTTGTTTTGTTTTGTTTTGTTTTTGCTGGTATTGGAATTTGAACTCAAGGCAGTTGACCGTACTCAGCTTTCTTGGCTGGTGTTCTACCACTTGGGTCATGCCACCAACACATAATTTGCTAGTTATATTAATGGATTCATATTGATTTTTCTACCTGACTGGTTTAAAGTGCAATCCTGCTGGTCTCAGCCTCCTGAATAGTCAATATCATAGTGTTGTGAGATTAAGGAGTTTTAAAAATAGCCTTGGTAGCCATTTGAATATGAGTTTCTTCTTTGACAAACTATTTGTGAAGGAGAAAAGAATCTTTCTTTTATTTTCTGGGATTGAACCTAGAGTTGCTATACTAGCCCAGCATATTTTACTACTGGAGTCTACATATGCCCTTAGTCCTGTTTTTTTTTCTTTTTCTTTCCTCAAGTTCTGTTGTTTTGGAAACAGGGTCCCACTTCCATCTTTGTCCAAGCTGGCTTTCAACTCATGATCCTCCTGCCTCCTGAGTACCTGAAAATATTTCTTGAACATAATTTATGATGTATTCATTGGAAAAGAAGTTTGATATGTAGAGATGCATAAAATATGAATTCTGTATTCAAGTAGCTCTAAATATAAAGAGAAGAGTACAGTGTCACAGGATCAGCAATGGGAACCTGGAATGGCTTCTAGGTAGGCTGAAGAAAAGTTATTCATCTTTGAGAGTGACAATCTTTTGAAGAATGAGTAGGAATTTTCCAGGGAGATAATCAACAGAAGTTGTTCAGAGCAGAAAGTGAATACTATATATGAGCAAAGGCTGGAAGCCTGGAAGAACAAATATACAGAAATTTACAAAAGCTAGCAACTGCTGAACTATAAAATAGGTTAAGAGGAGATGGAATTAGAAGACATGAAGGTGGAAAAATGGAACTTAAAAGGACTGAATGGTGATGGATGTAGTACACTTCACTGACTTGATCCTGAAGGAGATACGTAGCCCCTGAAGTCTAATTTATGACCACATAGCTAAATAAGTAGATGGCAATTTGAGTTTTTTGAATGTCTCATCTGTAGGCCAGAATCCTCTGTTTAATAATTGGCATTTAATAATTTGGCATTCTCAAAGAAACTCAATACTGATTATGTGCTAGTTATCTTGGAGACACGGGCATTATTTTAGGAAGAAGAATAATTGCCTTATCCATAACTTAATCCCAGTAGGACCCAATTTTATTCCCCCAGCATCACACACATCATTTATCTACTTAGTTCTGGAACACAGTGATATTGTTTTATGTCCCAGTCAAATCAGTGAAGCAGTTTTCATCCTACATAGATACAACATCCATGTCTTTATCCAGCCATTGCATATCATTAGATTTGGGATGGAATTAAACCATATTTCCATTATAGATACTCATTTCATCACCTTGTCCCTTGGAGGTTAAGGAGTCCCAAAGAGCCTCAGGCTAAACTATATAAATATACCTCTCTTGTATTGGTTCTGTCCTAGTAAAAACTGGAGCTATATTTGGTATAGGAGATTTGGATGGCATAGACTAATTTAAATAACAACTGACATCTAGTTATTTCTATGATTTTTAAAAAAAAATAAACCTTTATATGATACATAGCATATAAATAACTAAATAGCTAGAAGAATTATCACAAATGAAGCTTCCCTTATACCCAACTTTCAGGTCACAAAATCAAATTGGAAATAAAAGTTACCCGCTTATATCTGCCCCTTCACCCCAATTTCTATCCTAACTTTTTTTTGGAGGGTGTCCGGTCATGGGGCCTGAACTCTGGGACTGGGCACTGTCCCTCAGCTCTTCAGCTCAAGGCTAGTGCTCTACTATTTGAGCCACAGTGCAACTTCCAGCTTTTTTCTTTTTTTGCTTATGTGGTGCTGAGGAATCGAACCCAGGGCCTCATGCATGCAAGGCAAGCCCTCTACCACTGAGCCATCTTCCCAGCCCTATCCTAACTTTTATCACCATAGATTACCTTCTTTATATCCATTCTGGATAATTATAATATTGTTTGATGTCTGGTGCTTCTCAACCAATTTGTCTATTTTTCCCCCCACCGGCCATTAGGTACCTTCCAGTAGTAACATACTATTTCCACTCTAAGTTCACTGGCCTGAACTACTTAATAGTTTTTGGGTCATAAGAAGCCCACTTACTCCATGTATCCAGAGTGAGGGAAAATTGAAAATGCTTGTAAACACTACTGATGACAAGCCCCACCCCCCACCATTAACTTGCACTCTGTGGAAATCTTCGGTCTTTACTTACAACTTGAAGGTCAAAGAAAAAACCCTATCAATATATTGAATGACAACAACGAATATTCCTTCTTCAACACCTCATATATTCTTGGAATTGTCATCCAAACAATTTAGCCTTCAAGTCCCCAGAGGCAGGTTTGTCTGAGAATAAGACATATATTTTCTTTTGTCCCCCAAAATCTCAAGCTAAACACCCCTCTGGTGTATATGTTGTCTGGGAAAGGGAGTCTAGATGTTTCTTTGGTGTCTCTTAGTAATAATCATTGATTGTTTAAAAATATTCTCTACATTCTAAAATATCATATGGAATGCCAATCTTCAAAAATACCAGACAACACAAGTTTAATTTATTTCTTTTGTAATGCAAATCCATCACAATGTAGATGTTTTGTAAATGTACCACAATGTAGAATTAGTCCAACATACTAACCCAACATACCACAGTGTTTTCAGATTTAGTCTATTATATAATAATGATGCTACTTATTTTCTTCATGGTTTCTTTTTATGTATACATATGTATTTCAGTTGGACACATACACATACATGCACACACACACAAGCATTTCTACGAGTGAGATACCAGACCCTATAATGAATTAATGGTTACCCTTAAGCATCAATGTTACAAGGTAGTGTTCCACAATTGGATTTAACCTTCAGTGTCTGCAGCTGCAGTGCATTCTGCTCACATTCACATTTCTTTCCATTCTTGGCCTTCTTCAAAGTACACTGGTACAGCACTTGGTTGTTTTTTTTAAAATTTAATTTAATTGTAAGAGTGATGTACAGAGGGGTTACAATTACACAAGTAAGGCTATGAGTACATTGCTTGTCGAACATTGTTACCTCCTCTCTCACTTTCCCTCCCCGACCAAGTTGTAAAGTTCATTTCCACCATTGTGTCTTGTGAGTATTGCTGTTGCATTGGTCTTTTGTCCTTTGTCTCACCATTTTGTTAGCCCCTTTCCACTCCCCAAATCACATAAATACATACACAAGACATGGGGTACCAAAATGAAGAACAGTGACAATAGGGGATAAACTACAAGAGGGAAAATGAAACAAAAAAGAATTTCACACAGAACATAAAAATTAAAAACAAACAAAACCCCTCATTTCCATGGAGTTCATTTCAATTAGCATCATCTTATATGGTCATATGTATGTTTGGTCATATGTACATTGAGCTACTGCGATCCTCTGCTAGGACTATCATAGACACATGCTAATTATTACAAATAAGGGAAAGCATGGAGGCTATATTTCTTTAATCCTGGCTTACTTCATTTGATATGATTTTTCCCAATCTTTCTATTTCCTTATGAATGAGGTGATGGCATTCTTCCTGATGGAAGCATAGAATTCTATTGTGTATATATGCCACATTTTCTTCATCCATTCATCTACTGAAGGGCATCTGGTTTGGTTGCTACAAAGAACATAGTTGTGCTGGTAGCTTTAATGTGGCTTTGTTTGCAATTGTTTGGGTAAATGCCCTGGAGTGGGATTACTGGATCCTTAGGGGATCTATGTGATTTCTTTTGAGGAACCTCCATAATGCTTTCCAAAGTGGTTGAACAAGTTTACATTTCCACCAACAGTGCAGTAGGGTTCCCTTTGGCCACATCCACTCCAGCATCTGTTGTTATTAGACTACTTGATTATAGCCATTCTCACTGGGTGAGGTGGAATCTCAATGTTGTTTTGATTTGCGTTTCTTTTATGGCCAGAGATGTTGAACATTTCTTCATGTGTCTATTGGCCATTCTTATTTCCTCTCCAGAGAAATCTCCTTTTTATTCCTTAGCCCATTTTTAATGGGGTGGTTGTTTCTTTTTTTAAAAATAATTTTTATTGAAGTTGTGATTACAAAAATTTCACAGTACTGTGGAATTGTGATACATAGTTATAATCACAAACACATTTTAACCTTCACAAGGCAACTTGCCTTTATCATGGTCTATAAAGTTTGTGAATTTTATAAGCTTTGGCAATACAACTATGTCTTCCAAATCGGGTGATATGTACATTTCTTTACTTTTTCTTAGTGTCAGTTGTTCCCTCTTTCCCTCTCATTCCCTCCCTCCCATCACTGCCCTTGAGTTGCTTAGCTCATTTTCATCAATGTCCAGTGCAGCTGATGGGCCCCTCTGTTGTATATTTTCCACTAATTCTATGTCCTCCTCCTAGCTTCCCTCAGATGTGCACCTGTATATACCATATATGAGGTCAAGAACATGAAGTCATTTAGAAATGATATGACAAATGCAGTAGTGGTCCTTTGATTCTTGTGTCGTGTTTACATTGTCATATCTCCTTTCATTTTGGATTAACATACACATATCAGGGAGATCATGTGTCATTTGTCTCTCTGATCTTGGTTTACCTCACTTAACATGATTTGTTCTAGTTCCATCCATTTCCCTGTGAATGTCATTATTTTGTCCTTTCTAATGGCTGCATAATATTCCATTGTATACAGATACCACAATTTCTGGATCCATTCATTTGTAGTGGAGCATCTTGGTTGTTTTCATATCTTGGCTATTGTGAATAGCGCAGCAATGAACATGGAGGTGCATGTGTCCTTGTATCCTAGTTCGTGTTGCTCAGGGTAGATGCGTTGGGAGTGGTATGGCTGGGTAATAGGGGAGGTGTATATTTAGCTTTCTGAGGTGCCTCCAGACTGCTTTGCAGAATGGTTGTATTAGTATACATTCCCATCAGCAATGAAGTAGGGTTTCTCTTCCTCTGCATCCCCACCAGCATTTGTTGTTGGCTGAATTTAGGATATAGGCCATTCTGACAGAGGTAAGGTGGTATCTCATGATTGTTTCTATTTACATCTCCTTTATGGACAGGGATGGTGAACATTTCCTCATGTGTTTCTTTGCCACTTTTTTCTTATTTGTCAGTTGTGGGGCCTGAACTCTAGGCCTAGGCACTGTCCCTCAGCTCTGCAGCTCAAGTCTAGCACTCTACCACTTTAGCCACAACTCCACTTCCAGGTTTTTCTGCTTATGTGGTTCTGAGGAATCAAATCCAGGAGCTCATGCATCCAAGGCAAGCACTCTACCACTGAGCTACTTCCCAGCCCTTCTTTGACATTTTTATCTCTCCTGAGAAGTGTCTCTTTAGTTCTCTTGCCCATTTAATGATTGGTTTGTTGGATTTGAGATGGATTTGTTTATTGAATTACTTCTTTTATTTTGGATATTAGGTCTTTGTCTGATATAGTGCTAATAAATATCTTTTCCCAATTGGTTGGCTGTCTTTCTAGTTTGGTAGCTATGTCTTTAGCTGTGCAGAAACTTTTTATTTTAAGGGATTCCAATTTGTTGAGTCTTTCTCCATTTTATTGTGCCCCTGGGACTTTGTTCAGGAAGTTCCTGCCTGTGCCTATAAGTTCATGCGTCTCTCTTCTCAGATTTGATGTTTAGGTCTTTAATCCATTTTGAGTTGGTGTTAGTGCACAGTGACAGGCAGGGATCCATTTTCAGTTTTCTGCATGTGATCACCCAGTTTTCCCAGCACCAATAGTTGAAGAGGCTATGTTCCTATCACTGTGTGTCTTTGGGTCCTTTTTCAATTATCAGCTGACTATAGGTATGTGATTTTATTTCGGGATCTTCTAATCTATTTCATTGGTCTTCAGGTCCATTTTGTGCCAAGAGCAAGCTACTTTTGTTATTACGGCTTTATAGTACAGTTTGAAGTCTGGCATCTCCCGTGTTGTCTCTTTTGCCTAGAATTGTTTTGGTTATTCTAGGTCGTTTGTTGTTTCATATGAAGTTTTGGATTTTTTTTTTCTATTTTCAGTAAAGAACATCATTGGGATTTTGATGGTAACTGCATTGAATTTGTATATCAACTTTGGCAGTATGGTCATTTTCACAATATTGATTCTGCCTATCCAAGAACACGGAAGGTTTTTCCATTTCTTGGTGCTCTCTTTGATTTCTTTCTTTAGGCTTTTATACTTTTCACTAAATAGGTACTTTACATCTTTGGTTAGATTAATTCCTAAATATTTTATTTTATGTGATTATTGTGAATGGAGTTGTTTCCCTGATTTCCCTTTCTGCTAGTACATTGTTGGTGTACAGAAAGGTAACTGATTTTTTGGGTTAATTTTGTATCCTGCTACTTTGCTGAAATGATTCATAAGTTCTAGGAGTTTGGGAGTGGAATTTTTGGTGTTGCTACGGTATAATATCATATCATCTGCAGAAAGGGATAGTTTAACTTTTTCCATCCCTATGGAGAACCCTTTAATGTTCTTTTCTTGCCTTATTGCTCTGGCTAAGGATTTCAGAACTATATTGAAGAGGAGTGGTGAGAGTGGGCATCCTTGCCTTGTTCCTGATTTTTGGAGAATTGGTTGTAGGTTTTCTCCATTGAGTATAATATTGGCCATTGTTCTGTTGTATATGGGTTTTATTGTTTTAAGGAATGTTCCTTCTGTTCCTATTTTCTCCATAGCTTTTAGCATGAATGAATGTTGTATGTTATCCAAGGCCTTTTCTGCATCAATGGAGATAATCATGTAGTTCTTACTTTGTATCTGTTGATGTAATGGATTGTATTTATTGATTTATATATGTTAATCTATCCCTGCATCTCTAGGATGAAGCCTACTTGATCATAGTGTTTCATTTTTTGATATGTTGATGGATTCTGTTTGCTAATATTTTATTGAGGACCTATGCATCTGTGTTCATCAAACAAATTGGTCTGTAGTTCTATTTTTTTGCTGTATCTTTGCCTGGTTTGGGGTTAATTGTGATATTGGCTTCCTAGAATGAGTTTTGGTTCTCTCCCTCTGCTTCTATTTCATGGAAGAGCTTGAGGAGTATGGGTATTAGTTCCTTTCTGAAGGTCTTATAGAATTCCATAGTGAATCAAACTATACCTGGGCTTTTCCTTATTTGAAGACTTCTGATTGCTTCCTCTTTCTCATTGTAAGATCTTGGCTTATTTGATTGATTTCTTCTTGGTTCAGTTTGGGCAACGTGTATTACTCTAAAACTTCATCCATTTCTGCTAGGTTTCCCTACCTTAGAGAGTATAGATTCTGGAAATAGTTCTTTCTGAGTGTTTGGATGTCTTGGATGTTTGTTGTAATTTTTCCTGTGACATCCCTGATCTTATTGATTTGGGTCTCCTCTCTTTTTCCTTAAGCTGGACAGAGGTACAGCAATTTTATTAATGTATTGAAAAAAGTTTCTTGTTAATTTTATTTATAGTTTTCTTAATCTCTACCTCATTGATATCAGCTCTTATTTTGGTTAACTTGCTCCATGTATTATTTTTAGGTTGAATTTTTTCTTGCTTTTCTAGCAGTTTTACTTGCATCATGAGATTACTTACTTGGTCTTTCTCTATTGTCTTTCTTTCTTTTTTGGGGAGAGGTGGGGGGGTCCGATCGTGGTGCCTGAACTCTGGGCTTGGGCGCTGTCCCTCAGCCCTTCAGATCAAGGCTAGCACTCTATCACTTGAGCCACAGCGCCATTTCTGGCTTTTTCCCTTTTGCTTATGTGGTGCTGAGGAATCAAACCCAGGGCCTCATGCAAGGCAAGTGCTTTACCACTGAGCCACCTTCCCAACCCCTGTCTCTATTTTCTTGATGTGTGCACTGACAGTGATAAAATTTCCCCTAAGGACTGCTTTTGTAGTGACCCATATATTTCTTTAAATTCATTAAATTGTAGGAACTTTAAAATTTCTTATTTAATTTCTTCTGTGACCCAGGTGTTTCTCAGAAGTGTGTTGTCCAATTTCCATGTATTTAGTAATTTCTATGGTATGCCTTGTTACTGAGAACTAGCTTGATTTCACTGTGGTCGAATAGAATACAAGGAATTAGTCGATCTTCTTGTATTTGCTTAAATTCTTTGTACAAACTATGATGCTACTTTGGAGAAAGTTCCATGGGCTACTGAAAAGAATGTGTACTGGGTTGTTGTTGGGTTGAAAACTGAGATATTGTATCATTGAATTCAGAGGCTTCTTTACTAATCCTCTGGTTGGTAGACCTGTCCTTTGGTAAGAGCGGAGTATTAGTATCTATTTTGAGAATATTTACTTAACATATGGATGCATCAATGTTTGGAGAGTTTAAACTGATAATGGTGATATCCTCTTCTTGGATTGTTCTCTGTATTAATATAAATTGTACTTCTTTGTCTTTTTGTGTTGATTTTAATGAAAATTTTATTTTGTCAGATATCAGGATGGCAACTCCTACCTTCTTGCAGGGAGCATTTGCATGGTGGATCTTCCTCTATCCCTTCACTTGGAGTTTGTTTTCATCTTTGGCTGTGAGATGGGGTTTTTTTGAGGATTTGTTTGGGGGAGGGCTAAGTTTTTATTTTGAAGTATTTTTTGCCAACCCTATGGCTGGGACTTTAGGCCTTGACACTGTCCCTGAGATTCATTTGCTCAAGGCTAGAACTCTACTACTTGAGCCACATCACTGCTTCAGGCTTTTTCTGTGTATGTGGTACTGAGGAATTGAAGTCAAGGCTTCACACATGCTAGGCAAGCACTCTACCACTAGGCCAAAATTCCCAGCCCCTGAGCTTTAGGTATATTTTTGATACGAGGCCCTTGTCTGTTGTATAGCTAGTGAAGATCTCTCAATCTATGGGCTTTTTATGTATCTTCCTAGATATGTCCTTTGCCATGCAGAAGCTTTACAGTTAAATGTAGTCCCATCAATCCAGTCTTTTTCTGATTTGTTGTGTTTCTGGATCTTTATGAAGTTTCTACCTGTGCCAATGATCCCTGGAATATCCCCTATACCATCCTGCAATATTTTCAGGGTATTTGGTCTTTCATTGAGGTCTTTGATCTATTTGGAGTTGATTCTGGTACAGAGTGATACATAAGGATCTAACTTCAGTTTTCTGCACATGTAGTGAATTCTGCCAGCACCATTTGTTAAAGAGGCTGTCTTTCTTCCATCTTAAAATTTTGACTCCCTTATCAAGGAGAGATCCGTGGGATCATTTCTGGGTTTGAATTCTATTCCATTATTCCTCAGGTCAGCACTTGGTTTTAACTTACAGTTTTCTGATCCTAATTAAGTGAAGAATCATTTCATACTTTATTGACTCTATGCACATTTTTAGTAAAGTGTCTATTCTGATAGACACTAGTCTCTAACCGAGGTTGTTTTTGTTTTTGTTGTTGTAGGTCATGGGCCTTGATCTCTGGGCCTGGGTGCTGGCTTTCAACTATTCAGCTCAAGGCAAGCACTCTACCAATTGAGCCACAGTGCCACTTCCAGTTTTCTGGTGGATTATTGCAGATAAGAGTCTCATAGACTTTCCTTCCTGGAGGAGGAGGAGAATGGGCTGGAGGAGGAGGGGCTGGAGGAGACGGAAGAGAAAAAGAACAACAACAACAACAATAAGGAAAGGAGAAGGCAAGAAGGAGGAGAAGAAAGAAGAAGAAGGTGGAGGAGGGAGAAGAGGAGGAGGGAGAGGTGGATGAGGAGGAAAAGGAGGAAGAGGAGGAGGAGGAGGGATGATAAATAATTCATTTACCTTTTACCCTTTTGCCAGCATTGGTAAAGGTCAGATATTTGCCAAAATCTCACCCCCAAAAGACAAGTACTTTCAGGGAGGAGTGCACATCTACTTGTGTCACAGAGAAAGACAGCTTTGAGTTGAAAAATTAGGAAATTTGGTGAAGAACTACAAGATAATCTTGGCCAATCCCAGAAACAGGTGGTCTTGATGACCCATGGTTGGGCTTCAATGTTTCAGAGTACGATGAATCATGATCAATGTCATCTCTTCACACTAGAGATTATTTAGAAAATGAAGTATATAACTTGCAAGTGGGGACAGGAGGGAAAAACTGGAAGAGAGGGAGAGAAGGGGTAATATTGTTGAAAAGGAAATGTACTTGTTACCTGACATGTGTGGAGAGCTGCAGGGGCCACGACCAAAGATGGCACTGGCTTCCACCTTCCACCTTGCCGATGGCGAGTGCTCTCTGTGAAAAACAACTCCTTATATGGCTATGGCTTGGCTACTGGCTTGCTTCCGTGTTTGCGACCCTATTAGTATATGCTGCGTGGCATCTCGGGATTGGCCATCCAGGAGGCTTATAACCGGAGCGCGGGTGAGGGAGGAGGGAGAAGCTTGCAGATGAGGTTCCTGGATAAACTGCTTTGAGAAGAATCCCGGGTCCTGTCTTCCTTGCTGGTCGAGGCGGTCACGACAAATGGTGGCCCGTACAGGGATCTAACTCCACAAGGGATTCAGAACTCCTGGCAGTCAGGGTGGTGCACCAGTAAGTTCCCAGTTAAGTGGGAATCCGAGATTATAGCGGGCATAATACGGGGCTCTTCTCTGTAATAAAGAGAGAGCGGGAACCCGGGAAGAAATAAAATACAGGCCTAAAGTGAAAGTAAAAGAAAATAAAATTTTTAATAACTGAGATGGGTGCCGCGACATCACATCCAATTTTTCTGGCCCTGGAAGAGCTACTACGCTCAAAAGGACTAAAGTTAAAGAAGGGTACCTTACAGAGGTTCCTTGATGAATGCAACATTGTAGCTCCTTGGTTTATAGTGTCCGGGAGCCTTACAGTAGCCTCATGGGACAAATTAGGGAAGGATTTGGACTTTGCCTATGAACAGGGCACATTAAAGGCAGGAGTCCGCCCCATTTGGAAATTGATTAGGGGTTGCCTGGAGGACCAGCGCTGCTGTGAGGTTATAGAAAATGGACAGTCAGCACTGGAACAATTACAGGAGGAGAGGTCAGAGAAGGCGATCAGTGAAAAGAGAGACAATGAACACGGCAAAAGGGGGCGACTTTACCCAGATCTGTCTGAGCTAAAATCAGAAAGAGGAAGTTTCAGTGAGTTAGAGGAGGAAGAAGTGAGAGCACTTATTCAACAGATGAAAAGGAGCCGTATAAAAAAGGGGGTCACTTTTTTATAGCAAACATGACTTGCAATTTGACTAGTACTGCCCATACTGTGGGTGCCAATTGTCATTTTAGTAAGAATTATACTGTATTTAGTTAGCAGCCTACCCCCGTGTGTGTGGTTTCCCCTTTTGTGCTTTTGGTAATTAACAACACATCTGTATGCTCAGATGATGTGTGTGCTTGTACTAATGAAACCTGCTATTTTGCTACCTGCTGGAGTTCTCAGTATCCGTTAGCTATAGTTGCACGCATTCTGCATTGGGTGCCTTTGCCAGTAGATGCTTCTCAAGCTGTAACCTTGTTTAGGCATAAGAGAGATTTTGGCATCACTGCGGCCATTGTAACTGCTATAGCTGTGGCTGCTGCGAGTGCGACGGCTGCCGCTGTCTCCATGTCACATACTGTGCAGATGGCTCAGACTTTAAATAACTTGTCGGCTACTACAGCCAGAGCTCTGGATTTACAACAAGTGGCCAATGCACAATTAAAAGGAGGACTGATGCTGTTAAATCAAAGGGTTGACCTTGTGCAGGAGCAGGTTGATATCCTGTGGCAGTTGGCTCAGCTGGGATATGTTCAAAAATATGAAGGGCTTTGTATTACCACTGTTCAGTATTATAACTATACCCAGGCAGCAAATTTGTCTAAACAACTGTCAAGTTATCTTTTAGGCAACTGGACAGGGGAATTCGACCAATTGATGTTACAGCTACAATCGGCCATTGTCGCGGTAAACTCCAGCCGGATGGATGATGCCCTGTTACAAGATGTTTCCTCCTGGATTTTGACAGCTGTGGATCATTTGAAGGAGGGGGCGGGAATGGGCTCCCTTATCGGTATCCTGGCATTGGTGATCTTGCTGTGCCTGTGGTGCATATGCCGGATTAGGAGCTCGCAGCGCAGGAGTATGGCTATGGTGGTCCAGGCCTTCACTGCCATTGAGGCTGGACAGTCCCCCTACACGTGGCTTGCCACGTTAAAGGAATAGCACAGGGTGTAAGGCAAACGCACTGCACTTGGGAATCACTTCCCGGCGTGAGCCCAAGAAGAGCATGTTGGGTTGCAAGTGGGTTGATGCCCAAGATCCCACCTCTGCAAAAAAGGCATCGGACGGGCCTGGTCGTCACTGGGGAAGGCGCCCCTCAGGCGAAGACCAGTGCAGGGTCCTCTCATTAATGTTTTAGACAGAGGCCCAACCTCTACTCTTACCTGTTGCTTAATAAAACAATAAGGGGGAGCTATGGAGAGCTGCATGGGGCGCGACCAAAGATGGCGCTGGCTTCCGCCTTCCGCCTTCCCGATGGCGAGTGCTCTCTGTGAAAAACAACTCCTTATATGGCTATGGCTTGGCTACTGGCTTGCTTCCGTGTTTGCGACCCTATTAGTATATGCCACATGGCACTTCGGGATTGGCCATCCAGGAGGCTTATAACCAGAGCACGGGTACGGGGGGGAGGGAGAAGCTTGCAGATGAGGTTCCTGAATAAACTGCTTTGAGAAGAATCCCAGGTCCTGTCTTCCTTGCTGGTCGAGGTGGTTGAGACAGACATGTAACTGTAAACCCTCTATACATCATTTTACAGTAAAAATTTAAAAAATATTACCCACATAAATGGAAACAGGGTTTATCTCTATGCATCTGTCTCTTATCTCTGTCTTATATGTGTTTTGACTTCATTTTATCCTTCTTCAGATGAATCTTTCCATCCATTAACAGCTCTAATTCATGGTATCCTCATACATCTGGACCCAAGAAGAAAAGACTTCTATTCTTAATATCCCTGTAGCACATAAAAGGAAAGAATCTGATTGGATCTGTCTGGATTAGCTCAGAATCAATCACCAAACCAATAAATATGGAAATATTTTATTCTTCTTGAGTGAATTTGGATCTTGACATGATGCCAATGAATAAAAATAAAGTTGAGCCCACCTAAACCAATGAATAAAAATATAGTTGAGCCCACATAAACCAAAGGAAAGGGAGAAATTTCCCAAAGGAAAGGGCACTTACCTATTGATAAAAACATAGTAGTACACAAACAGAAATCTGTTCAAAAGGCAAGTTTGTACTTAATGGAATCCAACACTTAAAAATAGAAAACTATATTTGTATTTCTTTACCTTAAAAAGAATATAATTTTAATCATATCACGAACTACTAGGGATACTTACAAGATATAAAAGGCCCTCATGATTCTAGATCAGATTATAATAATAATAGTAATATCTAGTCAACACTGAATGATTGGCCAGGAATAACATTAATTGCATTCTTAAAATAAGTCTTCAGGTCAATTACATTTTCAAATGAATATATTGAGACTTAGAGGGTAAGTTTTTTTTAAGTCATTTAGCAAAGTAGTAGCAGAACTTTCTTTGTGTTATATTCATTGCCATGTTATGTGATCTTGTCTGAGATGTTATAAAACATTCTGAAGTAGCCCTATTATTTCCAAAGATACCACTTAAGAACTGAAAAAAGTATTAACAGAAGGCTTTATTCTATCTATTTATGTTTATAAATTAATGTATATATTAAGTTGAATGATAATTACTATATAATTTTACTGAGATTATTAGTCCCTGAAAATTTAAACATATTCATCTAAAAGTTAAATTGTAAGAATTTTGAAGACATATTTGCCAAACAAGTTCAGTCCTTGTCTAAATTTTCACAAAATTAGAAATTAGTGGTAAAGAATTTAATGTGCTTTCATCTACTAAAAATGGTAAAATAAAACTCAGTCACTTTTCTATTAGGGTGTTTTCAGAGAAGTTTGGGTAGAATGTTAAGGAGGATATTTTAAATCATTAAAATTAAAATTATCCTTTACAAAGAATTTAAAATTTACCAGGTGTTAGTGGATTATACCTGTAATCCAAGCAACTCAGGAGTCTTAGATCTGAGGATCACAATTTGAAGCCAGCCTAGACAGGAAAGCCTATGAGACATTTTTGTAGATTATAAGTCTGGAATTCAGGACCTGGGGGCTGTCCCTGAGCTTTCTTGCACAAGGCTAGTGCTCTACCACTTTGAGACATAGTTCCATTTGTCATTTTCAGGTAGTTAAATGGAGATACAAGTCTAATGGCCTTTCCTCACCTCGCTGGCTTTGAATCACAATTCTCAGATCTCAGCCTCTTGAATAGCTAGGATAACAGGTTTAAGCCATCAGAGCCCAGACCTACGAAACTTACGTATCTACAATTCACTACCAAAAATTTCAGAACTGGGGCTGTGGCAAAAATGGTAGAAAACTATTCCCGAGCAAAAATGCTCATGGACAGTGCCCAGTCCCTGAGTTCAAACCCTAAGTCCACACACACACACATACACACACACACACACACACACACACACACACACACACACACACACACACACACACACACATTTACCTAGGAATGGTCCATGGCTCACACTTATAATCCTACCTTCTCAGGAAGCTGACATCTGAGGGTTGTGGTTCAAAGCCAGCCCTGGTAGGAAAGTCCCAGTGAATCTCTTATCTCTAAGTAACCACTTAACAACACAGAAATGGAGCTGTGGTTCAAAGCACTCAAAGCACTAGCCTTGAGCAAAAATGCTCAGGGACAGCACCCAGGCCCTGTGTTCAAGCCCCACAACTTCAGGGAGAAAAAAATACCTGTAAAATGTTTTTCCAGAATTCCTTTCATTTATCATTTGTCAATCAATAAATACATTTTGAGTATTGTATATTTAAAATATGGCTTAGAATACGCATTTGATATTTCTGTAGAAGGGGATCCCTTAATAATTAATAATCTCAATAAATAATAATATGGGATCCCTTACCTCACAGACCAAAGAGTGTATGAGAAACAGAAGAAAAGACAAATGCCGAGGAGTGCCACAAGCTATGGAAATGTATAAAAACACCCCAACACAGCTACTGTGCCTTTGAATTTCTGTCTTTGGTGTCTGTGTGAATGCCTACAGTCCTGTATAATTTATCATGTCTCTGTGTATCTGTGCATCTGTCACGTGGATGTGATTGGGTCTTTGAAGAAGCACCATGGAAGATTTTTGTAATACATCATAGCTTCACAATAGAGTCCTGAAGTTTTCCTAGCAAGAAAATAATATAAAAATGAATTACTCTTGATGGGAAAATAAATAATTAAAACTATTTCAACACCATAATAGTGTATGTTAATTAGCATGTATCAAAATAATAAATAATCTGCACTTGATACTCGAGATCAGACTAAAGTACAAGCCTTTTAAAAGTTAAAATTTGAATCTATGTCCCTAAAGATGTACAGCAAATACTTTTTGACAAAAACTACTGGTGGACCCATTGAAACAATGAGATATACAACTTTACAACTTTGGTGGAGGGGAGCATCGGGTGGTGGGAGGGAGGAGTATGGGAAGCGGAAGCAATGGGAAGGGGAAACAGAGGAGACAACAATGCTTGATAAGAAATGTACTCGTTATCTTGCCCATGAAATTGTAACTCCTCTGTACGGTATTCTCACAATAAAAAAAAATAAATAACATATTCATGCCCTGTCTACCATTATCTTTCACAAACAGTACAGATCTGTGCAGAGGTAACATTCTTACTGATCAATATACACATAACTTTGAGAACTGAAGGTGCTGCTCAAGTGGTAGAGTGCTAGTCTTAGCAAACTTAAGAACTTGAGATCAAACCAAAAAGGCACTAAGTTTTGAATCAAATTATTTTTCTTATGTACTTTCACAGATTTAAGAAATTCATTGGGTGTTGTTTGCATGGTTATTTTTCCTAATTTTTCTTTCCAAATGAATACCTAGTTAGGTAACTCTAGCACTTTAACAAATAAATTCCAAAATTTGAAAGCTTAGTAGTTTATGAAATATTATATACTCATCCATTGTATGTGTTCCTGGCTGGAGTGCAGCCTTTTACAAAAATAATTCAAGTACTCAAGCTGTTTTATCAGGTCGGTCACCTGTCTTCTCTGGTAAAGAAGAAACATTTTCTTCACAGGTTTGCGTAAAAGTGAATCACAACACCACCTTTTCCCTTTCCATTGTCTTTGACTTTGCTTAGGCCTGACCTAAGGCACTTAACATCTTACCAGGTTTTGTGTTCAGACTCAGGGCTTGAACTCAGGGCTTAGAAGTTGTCTCTGAGCTGTTTTGCTCAAGGATAGTGCTCTATCACTTGAGCCAAAGCTCCACTTCTGCTTTTTGGTGATTAATTAGAGATAAGTGTCTCAAGGATGTTCCTGCGTGGGTTGACCTTGAACCAGATCCCAGCCTCCTAAGTAGCTAGGTGTGAGCTACCTGCACCCAGCTCATATTCTACGTTTTTTGGATGAAGAAATGTATAAAAAATTCCTTTAATGAACAAACTTTTCTTACTTTAGCAAGTCAATAAATTTGGAAAATAAAAATGCCTATAGTGAGAAAAAATTATATAACTTACATAAAATATACATTGCAACCCTATTATATGTTAAGAATTAAATAAATTGGCTGGAGATTATAATAAATATAAAATTGAAATCATACTTTTTGTTTGTTCATAGGAAAGTGAGCAATGTTTGGGGTTGTAGAGGAGGAGGGTATATATATTTTCCACGGTTTGTCCTTACAAACTTCTGAAAGGCAAATGTTTGCCTCTTGTTGGCTTCTGATTCTAAACTTCACAAATTTTACATAAACTTCAGCTCTTAAACATAGACAATAGTTTTAAATCAAATTTTATAAATCTTGGAAGTAAAGTTTGTATTTTTGGCTAGGTTATCTTTGAATGGCTAGGTCCTTATTTGTATTCCTATTGACTGGCTCTTTCTTGGACCATAGTTCAAATTTTGGACATGGGGAACAGCTTGAGAGGGGGATTCCTATATCTGCATCTTATCTGTCCTATTTCATGCACTTGATCATCACTGCATTTCATCTGGGCTTCAGTATTTCTCTGTGTGCACATTTCCTCTGATGAGACATTTAGGGCTCTGCTTGTTTTCAGGACACTTTCTACAAAACAGCTTTCTTGTCAGACAGAATGGCATCCATTATCAAATGGATAGGTTAGGCTAATTTGATTGGGCACTTTATTGGTCTCACATTTTTTCTTTGCTTCAATTCCTTGTTTCAGCTGGACCATTACAATAGCCACTGAACAGGTCCCTATCTCCTTGTTATCATCTATCCTTAGCTTAAAGTCTTATTTTTTTGCCTGAAGATTGAAATCTTAATCTTAACCACTTACCTACATTTCCTGGATCTTCATAGTAAGATACCTTAAAATCTTTTCAGATATATGCTTTTCTTGATTCTAACATCAGTCATTTAGCTGACTTAATACAAATATAAATTCAATTAAATTTGTTAGGTATATGAATTGAAAGCATCTTGTGTAGTTTCTGAAAGATTCATTAATGCACTCTACCTTCTACTAGATGTATGTGTGCCTCTGTGTGTGTGTGTGTGTGTGTGTGTGTGTGTGTGTGTGTGTGTGTGTGTGTGTGTGTTCTGGGCTTTGAATTCAGTGCCACAGAAATGTCCCATTGCTTTTTGCTTAAGGCTGTGCTTTACCACTTATGCCAGAGCTCCACTTCAGCTTTTTGTTGGTTAATTGGAGACAAGCATCTCATAGACTTGTCTGCCTGGACTGGCTTCAAACTGTGAGTATTAGATCTCAACCTCCTGAGTAGCTAGAATTACAGGTTTAAGCCACCAGCAACATCTGGCTTCTAATTTTATTGTCACAGTTATTATTTTCTCTTACTAATTATAATGCTTACTCAAATCTTAGCCTTCATTAAAACTTCCCAGATTATCTCTCTTCCTCATGTACAATAGCATAGTATTGAAATTTCTCTTATAAGTGATATTTCCATGTGCCATATATTTATTCTTTTCACTGTTTATTTTCATTCTGACAAAATTGAAATGAGATTTTGTTTACTTTAACAGACCTTATAGTTTCTACAATATTTTTATAGGTAGGAAGATCTCCATACATTGCAAATATACTTTACGAAGTATAACCACACAATTTTGTTGTTTCAAAGAGAAACACTGTGAAGGTGAGAGAGGATTTTCCTGATAATTGTAAGGGAAAACAATGAAGTATATGGCTGAGAGGAAGCAAACTCCACAAAAATAGAGCTCAGTATTGCAAAGATTACCCTAATTGAATTAGCTGATTTGGTTTTGCTATAACAGAAGCAGCCCTTTGAGTGAAAAGGTTAAGTTAGAGAATTTTTTTAGTATATAGAGAGAGTAGAGATCTACAGGGTAGGTGGCACAGTTTGAGATAGTTAGAATTAGCCTCAGTTGACCAGAGCATCAAAGATTTGAAGTAAGCTCCCTTCTACTGAGTGCTTGGGATGGAGAATCTGAGCAGATGTTGAAGACGTTGCCTGCTGTGATATACAGGAGTGTGATAGGAAATGTCCCAAGCCACAGGCCTGTGCCACTTCTAGAGTGTAAACCCTTGCTTTGCTTCACTCCTTCCTTAGTCAAGAAATTCTCAAGTTGTGGCTTTCATGGTCTGCACATCTTTGTGGTTCCTTTCCCTCTCTCATCTTTTAATGTTAGGTAGCTATTTTCAGAATGGTTTATTCCTCCTTCCACACCTCTAAAGCACCCATGTTATCAACTATGAAAATTTTATCCAGTATGTGAAGGAAGGACACTTTTAAAGATGATGTCGTATTGTCTACTGGATGTGGTCCTGTGGCAGGCAGGCCAGGAGGTTGAGTAAGCCAGAATCTGCACAGGGTACATGCACACTGCAGAGGATCCATGAGAAGAAGACAATGCATCCTGACCCAGTCCTAGTTTAGGCTCTCCTCTCCTCTCACCAGAGCAGCCATTCATTTAAAAACTTAATACTAGCACAGAATGACCATATCACACATGCTCCATAACAAACATGTCATGTGGAAGAAATCCAGAATTTACAGCCAAGAGATGGAGAGTTGAGGAATGATTCCTGCTTAACACTAGTACTATAACTCTTATATCAACCCTCTATCTAAAGTAATCAAAGACAGTAACAGAGCTTGGGTTGTAGTTCAGTGGCCGAGCACTGACCTATCTTGTCTGAGACCCCGAACTTGATTTCAGTACTGAATAACAGAGTCCAGACAGTGACAATCACTGAATAAGGATGATATGAAGACAAATGTGAAATCGCATGGGAAACTTTAATCACTTGTAATGTCTTGCCTTTTATTATGAAGACAGACTCTTTATTTCCTATATGTTATCCTCTAACATCATGGAGATTTGACTGTTTCATTAAACATCATTCTGCATGTAATTAATTGTTTTTTTAATCATGATTCCAGTTTTTGGTGGCCATATCACCTCATGAAAAGTATTATTACTTTAAGAAAAACAAATAAAAGGATTTTGCTTTTTAAATTAAGAAAATTATCTAGACATGACATAACTTTTGACAGCAGGAACACTTGTGAGGCAATCTGTATTATTTGGAGTGCAGGAACATTCAACTATGTATGATTTAATTGATTATGGAAGAACTTCATTTTGGAATGCTATGTTACCTTAATGTATTTAATTTCATAAAGAAGATGAGGGGAAAATACCAGACTTTTGATCCAGCTCAACAACTTCTGATATTTATGACTGCTGGAAAGTCACATAATGTCTTTGGGTTTAATTTTATTTGCGAATCACTGAGAATAAATATTATTTAAACATTTAAGTTTCATTATAGTTTTAAAATCTAGACTATTTTAAATTATTATAATTGTTCTGTATGCTGATTCTAGGACTTTAACTCAAGGCCTAGGCACTGGCCTCTACAATATGAGCCTTAGCTCCACTTCTTGCTTTTTAGTGGTTAACTGCAGATCAGAGTCTCACAGACTTTTCTGTCTGGGATTGCTTTGTAATGTAATCAGCCTCTTGAGTAGTTAGGATTACAGGTGGCAGCGACTAATACCCAGCAATTACTTTAAAAGTGTGTTTTCTAGGGTTTTTTTTCTTTTATTAAGTTAATAAATACTTGGCTGTGATTAACTTCCCCAGCACCATGAAAATAACACCCCAAATAATGATATTCATAAAATAAAGTTGTCAAGATGAAAAGAGCAACTTTTCAAACAAAGTATTAAAATGTAATTGACTTTGGAATAACCTGTCTAAGCATGGCTCTCAAATTCTACTAAAAGCAACATTCTTGAGACTGCTTGCTTAGTGTGCAAATTATCATCATCATTAAAAGATCAGTGACCATGTGGAGCCTCCATGATTAATGAATTTTATGGCCAAAGGGAGAGATCATAGTTAATTGGCCTGGCGGACCTCTTTATTTCTGCCTCTTTTGGGGAAGAGCTGGATGCAGAGGTGCTTCCTTGAGGGGCAGGCAGGGGTCCTCCTGTTGTGGAGGCCACACTCTTCATCTGACCCCATGATCTCATCCACCTCCTCTCTTCTTGTTGAAACTGAGGGAAGGACATTCTTTGAAAGACAAGGAGAAGCCGGGCGCTGGTGGCTCATGCCTGTAATCCTAGCTACTCAGGAGGCTGAGATCTGAGGATCGCGGTTCAAAGCCAGCCCGGGCAGGAAAGACCGTGAGACTCCTATCTCCAATAAAACCACCAGAAAACCGGAAGTGGCGCTGTGGCTCAAGTGGTAGAGTGCTCGCCTTGAGCTGAAGAGCTGAGGGACAGCGCCCAGGCCCAGAGTTCTAGCCCCACGACCGACAAAAAAAAAGAAAGACAAAGAGATTATGGTCCCAAGAGAAGGTTAGATAATTATACTTGGTTGCTGATGGAAAGCAAAATAGGAAAATATGAAAATAAAATACTTTGCAAAAAGGAAGACAAAAGTAATAAGGGAGAGCTAATTGCCCTGGCTAGGTAGTTAGGGACATAAAAAGGCAGCTGGAATGAATGACAACACGACAAGAACTATGATACTGTGCAGAATGTCCCTCTTGTTCCATTAGTAACTGGTCTCAGATGTCTTAGCGCACTCCCCTGACATGCGCTGGAGTGAAGCACCTGTCTCCCCACCCATGGTCATGGAAGGACCCATTCCCAGTCATGATCCCAGTGCAGGGCCCAATAAAAGAAAATCCCAGCTCATAGGAGTCTCTTCTCGGTTTTTCTTATGTTTTCTCTGCTTCAAGCACTTTTCTGCCCTTTAATCTTTATTTTTTGTACCAGTACTGGGGTTTGAACTTAGTTCCTGAACACTGTACCTTAGTGTTTTTGTTCAAGAATAATGCTTTGCCATGCAATTCACAGCTCCATTTGTGGCTCTTTGGTGGTTAACTGTAGATACCAATCTCATGGACTTTCCTACCTATGCTGGCTTTGAGTCATGATCCCCAGATCTCAGCCTCCTGAATAGCTATTTTACAAGGATGTAATCAGCAGAGAAGAATTCAGACCTACATGATATTAGAAATGCAAATTGCTTACTGGAAAACTCCACACACTTTCTTTTTACACATAACTTCTTTGCTTTTTCTTATTCCTAATGTAGTAGAAAAGATCGTCTCTTGGTTTCCTACCACTTGATTTCACAAACATGAAAAGTGAGATCTTATCAGGGACTCAGTTTCTTTGTATAAAAAACATTTCTACTTGTAAAGATTCTTCAAGTGAGGAACTCCACAATTTCCTTAATTTTAATGAAAAGGAATACAAAAAGGTTATTGGTGAAGTCTCAAGATTAAAGCAGTGGTGGATTAAATTAAGTGTAGAGAATTTGAAAAGGTAAAGCAGAGATAGTTAGGAAGTCTAATCTTATTCAAGTGATCTTTGATCAAGTCAGCAAAACCTTAGAGGAATTAAGACTGTCTGACCTTTTCATGCCTTTCTGGTCACTATTTTCCTTTCCTGGACTCAGATTTTCCTCCTCTATGTTAGTGCTATTTTTTTTTTCTGCTGCTGCTTTTGGTTTGTTTAACTATTGAGAAAATTCTTTTCCAGGACCTCTTCAGTGTTTTCCTTTCTGTTAATTCTTTCCCTTCTTAAAAAGTTGTCCTGAATTCTCTTGGGATATTATTTTCCTGTTTATTTCCCTACTTTCTTAACTAAGTCCCTAAGAAAACATTTCGTTTCCTATATTCCTTGTTCTCTATTAATTCTTCATCAGTCTCTATCTGCGGTCTGGCTCCTCAGAAGCGGACTCTGGGACATGGATTCAAATGCAAATAGCTTACATGGAAAATGATCCTGGGTCATACAACAGGAGAGGCACAACAGTGAGATAGGAAGAAGGAGGCCATTGAGGGTATGCGGTCAAAGCTGATGCTGATGATTTTCAACTATTTGTCTCCAGCTTGTATCTCAGCTTCAGAGTCCAAATTCACAAAACTTCTGAAACCCAACTGCTACAAACATTGGCATAAGGACAACATCCAAGTCCTAGCACTCCTAATCCATGAATATGTTGCCATTGAATAAATTACTTCTCCAAGTTCCAGGCAATGCTCATGCAAGAACAGGGACAATAACAATGACATCAATATAAATGTTTTAATTATGAAATGAGGTTGTTTATGTTAAGCAGTAAGAGGCGTGCCTGTTACACTGGAAGCAGTAAATACTCACTCAGGATCTGTCAATGCTGATGACACAAACCAATTTCTTTTCTTACTTTTTAAAAATTAGAAACTCACTATTTATTAATCCCAAATGAAATAATGTCTCTGGTCACCGTCTTTGAGATTTGCATATGCCATTAAGAGAGAGGTTTATGAGGAAACTTTAAAGTTGGTAAAATGATGGCACTGACATCACCCAAATCTACAGGTCTATACTAACATCTCCCCACAAACTAATTTCCTCTTACACATTCCATGTCTTTGTTAATAGCAATTCCATCTATCACTTGCATCAGAAATTTTAAAATGCTACCAGAATCGTTCTCACTTTCAACATGAGGCACCACATCCTACCAACTCCGACTCTCACATACTTCTTAAAATTGTCATATCCTCTACATCCTTCTTTTTCTGCCTAATGCCAGCCCTCAGAATGCCTTGCTTATATTAAAATACTTTGGAGGGTTATAGTATCTGATACAAAATAATCACTTAATAAATGTTTGAATGAATAAATATCATCAAATCATTTCTAATACAGCAAATGATACCATACTACCCTGGCTGCTTTGGAGTTGCCCTAGATTTCACATTTTAACCTCTACCCTTTAACTTCTACCTTCAAATATACCTTGATTCCAAGTGGCTTTTAACACCACCCCTCATCTGTCCACCTAGACTTTGTTCCTCTTGACTTTTAAGGTGCCAAAGCATTTATTAGTCTCACTATTGAAAGGCCACCAATGAAAGATCTTCACATCTGCTGCAGGGGACCACGTGGAGGCAAGCAGGCACAGCAGACACGTTATTACAAAGTTTATTAGATGAGCCATATTTCCCCCAAGAGGGAGCACATGGCACCTGTCCAAATGCAGGTAGCAGGAGGTTCTGGGGCAGGAAGTGAGGTAGGTGGGAGATCACATGGGACCTGGAAGAGAGAGAAAGGGAGGGGCCAGCTGTATGGCGGGAACTCCGGGGCTGAGAGGAGCTCAGGTCTGGGTGGAGCTGAGGACGAAAGGTGAGCAATATGCTTACAACTAGGACTTTTTTGTTATCTTTCTGTGTTCTCTATTGACTTGTCTAACATTATTGTTTCACCTGTCCATTCCCTCACCTTGTTTTGGTCATATTCACCTCTGTGACATACTACCAACAAACAAAACCCTCAGTCTTTGCAATTGTAGTTTTACTGCTTGGACCACTCTTTCTCTGGGTCTTCACCAAGCTGTGAATTTACAGTAGTTTATCTTATTTTTGATGGGTCTTTGGGTTAGAACTCATGGCCTGGGAGCATTTGTACTCCAAACTACCTTGCTACCACTTGAGCTACAGTGCCACTTCCAGTTTTTTGGTGTTCAATTGGAGATAGTCGTTCCATGGACTTTCTTGCTTAGGTTGGCTTCAAACCATGATCCTCAGATCTCAGCCTTTTGAATAGCTAGGATTACAGGCATTAACCACAAGTGCCCAGCCATAGTTCAAAGTTTTAATTTCCCACAATTATCTCCTTCTCTGTATTTTTACATCTTACTGCCTTTCTCCATCTTAGAATGTAAGCTTCTTAACATAGAATTTATGGCTTCTTTTGATTGTCATCTAGATCTTAAGACCAAAGTTAGCATATAGCAGCACCTCAATAAATATTTGTTAATAAATATTTATTGATTACGGTTTAAAATGAGCACTCAATGAGATGTACGAGACGTTATATCAAAAACGTACTTTACAATTTTTGGAGGAATAGGATGACAGGAATTTTAAGGGGAAACAAAGGAGGAGGCAACAATGCTTGACAAGAAATATACTCTCATTACCTTGCTCATGTAATATCAATATCAATAGGAAAACATCAATTATCTTTTATAGGTAAGAATAGGAAATTAACCTGGAGAATTAGAAAACTGATTAAAATGATAGTTCCACCTTGCTCCTTTTTTGAAAATTCCTTTATTGGGTTTGCGGTCAAGATGGTGGAGGAGAAGCTGGAGGCTAAACAAGCTCTCACATAGAAAGCAGTTTTAGAGTTCCAGTGAACAGTCCTAAGCCAGACAATCACACCAAATGTGCCATCACAGGACAGAGATTTAGGCCACAGAGGGAAAATCTAGGCAAGGAGACAGATCTGAGCTCTTGCCAGAAGCCGCTGCCACCCGGCGGCAGCAGTGGCAGTGGTGGCCGAACCCGCCATACCTGAATCACACAGAGTCCCGGACCAAGGAGCCAGACACAGAGGGTGAGCAGATTCTACTCAACACCAGCAACAACCGACAAGGAGCAGACATCTTCATCCTGCAATTCACAGACCAGAGATGACCCAGGAACCAAGACTCGGCAAGAGTAGAAGCCTGACATCCTTACTCTTTCTCAGGGAGCAAAGGAGAGAAGGCCACCACTCCCCCCCCCCCCCAGTACCAGAGATCTCCATCTTGGATACCGACAAAGCTCAGCGGAGCTGCTAGCTCCAACTCAGGCCTTGGAAGAAAAGTAGAGTCATTTAGCAGGTCACAAGAACCTAAACTGACCTGCCAGACTCAGCTCCACCCAGGAAAAACTCACCCAGCTCGAGTGCCAGCCCTAGGACTGGCTTTCTTCACTGGGTAATCAGAGCCAGAGGCTGCGCCTCCCTTTAGCAGCCTTGACAATCAATTGAAATTCAGTAAACAGAAACCCTGAGAATGGCTCCAGGCTGGGCTCTGTGAGTTTCTCACAAACCAGCCCCCGGGAAAAGCTACTGTTTGCTGAAAGGCCTCAACTCTACCCAGAACCTAACCTCATCACAGCATCTCCAAACTTGAGGAAAAAGCCATCTTCCTCTTTTATGATACTCAAAGCATATCTCCCTCACATTGAACTAACCTGGGAGGAGGATCGCAAAATCCTGGGTAAAGCAGAGCATGTTTCTGCCTGTTCCAACAAACTGACATAAGAAACCAACCAAGCCACAGGACCATAAGCAGACCAGAGACTCCAACAAGAGGGTGCTTACAGCCACAAGGAAGATACAGGACTTTTCCCAATCTTCCCAAAAAAATCAAAGAACTTTTTTTTTCTTCTTTTTTTTTGTACCTTTTATAAAAAAAAAAAAAAAAATTTCCTTTCTAAAACTTTTTTTAATTTTAAATTTTTACCATTTTTGAAAAAAAATTCTAGCAACCTTTTTTCTTATTATAATTGTTATTTTAGGAGTACATATGTGTGTGCGTTTTTCTTTCCTTTTTTTCTTTCTTTTTTTAAAAAAAATTCTTTTTGTTTTTTGTTCAGCTCTACTTAACTTCTGATCTTTTTTCTTTCTTTCTTACCCTTTTCACCTTTTCTTCTCTTTCATTCTTCTTTATTTGACTTAATTGTTGTTCCGCACATCCTCAGATAAACCCATAGTTGACTATGAGACCCTATCCACCATGGTGTACACACTTAATCCATAAATTTACTACTCAATTCAAAACCTCTGAGACTCAAATTCCTTAATAGCAGTACTACCTCTTTATACCGATATAATATATTAAGGATTTTTATTTTTAAATTTTTCACATCTCCTTTATATCCCCCTCCCTTCTCTCATTATATTCACGTTCTTCTCTGAAAAGTTTGCATTCGTTCTGCATAATATTTTTAATTTTTCCTAACATCACATTATCTGACCTTTTCTGCTTGACTCATACCTATACTAGATATTGCAAATAAGGGAAACCATGGGACCTATGCTTCTTTGGGCCTGGCTTACTTCACTTAATATAATTTTTTCCAAGCCTTTCCATTTCCTAACAAATGGGGAAATGTCATTCTTTCTGATGGAGGCATAGAATTCCATTGTGTATATATACCACATTTTCTTGATCCATTCATCTACTGAGGGGCATCTGGGTTGGTTCCATATCTTAGCTATGGTAAATAATGCTGCAATAAACATAGTTGTGCTGGTAGCTTTAGTGTGGTCTTGTTTGTAAACATTTGGGTAACTGCCCAAAAGTGGGATTGCTGGATCATAGGGGAGATCTATGTGAAGTCTTTTGAGGAACCTCCATACTGCTTTCCAAAGTGGTTGAACAAGTTTACATTCCCACCAACAATGAAGTAAGGTTCCTTTCTGTCCACATCCCCTCCAGCATCTGTTGTTGTTAGAGTTCTTTGTTTTTTGCTGTTCTAACAGGAGTGAGGTGATATCTCCATGTTGTTTTGATTTGCATTTCTTTTATGGCTAGGGATGTTGAACATTTCTTCATGTGTCTATTGGCCATCCTTCTTTCTTCTTCAGAGAGGCTTCTCTTTAAGTCTTTCGCCCACTTATTTATTTGGCAGTTGTTTTTTTGAGGATTTGTTGTTGGGTGGTTTAATTTTTTGAGTTCCAAATATATTTTAGATATGAGACCCTTGTCATTTTAATGTTTTGGTTTCTTTCATGCATATGTTTCTAACGCATTTATAAGATTATTTCTTTGTCGCTTTCTATGTCCCTCCCCCACAGTGTAACCCCCGCTTTCACTATATTTGATGTCAGTATAACATGTGGAGGAGATGGGGGCAAACAAGTCGTTTAAGGATTCAGGTGGACCTGTTGCAACAATGAGAAGTACAAAATGTCATGTCAAAATCAGCTTTACAATGTCGGTGGGGGGGGAGGGGGGTATAATTGGGTGGGGGGAGGGGAGAGGCTGGGAAGTGAGGTGAAGGGTAAACAAAGGAGGAGGCTGCAATGCTTGGTAAGAAATGTATGCATTATCCTGCCCATGTAATTGTAGCCCCTCTGTACAGTATGTTCTCAAATAAAATAAAATAATATTAAAAAATATATATTTTTAATTTTTACTTTTCTATTTTTTCTGGTTTCTTTTTTTCCCTTTCTCTTTCTTCTTCTTTTCTCTCTGTCTGCTTTCATCCTATCCAACCTATTTCCTGCTTTGAGATTAGGACTTAGTTAACTCTCCCTGTGCCTTCCCACATCATTTGCTTCCTAATTTTTACCCACATCTCTCCCTAACCCTAATAATTTATGGTTTTCCAAATTCTTTACGGTTCGGAGCCCATTAATTAATATATAGTTGTTTAATGTTGAATAGATATATCTGTTGAACTAGACTGTATCTGCAGACTATTGAGTGTGCAAATTCAGACTTTGGTTGATGCTTGCCTTAATTTAGTGGTCCAGCAAAAAACTGGTGTTATTTTCATCCCAAATGGGCAGAGTAAGCCGGAAAACCACAAGATAAAAGGAAACTGCAGGTGTCACAATTCCCACTCATGATTATCAGGGGACAGAACACATAATGAATAATCCAGAGGAGAGTTTCCAAATAGCTCTACAAAACTGTTGGAAAACATGATAAATAAAAAGATTGAAAACATACAAAGGACTCTGTAGGAGCGTGATAGGGAGAGAGAGTAGGCAAACAAAAGGTCAATGCAGGAAAAGATTGAAAACCTAAATAGGACTCTGTATGAGCATGATAGGGAGAGAGAAGAGGCAATCCACAGGAATATACAGGAATATCATGAGTGAGAGGAAGCTACTCAAAAACTGATACAGGATTTGCATGAGCAGCTTGAGAATACTCAAAGAGAAAAGCAAGAATGGCATGAAAAGGCTGAGAACACTCAAAGAGAACTACAGGAATGGCGTGAATGGGAGGAAGCTAAGCAAAGAGTAATACAGGAATTGAGAGAGCAGGATGAGAATGCACAAATATCACTAAAGGCATTCATGGGATCCATTAACAAAGAGCTGAAGGAAGTCAGGGATACCACAAAGGGAATGCTGAATGGAACCCAAGAGAAGGAATGGGAGTCCAAGGAAAACGTAAACAATCAACTAAGTGACTTGAGAATAAACACTGAGCAACAAAATAAGGAAGTAAAGAAGTTCATACAAGATCTAAAACAAAGCTTCAACAAAGAATTTGAAGCCATCAAAGCTGACCAATTAGAAGGAAAAGAACAAAAAACAAAGTACAGAGTCTTGACAGCAGGTTAATCCATGCAGAAGATAGAATCTCGGGGATTGAAGACACTTTAGATATTATAGAGAAAGAACATACAACCTTCCAAGACTAGTTCAATTAATATGATAGATCTGTCCAAAACTTGGAAGACTCAGAAGGCCTAATCTAAGGATAATCGTGTAGAGGAACACCTAGAAACAGAAGTTAATGGTCTAGAAAATTTGTGTAACAGCATCCTATCAGAGAATGTCCCAAATATGCAAAAAGATAGGCCTTTTCAGATACAAGAAGCTTTTAGAACTCCAGATAGACGAGACCAGAACAGGACATCCCACCATCACATTATAATCCACACAGGAACAACTCAGACCAAGGAAAAGATCCTTAAGGCTGTCAAGGAGAAAAGATTAATCACCTATAAAGGGAAACCAATTAGAATCACCTCAGATTTCTCAGCAGAGACAATCAAAGCAAGAAGAGCCTGGAATGATATATGCCATGCCTTAAAAACAAAGAACTCTGAACCAAGAATACTGTACCCAGCTAAACTCTCCTTCATAACTGGAGGCCAAATAAAATCTTCCATAGCAAAGAAAAATTGAAATAATATATCTCCACGAAACCAGCCCTACAAAAGATTCTTAAAGATGTCCTACACATAGAAAACCAACAAGACCACAATGTAGGCCAAGAAATTGCACTCAAACTGTGAATCCAAGAACCATAGGAAGAACCCAGTTATCACAGCCCCTAAGAAGGTATAACATGGCAGAAACTCCCAAATACCTCTTAGTACCATCTCTTAACATTAACGGACTTAACTCTCCAATTAAGCGACATAGACTGTCTAGTTGGATTAAAAAACAGGATCCTTCTATCTGCTGCCTTCAGGAGTCACATCTTGCCCGTAAAAACAAACACATTTTCAATGTTAAAGGCTGGAACAAAATCTACCAAGCAAAGGGCCCCCATAAACAGGCAGGAGTTGCAATCCTAATAACATATAAAATAGACTTCAAATTAAAATTTGTGAGAAGAGATAAAGAAGGTCTTTACAAACTAATGAAGGGATCTCTCCTTCAGGAGGATATTACAATTCTAAATATCTATTCGCCAAACAACGGAGCACAAACATTTATCCAAGAAACATTATTTTCCTTCAAATCCCTCACAGATCCAAAGACATTAATTGTTGGGGATTTTAACACACCACTCTCCCCACTAGATAGATCAATTCGGCAAAAACTCAACAGAGAAACCGCAGATCTAAACAGCTGCATAGATCAACTAGATTTAACAGACATCTACCAAATATTTGACCCAATAGCATCAGAATACACGTTCTGCTCAGCAGCACATGGAACATTTTCTAAAATAGACCACATTTCAGGCCACAAAGAAGGTTGTCCAAATACAGAAATGTTGAAGTTATACCTTGCATTCTCTCTTACCACAAGGGAATAAAATTAGAACTCAACATCAAAAGCCACCAAAGAAAGTCCGGTAACACATGGAGGCTGAACAACACACTGCTGAATCACAAGTGAGTCATGGAAGAGATTAGAAAGGAAATTCAAATGTTCATGCTATTCAACAAAAATGAACACACAAATTACCAGCTCCTCTGGGACACAGCAAAGGCAGTACTCACAGGCAAGTTTACAGCTCTGAGCTCCTACATCAACAAATTGAAGAGATTTGAAACCAACAATTTAATGGCACATCTAAACCGCCTTGAAAAAGAGCAGCAAGATAAACCCAAATCCAGTAGAGGGAAAGAAATAATTAAAATTAAATCAGAATTAAATGAATTAGATTCCAAAAATACTATAGAATGAATTAACTAAACAAAGCGTTGGTTGTTCGAAAAAATTAACAAAATTGACAGACCCTTAGCAAATCTTATCAAAAAAAGAAGAGAACACACCCAAATAAATAAACTCAGATACGAGAATGGAAACATCACCAGGGAAACAACCAAGATTCAGAACATTATAAGGGAATACTTCTCAAAACTTTATGCTAATAAGTTTGAGAACTTGGCAGAATTGGCCCTTTTTCTAGGAAATATTGACATG
Source organism: Dipodomys merriami (assembly GCF_024711535.1). Lineage (NCBI taxonomy): Eukaryota > Metazoa > Chordata > Mammalia > Rodentia > Heteromyidae > Dipodomys > Dipodomys merriami. The sequence goes on along the minus strand of NW_027206035.1, from coordinate 260,728 downwards.
CCAAAACCAAACTTGGATGAGTTAAACCATCTTAATAGGCCCATATCAAGCATTGAAATAGAAAGAGCAGTAAGAGCCCTTCCATCTAAGAAATGTCCAGAACCAGTTGGTTTTACAGCGCAATTCTACAAGGCCTTCAAAGCAGAGCTCACGCCAATATTCCTCCAACTCTTCAATGAAATCACAAAAGAAAGCTCACTACCGAACACATTCTATGAAGCCATCATAACTCTCATCCCAAAACCAGGTAGGGACTCATCAAAGACAGAGCACTATATACCTATTTCTTTGATGAACATTGATGTAAAACTTCTCAACGAAATTTGGCCAATTGACTTCAACAATTCATCCAAAACATCATACACCATGATCAAACAGGGATGATAATCAGGGATGCAAAGCTGGTTCAATATACGCAAATCAATGTATATTATTCATCACATCAAGAGGAGCAAGGATAAGAACCACATGGTTATCTCAATAGATGCACAAAAAACATTCAACAAGATCCAACACCCCTTTATGATGAAGGTTTTGGAAAAATTAGGAATCCATAGAACATTCCTCAATACAATAAAGTCTGTATATGAAAAACATACAGCCGGCATTATACTTAATGGTGAAAACTAAAGTCATTTCCTCTTAACTCAGGAAAAAGACAAGGATGTCCACTCTCTCCACTTCTCTTCAATCTAGTATTAGAATGCCTAGCTACAGCAATAAGACAAGATGCTAACATAAAGGAGATCCAAATAGGGAAAGAAGAAGTAAAACTCTCCCTCTTTGCAGATGGCATGATCTTGTATTTAAAGGATCCCATAGACTTTTCTCCCAAATTTCTCAAGCTGATTCAAAACTTTGGCAAACTTTGGCAATTTAGCAGGATATAAAATTAACCCCCAAAATCAATGGCGTTTCTGTATGCCCACAATGAGAAAAGTGTGGCTGAAATTAGGAATGCAACTCCATTACTAATAGCCCCACAAAAAATAAAATACCTACGAATTAGCTTAACGAAAGAAATGAAGGACTTCTAAGACGAAAACTATTAAAATTTGAAAAAGGAAATCAAACAGAACTTAGAAAACGACAAAATCTCCCATGCTCCTGGATTGGAAAGATTAACATCGTGAAAATGGCAATACTTCCCAAGGCTATCTACAAATTCAACGCGATACCTATCAAAATTCCAACCTCATTCTTCAAGGAAATAGAAGAGGCAATCCAAAAATTCATAAGGAACAATAAAAGACCCCGAATAGCAAAAAAACTCTTCAATGGAAAGAACTCTGCTGGAGGAATATCAATACCAAATTTCAAACTCTACTATAAAGCCATAGTAATCAAAACAGCTTGGTATTGGCATAAGAACAGACCTCAGGACCAATGGAATAGAATTGAAAACCCAGAAATGAACCTACAGACCTATAGCCATCTGATCTTTGATGAGGGAGCTAAAAATATAGAATGGAAGAAAGACTGCCTCTTCAGTAAATGATGCTGGCAAAATTAGTTAACTACTTGTAGAAAACTAAAGCTAGAACCTTATATATCACCCTGCACCACAATCAACTCCAAATGGATCAAAGACCTCAGAGTCAAAGCAGACACAATGAAACCATTACAAGATGGAATAGGAGAAACCATAGGTCTCCTTGGGGTAGGCCAATATTTTCTTAATAGAGACCCGGAAACACAACAAATCAAAGAATGGTTGGACAAGTGGGATTGCATGAAGTTGCAGCGCTTCTGCATGGCAAAGGACAGCTAGCAATATCAATAGAAAGCCCATGGATTGGCAGAAGATCTTCACTAGCCATACAAGGGACAAGGGTCTCATATCTAAAATATACTTGGAACTCAATAAATTAAATCCCCCAACAACAAATCCTCAAAGAAACAACTGCCCAATAAATAAGTGGGCTAATGACTTGAAGAGAAACTTCTCTGAAGAAGAAAGAAGGATGGCCAATGGACACATGAAGAAATGCTCAACCTCCCTAGCCATAAAATAAATGCAAATCAAAACAACATTGAGATACCACCTCACCCCAGTTAGAATGGCAAAAATCAAGAACTGTAATAACAACAGATGTTGGAGGGGATGTTGACAGATGGGAACCTTACTTCATTGTTGGTGGGAGTGTCAACTTTTTCAACCACATTGGAAAGCAGTAAGGAGGTTCCTGAAAAGACTTTATATAGAGCTCCCCTATGATCCAGCAATCCCACTTTTGGGCCTTTGCCCAAATGTTTACAAAGTAGACCACACTAAAGCTACCAGCACAACTATTTTTATTTCAGCATTATTTACCATAGCTAAGATATGGAACCAACCCAGATGTCCCTCAGTAGATGAATGAATCAAGAAAATGTGGTATATATACACAATGGAATTCTATGCCTCCATCAAAAAGAATGACATTGCCTCATTTGTTAGGAAATGGAAAGGCTTGGAAAACATTATACTTAGTAAAGTAAGCCAAGCCCAAAGAAACATAGGTCCCATGGTTTCCCTTATTTGAAATATCTAGTATATGTATGAGTCAAGCAAAAAAGGTCAGGTAATGTGATGTTAGGAAAACGAACCATTAGATATGTATTTCAATTTTGTTTTTATTTCATGGGTTTGTTTCTCACGCATTTATAAGATTATCTCTTTGTTGCTTTGTATGTCCCTCCCCCACAGTATCAGCCCTGCTTTCACTATATTTGATGTCGGTATAATTTGTGGAGGAGAAGGGAAATAACAAGTTGTTTAAGGATACAGATGGACCCGTTGCAACAATGAGAAGTACAAGTTGTCATGTATAAACGAACTTAACAACTTTGTTGGTGGTGGGGAGAATTGGGTGGAGGGGAGTGGTGAGGCTGGAAAGGGATGTGAAGGGTAAACAAAGAAGGAGGCTGCAATGCTTGATAAGAAATGTACTCATTATCTTCCCCATGTAATTGTAACCCCTCTGTACAATATGTTCACAATTTAAAAAAATAATTGTTTGAAAAGCTATAAAAGATAAATCCTTACCTAATTTGACTAAAAGGAAAGATAAATCCAAATAAATAAAAGTAGTGATAAAAACATAGGCAGCACAAAAATACCAATGAAATTAATACAATCATGAAGAAATTCTTTGAAAAATCGATATTCAAGCAAATTGGAAAACCTAAAATATGGGTACATTTCTAGATACATTGACCTACCAAAATTGAGCCAATAGGAAGTAACCACTTAAATAGACTTAAAACAAATGATTAGATTAAAGCCTTAATAAGCAGTCTAACAAAGAAAAGCCCAAGAACTGATGGATTTACTGCCAAAATCTACCAGACTTCTAAAGAAGAATTACCATTAGTACTCCTGTACCTATTGGTGAAATAGATGAAAAAAGAAAAACTACCAAACTCATTCTATGGAACCCATATTATACTAATTCCAAAGCCAGATAGGGTGACTAGAAGAAATGAACTTATAGACCGCTTTCTGTACTGAAGATAGGTCCAAATATTCTAAACAAATACTTACAAACAGAACTCATCAACATATTAATAGATCAGTTGAGTATCAGTGGCTCACACCTATAACCCTGTCACTCAGGAAGCTGAGATCTAAGGATCATAGTTTAAAGCTAGGCAGAAGAGTAAGATTTTACCTCCAATTAACCAGCAACCAAGTTGAACTAGCAGTGTGATTCCAGTGGTGGAAGGTCATCCATGAACGAAAAAGCTGAGTGAGAGCAAAAGGCGAGTTCAAGTTCTAGTGCTGGAAAAATAAAAAACAAAAACAAAACGCAAACAAAAAATATACAAAAAAAAAAAAAACAAAAATTCTCTCACTTTTGGATCAAGTTGGCTTTATTCCAGGAGTGCAAGCGTGGTTTCAATTGTAATTTATCATCTGTAATTTTAATTGTAATTTACCATCTAAACAGAATCAAAGCTCAAATCCCATGATCATTTCAGTTGTTACAGAAAAAAAAGCCTTTGACAAAATTTAGTGTACTCTTATGATTAAAAAACGCTCTGAAGAAAGTAGGAATACAATCTTTAGGATATCTATGAATTCATACATTGATCCTATTTTTGGTGGTGAGAACATTCTTTCTTGTGGAGGTTGCTAAATATTCAATAAAGAGTTTCCTCTGTTTTCAGTTTAAAAAATTCCTTTATTGCCAATAAAATGCAGGATAGTTAAAGAAATACGAAAATTTCCTAAGGTAAAGCAAATTGCTATATGTTTGCTGGGATAAAATGCCCAGCAGCAAACTTAAGGGAAAAAAATCAAATAACAATGGTGAATTCAAAGACCACCTTCTGTTATTCAAATCACTTAGTAGACAAAGAACCATTTAACATAATATATATTGAATATTCTTTCATCTCTCAATAAATTACCACAATACTGACACCTTCATGAAATAGAGCATTCCCAGTTTAACTACTTTGATGACTGAGTTGAAATTAGATGAAAGGGGTGGGGGTGTAATTGACAGATGTTTCTGGTTTAGGGGCCGAAAGTTGCTCTGGAAATTGCAGTTGTCATATCCATGTCATACCTGCACCTTGCACTTGTCCTGGAAATTCTCAGCAAGTTCTCTTGATTTCCCTTGAGAATCCCTGTACTAAAAACAGCTCTTATGGTAAACATGAGCTGAGAAACAAATTGTCTCAAGAACACTCCCATGATTTCCATTACCAGAGTATACTGCTCCTTTTAATTATAGCACAGAGATTTACTTTGAGATATATAAGGGGAAGAGAAGCTACAAGAATATTTTTAAGGACAGGGACAAGAGAATGATCCTGTCAAGTTTGGCACTGTCATGATTGAGGGGAGAGCTTTAGGCCACATCGTGTGATAATTTGGCAACATAAACCTCTTTTTTATTTCTACTTAGGTCAATAATGACAAAATAGAATATGTGAACTTTTTAAAGGTAAAGATTTCAGGTTCATATGTCAATGCCAAACAAACAAAAATACACATATATTTTGAATTGCTTATATAGCAAAAAGCCTAGCAACATTGTTATGTTTGTTTCCCTGAAGTGTAAAAGGACAAATTTGACATCTTTGAAAAATTAATGATGGAGGAGAAGCCTGGTGTCTCATGCCTGTAATCCAATCTACTGAGGAGGTAAATATTGGGAGGGCTGTGGTTCAAGGTCAGCCTGAGTAAAAAGTTGGAGACACTCCATCTCAATCAATTAAAAACTGGGTGTAATGACTCATTCCAAGTTTAAGTGGGAAAGATAAACAAGAGGGCTGTGGTCTAGAATAGTCCAGGCATAGACCAGAGGACCTCTTTAGAAAAATAACTGAAACAAAAACAACTTGGGGAATGGCTCAAATGGTACAACACTTGCAGGGCAAAACCATGAGCTCAAATTGCAGTACTGAAAAAAAAGAAATGAAAAATTATATTTTTTGTTTATTCTTACAAAATATTGAAAATTGACATTTTCTTTTTGATATCAGATTGACATAAAAACGTACAAAACATTTGGCTATGATGGTAGAAAATTCTAGCTGTTGACATCAAATTTTTCTGTTCTTTCTAGGCATCCAGCTAGACCGTATTTATTGCTGACAGTATCTTAAAGTTACTGCAAAGTGACTCCAGTCAATAGAATGAAAGCAAAGAAAATGCATAGTCCTTTAGGGCCAGTCCATAACAGGTACCTTGTGTAGTTGTCTCTGTCCCTTTCCCTTCAGGTTTGACAAAAATGAAAACAATGTTTTTTTTTAATTTAATTTTATTTTATTTGTGAACATACTGTACAGAGGAGTTACAATTACATGGGCAGGATAATGCATACATTTCTTACCAAGCATTGCAGCCTCCTCCTTTGATTACCCTTCACATCCCTTCCCAGCCTCCCCCCTCCCCCCCAATCCCAATCCTTCTCCTTCCCTCCCCTCCCCCCCCCCCCCCGCACCGACGTTGTAAAGCTCGTTTTGGAAATGAAACTTGTACTTCTCATTGTTGCAACAGGCCCACCTGTATCCTTAAACAACTGGTTTTTCCCCATCTCCTCCACAAGTTATACTGACATCAAATATAGTGAAAGCAGGGGTTATACTGTGGGGGAGGGACATACAAAGCAACAAAGAGATAATCTTATAAATGCGTTAGAAACACATGCATGAAAGAAAAAATCATTAAAATACATATCTAAGGGTTCATTTTCTTGACATCACATTATGTGACCTTTTCCGCTTGACTCACACATATACTAGATATTACAAATAAGGGAAACCATGGACTTATGTTTCTTTGTGCCTGGCTTACTTCACTTAATATAATTTTTTCCAAGTTTTTCCATTTCCTAACAAATGGTGCAATATCATTCTTTTTGATGGAGGCATAGAATTCCATTGTGTATATATACCACATTTTCTTGATCCATTCATCTACTGAGGGGCATCTGGGTTGGTTCCATATCTTAGCTATGGTAAATAATGCTGCAATAAACATAGTTGTGCTGGTAGCTTTAGTGTGGTCAGCAATCCCACTTTTGGGCATTTACCCAAATGTTTACAAAGAAAACAATGTTTTTGAAAACAACTTAATGAAATTGTTAAAGCCACAGGATAAAAAATATGAATCTTTGAATCATTTGGTAGGAAGTTATTTTTCAATCAGGCTTTGACATCAGTGAAGGAAAATTTCTCTCAAATGGAGCCTCTGATATATGGGAATTTATTTTTATTTTATTTTAATTTTTACTTTTTGCCAGACCTGGGCTTGAACTTAGGGTCTGGGCACTGTATCTGTGCTCCTTCTGCTCAAGGCTAGCGAGCACTTGAGCCACAGTGCCACTTCTGAATTTTTCTGTTTATGTGATACTGAGGAATCAAACCCAGGGCTTTATGCATGCAAGGCAAGCATCCTACCTCTAAGCCACATTCCCAGATCTGGGAGTTTCTTTTATTAACTACATCATCTTACCAAATGCAGATTAGACTAATTAGAAATTAAGTTTCTATTAGTTCTGTTACCAACTTTTCATTGTGCTAAGAATTTAAAAATTCATATTTTTATATTTTTCTCACTGTATATGTAGTTTCAACAATAAGTCCCCATTGGGAAAATTTTGCTTCCACTGGTATTATGTCTTACATAACTTTCCTGACTGAATGTTTTCTCAGAGCCAGGAATTTCGTAATGATAACTTTTTTAAGTTAGTTAACAATGAAATTTAGAACTGTGGGCATATATTTAAAGGGAAACGAAGATAAAGTTGATTCATTATGTTAATTCCAAGGTTCACAGTCATTTTTTCCAAAGGTATCCCAAAATAATCACCTCTCAAATAAATTGTTTGGAAATCAGGACACAAATTATCATTTTTATTCTGTTGGCATAAAGATAGCTTTTTGAAAAATGAATAATGACCAGTCTTCAAAAAAAGACAAAATATCTCCTCACCTTGGTGTCCTCTTATTACCATATTGACAGAAGATAGCTTTATCTTATATATTTACTGACTAAAGACAGACAGTCTCCCCACTTTTAAACAAAGTTTCTATTCAGAGACACAATCATAGGTCACCGTATAATTCTCTATATAAGAAAATTTTATTTTTCAATCCTATAATTTCCATTTTAATGCTACAAATACTTTTGTTACTGGTTGTAAACAAAGATTCTCATATAAGGAATTAATCAATCACAGTTACAAAGTCAGACTATGAAAATGAGAAAACAAACTGTTCTTGGGTTTACTAAATGAAGGTTATGGAAATAAATTCCAAGGTGTTGACTCATGCATGTAATTCTATCACTCTATCAGCACTCAATTTGGATATGTGAATATTTATGAATCCCTGGAGGTTTATAAGTAACATGAATAAGAATTTTTTGTAAAGAAAGGCTGGGAAGATCTTTTTACCTAAAGTTTGAATAAAAGCTCAGCTCCTAAATGTGATAAACTTACTTTGGAACAGACATAAAATTTAGTTTTTGTCAAGGTATTAACTAATTCATTGGTATCTTGTTTTCTTTCCTGATTAATGTACCACCACAGCAGTGACGTCTGAGTATTTCAAAGCTTTACAAAATGGAGCTGGACATTTGAGTACTATCAGTAGTGAATTACTAGTTGGCACTGTCTCAACTGCCTTTCAGCGAAAATCCATTTTGCTTCACATTTCTCATTAATTCTTATTTCTCCTTTTCTTTCTTTCTTTCTTTTTGCTCAATCTTTTCCTCTTCTCCTAGGCTTAGCCCATTCTTTTCATCCTAGCTCACACTCTAAGAGGATAGTATTTTGTGGCATCTTTGCTATTGCATTTTATCCATCACTTCTGCATTCCAGATTCTCCCCAATCTGTTTCTTTAATCATAGCTTAAAGAAACAGTAGACTAGAATCAGATGGTTTAAAGACCATTGCCACTTATAATGGATTGTCTTTAACGTTTCAAAATTCTGTCAAGTGGTCATCTCTCTCTTTCTCCCTCTCTTTCTTTCTCTCTCAAAAAAGTAGGCATAGAAATGAGCAAGATTTCAATATTTAGAATTGAAAATCTTAGAATTCTAGGACAGTATAAAATTACCTATAGAATTCCTAGCATATAGGAAAGACTCGAAAAATATTAGTGCTTTAGTTTTTGCTGCATATAATTTATGCCCAAACTTTATAGCTTTAAACAACAATAGTTACCTTATTCCTTCTCATAGTTTCTGTGGATCAAGTAGTCCAAAGGGCTAGGTTGGTCTGTCCTTGCTCAGTCTCTCATGCAGTGCAGTCTGAAGTCAACCTGGACTAGTCATCTGAAGGAAGGACAATCTGGCTTTGATTGTCTACTTGAAGCCTCTCTTTCTCTCTATAATGACTTTTGCATGGAGCTGTTTGGGTGTACACAACGGTTGAGTGATTTAGGAAATCAAGATGAAAGCTATTCACAGACTACCTTATCCATTGGTATTTTTTTTAGTCCGATATCTACAGTACTGATTTGATGTGGGAGGCAGGTTGGCTACCTAAGAAATTATGAGTTCAAGGAGATGTAGATCATCAGATTGCAACTTGGAGACTGGCTGTCATAGCACTGATTCCCTCAGAGGAAATAATGTGACTTGACTAGAATTCCTGGAATGCTTTCAAAGTTTTTGGTGATAATGTATTCCTTTTTATGATAATTCAGCCCAATTATTTCCTGTTTTGGTTTCTTCCTTCTGTTCCCGCTTTCTTTCTTTTTTATTATGAAAATACTGTACAGAGGGGTTACAATTACTTGGGCAAGATGAGTACATTTCTTATCAAGCATTTTACCCTCCTCCTTTGTTTCCTCTTCCCATCCCTTCTCGTCCTCCCCCACTCCCCCACTCAATATGCCCCCCACCAAAGTTGTAAAGTTCGTTTTTCCACATAACAACTTGTACATCTCATTGTTCCAATGGATCCACCTGTATCCTTATTTAAACGATTTGTTCTTTTTCCTTCCCCTCCACAAATTATACCAACCTCAAATAAAGTGAAACATGGTATAACAGGGGGGAGCGACATACAAAGCAACAGAGAAATAATCTTATAAATGTGTTAGAAACAATCACCTGAAAGAAAAAATAAAACATTTGAATACATATCTTAGGGTTCACTTCCCTAACATCAACTTATCTGTCTTTTTCTGCTTGACTCAGACATATACTAGTTATTGCAAATAAAGGAAACCATGGGACGTAAGTTTCTTTGGGCCTGACTTACTTCACTGATTATAATTTTTTCCAAGTCTTTCTTTCTTTCCTTCTTTCTTCCTCTCTTTTTCCAGTTTCCTTCCTTCCTTCCTTCCTTCCTTCCTTCCTTCCTTCCTTCCTTCCTTCCTTCCTTCCTTCCTTCCTGCCTCCCTCCCATTCTCTCTCCATTTCTCCCTCCTTCCCTCCCTCTCACGTTCTCTTTCTTTCTTTCTTTCTTTCTTTCTTTCTTTCTTTCTTTCTTTCTTTCTTTCTTTCTTTCTTTCTTTCTTTCTTTCTTTCTTTCTTTCTTTCTTTCTTTCTTTCTTTCTTTCTCCCTCCTTCATTCCCTTTTCTCTCTCTTTCTGCCTTTCTTCCTCTTTACCTCCCCCTCTCTCTCACATTTAATAATTTTGTGGATAATTGCAAGTGTTAGAATACAATAAGTATGGGTAAAATTCTACATCAGAACCCAAAGGCTTCCTGAAAATTCTGCAGGCCTCTTAGTGATTCTAGTTTGCCATCTTATGTCAACCCCATTCTACTTAATCCCAAAATGCATGCCTAACATGCCTTCATTCTTGCTTAAAATCCTTGATGGTTTGTTTCTGCAGAACATAGTCAACCACTTGAAACAGACATACATGTCTAAATACTGGTTTCTAAGTTTCTATTGCAACCTCATTTTCCATCATTTAAAATTATACTCCAGAACTAAACTATCCCATCAGGGGCTGAGAAGACATTTTTAGATGTAACACATGAGGTTTTCACATGTCCCCAATGATCATTGTTATTGTCACAAAAGAGTTGCTCATTTTTAATGCATACTTAATGACAAGCATTGAACAAAATATATTACAGGTTACATTTCAATAAAACCTTATACCAAGACCTTCAGAATAATTATTTGAATTTCAGTTGAGATAATAGACTTAGATTTTAATTTCTGTTCAGCTAATTCATGAGAAAATTCAGGCCTACCTCTCTCTGCCTTAAAAGGTTATTTTCTTTTAATGCCATAAAGAACTTTGATTGTCAGGACGTATTTACTGGGGTTAAATCTTAAACCTTCCATTTGGAGGCAGAACAACTTCATACAGATTGAATTATTTCTCCAAATGCCCATTTTTTCATTTATAAAAATTAGAATATAAGAAAGCACCGTATAAAATTTTTCAAAGCACTTATAAAACTTTCATGAGAATCAAATTCAGAAATAGTTGAGCTGCTACTACTATTTTATCTAACCAGGAATATTCTCAACTTACTTCAAATGACACATTGTAATTTGACGCCATGTCTAATTTGATCAGATGGAATTGTTTTCCCTCAAGTTCCTCTGTGACTTTACTCTTGTAACTATTTTCATATCTGTTTTCTATTAGAAGAGACATTCTGAAAGTCTTAAGTTATTCTATCTTAGTCGAAGTACCCTTCAAATCAAACTCTGAGCCAAAGACCTCTGAGTCAAATAGACTTCTGACAGATGCAAAGAACATGGGTAGGTAAGGAAGAAAGCACTCAGAAGAGGGAGGGCCACTGACAAGTGATTTGTTATCAAGTCAACTATTGTCGTAGATAATTGATCACTGCTATGATACAGCCAAACTCTGGAAAACTATGTGGAAACTTACTTGTCAGGATTACCCAGGCCAATGAAATCACACTTTTATATCCCTCTACTGATTAGCTATTGGTTATGGGTTATTTCTGCACTAGTCATTAGCTATGGTATATACCTGTACTTGTACCTGTACTGTTTAACAAACCATATAATTTTGCTTGTAGTGTTCATAGACAAAGTGAGTTTTCAAGGCTGAAGGCAACCCAACAAAGATTCCAGTGCTTACTTTGACAATCAGCCTGCTATAGAGAATAGAGATGGAACAATGGCAGTGACTTCTGTGTGTGTGGCCCACTGTAAGTGTCCTCATTGATGTGCTTATTCATCTGCCTTTGAACTTTTGCAATCTCTGTTCACTTGGAATTTTCTTCTGTAATGATAGTAAGGAGTGTGCAACCAATAAATGTTTAAAGATACAGAGAAAAGGGATTTTTAGTATGACAATAAACTATAGAATCAGTTTTAGCTTTTTATTTTCCCCTAGCTGATTAAAAACTAAAAGAAAAGTTATTACAACTCTAGGAAGAAGGCCTGACGCTCAGCATATGTGGTTTGAGCAAGATTCTAAGAAATACTAATGAAGATTTTGGGCTTGCTGCAATAGACAATGAGTTTTATAGTAGGGACACAACTGCAAGTTAGGTAATCAAGTAGGTTAGAGTTGTTGATTGGCCCAATGACAAGAATTCTTGAGCAAACTGCATTGTACTAAGAGGTGCTAAAAGGTAATAATAGTAAAGTGTTACCTGAATTTTATGTCTCTAATAGTATTCAGGTTATTGCTTCTGCATATTACAAATGATTAGATTCAAGTATTGTTTGGAAATAATGTGTGATGTAGACAGAGCTCTAGAAATGAAAATATGTCATGCCTATCTACATGAATATGGAGTATCAATTTCAACACTTGTGAGGTTAGGAGATCACAATTTTAATAAAAAAAAGTAAATGAGAAATTGTAAGTTTAGATATCAGTATCTATTGAATACCTCCATTTAGGTGTTGGTATATCACAGCTGTATTCCTAGCTACTCAAAATGCGAGCCAATGCAACAGTGATACTCACAAGACAGTATGTTGGAAATGAACTTTACAACTTGGGTGGGGAGGAACCTTTCAGAGGAGGGAAAGTGGGAGATAAATGAGGGAGGGGTAACAATGCTCCACAAGAAATGTACTCACTATCTTTTGTATGTAACTATAACCCCTCTGTATATCACCTTGACAATAAAATTAAATTTTAAAAAAAATAGAAAAAAGGGAAATGTACTGAATAGCTGACTTAAGAAATTGTAATCCCTCTGTACTTGAACTCTATAACACTAAAGTAAATTAATTAAAAAAATAAAGAGTCTAAGATCTAGCCCAAGTAGGAAAGTCTGTGAGATTCTTTTTATTTTAATTTTTTTACGATTTTTTAAATTTTTAAATTTTTAAATTTTTTTATTGTGAAAATACTGTACAGAGGGGTTACAATTACATGGGCAAGATAATGAGTACATTTCTTATCAAGCATTTAGCCTCCTCCTTTTTTTCCCCTTCCAATCCCTTCCCATCCTCCCCCCGCCCCCCACCCAATCCTCCCCGCCCCCCCCCCCAACAAAGTTGTAAAGTTCGTTTTCGACATAACTTGTACTTCTCATTGTTGCAATGGGTCCACCTGTATCCTTATTTAAACGACTTGTTTTTCCTCTTCCCCTCCACAGATTCTTTTTTTTTTTTTTTTGTCGGTCATGGGCCTTGCACTCTGGGCCTGGGCGCTGTCCCTCAGCTCTTCAGCTCAAGGCGAGCGCTCTACTACTTGTGCTACAGCGCCACTTCCGGTTTTCTGGTGGTTTATTGGAGATAGGAGTCTCACGGTCTCTCCTGCCCAGGCTGGCTTTGAACCGCGTTCCTCAGATCTCAGCCTCCTGAGTAGCTAGGATTACAGGCGTGAGCCACCAGCGCCCGGCTCCTCCACAGATTCTTATCTCTAATTAACCACAAAAAAACAGAAGTGAAGCTGTGGCTCAAATGGTAGAGCACCAGCCTTGAGCAAAAAACTCAAGTTCTGAGTTCAAACCTTAGTACTGGCATAACAAACAAACAAATATAAATTATCAGATTGAGCCAACATTTTCCATTATGAAATTTGAATTGTCAAATCTCCTAATGGTTCTTAAGACTCACAGCTTACATTAGTATAGATCTTCAGAATTTTTATGTGCTGGTATAATTTTTATGAAGACCATGATGTAGCCAAAGAAAACTTATCAGTGTTAGCAGAAAACAAGCCCAAGTTGTCACCCCTAGACCAAATGAATCTTGAATAGTCTTGCAGTTATTAACTCCCTCAAAAATGATGTAGACACAAACTTATCCTTTGAAGAATGGGATATCTGATAGTGCTGCTCCCGTTGTCACCCCTACTATCCTCCCCTAAAGGCTTTCTGTGCTTTAGCTGAATAGTCATCAACAATCTCCCTCAAAGAAGCTGCACACCAGCTCCAATCCTCCTCTAATTATTTAGCTTATGTTATTTAAATGTAAACTTAAAAAAGGCAGGGATAACCACCCTTACCTTGAAGAAATTTCCATTGCATACTAAAACATATTTCTGGGAGGTTACCTGAAATTTTGTACTTGGAACATTTTTTGAAGTTCTCCATATAATCCTCAATCTCTATTTAGAAATGGAAAGATAGACATCTTTCATGTCCATGTTATACCTTCCATTCTAGTGGATGGCATTGACAGTTGCTTAATTATTTCAAGTGAGTGTTATATAGTACAATCTAGGCAGAGGAGAGAAATTCAAGAAGTAGGAGCAATGGAAAATACTAAATTAAATAGTAATGTGTCAGAAAGGGAGAGATGGCATCAGAGATGCCTTGGAAAGTTATCTTTCTTTTTTTTAATAGAGAAGACAAATGAGAACTTGTGAAGTCAAACTGTTGAGGGGGAGAGAAGATTAGATGGCAGTTGCCCTTATTTTTTCTCCATAGTAGGAACTAGAGTTTCATCCAGGAAGTGAGTAATATTAAGATAATTTCTGAACAGGGACAAAACATTGAGAAAATGTTCTGCAGAAAACGACAAATGTCAAAAGCTATGTGCATATGACCATATAAGATGACACTAAGCAAAATGAATCCCAAGATAGGGATATAAGAGGTTTTATCTTTCTTGCTGTTGTTTTTAATGTACTTATAATACACTATGTGATTTTTTTATTTCTCTTGAATTTTCTTCCTCCATGGTATAACCCCTGTTTTTACTGTATTTGATTCTGGTGCCCTGCATCTTGTATATACATTTTTTTAATTTGGGGAGGGGAAGGAAAATAACAAAAAGCTGAAATGATACAGGTTGACCAACTGTAACAATGAGATGTAAAAGACACTATGTTGAAAATGAACTTTATAACTATGGTGGGGAGAGAGTTGGGGACTTGGGGAGGGGAGGGACAGTAAGGAAAAAACAAAGGACGAGGGAACAATGCTCGATAAGAAATGTACTCATTACCTTACTCATGTAACTGTAACCTCTCTGTACAGTATCTTTACAATAAAAATCTGTATTTTTTAAAAAAGAAAATAACAAATGTGAGTGAAGTTTTAAATGCCAAATAGGTTTAAAATTTAATACATTTGAGATAACCAAAACCCACTTAGGAACAAAAGGAACCAACTTAAAGTCCTTCCTTAGGAAAGTAAATAGTAGCCTTAGAATGTTATACAGGAATTTGATCACAAGATAGAGAGAAGTCACAGTCTGAAAGGTCCAATCAGGAGTCTGTATTAAAAAGCAAGCAACTGTGAGAGACACATGTTCCCAAGAAATTCACAGCCTCAAATATACTTAGTACTGTTTTAAAACACTGAGGCATGAAGGTAGTAAAGAAAGAGCAGAATAACAATTTTAAAAAACCAGATCAACTATAATGCAGAGTTGAGAAGGATGCCATGGTGACTTGAGGAGGGCAAAGAGACATGAGGCATGGCACAAAATGATGGCTGAGGTGCTGGGACCTAAATAAGTTCATGGTGAGGGACAGGGTCATGGGGAACTTGAGAGTTCAAAGAGTCTCATGAGTTCGTGGTACAGGTCTGGCAGGTCTAGTAACCGATTGTCCAAGTCCGTGTCCCTGCCTCTAGGAATTCAGGCATGCCTATCACTTAGGGATAGGGGTCAGAATTCACTGTAATAGTTTTTAGAAAGTCTCTCATCCACCAAGATGTCAAAGATGTTGCCAGTTAGAACCACTATCCATAATTCAAGAATAATCAGAGAAAAATGAAAAACAGCTTCAGCTGGTGAAATATGGATACTTTGTCAAAATAATACTATCTTTTCCTCACCACCATCTTGATGTGTTAATAGGTGTTAGGACATTTTCATCGAGAACTGTAGAGGTGACATAGGACTCTCTTTGAACTACAGCTGTGTTGTGGGTTGTTAAATTGTAGATGTGTTATAGGTTGCTTAGCTTCAGAAAAAAAATGTGTTCCAGAGAATACTTGTCCTTGCTCATCCTTTATTGTTCCCCCTAGATAAATGGCCTTTGATCGATCCTGATTGTTACCCCTGGATAACTTGATTTGCTTCTGAAAACACACTTTGCTAGTCCCATATCCATGTGACATCTGCCTCGATGTGGCTTTTGCCTTCATAAACTTTGTGCTAGCTGCATTAGGGACTGCAAGTTTTCTTTGAGGGGGGGTATTAATGAGTCTGCTTGCAGTCACTGGCTCATAGTCATTATGAGTAAATGATGCTTCACTTGCAGGCGCTGGTGGCTCACACCTGTAAGCCTAACTAGTCGGGAGGCTGAGATCTGAGGATCGTGGTTCAGGCACGAAAGTCAGTGAAACTCTTATCTTCAATAAACCACCAGAAAATCAGAAGTGGCACTGTGGCTCATGTGGTAGAGTGCTAGCCTTGAGCTAAAGAGCTGAGGGACAGCGCCCAGGCCCAGAGTTCAAGCTCTACGACCAACAAAAAAACGGGGGCGGAGGGCAGGGAATGGCACTGTATTTCTAAAGTGCTGTGTTGCATTGTAACTACCTAAAGAAAATAAAAATATAATAGAAATTAATGATTAATTTTTAACTAATTGTTTAAATCTAAACCATAATAAGGCTGGTTATGAAATCAAACAGACGTGAATTTAAATTTTGATTACACCTCATTCCTTTCAGGAATAAATCAAATTTTAGAGGCCTTCTTTTAGGAAAAATAGTAAATATAAAAATAAAATTAGGAGTGAAGAAAGTGTCAGGTTGATGCTGTGACACAACCTCTGGTCCTGTATTATGTGTCATGATGTGGCTGTGTTGTTACAGATATGTCCTACTTTGTGATCACTGTCAATGGCTAACCATAGGTATGTCACTACTACCCCCCAAAATGTGTCATCACTTGCTACTATTCTCTCCACTGTCACGAGAGGAAAATGATGACAAAAGTTGGACTGATTTCGATTGAACTATCTTACTTGTGCAAAGCTAGGAGAAACATATGACCATAATTCTAGGATGTGTGTGTGTGTGTGTGTGTGTGTGTGTGTGTGTGTGTGTGTGTGTGTGTGTGCTGGTACCAGAGCTTAACTCAGGGGGCCTCATTCTCTCATTTAACTTTTTCATTCATGGCTGGAGCTCCATAACTTGAGCCATATTTACACTTCAACACCCCCCCAAACCTGAGCCACCCCAGAACCTTTTTTCTTTCTGGTTAACTGGCAATAAGAATCTCTTGGATTTGTCTGCCTTGGCTGGTTTTGAATCATGATCCTCAACCTTCTAGGAATGTAGGATTACAGGTGTGAGTCACCAGCCTAGCA
This sequence comes from Dipodomys merriami, assembly GCF_024711535.1. Classification (NCBI taxonomy): domain Eukaryota; kingdom Metazoa; phylum Chordata; class Mammalia; order Rodentia; family Heteromyidae; genus Dipodomys; species Dipodomys merriami. Next base: position 243,603 of record NW_027206035.1, on the reverse strand, counting down.
ACTCTAGGACCTGCTACAGAGCCTTGAGAGATTCCATTATGCAAGTGAAGGAGCTGGAGACCAAGCTACATGATGTCCTGGTAATTCATGTGGATTCATTTTTGACGTTGGTTAGTCACACTATATCTATAAATACCCCTTATATTTCTCACAGGTCATACGCTGGGGAAGTAAAGGAATATATGATCCATGGTCCAAAGTAAATGATCAATGGTGAATAAAGATAAAAAATATTATTAAATTTTGCAAACCAATGGCAAATCCTTTTGTGAATTTGACTATGGGGTAAGTACCATCCAAACTCTCAAAGGCTATTGAAGGTTTTGTGTGTTTGGGCTTTTTTTCACTTACAAGAAGTCAGAGAGGGCTACTTAAGTATTTTTTTATCTTGCGAGGAGTGCCTTGGAGAATTCTGACAGAGTTTGGAGTCCCTGGGGAGAGAAGCAGTTGCAAATGGGGCGAGGAAGGTCAAGCAGCTTCAGTCCATAAGGAAGGACTTCATCTTCTTACCCTGCTAGCTAGCTGTAACAAGCAAATGGATACTTATATGAACATTTCTATATCTTCATATATTCCTGATGTAAACACAAATAAACTATTTTTTTGCTCATGGTGTGCTGGACCCTCTTGCTTTTGCCATGTTACCTAAACTTCACAGCAAAGCTATACTCAGGCATGTCCTTGTATGGGTCAGACAGAAAGGGAGAGAGAACAGCTTCTTCAGTCATCTCTGGGATGCTTGTGAACCACTGGAAAAGCCTGGAGATACATTGCTCTGTGCAGGTGGCTCTCAGCATCACTGCCAAAGTACCAGAACCAGCTAGCTTGGCATCCCTCCACATTGCCCTGGTCCTAGGGTGAGGCCATCACTCAAAGCCAGTCTCTAGAATTCTATATATCAAGTAAAAGAGGACAAAGCCAAACTTTATTAAAAGGAAGTAAAAGCCAGAAACTGGGATGTGAGTGAGGGGTAAGAGGGTTGGAAAGCGGGGTGCCTCTCGAATTTGAAGAGAAGGCTAAGTAGAAAAAGACAATTTTTGATAATGGTAAAAGAAACTTTTTAAATTTAAATTTAATTTAATTTATTGTAAAGGGGATATACAGAGGGGTTACAGTTACATAAGTAAGGTAATGAGTACATTTCTTGTCGAACATTGCTGCCCACTCCCTCATTTTCTCTCACTTTCCCTCCTCCCCAATTCCTTCTGAAAGCTGTAAAGTTCGTTTCCAACATAGTGTCTTGTGAATATTGCTCTTGCATGGTCCACCCTTTTTCCATTGTTTCACCATTTTGTTATTCCCCTTCCCTTCCCCAAATCAGTTAAAATTTTATACAAGACATAGGGTACCAAAATCAGAAACAGTGACAACAGAGTATAAACCAAAGGGAGGAAATAAATAGAAGAAAAAAGAAATAACTTCACACAGCATATTAAAAACTGCAGCAACATTGGAAGTGGCACTGTGGCTCAAGTGGTAGGGTGCTTGCCTTGAGCTGAAGAGCTGGGGGATAGTGCCTAGACCCAGAGTTCAGGCCCCACAACCAACAAAAAATTAAAATTAAAAATTAAAAACGACAACAACAACAACAAAACCTCTTATTTGCATATCTTGGAGTTCATTTCTATTAGCAATATTTTATATGGTCATATGTACAGAGCTATTGAGCTATTGTAATCTTCTGTTTGGATTATCCTAGACATATACTAATTATTACAAACGAGGGAACTCATGGAACCTATGTTTCTTTGGGTCTAGTTTACATCACTTAATATGATTTTTTCCAAGTCTTTCCATTTCCTTACGAATGGGATGATATCATTCTTTCTGATGGAAGCATAGCATTCCATTGTGTATATATACCACATTTTCTTGATCTATTCACCTACTGAGGGCATCTGGATTGGTTCCATATCTTAGCTATGATAAATAATAGTGCAGTGAACATAGTTGTGCTGGTAGCTTTAATGTGGTCTTGTGTGTTATCATTTGGGTAAATGCCCAGGAGTAAGATTGCCGGATCATAGGGAAGCTCTAGGTTTAGTCCTTTGAGGAATTGCCATACTGTTTTCCAGAATGTTGAACAAGTTTACATTCCCTCCAACAATGTAGTAACCTTCCTTTTTAGCAGCATCTTACCAGCATCTGTTATTATTTGTGCTCTTGATAATGACCATTCTAACTCTGGTGAGGTAATCTCAATGTGGTTTTGATTTGCATCTCTTTTATGACCAGAGATGTTAAACTTTTCTTCATGTGTCTATTGACTATTCTTGTTTCACCTCCAGAGAAGTCTCTTCTTAATTCTTTAGCCCACTTATTAATGGGGTGGTTCTTTCTTTGAGGATTTTTTATTAGAGGGTTTAATTTTTGAATGCTAAGTATATTTTTGATATGAGATCCTTGTTTGTTGTATAGCTAGTAAAGATCTTCTCCCAATCTGTGGGCTTTCTCTTTATCATGCTAGCTATGTCCTTTGACATGCAGAAGCTCCACAGTTTAATGCAATCCCATTTTATCCAGCTTTTCTTGTATTTGTTGTGTTTCTTGATCTTTATTTAGATAGTTTCAACCTGTGCCAAGGAGTCCTAGTGTATCTCCTACCCCTTCCTGTAATATTTTCAGAGGATCTGCTCTTACTTCAAGGTCTGTGATCTATTTCGAGTTGAGTCTGGTGCAGGGTGATATGTAAGTATCTAACTTCACTTTTCTAAACATGTATAGCCAATAGTTTTAAGCCAGCCTGGACAAGAAAGTGCATGACATTTTTATCTTCAATTAGCCATCCATAAGCTGGAAGTGGCTGTGGCTCAGGTGATAGAGTGCTATCTTTGAGCAAATAAAGCTCAGGGACAGCACTGTAAGCCCTGAGTTCAAGCCCCAGCTCCAACACACACACACACAAACGCACAAACACACACACACACAACATGGAGGCACAAATTCATAACCAAGGTAATCTTGCTTACGCATTTTATTTTAATAAAAGTTTCAAAGTGAATATCAACCCTAGTTCTGGCAAAATTGCAGGGATGGTAGGAATGGCTGGCAAGTCAAAATAAGAAAAAAATGCCAATGACCATCCTGAAGTGGAAAAAGGAAAGATAAATAAATGACTTCATTCTCCAGGAAATGGACATGGAAAGGAGAATGAGACAGATGATGAAGTGAGACCACTGAACGCCCTTGTGGAACACACTGCTGCATTGCAACATCTAGTGGACTCAAGGTAGACATGACACTTGTTCCCATAGTTGCTGTACAAGCAGTAGAATCCCTTTGGCCAAACCCAGGTGTGGAATCTATTGAGGATAGTCCTGTGAACCAACTTGGAGAACTGAACTACACAAAACTATGCTTAGCACTATTTAGACTGACAGAATGCAGAACATGGAAGTGTTCATATGTGTATATGGCTATCTGTAACCTTTGTAGGAAAAATTCTAATATGATTTACAAGAAAATACAGATACAAACATGGGTATACAAATCTGCATGTTGCTAAATAAATTTATGTCTATCAGTAACTGAAATCTTAGTCAAATCCTGAAGTCAAATTAACCTTTAATTAACCTCCTTCTTAATTAATCTCCTCCTCTTCTTCTTCCCCCTCTTCCTCTTCCTCCTTAAGTTAGTGGTGTTTTAGCTTGTTAGGCAGGCATTCTACCACCTGAGCCATGTTTCCAGCCATTTTTGCTTTATTTTTCAGATAAGATCTCACCTCATGGTTATTCCCAGGTGGCCTGAACCATGATTCTCCTATTTATACTTCTAATATAGTTGGGATGGCACACAGTACCAGTCAGCTATTGATTCAGAGGTGATCTTTCCAATTTTCTAACCAAACTGGTCTCTGACTCTGCCTCTTCAATAACTGGGATTATAAACTTAAGCTACTGCAACTGACCTTGTTAAATTTTTGTTGTTGGTGGTCATAAATCTTTAACTCTGGGCCTGGGCACTGTTTCTGAGAATAACACTTGAGTTGAGCCATAATGCCATGTCTGGCTTTTTCTGTGATTAATTGGAAATAAGAATCTCATGGACTTTCTTGACTGGGTTGGCCTTGAACCACAATTCTCAGATCCTCAGTAGCTAGGATTATAGGCATTAGCCACCAGCACATGGCTTCTTGTTGAATTCTCTAAGGGAAAGAATATATTCTATGCCTGTTGATTCTCTTAAAGTGATGCTTGGCATACAGTAATTATTAATTATATATTTGCTGCATGAAGGGCGGATAAATGGTGAATAAAGGATAGTTGACTTCAAGCCATTCATAGGAATGGGTCTATTCTTCATGAGCTATGTTCCACTTGTAATACTTCTAGCACAAATTAGTCACAAATATTATAACACATAAATTGTTAGAAATCTTCCTTTACCCATGAGAAAAAAGGAGGCTTCAAAGAGTGAATAACTGAGAAGATGGCTGAACTAATTTGCAATCTGATCTGTTCTCGAATCCCAGGGATTCTGGCTCTGAACAATGTTGTCAAATTATTACCAGGACATATCTTTAATCAATTACATGCAGAAATATTCTCCTATGTTATTCTGTATGGAAAGCATAAGCGTGTTCATGTTTGTACATGTGTGTAATGATTTAGACTCTCCAGATTTCTTCAGCACTATTTCTATGGGATGCTCAACTCTATATCACATCCATGTTTAACTGCTGTTTTGAACCACTGTCTTTTCCTCTTTTTCATCTAGTATATTAGAATTTTTTTCTTTTTTGCATGTGGATAGTTTGTGGAATTAGCCATGTATAGTATTAAACATGATTCTAGGAATCCTGACCTTGAAAACAGTTTGTACTCCTCCTGCACATGGCCTGTTCTTTGTGTGGTTTCTGTATGAGCAACATTTCTATATTCTTGTAGTACAATTACTTTATATGAGCTATGTGATCTCACTCTTGCCATCTCAGATGCCCTCTGCAACTAGTCTTACACCACTGTGCCTGTCATCTTCATTAAAGGGTTACCCAAGCTTTGAAACAGAGTGTAGGCCTTGGCAGCTCTTTTCCCAGGGCACATCCTTCTCCATAGTGCATTACAGATTTTGATTCCCTCTGCTGCTCCATCATCCATGACCCAGAAACTGGCTTTCATTGACTTTCCTATTTTTAATTTCAGTCTCAGTTTCATTCTTCCATTACTACCATTCTCAGTCTCTGTAATGCCACATTTCAGGTCATGCTCAGCTCACCTTTCACTTTCTTCATTGAACTTCTCAATTTTCCTGAGCATTCATTTTTTCTTTGTTAAGGCTGCATTTTGAAGAATATTCTCAGTGTATAAATGGGGTTTTAGCGCATGCTTTGGAGAAAGCACGTACTTTATTTCTGATTATAGATTATAAGTTATAGCAAAGCATCGTTCATATGCAAACAGCTGTAAGCATGAGGGCTGGAGTGGACAGGGGCCTCTGTTGCCAATGCTCCCAGAGGAGAGGCAGATTAGAAATGAATGTGCATTCGGCAGCAACCAGGTAGTGAACTTGCTATGAAGAAAAAGCAGCAGGGGGAGGAAACAGCAGGAGAGATGAAGGAGCCACACTTTGGTAGAGTGAATAGCTGCTATGAAGACTGGACACTGAATTGAAGGACTAGACAACACAGAGTCCAAGAAGAAATGGCTTAAGGCAGAAAGATGTGAGAAACACAAAGCCTGAGGTGAAGGCCAAGCCAGGACATTTCAAAGACAAGCAAGAAGGCCACCCCTCTTGCAGACTGGAGTTCAAGGAATCCCAAGGGTAATCCAAGGGTGGAAGGCTGGAAGTGGAGGCTGAGATCTGATCTGAGGATCATGGTTCTCAGCCAGCCTGGGTAGAAAAACTCTGTCTCCAATTAGCCAGCAAAAAGAGGCAAAGATGTGGCTCAAATGGTAGGGTTTTGAGACAAAAATGCTGAGAGAGTACAAGGCCATGAGTTCAAGTCCAAATACTGGCATGCATGTGTAAGCATGCATGCACACATGTATACACACACACACACACACACACACACAAACACACACACACACACACACACACCCTCATATATAGAGAGAAGAGGAGGAGAGGAAGGAGGAATAAAGGGAGGAAGGAAGGGGGATGTTAGGAAAGAAGAAAGAAAAAGGAAGAGAAAGAAAGAAAGAAAGAAAGAAAGAAAGAAAGAAAGAAAGAAAGAAAGAAAGAAAGAAAGAAAGAGAGAGAGAGAGAAAGAAAGAAAGAAAGAAAGAAAGAAAGAAAGAAAGAAAGAAGAAGGACAGAAGGAAGGAAAGAAAGAAAGAAACAAGGAAGGAAGGAAGGAAGAAAAGAAAGAAAGAGAAGGAAGGAAGGAAGGAAGGAAGGAAGGAAGGAAGGAAGGAAGGAGAGAGAGAAAAAGAAAGAAAAGAAAGAAACAAACAAAAAGAAAAAAAGAAAGGAAGGAAGGAAGAAAAGAAGGAAGGAAGGAAGGAAGGGGGAAGGAAGGAAGAGGGAAAGAAAGAGAAAGGGAGGGAGAGAGAGGGGAGAAAGAAAGAAGGAAAGAAGAAAGAAAGAGAAAGAGGTGGTTATTGTCTGATCTCAAAAATTCAAGAAGGCAATGGATAGGAAGAACCAAATGAATTACACACTAAACAAAAATTCCAGCTATTGCTACGGTATGTAGTGGGCAAGAAGAAACAGTGGAAATGTAGTATGCAGGTAGGTGACCACTAGAGCAAGACCTCTGTATAACTCAGTAGTGTGTCCGTAATGTGATTACAGGGATATTTTGCTGTAATATGTGAAGGAAAACAAGGAGGTAAAAATGATTCCTGTGCTTAATGCAAAAGGAGAATGGAGATGTCAATAATGATTTTTGGAAGCTTGGGGATGGGTGCACATAACTGCTTTGTATGGTGGGTGGAAAAGAAATTCAGGAGTTCTGAATAGAGCTCGTCAAGGTGGCGTGTACCTGTAATCATAGTTTCATGGGAGGTGGAGATCAAGAGGTTTGGGATGCAAGGCTAGTCCTAACTAAAAGCTAGTGCAATCCTATATCATTCAGTAATCTGGGCATGATAGTTCCCACTTGTGATCTCAGCTAGGTAGGAAGATTGCAGTCTGGGGTTTCCCTGAGCCAAAAGTTAATGAATAACATTTCGTCCTCCATTAGGCCTATGCCTCATTAATTCACTCTGGATAAATCTATAGATTTAAAAAGTCTTTTAAATGCTAAAAAGCTATCTGAGTTGTGGTATAAAACATAAGGAGCATCATCATTTATTCCTCACAAGACTTCTTCAAATGCTGTAATGGAAATAAAATAGGCCTAAAGTTCAAGAGAGAGAGAGAGAGAGACAGAGACAGAGACAGAAACAGAAACAGACACTGTGAAACAGAGATAAAAAAAGAGAGAAACCCTATCTGAGAAAATAAGCTTAACAGCGAAAAAGGGCTAGAGGTTTGTGCTTGCCTAATAAGCACAAGGCCTTCAGTTCAAATCGTAGTATTGGGGGCTTGGGGGCAGGGGAGGAGAACAGAGAATGCTTAAAGGGGATACAGTAATCAAGATGTCTTGTGTCAGAAAATGACACCTTGAAAGAAAACCTATTTGTATAACTACTTAAAGGCAATATATTTTTAAGCTATATGTTCACTTAAAAGAAAGAAAAAGAGCTCTTATTTGTGTTTGACATGCTAGACTTACAAATATAAAATTCAAATAATAAAAAGATGCTTTATCTCTGTTTTAAATGTATCAATTCAAACAATGATAATTCTATTAACATTGTGCTTTTTTTTCTTTTCTGAATGCAAGGACTTTGTATGAATTATTTTACTTTAAATATACCTTCCCTTCCCTCCACAAAATTTCTGATCTTTATCCTCACACACAAAACCATTTTGTAATTGATTTGCAAAGGGAGTTTTGCTGAAAAGCTTGTGTTTATAGTAAGTATCTATGCATTATTTAAAATATACAAGGCTGAAAAAATCCCAAGGTCATTTATATTTGAAATCTGAAAAGAGAGCCATAAAGGCAGACAGTGTTAGAGTTTGGGCCATGAGCTCCCTCGGTCCACTCAGCCTCTGATATTCAGCGGTAACAAGGCAGAGTACGATGAGGTCGGCTTCCTGAGAACCTCCATGTCCTCTGCGGAGAGGACCATTAACTTTTAGACGCTTGAATACTGGCATGGCTCAGAGTTCAGAACAGACTGGCCTAGAAGTAAAAGAACCTGCCTTGCAGTCCCATCCCTGCCGCTTACTGGGATGTGGTCTTATGTCTCCACACTTTTGAAATAGAGCCGCCATTATGAAGCTATTGCAGGGCTTTTGAGGATTACTTACAATTATATAGAGATACCCTCAAGGACCATGAAACAATATGCATATAAGTTTTATTCTGAATTATAAATATCTGTTAAAAATCCCATAGATAGAAATACTTTATGGATAAAATTGAACTGAAAAAGAGATTTAAGGACAGTGCTGATGTATGCAGCAAAGAAACTTTCTAAATCTTGAAAGTAATTCTTTAATTTGTCACAAGTTCACAGTGGTGCTACAGAGCTTTTTTGTACTGGACACTGACTAAGGCATAGGAATGAATTCCCTTCTTTAAAAAGTGTAACAGGCTTTTTAAAGTGTCCTGGGTCTATACCAGCAGCTACATTGAGAGAAGGCATGTGAATTTCCCTTTTTATGTAAGCAATTTTTTATTCCAGTGAAGTTTTGAGTTAGTTTATGGAGCAATCTCAGTAAAAATGATATAGTTAATGAAATAGATTTACAAGAAAAACAAAAGAAAAGAAAGTATAAGGGAATGTTTTTACACAAAAAAATTCTGAGGGATCATTGTCACAAATTGATTATGATTTGTTTCTGAGCTTCTTGGGAGGCCCAGAACAAAGGGAAACATGAATAATGACTCAGTAGCAATTTCACAGGGGCAAAGAATTTGCTTTGTTTCCCAAGAAAAGACACAAATTTGCTCAAGTAGATACAACTTGTACAGTCTAAGCACATCTTCTCCTTTCTTCATTAAAATATTGAGACTTGAATGGTTATGAGTCTTCAGACTGAGAATCAACCTTGGAAATTTGAAGGTGCCACATGGGAGAGATTGCACTTTCTAAGTGCAATCCAAGAAACAATCTGGAAAGTTAACTATGATTAACAAAATATCAAGAAGTACTAAATTCCCACAGCAGATAAGGCATCAAGTTAAGAATATGAAACTATTTCTTTCTGTATTATACCATTGCTTATTCCTACTTTTATTATCCAAGACAAGAAAACTTTTCAAGTTTATGTTTTCTTTTTCTCTGAAAAGTTCTGATTTTGAAATCAAAGACAAAGCAATTATGCTCAGGAATCAGATGAACAAGGCAGGATATCTGTAAAAAGGAAAACAACATTTAAGAGGATAGAGAGTTATCTGGGTGCTATTGATGGATACCAATCAATCATCAAAGGCAGCAACATGTTGAACTTGTGACTAAATAACTAATTTTGGTGTGAATATTTTAAGTGTAGTTTTTCCTACATTGCATGTTTTTACTTCTTGAATGCTTTCTCTAGACTTTACCAACTTGGAAACTATCCAGTACACAAACCACAAAATTTCAACTGCTGAAACCATCACACATCACAAAGCACATTCAGTTAGGTGCCTCTCCACACTTCACTTCTCCCCTTACCGTGCAAAAGAAAAAAGTGATGAAATAAGAATATTAAAAGTAGTGTGAGGGAGTTCCGGGAAGATGGCGGAGGAGAAGGTGTAATCTGAACAAGCTCTCGCATAGAAAGCAGTTTTAGAGTTCCAGTGAACAGTCCTAAGCCAGAGAATCGCACCAAGTGTGCCATCACAGGACAGAGAGTTAGACAAGAGAGGGAAGCCAAGGCAAAAAGAAACACCTGAGTGCTCGCCAGCAGCCGCCGCCACGGCGGCAGTAGGGTCGCAAGCGGCGGAGACCGCAGCCGGGGGCCATACCTGAGCGCTCACACATAGAGTCCAGGATGAAGGAGCCAGACGCAGCGGGCGAGGAGATTCTACTCAACAGCAGCAAGAACCAACAAAGGGCAGACATCTTCATCCTGCAGCTTGCAGACAAGAGACAACCCAGGATCCAAGACTCGGCTTGAGTAGAAGCCCGACGTCCTCACTACTTCTCAGGGAGCAGAGGAGGGAAGGCCACCCCTCCCCCCACAGCACCGGTGATCTCCATCTTGGATACCGACAAAGCTCGGAGGAGCTGCCAGCTCCAACCCAGGCCTTGGAATAAAAAGAGTCATTTAGCAGGTCACAAGAACTTAACGTCAAAGTGACCTGACAGACTCGGCTCCATCCAGGGAAAAGTCACCCAGCTAAGGCGCCAGCCATTGGAGTGGCTTCCCTCACTGTGTAACCAGAACCAGAGGCTGCCCCTCCCTCTAGCAGCCTCAACAATCAATTGAAAAACAGAATCTCTGAGAACGGCTCCAGGCTGGGCTCTGGGAGATTTTTTTTGCACAAAACAGCCCCAGGAAAAAGCTACCGATTGTTGAAAGGCCTCAACTCTACCCAGAACCTAGCCTCACCACTGCATCCCCCTCTTTTATGATTCTCAAAGCAGATCACCCTCCTAGAAAACTACCTGGGAGGGGGAATCTCAAAATCTTGGGTAAAGCAGAGCATTTTTCTGCCTCTTCCAACAAGCCGACTTAAGAAACCAATCAAGCCACAGGAACTCAAGCTGACCAGAGACTCCAACAAAAGGCTGGTTACAGACAAAAGGGAGGTACAGATACAGGATTTTCCCACCCCTCCCCCCCAAAAAAAAAATCAAAGGACTTTTTCTTTTCTTTTTTTTCTTCTTCTTTTCTTTTTTTTGTTTGTTTTTGTTTTATGTTACCTTATATATATATATATATATATATATATAATTTTTTTCTCTTTTAAAACTTTTATTAATCTTTAATTTTTGCCTCTTCTGAAAAAATAATTGATTTCCAGTAACTTTTTTTTTCTCCTCTTAAAATTTTTATTTTAGGAATATGTAAATGAGCGTTTTCCTTTCTTTTCTTATCTTCTTTCTCTTTTTCTTTCTTTCGTAATTATCTTTTTGTTTTTGGTCTAGCTCTACTGAACTTCTGATCTTTTCTTCTCCCTTTCCCATCCTTAAAGTTTTTCACATCTCCTCTATGTCCCTCCCTTTCTCACAACATATTCACATTCCTCTCTAAATAGATGGTCTTTTAATCTCTACAATAACATTAATTTTTACGTTTCTATTTTTTTTTCTGGTCTCTTTTCATTCCCCTATCCCTATCTTCTTTTTCTCTCTCTCTCTACATGCATCCTACCCAACCCATTTCCTGCATCGTGATTAGGACATAGTTAACTCTCCCTGTGCCTCCCCACACCAATCTATTCCTATTTTTCACCCACATCTCTCCCTAATCCTAATAATTTCTGGTTTTCCAAATTCTTTTCTGCGGTTCGAAGTCCTTCAAAATATAGTTGTTTGATGTTGAATAGATGTATCTGTTAAACTAGATTGTATCTGTAGAATATTGACTGTACAAATGCAAACTTTGGTTGATGGTTGCCTTAAGATAGTGTTCTAGCACAAAACTGGTGCTATCTTCATCTCAAATGGGCAGAGTAAGCCGGAAAAACACAAGAAAAATGGCAAATTCGGGTATCTCAATTCCCAATCTTGATAATCAGGGGTCAGATCAGATAATGAACAATCCAGAGGAGAGTTCCCAAATAGCTCTACAAACACTGGTGGCAAACATGATAAATGAGAAGTTTGACAACTTACAAAGGACTCTCTATGAGCGTGATAGGGAGAGAGAGGAGGGATCCCAGAAGTTTATACAGGAATATCATAAGCGTGAGGAAGCTACTCAAAAACTGATACAGGATTTGCGTGAACAACTTGAGAATACTCAAAGAGAAAGGGAGGAATGGCGTGAGCAGTCTGAGAACATGGAAAGAGAACTGCAGGAATCCCACGAACGTGAGGAAGCTAAACAAAGAGTAATACAGGAATTGAGAGACCAGGTAGAGAACACACAAAGATCACTAAAGACATCCATAAAATCCATTAACAAAGAGCTGAAGGAAGTCAGGGAGACCACAAAGGGAATGCTGAATGGAACCCAACAGAAGGAATGGGAGTCCAAAGAAACCATATCCAATCAACTAAGTGATTTGAAGACAAACACTGAACACCAAATAAAGGAAGTAAAGAGATTCATACAAGACCTAAAACAGAGCTTCAACAAAGAACTTGAAGCCATCAAAGCTGACCAATTAGAAGCTGACAAATTAGAAGAGATTAAAATCAAAGAAGAGAGTCTTGACAGCAGGTTAGACCATGCAGAAGATCGAATCTCAGGGATTGAAGACAGCCTAGATATTATAGAGAAAGAACATACAACCATCCAAGATAAGTACAAGAAATATGACAGATCTATCCAACACCTGGAAGACACCATCAGAAGGCCTTACTTAAGGATAATGGGTGTAGAGGAGCACCTAGAAACAGAAGTTAATGGTCTAGGAAATTTGTTTAACAGGATCCTAGCAGAGAACTTCCCAAACATGCAAAAAGATAGGCCTATTCAGATACAAGAAGCCTTTAGAACCCCAAATAGACCAGACCAGAATAGGACATCCCACCGTCACATTATAATCCACACAGGATCAACTCAGAACAAGGAAAAGATCCTTAAAGCTGTCAAGGAGAAAAGTGTAATCACCTATAAAGGGAAAACAATTAGAATCACCTCAGATTTATCAGCAGAGACAATCAAAGCAAGAAGAGCCTGGAATGATGTATGCCAGGCCCTAAAAACAAAGACCTATCATCCAAGAATACTGTACCCAGCTAAACTCTCCTTCATAACTGAAGGCCAAATAAAAACCTTCTACAGCAAAGAAAAATGGAAACAATACATCTCCACCAAACCAGCCCTACAAAAGATTCTTAAAGATGTCCTACACATAGAAAACCAACAAGACCACAATAAAGGCCAAGAAACTGCACCCAAACTGAGAATCCAAGAACCATAGGAAGAACCCAGTTTTCGCAGCCCCCAAGAAGGTAGATAACATGGCAGGAACTCCCAAACACCTCTCAGTCCTATCTCTTAACGTTAACGGACTGAACTCTCCAATTAAGCGACATAGACTGTCTAGTTGCATTAAAAAACAATACCCTTCTATCTGCTGCCTGCAGGAGTCACATCTTGCCCGTAAAAACAAACACATTTTCAATGTTAAAGGCTGGAACAAAATCTACCCAGCAAACGGCCCTCATAAACAGGCGGGAGTTGCAATCCTAATATCAGATAAAATAGACTTCAAATTAAAATTCGTGAGAAGAGATACAGAAGGTCGCTACATACTAATGAAAGGATCTCTCGTTCAGGAGGATATTACAATTCTAAATATCTATTCGCCAAACAATGGAGCACCCAAATTTATCAAAGAAACACTACTTTCCCTCAAATGCCATATAGATCCAAAGACATTAATTGTTGGGGATTTTAACACACCACTCTCCGCACTAGACAGATCAACTCGGCAAAAACTGAACAGAGAATCCCCAGATTTAAACAGCTGCACAGATCAACTAGACTTAACAGACATTTACCGAACATTTCACCCAGCAGCATCAGAGTACACGTTCTTCTCAGCAGCACATGGAACTTTTTCTAAAATAGACCACATTCTAGGCCACAAAGCAAACTTGTCTAAATTCAGAAACATTGAAGTTATACCCTGCATTCTCTCTGACCACAAGGGAATAAAATTAGAACTCAACACCAAACGCCACCAAAGAACGTCCGGTATCACATGGAGGCTAAACAACACACTGCTGAATCAAGAGTGGGTCATGGAAGAGATTGGAAAGGAAATTCAAATGTTCATGGTATTCAACAAAAATGAACACACAAATTACCAGCTCCTCTGGGACACAGCAAAGGCAGTACTCAGAGGCAAGTTTAGAGCTCTGAGCTCCTACATCAACAAATTGGAGAGATCTGAAACTAGCAATTTATTGACACATCTAAACCTCCTTGAAAAAGAGCAGCAAGATAAACCCCAATCCAGTAGACGGAAAGAAATAATCAAAATTAAATCAGAATTAAATGAACTAGAATCCAAAAAAAACTATAGAAAGAATCAACAAAACAAAGAGTTGGTTCTTTGAAAAAATTAACAAAATTTACAGACCCTTAGCAAATCTTATCAGAAAAAGAAGAGAACACACCCAAATTAATAAACTCAGAGATGAGAATGGAAACATCACCACGGAAACAACCAAGATTCAGAACATTATAAGGAAATACTTCTCAAAACTTTATGCTAATAAGTTCGACAACTTGACAGAAATGGACCTCTTCCTAGCAATTATTGACATGCCAAAACTAAACCAAGATGAGTTAAACTATCTTACCAGGCTCATATCAAGCATTGAAATAGAACAAGCAATAAAAGACCTCCCAGCTAAGAAAAGTCCAGGACCAGATGGTTTTACAGCGGAATTTTACAAGGCCTTCAAAACAGAGCTCACACCAATTTTCCTCCAACTCTTCAATGAAATTGAAAGAGAAAGCTCACTACCGAACACATTCTATGAAGCCATCATAACCCTCATCCCAAAACCGGGCAGGGACTCATCCAAAAAAGAGGACTATAGACCCATTTCTTTGATGAACATTGATGCAAAAATTCTCAACAAAATTTTGGCAAATCGACTTCAACAATTCATCCAAAAAATCATAAACCACGATCAAACAGGATTCATTTCAGGGATGCAAAGCTGGTTCAATATACGCAAATCAATTAATATTATTCATCACATCAACAGGAGCAGAAAAAGCATTCGACAAGATCCAACACCCCTTTATGATGAAGGTTTTGGAAAAATTAGGAATCCATGGAACATTCCTCAATACAATAAAGGCTGTATATGACAAACCTACATCCAGCATTATACTCAATGGTGAAAAACTAAAGCCATTTCCTCTTAACTCAGGAACAAGACAAGGATGCCCACTCTCTCCACTTCTCTTCAATCTAGTATTAGAATGCCTAGCTACAGCAATAAGACAAGATGCAGACATAAAGGGGATCCAAATAGGGAAAGAAGAAATAAAACTCTCCCTCTTTGCAGATGACATGATCTTGTATTTAAAGAATCCCATAGACTCCACTCCCAAATTACTCAAGCTGATTCAAAACTTTGGCAAAGTAGCAGGTTATAAAATTAACCCCCAAAAATCAATGGCTTTTCTGTATGCCCACAATGAGAAAAGTGTGGCTGAAATTAGGAAAGCAACGCAATTTGTAATAGCCCCACAAAAAAAAATACCTAGGAATTAACTTAACTAAAGAAGTGAAGGACCTCTATGATGAAAACTAAAATCTTGAAAAAGGAAATCACCACAGAACTTAAAAAATGGCAAAACCTCCCATGCTCCTGGATTGGCAAGATTAACATCGTGAAAATGGCAATACTTCCCAAGTCTATCTACAAATTCAACGCAATACCTATCAAAATTCCACCCTCATTCTTCAAGGAAATAGAAGAGGCAATCCAAAAATTCATATGGAACAATAGAAGACCCCGAATAGCAAAAACACTTCTCAACGGAAAGAACACTGCTGGAGGAATATCAATACCAAATTTCAAACTCTACTATAAAGCCATAGTAATCAAAACAGCTTGGTATTGGCATAAGAACAGACCTCAGGACCAATGGAATAGAATTGAAAACCCAGAAATGAACCTACAGACCTATAGCCATCTAATCTTCGATAAGGAAGCTAAAACAATAGAATGGAAGAAAGACAGCCTCTTCAGTAAATGGTGCTGGCAAAATTGGTTAACTATATGTAGAAAACTAAAGCTAGATCCTTATATATCACCCTGCACCAGAATCAACTCCAAATGGATCAAAGACCTTGAACTCAAAGCAGACACTCTGAAAACATTACAGGATGGAATAGGAGAAACCCTAGGTCTCCTTGGCTCAGGCCGAAATTTTCTGAATAGAGACCCGGAAGCACAACCAATCAAAGAAAGGTTGGACAAATGGGATTGCATGAGGTTGCAGAGCTTCTGCAGGGCAAATGACATAGCTAGCAAGATCAACAGAAAGCCCACCGATTGGGAGAAGATCTTTACTAGCCATACAACGGACAAGGGTCTCATATCTAAAATATACTTGGAACTCAAAAAATTAAACCACCCAACAACAAATCCTCAAAGAAACAACTGCCCAATAAATAAGTGGGCGAAAGACTTAAAGAGAAGCTTCTCTGAAGAAGAAAGAAGGATGGCCAATAGACACATGAAGAAATGTTCAACATCCCTAGCCATAAAAAAAAAATGCAAATCAAAACAACATTGAGATATCACCTCCCTCCTGTTAGAACAGCAAAAATCAAGAACTCTAACAACAGATGCTGGAGGGGATGTGGACAGAAAGGAACCTTACTTCATTGTTGGTGGGAATGTAAACTTGTTCAACCACTTTGGAAAGCAGTATGGAGTTTCCTCAAAAGAATTCACATAGATCTCCCCTATGATCCAGCAATCCCACTTTTGGGCATTTACCCAAATGTATACAAACAAAACCACACTAAAGCTACCAGCACAACTGTGTTTATTGCAGCATTATTTACCATAGCTAAGACATGGAACCAAACCAGATGCCCCTCAGTAGATGAATGGATCAAGAAAATGTGGTATATATACACAATGGAATTCTATGCCTCCATCAGAAAGAATGACATTTCCCCATTTGTTAGGAAATGGAAAGGCTTGGAAAAAATTATATTAAGTGAAGTAAGCCAGGCCCAAAGAAACATAGGTCCCATGGTTTCCCTTATTTGCAATATCTAGTATAGGTATGAGTCAAGCGGAAAAGGTCAGATAATGTGATGTTAGGAAAACGAACCCTTAAATATGTATTTTAATGTTTTCGTTTCTTTCATGCATGTGTTTCTAACGCATTTATTAGATTATTTCTTTGTTGCTTTGTATGTCCCTCCCCCACAGTGTAACCCCCGCTTTCACTATATTTGATGTCAGTATAACATGTGGAGGAGATGGGGGCAAACAAGTCGTTTAAGGATTCAGGTGGACCTGTTGCAACAAGGAGAATTACAAAATGTCATGTCAAAGCAAGCTTTACAATGTCGGTGTGGGGGGGGAGGGGGGTATGATTGGGTGCGGGGGAGGGTGGAGCCTGGGAAGGGAGGTGATGGGTAAACAAAAGAGGAGGCTGCAATGCTTGGTAAGAAATATATGCATTATCCTGCCAATGTAATTGTAACCCCTCTGTACAGTATGTTCTCAAATAAAATAAAATAAAATTTAAAAAAAAAAGTAGTGTGATATTTAAAAAAGATGTTCATGCAGTTGAATATATAGGGGATTCAGTAGTTGAATATAAATTCAAATGAACTGTCACTCTTTAATTTATACATTTCTTTCCTGTATTAATGAGTAAGAAATGCATATTTATTGTAAAAAATTATTTTAAGTAGACAATCTTGAGAACAATGAGAAAAAAATCATCTGTAAACAGCCCGAACAGTTATTGTCTTAATGAATTTCCTCTAGCATTTTTCTGTTTATTTCACTAAAATATTTATGGAGTTTTCTAGTGGCAGAGTCTATGCTAAATACTCTCTTTTATTTAGATACTGAAGATTAAACTTAAATGAATGTACTTTAGGCAAGAGTTCTATCACACTCCAGCCTTTCACTTTTATTTTGTTTTTGAGATACTATCTCACTCCCTTTGTCCAAACGGGACTGAAATCTATGATTTGATCTTCCTGCAAGTAACAGATGTGCACCACCAATCTAGGTGCTAAATATACACATTATTCATTTAACTCAATACTCCCTCAACAGTGTGTGCGTGTATACACATATCTACTCAATATTCTCTTTCTCTCCCTTCCCTCAACTCTTGTTCTTTTCTGTTTGGAAGAGATTAGGATCAGTCTCAATCACTTCATGACACTCTAACCCTGAAGCTGGAAAGGTCGGCACCAGGACAACATGACAAGAGAGAAGAACTCTGCCAACCAAGTCTAATGTGCCAATCTTGCCTCAGAAAATAGAATTGAGGACCTGAAAATGAGGCAGCAGATAGGAGTCTGTGATGGAACTTAATTCTATTTTCAGCCACAGTTCATTCAATGAGTGGAGCAATCAAGCCTGGAGGAAAAATCAAGAGATGGAGAAACTATGTAAGCTTGTGTCTGGGGGTGGGAAGAGAGAGGGAAAGAGGAAGGGAAAGACAGAGGGGAAGGAGAGAGAGGAAAAATGAGACACACAGACAGACAGACACACACACACACAAGCACGCACACACACAGACTCACACACACACACACACACACACACACACACACACACACACACACACACACACACACACACACACACAGAGATTGCATTCTTGGAGCATTTCCAATTGCAAGGAGATTTTACTGTTTTTCCCCAAGTAGACTTCTATCTTCCCTTCAAATACATTTTGAACTTAAGCTAATTGAGTATGTTCCTTTAAGATACCATGATAATGTGCATTGATAATGACTATCTTGTTCTGTACAAGGCATCATTCCAACTATTTAATGTTCATTTATTTCATTAAATACATTTTAATTGTTATATCAACCCTCTCTAAAATGTGTGTCACTGCCTTCATTTTACATAGGAGGACAGAACCTCAAAAACTTAAGCACGAGGCACTGGTTAGGAACGGCATGCTCACATACTACACCTGCCCACCCCATATATACATTTATTTTTCTGTTCCCTTTGGCACCTCCTCACCTTCAATAGAACAGAAATGGACGTCTTTTTTAAAATATGTGTGCAAACCAGCATCAAGAATACATGAACAATATAAGAAATGGGAAAATACAATTGAGTGAAAATCTGAAAACTCCTATGCCCCAGACCTGTATTTCTGTCCTGCACAGGGAGGGGCCTCTTTCTACCTCTACTCTCCCAGGCCTCCTCAGCAGGTCCCTGGGAACATAGTTGGAGAGGGACTAGTAAGTCTTTTCAAATGAAAGACATCAGTGAATTTACTATAAGAGTCAAAGGCAGAGGAATTAAAATCCACATAGACATTGACTGCTTTCCTTTACCCTGACTTTCAAAATTCTTTACTTCTTCACATACCTCAAAAAGCCAACTGTTGCTTGACACCCGTGGCTCACCCCTGTAAGCTTAGCTACTAAGGAGGCTGAGATCTGAGGATCACGGTTCAAAGCCAGCATGGGAGGGAAAGTCCATGAGACTCTTATCTCCAATAAACTAAAAGAAAACTGGAAGTGGCACTGTGGTTCAAGTGGTAGAGTGCCTTTATCAATTTTCCTAGGGAAAATTAATTTGTATTCCTCCAAACAGTCTGATGGTTGGCAAATGTTGTGAGCTCCCGAAGACACTCCTAGATGTCTGTCATCATTTCCAACTTCAAAACTTTTGCCTTCAATCAGGGTTTCTGAAGAACATCGATACAATCAAAGTTAATCAACACAGCTTTATTGTACTTGGTCTCATAAAAAATATAATAGCTCTACTTTCAATGAAGGAAATTAATGATCATGGCCTTGAGACATGGCCCTTCATTTGAAATGTGTGTGTTCTATTACTGTCATAAATATTCATGATGCTTTTTTTTCTTGAAAACAGTCCCTGAATATTCCTTCAGCAAACATTTACTGTGCAGTGTTGCAGGATACACTGAGTGTTGGGAGCCCAGAATGCCCTAAAAGTTCCACCTGCCTTATGTATTATGTACATAATAAAGTTTGAAAGTCTGGATCATTTTAGCAACTGAAGGAAAAATCATTTCTGAAAATATAAAAGTCTCTTTAGTATGAAGAATAAGCCTGAGGAACTTGTCTTCCTGGTTTCCAGCCAGGAGATCTATCTATTTAAAATCACTTAACATCAGAATATGTAAGCAAATGTTTAAGGGCATGAAATAATTACAACTAAGTATGTAGCATGCACATGTTACTTGGGTATGGTAGTTTCTATTTTATTCATAAAAATGAATTGAGAAAAAGATTATTCTCCACATGAATGACAATGTCCCCAAATTGTTTCTTTATTACCCATTCATTATAACTCTAGCTTTTGTTGGGAGATGAGATCCTTGTTCAAAAAACATAACTGAGGGCCATTGTTACATTCTTCTTTCTGTCATTGTCAAAGATGTTTCAGAGAAAAGAGACCTACAAAGATATGAGTCCTGGCACATATTGTAAATGCCAGCATTGAATGATATCCCCATGGTAAGAAAGAGAAACTTCACAAATTTTCACCCACCTGAACAACCCATCCTGTTGCTTTGCCTCTGAGCCTGGATGAGTTTTCCCATTTGTCCTTCTGTGGCACAGCTACTGTGGAAGGAATGTGTCTTTTCCTTTATTTGGCAGATTTGGAGTCCTAACTCCTCTTGCAAACATTCTGAGAAGCTTTCGCCAGGCCACAAGAAGTACAGATGAAATTTTCATCCCATACTCTCCCCTCACAGTAATCCTGTCCTGAAAAACTGCTTACTGAATAAAATGGAACAATGATTGGACAGTGATATAAACCTGAGCGAGCATTATCATACTAGTCATAACACCAGAGAGGAACAAGCAGAAGAATCATTATCTGAGTGTCACAACTATCAATTGACCTACTACACCACATGCTTAAGTGAGGCAATTAATAGATGTTTTGCTAGCTGCCAGTGGCTCATACCAGCAATCAAGCTACTCAGGAGACTGAGGTCTGAAGATTGTAGTTCAAAGCCAACCCAGGCTAGAAAGTCCATGAGATTCTTATCTCCAATCGACTACCAAAAAGCTGGAAATGGTGCTGTGGCTCAAGTGGTAGAGTGCTAGCCTTGAGCAAAGCAGCTCAGAGACAGCACTCAGGCACTCAGGCCCCAGAACCAACACACACACACACACACATACACACACAAAGATAGATAGATGCTTCACGTTTTCCTGGCCACTTTCTTTTTTCTTATGCTTCTTTTGGTGAAGATTTTGTAAGTCAAATAATCTTGATGTCAATTAATATCTATGCTGTATTGGGCTTATTGTCCTCAGCTTCATCTTCCTTGCCTGTGGAATGAAGACATTTCTTTGCAAAATTCGTGCAGTGGGTGAATCCAGTCTTAGTGTTCAATGTACATTTGTGAAAATATCACCAGGTAAATTGGGGGTGGGGTTGAGAGAAATGGAGAAGAACGATCTAAGTGGTGACATTGATCAAGATGTACTGTACTCACAAACTGACATGTTAAATTAGAACTCCTTTGTACAAGTACTTAGGTATAATTTTTTAAGTAGAAAAAAATGAAACCAGTGCATCAGTGCAATCCATAACTCTGAGGTCTAGATTGTGCATAGCTGCCTCTTTTAAAGAATATAGGACAGAGAAGAGTGGAACAAATCATTTCCAGAATACAAGTGTTCAACTCTACCACGAAGTTAACATCAATAGTGATGCTGACATACATCCTTGATTTCATGCACAGAGAACACATTTTCCCCTAACTCCCCCAGGATTTGGAACTCAGGGCCTAGATTCTGTCCCTGAACTTTCGCCTCCCTACCGCTCACCCCAAACACACAAAGCTAGTGCTTTTACACTTGAGCCATAGCTCCAATTCTGGCTCTTTTCGTTAAATGGAGATGAGTCTCATGGATTTTCCCAGCCCAGGCTGGCTTCCAATCATAATCCTCAGATCTCAGGCTTGGATTATAGGTGTGAGCGACCAGTGTCCAGCGTGAGAACTCACTTTTTCTCTGTAATTCTCCTCCCCAAAACCTCATAGCTACAATCTTAAGAGAAAAGATTGAGAGCCCACAACTGAAGAATATTCTACAGAATGCCCTGTCCAATACTCCAAAAAAGGGGAGAAATACCATCTCTTTTCCTTTGGTGAAAACAATAGATGTTTGATTATTATATGACAATAATAATAGATATTATTATAATGCTCACAATATGTATTCCCATCCCCATTGCTACCAGGCGTGGTTATATAACGTACTTTGACAAATGACATATGAGAAGTGATGACATGTATCTTTTCTGAGTTTTAGTCATGTGGTTTTCACACTGTTCTCTTCCCTTGGGATCCTCCAGCAGGCAGTCTGAATCCCAGAATGGACAGCATGCTGAGTGGCAGTGGACATGGATTAGGCTTGTAGCATGAGATAGTAATCAAAGTTGTAAGCTATTGCGTCATTGGAGTTGTTATCCCACCGTAAAATTAAGTTCACATTGAGGCCCCAGCTCTAGGTAATCTAGGCCTTTTTTGTCTCCATTTCCTCCTGTTCCCTTCTCATTTTTCCTGAATATTCTCTCTTCTACCAGCTTCTCCTCAGGTGACACCAAATCCTGAGTCTCCTTATCCTAGAAACACTTTTCAGGCTTAAGCATTGTGGCTTCCTTTCTTACATTTTCTCTTAGCTGTTTCTTCACTTTTTTCTTTCTGGAGTTTTCAGCCAGAAGCTCCCAAATGTGATGGAGCCTCAGATAAAATCCCTCTGCCACATCTCCCTTGCTTGCTTTCACTCTTCTCATGTTGGCATACTACGAAACCAGAATAAGATGAAGCTCCAGAAAACCCTTTGGATAGAAAAATAAACCACCGCATGGGAAGTGAGGGTTGTTTTAGAAGAGATTGGGAGCTGAACACAGGCAGGAAGGCTCATGGCTGCAGCCTCAGCTGTCTTCTGAATCATTGCCCAGTTTCCATCTCTCAGTCTTTTCTCCAAAGTCAATGGGGCAAATTCTGCATTTCTTACGGACTCATCCACATTCACAGACCCAGTTAGGAATCCAAAATGACTTAAAATATAGACTCTCCACATCATAGAAATCTGTACCAGAGAAAATGGGCAGAAAGAACTTCAGTTAATCAGGTTCAATTCATTTTTACATGTTTATAATTTATTTTATTTTATTTTTTTGGGTCCGGTCGTGGGGCCTGAACTCTGTGCTGGGGCGCTGTCCCTCAGCTCTTCAGCTCAAGGCTAGCGCTCTACAACTTGAGCCACAGCACCACTTCTGGCTTTTTTTGTTTATGTGGTGCTGAGGAATCGAACCCAGGGCCTAATGCATGCAAGGCAAGCGTTCTACCAGTGAGCCACCTTCCCAGCCCCACATGCTTATAATTTAACTGAGAGAACAATATCAAATTCACTCTGCCTTCATAAAATCAAAATATCAAAGCAGCTACTTTTTACAGGAAGTAAATATTCACATCATAAATCGAGTTTCTAAAGGGGTGGTGTTCTCAGAAAGTAAGGAATTAGGGCTTAGGAAACATTTCAAACACATTTCACATCAGCATCAAGATTAAATTCATTAGCACAGGCTGCAAAAGTTGCTTACTCTCAGCAGGTAAGAACCTATCATTTTTTTCTGGCCCTTAGTAAAAAAAGATGGAAGAGTTTGATTTCCTTTTTCAATTTCAATCTTCAAAGTCACATTGTCTTCTAAGGAAGTCATTTATCTCACTCACCTGAAAATACAGAATATGTCTTCACAGGAGGGTCCTCTGGGCTTCAGGAAGCAAAATAGGAGGAGTGAAACAGGCTGCAAGATGCTTGCAGGAATAGAATATGTTTGACTTCTTCCACAGCCAAGCTAGCTTTGAGCGTTTGTCCTTTCCACAACTCAGGTGGGACGGTGGTTATGTAGGAGGGGAGAAATACCATAGATTTTCAGAAAAAGGTAAAAGAAAGGTGCATGGCTTTTCTTCTCAGAACAGAACCTTTAAATAGGATATGTTTTTTCTCTTCACAAAACACTTAATTATACAGTAATCCACTTCACTGTATTCCCCTTCTGTAGTTAGTTACCTGTGCTCAACTCTGGTTTGAAAAGATTAAATGGAAAAAGTCTCATATTTTGGAAGATATCACATTCACATAATACCTTTTTTCTTTTTTTCTTTTTTGTTTTTTTTTGCATATAAGGTCTCACTGTATATCTCTCTCATTATCTTCCTGCCTCAGCTTCTGTTTCCTAGGATTATATGTGTGCATTTCCACACCCATTTCACATTACATTTTTACAGCATATTGTTACAATTCTTCTATTTTATTAGTTACTGTTATTATTGTCTTACTGTACATAATTTATAACTTAAGCTTTATTGTAGCTATAATTGTCTGGGTAAAAGCATAGTATATATGGTCATCTTGGTATTTATAGGGTTGCTTCCAGAACTGTTGAGCATAGTAAAATCAGCATAGGATCCAGTCCCATATAGAAAATAGCATAATATTTCATACAAAGTAAGTTACACTTTAAATCACATCAAGGTTATTTCTATTACCACCATAGATATAACAGTATATAAATAGTTGCTATATTGTCTGCTTAGGGAGCAACAAACTTTTCCTATCTTAAATTTCTGGTTGGTTGAACCCCTAGATGTGGAAATTGTAGATACTGAGGGTTAACTGTATAAATTGCTTCATTGATTTCACGTGCTCACGTGGAATGCCTCTCCAGAGACTAATCAGGAACTACTATAAAGATCAGAAAGACAGAAACTTGACCTTCTTATTTTGCCATAATTACCCACTAAATAAAATATGAATAAGTTTGATTCTGTACCTCCTCCTCCTCCTCCTCCTCCTCCTCTTCCTCCTCCTCCTCCTCCTCCTCCTCCTCCTCTTCCTCCTCCTCCTCCTCCTCCTTCTTCTTCTTTCTTCTTCTTCTTCTTCTTCTTCTTCTTCTTCTTCTTCTTCTTCTTCTTCTTCTTCTTCTTCTTCTTCTTCTTCTTCTTCTTCTTCTTCTTCTTCTTCTTCTTCTTCCTCTTCTTCTTCCTTGCACATGCTAGGCTTGGTACCTACCACAGTTCTAGAGCTTCTAAAAAGCTAGTTTGAGAATTTCACAATGTTTAATAATCAACACCAATTTCAGTTTTCTTTCCTAGGCTCCAAAACAGGGGAAAGTGGGGGAGGCATAAATGGGACAGTCATCTAGGGAAAACATTGCTGACTATCATATTTTAATTTTTTGTTCAGTTGGAATTTAAAAAATATATAACCATATAATTTAAGTCCTATTTTTAAAATTTTCTTCATAGGAAAAAAGACCAACTAAACAATTTTTGTCCTTTTTATGTATAAAGCTCACAATGTTGTCTCTGTAATAATTTTTAAAACATTCTTTTGAATATGACTTCTACCATCTCCTTGGAGGCGAAGCTGAATTCTACATATTAAATGTTCTAATCAATAACTAGGAAGTATAAATCAATAGAAACAATTAAAAATATGTCAAACACAATAAAAAGAACAATTATCCATCAAACAGATGCTTATCATCTTGACAGTTTGGGAACAACAGTTTCAGAATGTACAGAAATACTGAAAGAACATCTTTTAATTCATTAGAAAGGGGAAAATACTTAAAATATTAAAAACAAACATGCAGCAATAGATAATGCCTGTAATCCTAGATGCTCTGGAAGCTAAGATCTGAGTATCATAGTTCAAATCCATCCAGGGAAAGAAAGTCCTGTGAGACTCATCTCCAATTAATTACCAAAATGCCAGAAGGGGAGGTGTGGCTCAAGTGAAAAAGCACTAGTCTTGGACAAAAAAGCTCAGGGGCAGTGTTTAGACCTGATTTTAAGCCCAAAGACCAGCGTGCATGTGCCCATACACACACACACACACACACACACACACACACACACACACACACACACACACACACACACACACACACACACATTATTGAAAGACAAATACCAATGCTTTTCCTAATGTATTGTTTCACATTGTAATAGGACTTAAGGCATTAGTGGGTCTAGATTCCTACTATAGTATATATGTTTGAATAGGTTATTCAGAGAAAACTTTATTTGGAAAACTCTAATACTCAAATTGTAGCTTATTTTTTAAAATATGGGCGATGGACCAAGTATATTAATGACCAGGTATAGTTATAAGGGATAAAACTCTGGCTTGATTTTAACATCATTATTTTATTTTTTTAACAATGGAAGAAAGATATTTGACTTGAAAGAGACACAGGATGAGATTCAGAAGAGATGGTGAGTCCATTCTTTGTAGAAATGGGCACATCAGACTTTTGAAGTTATTATTCATTTTTGGCATAAGACTTGATTATTCAAGTATGTGTAGTTACTAGATAAATAACTTAATATGGAAATAATAAATAAGTGTTATCAGTGCATACAAAACAATTGGTTCTGAACATCTATATTATGCAATGATTTGTACTGTTCATGTCACAGAACTGACTTAGAAGGCTGATTTAAATCAAATATATATATTTGGTCAGCGTTAAATCCTCTTTTCCAAATTCTGCCTCCTCGAAAAAAAAAGGATATTACCTATTTTATCAGTAATCAGGAATAGTAAGTTATTTTAAGTATTTATATATTTTATCCAAGTATGATCCTCCAATTTATCATTCCAGGTGCTAGAGTCTAACCATCATGGTGATGGATAGTCACATCCTAATGGAGAAATATGTAGCTTGCCCTGCTTGCATGCTCCCCAACCTTCCCTTCCATGGCTCTATATTTACATTTAGTAAAATTCACTCATCTAATAAAGTCAAGGACAATGGCAGCTCCTCCTTGAAGATTCTTCTGTCAAGAATAAGCAATCAATCATTAATTTGATAATATTTCATTATAATGCAGTCAAATATAGAAATTTTTGAGCTTTTTTTCCATGAAATTTACTTCATGTGATTGTTGATTTATAGTTGGTGGTATTGGACTTAAAACAATGTACGAGTTTCAAAGATTTAAATAAAAAGTTGCACATTGCCTTGTCTAGTGACAAATTAAAGAGAGAATTCTAGGTTCTTATATTATTCCAGTGTGCTTTTGTTTCCTTGCTGGCTTTTTTCCTACAGTGATGACCAATTTCATTATTTGGCATAGCAAAGTTTTCTCATTTTTGTAGTCCTGATTTTATCATAGGTGTTATTTTCCTAAGCATTCTGCCCATGATAAATTAATCTATTATTATAATCACATCTTAGAACATTCATATTCAGTAATTATTCTTATATTCCTTAATAACATCTCATTATATTTTAAAAATTGTATTAATTTATATAGTCAGCAGTAGGGCTGAACTCAAGGTCTGACTGCTGTCTCTTAGCTTTGTTGCTCAAGGTTAGTACTAGATCACTTCTAGATGTTTGGTGGTTAATTGGACATGAAAGTCTCATGGACTTTCCTGCCCAGGCAGGCTCTGAACTGTGATCCTCCTGAGTAGCTAACATAACAGATGTGAGCCACCAGTCCACAGTATATATAGCAGATTACTTTTAACAATAGAAGAAAGTAATTTTACTATAGAAATTTTGTCTTTAGGAGAATTCTTTCAATGTTTGATACAAACTTTTACATGTTTAAATATTATTTTGGTATCACTGTTGCTTTTTATAATTTTTCCACTTTGTATTTGCCTGTATTATTTGTACATAGACTTTTTCACTGTTATTCATACATACTATATAACTCTATCACAATTTATCCCCTTTATCACTTTCTCTCTTTTCTACTTCCCTCTTCTTGAAACAATTTCAACAGGTTTTATTGTACTCTTCTTACACACACACAATATGAACAGAATATGTAGAAGATAATACTGCACCCTCCCCCTCCATGCCCTCTTGTTTTATCTTCTCCCCTTCCACTGGTACCGCCCCTCAAACAGGTTCTCTTCTGTTTTATATTTCTGTCTTTCATTTTTACAGCTAGATACTGCATACAAGCAAAAACATATAATATTTTACTTTCTCAGCATATTTACTTTTGCTTAATATAATGGTATCTAGTTCTATCCATTTTGCCATCAATGACATATTTTATTGCTATGTATAGTTGAAAACTCCATTGTGGATATATTTCAAATTTTCTCATGAATTTTATTTATATATGTATATATATATTGGGTCAGTCATGGGGCTTGAACTCTAGGTCTGGGAGCTGTCCATGAGCTCTTCAGCTCAAGGCGAATGTTCTACCACATAAGCCACAGTGCCACTTTTGGTTTTCTGGTGGGTAATTGGAGATAAGAATCTCAAGGACTTTCCTCATATTTTATCCTAGGATTACAGGTGTGAGCCATGGGCGGCTAGCTTAATTTTATATTTTATATATTTATCTATTTGTGTGCAATACTGGTGTTTGAACTTAAGGGCTTTCATTCTTGCTTGACCATTTTGCGTTGCTCACAACTGGTGCTCTACCACTTAAGACATGCATCCAGTACTAGGTTTCTGCTGGTTAGTTGTAGAAAAAGATCTCTCAGATTTGTATCCCTGGTCTGGTTCTGAACCACAATCCTCAGATCTCAGTTTCTTGAGTAGCTAGTATTATGGGCATGAGCCTCAGGCAGCCAGAATAACTTTTATTTTTTATAAGTAGATTGCTTAAGGTGTTGGCTTGGGTTTCCTGAGAGAAATTCATGTTTAATTTCTTGTTTCTTTTAAGGTTATCAAATGAATATCTTTAAATTTGCAAGATGTTATTATGTCAAATATGAAATAATATTACTAGGTGGCACCAAGTTTCCTTTTAGATAGAAAATATTTGGCTGGCTTCCAACCAAAATCTTTACATCTCAGCTTCCTGAGTACCTAGGATTGTAGGCATTGGTCACCTCTCCTGGCTGAGACAAATATTTTTGGTAAGGAAAATCACTGTGATGTGGAACATGAGACATGATGAATATAGACTAAACAGGAATATTTTGAAAGCTTTAACAAAACTGAAGTTATCACAAATTTGCAGGCTTCAGTGAGGAGAAAAATGACAAAGAAGTTACAGAAGCAGAGAATTGGAGACTAAAGAAAAGTTAGTGAATAATTCCCTGTTAGCAGAACTACTGATGATTTCTTTTTAGAAAACTTCAGCTTGATATACTGGTACATGCCTATAATTCTAATTAATTATGAGATAGACACTGGATGTTTGCTGTTGATATGGTAAAAATATAATACTGAAACTCAAATCTCTAAAGCAAACTGGTGCCATATGTTGATAAGAGAGGCAGAAGTTGGAGGACCACTGTTTGAGGCAGTTAATATGAGACTATCTGAAAAGCAAACTAAAGCTAAACAAAGTGCTAGGGGTATGGATCAAGAGCAATTATCCAGCAAGTTTGAGGCCCTGAATTCCATACCTTCTACTGAGAACAAAAGACAAGGAAAAGGAAAAAGGTTCTTGTTACAATTTTCAAGATATTTTCTGTACAATTTTCTGCTATAATTTCCTTCTTCAATTGCCGTAAAATTTTGAGAAGTCACTTACACAAATGACTACCATTATTTGTGGAAATCAAGGGAAAGTCTTTGCAACCAGTTTTGTAAGACAGAACAACTCTGTAAAATTGAATTCAATGAGATGAAAATGAGAGGTAATGGTTTCATGAAAATGCACTTAATAGCTATGTGTCAGAAGGTGAGGAGCTCATTAAGAGGATTTACTTCCTAAAAGAACAGGAGGATTGAGTTCATTTTATATTAATTTTTAAAAATAGGTTAAATTTGGTTGGTATTTTAACACCTTTAAACAAGGTGTTTAGCCAGTAAAATTATTGTTGAGATTTTTATAAAAGCTATAAGACAATTGTTTTATAGATTTTTAGAGAAGCTATTCAACAATTGTTGGATAAATCCCAACAATGCAAATATGTGTTCTCTGTCATCTGGTGGTGTTTCATACCTCATCATCTAAGGTTGGGAGAATATTATCTTCATTTTCAGAATACAGAAATGGAGGCAAGAAGAAAGGTGGTGTATTTCTGAAGGCTGATGTGTAAATTACAATTGAGAATGAGCAGAAACCAGAATCCATGAACAGAAACCAGAATACATGGCTTAAATTCAATTCATTATTTGCAATCCTCGTGACTATACTAATATCTGAAACTCTTCTGCTGGCTGGGTAACATGGAACTGTTTCTTAGAGTTGTCATGTGTTGTTTTTGGTAAAAAGCTAAAAATATTGGTGCTTTATAAAATTAAAAAATATGCCTTTTGTAAAGTGTTATGCACAGAATATGAAACAAGAATTCCATGAACTCTGAAGTTCTTTATGCAGGTTTTCTTAAAATTATTCTTTGAAGAATCAAGATAGTGAAATTATTCACATTCCTTTCATTCCAGAAAGCATTATCTGAACACATTTGAGAAGAATTTCTACAACAGTCTTATAATATATGGGCTTTTGGTGTACTTATTTGTCTTCTCTCTGTATCTTCTTAATGGGGTTATTATTGTCTTATTCATGGGTTTAAGAGTCCTTTATATATTATGAATAAAGCAATTTGTCAAGATCTTTATATTTTGTTTCATTAGCAAAAATGCCTGCTATGTGATTGAACAGAAATTGATGACATCTTTGCCTGAGCAACTAGGAATTCTTTCATTCTAATTCAGTACTCTTTATCAGGTCAAGAAAGTTCCCATGTAATAATTTTGACAAAATTTTACCATTCTGATATTTTGAACAGGACAGAATTATTTTAGCGTCACAGCAGGGAATTCCCCTGTGTCATGTCTCCTCTACAGGCATGGAATCCCCATTTGCAAACTGCTGATCATACTGGAAGCAAATTTTTGCTTGTTAGGAATATCGAATTTTTGGCCTATGTACTCAGGATTTTTTTCCAGAAAACATAAATCCACACATAGATATTAGTCATAGCTACTTGAATTGGAAATAGTAATATTTTTATTCTTGATGTGCCACATCTCTATATAAAACTATGAAAAACACAGTTTGTAACAGAATAAACATGAGTATATCACTTAGAATGTGGGTATGGTTAGTAAACTCTAGGGGATTTTCTAATAGCTTTCAGACTTTTCATAAACATAAATAAAATGAGATGGTTTATACCTATAAGCCTAGCTTCTTTGAAAATGGACATGTGGATAGTGGGAGTTCAGGGTTAAGCTGGAAAACATACGAGACCTCCATCTCAGTCAATAAAAGCGGGGTGTGCCAATGTGTGGGTGTTATCCTACCTGTATTGGACATCCAACTAGGAAGTTTACTATCCAGGTAGCCTAGGAATAAACAAATGCAAGACTCTACCTCAAAAATAACCAAAGCAAAAATTGCTGGATGTGGTATGATTCAAGGGGTAAGGTGCCTGCCTGGCAAATGCAAGGCTCTGAATTCAAACCCAAGTACCTACCAAAAAATGAAAAGTAAATAATATGAAATAATTCTCTAAATAACTACTCACTTAGTGTAATTATCTTATGTATTCTCCAAATAATCTTGTAGTGAAGGCATAGAATTGAATAAGCCAGATCAATATAATACTCCAAAATCATAGAGTGGCCCAGAGGTCAGCTTTATGATTATTCAATGTCTGGATCTTCCTGTTCTTAGATCCACAATCTTATGGGGGGGAACGAATGTATTTATTTACATTTATTTACACCCTTCATCCAGTTTCACATGTTGAAATCCTATCTCAAATGTAATGTTACAGAAGTGGGCTTTTGTGTGTATGTGGATGTTAATTAAGTCATGGAGGCAAGCCTTCATGAATGGGATTTAAATAAACAAAACCAAAGAGATTTCACTCCTGATCTTTAATACAGTGCATCACTCAGAAAAAAAAATACTGACTATGCTGGCATTGCAATCTTGGACCTCCAGGCTCCAGAATGTAAAAATAAATTTAGTGTTTATAACCAATTCAGTGTCTGGTAATGTGTCATCATAAGTCAAAAGGATGAACAGTAAGCCAGCTGAAAAGGACTGTTGTGGTTTCTCTACCAAATTTCCAGAGTCCCTGTGATACTGAAAAATGTTAAGGCTCCTTAGGGAAAATGTTTTAAAACTGCCTTCTTGTCCAACTCTGACTTCACAAATTTTGGAATATAAGGAATGAAATCAAGTGCCCAAGATACCTAAGACAGGACACTTGATCCTCGTCTGCTTTGCTCTTCAGCACCTGGTACAAATTTACACTATATAAACAAGTCAACTAAAGGCAGTTATAATACATTTTAAAATGCATAGCCAGAAAACACTTTATAAACACTCTGTCATTATAGTCTCATTGGCTCCCATGTCCAAAATAGGAAACCAAGGCTTAAAGAGAGGTAGGTAATTTACCCAAATTTGCAAAATTGATATATTTGTACAGTTAAATGCAGACGAAATTGTATCCATACTTAGGCTGATATACCATATGCATTTGTTTTTCTGCAGAAATAAAAGGCTCACGAACTTTTTTTCCATGTTCTAAACTCATATGCACTACCGTGATATCTCTATCCTGGTTGCCCCCAAGTCATATCAGCTGAAGTTGATACATCTCTACCCACTCAAACACAAATAGATAAGAATTGGGCAACTGTACTTTTAAATCCCCATGCAGTAATAATGTGTATTTAACAGTATGAAATCCTGGGCTAGAAAATAAAACTTCTATGATGGTGCTAGGCCCACCTCACATATCTTTCTTTGTCTCTTCCTTCCTTCCTTTTTAGGGCTTGGGATTGAACGCACGGCCTTGTGCATATTAAGCAATTGCAACAAAACTAAGTTACATGGCCATTTCAATCGCTCCAATTTGATTCACTGCTACCCTGTTCCTGATACTTTGTATTACTTGGTCATAGTATTTGGAGACTACTAAACTTCATAAGCGTTTCATCTTTTTTACTCCTTTCCCATGTATCAAGACACTGTGCAAGAAAGAATTTCCTGACCTCCCCAGACAGAGTTCATGGATCATCATCAGGTTCTATTTTACCATGCATAGCACTCTATTATTACATTTATAATAACAACTCACTTAAATAATTGTTCTCTTCTTCAGACCATTGGTAGACGATTGTTCAATCCTATATTTTATATAACCAGGAATAGAAATTTTCTTGTCATGTTTTCCTCTTTTTGACTTGGTAAAATTTTCCTGATTTTGTAGAACTGTTTATTCTCCATGAATATTGTTTCAGGACATTGCTGCATAATGTCTATAATAAAATTAAGAAATTTCCAGCCAAAGAAGACAACTCAGCATTCTAGATGTTAATGACTGTACTCTGGGTTCCTGTGCACTGGGCACTGCATTTGGCATCTCAGTTTTACAACAATGGACAATCTATATTGAAAGTTGCTTTTTTTTGGTTTCCTATTTTGTGCCATATGAAGTATTTAAGGTGTATAGCCAGTTAATTGTGGAAGTATGAGCTGGTAATCTTTTCAAAAATTTTTTGTAAAGATACTGTATAGAGTTGTTACGATTACATGAGTAAGGTAATGAGTACATTTCCTATTGAGCATTGTTACCCCCTCCTTTGTTTCCCCCCTAAATTCCCTTCCTTCTCTATTTCCCAACTCCTCTTTCCCCCTACTTTCGAAGATGTGAAGTTCGTTTTCAACATAGTGTCTTGTACATGCCATTGTTACAATGGATCAAACTGAATCCTTGTCTCAGCATTTTGTTATTTCCCTGCCCCTCCCCAAATTAGAAAAATGTATATACAAGATGGAACCAGGGTCATATGAGCTGGTAATCTTTAGCCTTCAAATCTTAAAACAAAAACAAGCAATGCATGAAAAAAATTGTTCATAATGGAAATCTCAGCCTCCTGATTGATGCTCTGATTCTTCCATTAAAGTATAATCTTGTTAGAATCAAGTTCCAGGCTAAAATGTAAATACCCAGGGAAATGATGACATTAAGTTGCTAATATTTAATTATGCCTTCCTATTAATGAAATAATTTGGAAAATGTTTTTTAAAAAACTGGATGATAGCAAGAAGGATTTTAGAAAAAGGCATTACAGTGGGTAAGGTGTGTAAAATTGTACAAAACTGGAACTACATGCTGGGAAAAGAACAACTTCACAGAGAGGGGTAACTTATTTTTTTTAGATGAGGCAAGTTAAGATGGATTATTATGTAAGAAGAAAGTTTCTATTTGTTTTTTTCTAACAACTAGCAGAGACTTATCTGTTTATAAAAAATAAATACTAGAATGAAAAATTCAAAAGACCTTTAATGATGCATTTAATATTTTGGAGACAACAAAGATTTTCAGGGTAGAGACAGTTCAATAAACTATGGTATTTATAAGCACTGGACTCCCATGTAATCATTATAAGTGATGTTCTTAGAACAGTGCAATTTCTTAGGATGTTATTAGATAGGAAATATATGCATGATATAATGCGATGTAGACTCACACCTGTAATCCTACCTACTCATAGGGGTGAGATTTGAGGATCATGGTTCACAGCCAGCCCCCATAGGAAAATCAATTTAACCATCAAAATGCCAATAGTGGAGCTGTGGCTAACCTTGGGGGGAAAAAGTAAAGCCGAGAATAATACGCAGGCACTGAATTCAAGTTCCACTTTTGGCAACAAACAAATGAATAATCAAACAAATATATCACCCCAAAGTTATATGAAAATATGTATATGCATATATGCATGGCAGAAGGTCTAACCGTAGTGTTCCAATATTCACCTTGTAGAAGTCCAAAATGGGAACAACATAAACATTTACTTAAAGAAAATCAAAAGTGACAATATGTTGGAAATGATCTTTACAACTTGGGGGGCATTGAGAAAGGGAGGAAAAAGGGAAGAAAAATAAAGGAGGGGGCAAAAAGTTAGACAAGAAATGTAATCATTACCTTACTTATGTAACTGTGACCCCTCTCTACATCACCTTGACAATAAAATTAAAATGAAAAAAACTAAAAAAAAGACAACCAAAAGCTTTTACTTATGTTATTCTATTTAAAAGTATATTTTAAAAGAATTATTGGCATGTTTTAAAGTTCTAATGCATTGCCCTACTCTACTGGATTATACTGGAATATGGAGAGAATTATTTACACATGAGTCCATAAGTAAGGACCCCAATGTGATTGTTTCTAACGTATTTATAAGATGATTTATTTGTTGCTTTGTATGTCCCTCCCCCATGGTATAACCCCTGCTTTCACTGTATTTGATGTTGTTATAATTTATGGGGGGGAAGGGAAAAAACAAATCGTTTAAATAAGGATACAGGTGGACCCATTGCAACAATGAGATGTACAAGCTGTTATGTCGAAAAATGAACTTTACAACCTCGGCAAGGGGTGGGGGAGGGGGCCCGGAATGGGAAGGGATGGGAAGGGGAAACAAAGGAGGAGGCAACCTTGCTTGATAAGAAATATACTCATTATCTTGCCCATGTAATTGTAACCCCTCTGTACGGTATTTTCACAATACATTTTTTAATTAAAAAAAAGAATTCGACAAAGAAATGCCAACGTGGACCAAAGGATCCTACCCATAATACCGTGCTTCTACAGCAAATCACACAATCCCCCAATCCACATAATTTGATCATTTAAAGGCGATTGATGAATCAACTTCTCCATTTGTAGAAATACATACCTGTGACAAGGATGGAAAAGGCACCGAAAGCCAAAATGAATGTTACACAATTTTGTGGAAGATTCCATAGATAAAGGAATGTGTCCCACACATTTCCAACTCTCAGTCTGGGAAAGTCAGTCATCCTTACCATACTAATAAAAACACAAAAATGCTAACTGTGGGATTCAAAAAGATTGCATGAGAATATGTGTTCATTGTGACAGCACAGTAACTTCAGTGCAAATTACTGTGGCTCTCTTTCCTTGCCTTATTCCCAATTCATTCTTCAATTCTGAAGGGGAGATTCTGGGGAGCCAGTTCTCTTTGCTCCAATAATTAATGAAAGGAAACAGGTTATTGGAGATAAAATTTCTACACATAGTTCTTGGAATCTCATTCTTTATTAAGCTTACTGAGTACTAATGGGATTATAAAACACAAGAACGTCTTAATTTTTCCACTAATTTTTTAAATGCCTCTTGTAAGAAAAATCAAAATTAACGAAAGAAACACCTCAGAAATCTTATAAAGATATTTGTGGTGTATGGATGCCAGGAAAATTAGAAATGTCACATGTAACTACCAAATGATATTTACAAAGCACAAACCCTAATTCTTCTGTGAGCTAATGTGATAATTACACATTTAAACTTTCCAACAAAATCACCATTGAGAATACCACAGCCAATTTCAATCACAAAAGAAAAGCTGCAAAGAATTGCTAAAATTTTCACCTATTCATTCCTAAAGTTGAGACAGTTGACTCTGCTGCTGTTGACTGTTTGATCCTTTTCCTCCTCACAAATAAATGTGCCTATGTAGAACAATTTATATCTATACATTAAGTTAATGGGTATCTAGCCTTTCTAGTCTGATCTTCAGTCTGAGTAGAAACGATGGAGCATAAGTAGTTTATGAACATGGACCATCCCATAACAAGCAGAAACACGCTCTAAACCAATTCTAACAGAAACATCTGTGATAATGGAAATATTCTATATATACATTCTCTAACAGAGTAGCCACTGACTATATATGGCTACTCCATCTCAAATATGAATAGTGTCTGAGAAATTAATTCTTCCAATTTCAGTTAAATGAAAATTTTTTTAATTTTATTTTTTTTATTGTGAAAATACTGCACAGAGGGGTTACAATTACTTGGGCAAGATAGTGAGTACATTTCTTATCAAGCATTGTACCCTCCTCCTTTGTTTACCCTTCCCATCCCTTCCCATCTTTCCTCCCCCCACCCCATCCCACCCCCACAAGTTGTAAAGTTCGTATTCGACATGACAACTTGTACTTCTCATTGTTGCAACAGGTCCACCTGTATCCTTATTTAAACGACTTATTTTTCCCCTTCCCCTCCACAAATTATACCGACATCAAATACAGTGAAAGCAGGGTTTATCCTGTAGGGGAGGGACATACAAAGCAACAAAGAAACAAATGTGTTAGAAACAAATGCATGAAAGACAAAAACATTTAAAATACATATTTTAGGGTTAATTTTCCTAACATCACATTATCTGAACTTTTCTGCTTGACTCATACATATAATAAATAATGCAAATAAGGGAAATCATGGGACCTATGTTTGTTTGGGCTTGGCTTACTTCACTTAATATAATTTTTTCCAAGTTTTTACATTTCCTAACAACTGGATTAATGTCATTCTTTCTGATGGAGACATAGAATTCCATTGTGTATATATATACCACATTTACTTGATCTATTCATCTACTGAGGGGCATCAGGGTTGCTTCCAGATCTTAGCTATGGTAAATAATGCTGCAATAAACATAGTTGTGCTGGTAGCTTTAGTGTGGTCTTGTTTGTAAACATTTAGGTAAATGCCCAAAAGGGGGACTGCTCGGTCACAGTGGAGATCTATGTGAAGTCTTTTGAGGAACCTCCATACTACTTTCCAAAGTGGTTGAACAAGTTTACACTCCCACCAACAATGAAATAAGGTTCCCTTCTGTCCAATCCCCTCCAGCAACTGTTCTTATTAGACTTCTTGATTTATGCCATTCTAACTGGGGTGAGGTTGTATCTCAATGTTGTTTTGATTTGCATTTCTTTTATGGCTAGGGAGGTTGAACATTTCTTCATGTGTCTATTGGTCATCCTTCTTTCTTCTTCAGAGAAGTTTCTCTTTAAGTAATTAGCCCCCTTATTTACTGGGCAGTTGTTTCTTTGAGGATTTGTTGTTGGGGAATTTAATTTTTTGAGTTCCAAGTGTATTTTAGATATGAGACCCTTGTCTGTTGTATGGCTAGTGAAGATCTTCTCCCAATCCGTGGGCTTTCTATTGATCTTGCTAGCTATGTCCTTTGCCATGCAGAAGCTCTGCAATTTCATGAAATACCAATATCCCAATTGTCCAAACTTTCTTTGATTTGTTGTGTTTCCAGGCCTCTATTAAGAAAATTTTGGCCTGCGCGAAGGAGACGTAGGTTTTCTCCTATTCCATCCTGAAATGTTTTCATTGTGTCTGCTTTGACTCCGAGGTCTTTGATTCATTTGGGGTGATTGTGGTGCAGGGTGATATACAAGGGTCTAGCTTTAGTTTTCTACAAGTAGTTAACCAATTTTGCCAGCACCATTTACTGAAGAGGCTGTCTTTCTTCCTTTCTATTTTTTTTAGCTCTCTTATCAAAGATTAGATGGTTATAGGTCTGTAGGTTCACTACTGAGTTTTCAATTCTATTCCATTGGTCCTGAGGTCTCTTCTTGTGCCATTACCAAGCTCTTTTGACTACTATGGCTTTATAGTAGAGTTTGAAATTTGGTATTGATGTTCCTCCAGCTGTGTTCTTTCCGTTGAGGAGCGTTTTTGCTATTCAGAGTCTTTTATTGTTCCATATGAAATTTTGGATTGCCTCTTCTATTTCCTTGAAGAATGAGGTTGGAATTTTGATAGGTATCGCAGTGAATTTGTAGAGAGCCTTGGGAAGTATTACCATTTTTATGATATTAATCTTTCCAATCCAGGAGCATAGGAGTTTTTCCCATTTTCTAGGTTCTGTTTTGATTTCCTTTTTCAAGTTTTTTAAGTTTTCATCATAGAGGTCCTTCACTTCTTTGGTTAAGTTAAATCCTAGGTATTTTATTTTTTGTGGGGTTATTACAAATGGAGTTGCTTTCCTAAATTCAGCCCCACTTGGCTCATTGTTCTCATATAGAAAAGCCATTGAATTGGGGGGTTAATTTTATACCCTGCTACTTTGCCAAAATTTTGAATCAGCTTGAGTAATTTGGGAATGGGGTCTATGGGTTTCTTTAAATACAGGATCATATCATCTGCGAAGAGAGAGTTTTTTTCTTCTTTCTCTCTTTGGATCCCCTTTATGTCTGCATCTTGTCTTATTGCTGTAGCTATGCATTCTAACACTAGGTGGAAGAGAAGTGGAGAGAGTGAACATCCTTGTCTTGTTCCTGAGTTATGAGGAAATGGCTTTAGTTTTTCACCAGTAAGTATAATGCTGGCTGTAAGTTTGTAATATACATCCTTTATTGTATTGAGGAATGTTCTATGGATTCCTAATTTTTCCAGAAACTTCATTATAAAGGGGTGTTGGATCTAGTCGAATGGTTTTTCTGCATCTATTGAGAAAACCATGTGGTTCTTATCTTTGTTCCTGTTGATGTGATGAATAATAAAAATTGATTTGCACATATTGAACAAGCTTTGCATCCCTGAAAAGAACCCTGTTGATCATGGTGTATGATTTTTTGAATGAATTGTTGAAGTCGATTGGCCATAATTTGGTTGAGAATTTTTGCATCAATGTTCATCAAAGAAATGGGTCTATAGTTCTCTTTCTTTGAT
The DNA here is from genome assembly GCF_024711535.1 of Dipodomys merriami. Classification (NCBI taxonomy): domain Eukaryota; kingdom Metazoa; phylum Chordata; class Mammalia; order Rodentia; family Heteromyidae; genus Dipodomys; species Dipodomys merriami. Next base: position 204,333 of record NW_027206035.1, on the reverse strand, counting down.
GAGTCCCTGCCTGGTTTTGGGATGAGGGTTATGATGAATTCATAGACTGTGTTTGGTAGTGAACTTTCTCTTTCAATTTCATTGAAGAGTTGGAGGAGTATTCGTGTGAGCTCTGCAATAAAGGCCTTGCAGAATTCCGCTGTAAAATCGTCTGGTCCTTGACTTTTCTTAGCTGGGAGGTCTCTTATTGCTGTTTCTATTTCAATGCTTGATATGGGCCTGTTAAGATGGTTTAACTCATCTTGGTTTAGTTTTGGCATGTCAATATTTGCTAGGAAAAGGGCCATTTCTGCCAAGTTCTCAAACTTATTAACATAAAGTTTGAGAAGTATTCCCTTAAAATTTTCTGAATATTGGTGGTTTCCGTGGTTTCCATTCTCATTTCTGAGTTTTTTTTATTTAGGTGTGTTCTCTTCTTTTTCTGATAAGATTTGCTAAGGGTCTGTCAATTTTGTTAATTTTTTTGAAGAACCAACTCTTTGTTTTGTTGATTTTTTTCTATAGTTTGTTTTGGATTCTAATTCATTTAATTCTGATTTAATGTTAATTTTTTCTTTCCGTCTACTGGAATGGGGTTTATCTTGCTGCTCTTTTTCAAGGAAGTACAGATGTCTCATTAAATTGTTGGTTTCAGATCTCTTCAATTTGTTGAGGTAGGAACTCAGAGCTATAAACTTGCCTCTGATTACTGCCTTTCCTATGTCCCAGAGGATCTAGTAATTTTTGTGCTCAGTTTTTTGAATAGCATGAACACTTGAATTTCTTTTCTGATCTCTTCCATGACCCACTCGTGATTCAGCAGTGTGTTGTTCAGCCTCCATGTGTTACCGGACTTTCTTTGGTGGCTTTTGGTGTTGAGTTCTAATTTTATTCCCTTGTGGTCTGACAGAATGCAAGGTATAATTTCAATGTGTCTCAATTTGGACAATTTTGCTTTGTGGCCTAAAATGTGGTCTATTTTAGAAAATGTTCCATGTGTATTCTGATGCTGTTGGGTAAAATATTTGGTAGATGTCTGTTAAATCTAGTTGATCTATGCAGTTGTTTAGATCTGCGGTTTCTCTGTTGAGTTTTTGCGGAGGTGATCTATCTAGTGGGGAGAATGGTATGTAAAAATCCCCAACAATTAATGTCTTTGGATCTATGTGGGATTTGAGGGAAAGTAGTGTTTCTTGGATAAATTTGTGAGCTCCGTTGTTTGGCGAATAGATATTTAGAATTGTAATATCGTCCTAAAGGAGAGAAACCTTAATTAGTATGTAGGGACCTTCTTTATCTCTTCTCACAAATTTTAATTTGAAGTCTATTTTTTCTGATATTAGGATTGCAACTCCCGCCTGTTTATGGGGGCCATTTGCTTGGTAGATTTTGTTCCAACTTTTAACATTGAAAATGTTTTTGTTTTTACGGGCAAGATGTGATTCCTGAAGGCAGCATATATAAGGATCTTGTTTTTTAATCCAACTAGACAGTCTATGTCCCTTAATTGGAGAGTTAAGTCCGTTAATGATAAGAGATAGGACTGAGTGGTATTTGGGAGTTCCACCTTCTTGGTGGCTGCGAAAACTGGGTTCTTCCTATGGTTCTTGGATTCTCAGTTTGGGTGCAGTTTCTTGGCCTCTATTGTGGTCTTGTTGGTTTTCTATGTGTAAGACATCTTTAAGAATCTTTTGCAGGGTTGGTTTGGTGGAGATCTATTGTTTCAATTTTTCTTTGCTATGGAAGGTTTTTATTTGGCTTTCAGTAATGAAGGAGAGTTTAGCTCGGTAGAGTATTCTTGATTGATAGTGATTTGTTTTTAGTGCATGGCATACATCATTCCAGGCTCTTCTTGCTTTGATTGTCACTGCTGAGATATCTGAGGTGATTCTAATTGGTTTCCCTTTATATGTCATTAATGTTTTCTCCTTGACAGCTTTAAGGATCTTTTCCTTGGTCTGAATTGATCCTATGTGGATTATAATTTGACAGTGGGATGTCCTATTCTGGTCTGGCCTATTTGGAGTTCTAAAAGCTTCTTGTATGTGAATAGGCCTATCTTTTTGCATGTTTGGGAAGTTCTCTGCTAGGATCCTGTTAAACAAATTTCCTTCACCATTAACTTCTGTTTCTAGGTGCTCCTCTACAACCATTACTCTTAGATTAGGCCTTCTGATGGTGTCTTCCAAGTGTTGGATAGATCTCTCATATTTTTTGGATTTCTCTTGGATGGTTGTATGTTCTTTCTCTATAATGTTTAGGCTCTCTTCTCTCCCCGAGATTCGATCTTCTGCATGGTCTGACCTCCTGTCGAGACTTTCTACTTTGTTTTTTATTTTTTTTCCTTCTAGTTGGTCAGCTTGATGGCTTCAAATTCTTTGTTGAAGCTTTGTTTTAGATCTTGTATGAAGTTCTTTACTTCCTTAATTTGGTGCTCAGTGTTTATACTCAAATCACTTAGTTGATTGGTTATGGTTTCCTTGGACTCCCATTCCTTCTGTTATTTTCTATTCAGCATTCCCTTTGTGGGCTCCCTGACTTCCTTCAGCTCTTTGTTAATGGATTCCCTGAATGCCTTTAGTGATCTTTCTGTATTCTCATCCTGCTCTCTCAATTCCTGTATTACTCTTTGATTAGCTTCCTCCGGTTCATGCGATTCCTGTAGTTCTCTTTGAGTGTTCTCTGCCTGCTCACGCCATTCCTGCCTTTCCCTTTGAGTATTCTCAAGCTGCTCATGCAAATCCTGTATCAGTTTTTGAGTACCTTCCTCACGCTTATGATATTCCTGTATAAACTTTTGGATTGCCTCCACTCTCTCCCTATCCTGCTCATACAAAATTCTTGGAATGTTTTCAATCTTTTCATTTATCATGTTTGCCAGCAGTGTTCGTAGAGCTATTTGGGAACTCTCTTCTGGATTATTCATTATCTGTTATCTGTTCTGTCCCCTGATTATCATGAGTGGGATTTGAGATACCGGGACTTGCAATTTTTCTTGTGTTTTTCCGGCTAACTCTGCCGATTTGGGATGAAATTAACACCAGTTTTGTGCTAGAACACTATCTTAAGGCAAGCATCAACCAAAGTCTATATTTGCACAGTCAATAGTCTGCAGATACAATCTAGTTCAACAGATACATCTATTCAACATCAAACAACTATATATTAATGGGCTATGAACCACAAAGAAGAATTTGGAAGACCACAAATTATTAGGTTTAGGAAGAGTTGTGGGTAAAAAATAGGAAGAGTGATGTGGGATGGCACAGTGAGTGTTAACTAAGTCCTAATCTCAAAGCAGGAAATAGGTTGGATAGGATGAAAGTAGAGAGATAGAAAAAAAAGAAATAGAAAGGGGAAAAAAGAGACCAGAAAAAATAGAAAAGTAAAAATTAAAAATATTATAGATATTCGTAAACAAACTATTCAGAGAAGAAAATCAATTTAATGAGAGAAAGGGAGGGATATAGAGGAGATGTGAAAAACTTAAAAATAAAAATACTTAAAATATTATATAGGTATAAAGAGGTAGTACTGCTATTAAGGAACTTAAGTCTAAGAGGTTTTGAATTGTGTAATAAATTTGTGGATTAAGTGTGTACACAATGGGGGATAACGTCTAATAATTGACTACGGGTTTATCTGAGGATGTGCAGAACAGCAATTAAGTCACATAAAGAACGAAAGAGAAGAACAGATGAAAAGGGTAAGAAAGAAAGAAAAAAGATCAGAAGTTCAATAGAGCTAAACAAAAACAAAAACAAACACAAAAAAGAGAGAAAAACTCACACTCACTTATAACCCTAAAATAAAATTCTAAGAGGACAAAAAATTACTATAAAACATTTTTTTTCAAAAAAGGTAAAAATTAAAGATTAAAAAATTTTTAGAAACAAAATTTTTTTTATAAAATATAGAACAAAAAATTCTTTGACTTTTTTGGGAAGAGCGGGAAAAATCCTGTATCTCCCTTGTGTCCGTAACCAGCCCCTTGTTGGAGTCTCTGGTCTGCTTGTGTTCCTGTGGCTTGGTTGGTTACTTAAGTCAGTTTCTTTGAACAGGCAGAAAAATGCTCTGCAACCCTCCTCCCAGGTTAGTTCAATGGGAGGGAGGTCTGCTTTGAGTATCACAAAAGAGGGAGATGGCTTTTTCCTTGGGTTTGTAGGTGCTGTGATGAGGCTAGGTTCTGGGTAGAGTTGAGGCCTTTCAGCAAACAGTAGCTTTTCCCGGGGGCTGGTTTGTGAGAAACTCACAGAGCCCAGCCTGGAGCCATTATCAGGGTTTCTGTTTACTGAATTTCAGTTGATTGTCAAGGCTGCTAAAGGGAGGGGCAGCCTCTGGCTCTGATTACCCAGTGAAGAAAGCCACTCCTAGGGCTGGCGCCTGAGCTGGGTGACTTTTCCCTGTGTGGAGCTGAGTCTGGCAGGTCAGGTTAGGCTCTTTTGACCTGCTAGATGTCTCTAGATTTATTCCAAGGCCTGAGTTGGTGCTAGCAGCTCCACCAAGCTTTGTCGGTATCCAAGATGGAGATCTCCGGTACTGGGGGGCGAGGGGTGGCCTTCCCTCCTCTGCTCCCTGAGAAGGAGTGAGGACGTTAGGCTGCTATGCACGCCGAGTCTTGGTTCCTGGGTAGTCTCTGGTCTGTGAACTGCAGGATGAAGATGTGTGCTCCTTGTATGTTCTTGCTGGTGTTGTGTAGAATCCGCTCATCCACCTCGTCTGGCTGCTTCGTCCTGGTCTCTTTGTGATTCAGGTATGGTGGCTGCAGTCGCTTCTGCCACCACTGCTGCTGTGGCGGCGGCTGCTGACAAGTGCTCAGGGCTGTCTCCTTGCCTGTATTTTCTCTCTCTGGCCTAACTCTCTGTGTGATGGCACACTTGGTGTGATTCTCTGGCTTAGTACTGTTCACTGGAGCTCTGAAACTGCTTTCTTATGCGAGAGCCTGTTTAGCCTCCAGCTTCTCCTCTGCCATCTTCCCCTCGAAGCCTTAAATGAAATTTTATGTAATGAGATTCATCTACTCACTGGGAACTGGACAGCTCAGTTTCCAAATTAGGAAGCTGAAATTCTCAAAAACATAGTGATAAAATATAATCCAAGCAGGGCGCTAGTGGCTAATGCCTGTAACACCAGTTAATCAGGAGGCTAAGATCTGAGGATCATGATTCAAAGCCAGCTCAGGCAGGAAAATCTGTGAGCTCTTATCTCCAATAAACCACTAGAAAACCAAAAGCGGCACTGTGGCTCAAGCGGTAGAGTGCTTGCCTTGAGGTGAATAGTGCAGGGACAGCGCCCAAGACCAGAGTTCAAACTCCACTCCCAACCAACACACACACACACACACACACACACACACACACACACACACACACAATCCAAGTGAAGAAGGTTCCATTGGATACTAACTGCATGTCTGTGAATTATCTAAGTTTTTCTGTCTTATAGCAGTTACCACTCACCTAGATTGACAGCGGGAGGAAAGGGGTGGGAGATAAACACAAGCTACTTGGGATACTGAGAGCTGCTCCTTGAAGGTAAGGGTTGTGCATGAATCTTTTCTATATTTAGTAGACATCAAAGTGTGTAGAATCCTGTAGTTATAAAAATGTATTTCAACATGTACAACAGATGCTCTGTTTATCAAAATAGGAGAGAAATCAGACAGGTGGATTCTATAAATATACAAGCAATATATAGAAAATTTGCTACATTCTATTCCATGATAGGCTCTGGAATAAACTTTGGTTTTCTGTACATACTAGGTAAATATTCATACACTAAAAAACAGAAGTGTAATCCTTTATTACGGTTAAAATATATAGAATATCTTAATGAAATGTATTTGTGGACCTATTTTTTCCTTAATTTCATCCACTCCTGCATTAAAAATGGCTCTAAGAGAAAAGTTTCTAGATGTGTAAAATATGAACTCCATCTATTTCGTTTGTTGAATTTGTACTTTAGATAGGATTTAAGTCCTTATTTCATCTTTAGGCTTAGGGCTAGGAAAAGAATAAGTAATCTCAACAGATTGTCATGCCTCACTTTTAAGGAGAGTTATGTATTTATCAGGAGAAATATGTATTGGTCTTGGTAGCTAGGAAACTTCAAGAAACAAAAGAAAAAGAACAATTCCACAGCAGTCTCAAGTATTTGCATATCTTCAAGTGAACATTAGTTGCTCTTTATTCTATAGTATATTTACAAGGATAGTTTTACAACCTATTTCTAAGCTATTGTCATCCTCCAGAGTAAAGTTCAGGCATGCCTATTGCTCATTATATAGATCGCAGTTGCTCAAACTCAGAACCCATTTTTTGTATAGGTTTCACCTGGCTACCTTTACCTCACTCAGTAGCACTGAGGGCTGGGAGATTTATTTCAAATATTTAAATACACACAAACACACACACACATCACTGGCTTTCACTATTGCTGTAAAAATTAAGTACCTTTTGTCCCTTACCCAAGAGTATCATAAATCGTGTACCATCCATGAAAATGTGACAAGTTCATTATTAACTTGCAAGTAGGTTAAATCTCTAGCCTCATACAATTCTACATATTCATATGAAGAAAAATATATACCTAGAGTTTTGGTGTGCTTCTACATTATGAAGCTCTCAATTTTCATTTTTTTAAAAAATACATTTTTATTGTAAAAATAATGTACAGAGGGGTTAGAGTTTCATGAGGAAGGTAATGAGTACATTTCCTATCAAGCATTGGAAGGCAGCTCAGTGGTAGAGTGCTTGCCTTGTAGGCATGAGGCCCTGGGTTCAATGCCTCAGTACCACATACACAGAAAAGGCCAGAAGTGGTGCTGTGGCTCAAGTGATAGAGCACTAGCCTTGAGCTGAAGAGCTGAGGGACAGCACCCAGGCCCAGAGTTCAAGCACTATGACTGGCAATTAAAAAATCTGTATCAATTTCATCATATTTGCCCTATTTTAGAAATTGGAAGTCACATATTTCCATCAGAAGTAACTATATTTAATGGTACAACTTTCTACGTTGTTTTTAGGACCTAATAATTTGTGGATATGCCCCAAGGCTTTTTACTAAAAGCTGAGGGAATAGGTCCAAAAATGGAAGCCGATAAACAGTCAGAGCATTATTATGTAGCTTTAGTTCACTGTTACAAAAGAGGAGTGCAAATCAATATGATGGTTCATCGTTACAGGACCAGAAGACATACTAGAAACTGACATCAGAGAAGAGTCAGTCACTGTAGGAAAACGCAAACAGGATGCACCAAAGGATGCAATCATCAGTGTCCAAATAAGCAACACAGAATGGTATAAAGTCATTGCAAGCATATATTTGATGAGTGGTTCACATCAAGAATATATAAAGAACAACATCCCAACAATAACAAACAACCTGATTTTACACTGTGCAAAGAATTCAGATGTTTCTCCAGAGAAGACAATTAAAATGTTAACATGCACATAAAGGTGTTTAACGTCACTAATCACTAGGAAAGTGTAAGTCAAAACAATGAAGAATATGACCATTTCATATGAATTAGGATAACTACAAAAAACAAAGTAACAATACTGACAAAAGTGTGGCAAAATTGGAACCTTTCTATGGGAAACAGTATGGCAACTTTTCCAGCAATTCAAAACAGGATTATTCATGCCTGTAATCCTAACCAGTCAGGACAAGAAGCTGAAATCCAAGGATCATCGTTCCAAGCTAGCCTGAGTAGAAAACAGGAAGTGGACCTGTGTTTTAAAGTGGTAAAACACTAGCCTTGAGGAAAAGTTCAGAGACAGTGACCTGGCCCTGAGTCAAGCCCATGACAGAAAAAAAAAATGAAAGGAAGGAAAGAGAATTGTCATATGATCCAATGACTCCACTTCTGGGCATATACTCTAAAGATCTAAAAGCAGGGTCTTGAAGAAATCTTTGAGCACTCATATTCATTTTGTACAATACTAAAACATGGAGGCAATCCAAGTGGCCATCAACAAATGAATACATAAAATAAATGTGGTTTATACATACAGTGGTATATTACTTCAACTTTAAAAAGAATTATTTTGTGACAGATGTTATATTATGGCTGAATCTTGGGGACACTGTACTACATGAAATAAGCCAGTCATAACAAGATCAAATATTGCATAATTCTACTTATATCAGTTACATAGAACAGTCAAATTGATAGAGACAGGAAGCAAAATCATACTTGATGGAGATCTTGAAGCAGAGGAGAGTGGAAAATTATTTAATGAATATAGATTTTAATATTGGAGGATGATATCAGTGTGGACATTGAACTTGTACAATATTGTAAATATACTTACTACTATGTTGTAATCTTAAAATGATTAAGATAATAAAACCTGGGAGAAGAGAAGGAGAATGATGAAAGGGTAAATATGATCAGTGTACATTGTATGCCTATGTGGATATATCAAAATGAAATCCACTTATATAACTAGGTAATGCTAATACAAAGTGTAAAAAGATGATCAATTTTAAATTGTTTGCATTTGACCACAATTTCTGGAAAAAAAAGAAAAAAACAACCACAGACTGGGAAAAAAATTTAAATTTCCAGTAAGCAATAAACCTGGGTTCAAAACTATATCTCACTTAAGTGTGTGAAGCTGTTTTGTAATGTAATGAGAGAAGGCTCAGGAAAATCACCCCTTTTGTACAAAAATACATAGTGAATTTGCCGTAATTTGAATGTTATCATACAAATTTTAAAAATATAATAGCATATGTAGCATCTGAGATATGTTTCCTCTTTTTCTTAAGCTTCAAAGTAGTTTCTACTTGCACACAAAATGCATCATCTATTCTGCTTACAAAACAGTAAAACATTACAGGTGGGGTCTATAGCCCTTAATATACATAGCAATACATCTGAGGTGCCTACCATAATATCCACCCTTCCTTTCTGAATCAATAAAGACAACTTTCCATTTAAGTGAACACCAGGCTAAGTAAAACAGTGATAACATTTCCCAATAGTGATAATATTTAGATAACAATGCAGAGAAAAATTTTGGGGAGGTTATTGTGAATGGGGTTGCTCCCTTTATTTCCCTCCCTTCTTGTACATTGTCAGTGTACAGGAAGGCAACTGATTTTTGTGGGTTTATTTTGTATCCTGCTACTTTGCTGAAGTGATTTATGATTTCTAAATGGATGGAGTACTTGGGATCGAGAAGGTATAAAATCATGTCGTCTGCAAAAAGGGATAGTTTATCTTCTTCTTTTCCTATGCAGATCCCTTTAATACCTTTTCCTTGCCTTATTGCCCTGGATAAGGGTTCCAGGACTATATTGAAGAGGAGTGCAGACAGGGGGCATCCTTGCCTTGTTCCTGATTTTAGGAGAATTGGTTTTAGCTTTTCCCCATTACGTATAATTGGCTATTGGTCTGATATAAATGGCTTTTATTGTTTTAAGAAATGTTCCTTTTATTCCTATTTTCTCCACAGCTTTTAGTATGAATGAATGTTGATTTTTATCAAAGGCCTTTTCTGCATCTGTGGCGATAATCATGTGATTCTTGACCTTGGCTCTGTTGATGTGTTGGATTACATTTATTGACATGTATGTTAAACCATCCCTGCATCTCTGGGATGAAGCCTACCTGGTCATAGTGTATTTTTTATGTGTTTCTGGATTCTGTTAGCTAGAATCTTATTAAGGATCTTTGCATCTATGTTCATCAAGGAAATTGGCCTGTAATTCTACTTTTTGGTTGGGTCTTTGCCTGTTTTGGGGATGAGTGTGATATTGGCATCGTAGAATGAGTTTGGGATAGCTCCCTCCTTCTCTGTTTCTCTGAAGAGCTTGAGGAGTATGGGTAATAGCTCTTCTTTAAAGGTCTTATAGAATTCTGCTGTGAATCCATCTAGTCCTGGGCTTTTTTTTGTTGGAAGACTTTTGATAACTTCCTGTACCTCGTTGTAGGATATTGGCTTATTTAATTGTTTACTTCTTCTTTGCTCAATTTGGGCAACTTGTATTTCTCTAAAAATGCATCTATTTCTGCCAGGTTTTCTTCCTTTAGAGAGTATAAATTTTGAAAGTAGTCCGTTAGGATTGTTTGGATATCTTGGGTACGTGTGGTGATTTTTCCCGTAGCATCCCTAATCCTGTTAATAAGGGTTTTCTCTCTTTTTTTTAAAATTAATCTTGCCAACGGTCCATCAATTTAATTTATTTTTTCAAAGAACCAGCTTTTTATTTGGTTAAATTTGGCTATAATTTTCTGGTTTTCTAATTGGTTAATCTCTGCTCTTAATTTGGGTATCTGGCTCCATCTAGTTTTTTCTTGTTTTTCTAGCTGTTTTAATTGCAACATGAGATTATTTACTTGGTCTGTTTGCATTTTCTTGATGTGGGCACTGAGAGCAATAAATCTGCCCCTCAGGACTGCTTTTGCTGTGTCCCACAAGTTTCTTTGCGAGGTGTTTTCATTTTCATTGAGTTGTAGGAAATGTTTTATTTCTTCTCTGATCTCTTCTGTTACCCAGGCATTGCTAAGAAGTGTGCTGTTCAATTTCCCTGTATTAGAGAAATTTCTGCAGTATGCTTTGTTATTGAGAACTAGCTTAATTCCACTGTGGTCAGATAGGACACAAGGGATTATGTCGATCCCTTTGTATTTGCTTAAGTTCCTTGCATGAACTATGATATGGTCTATTTTGGAGAAAGTTCCATGAGCTGCTGAGAAGAATGTGTACTGTGTTGTTTTAGGGTGAAATACTCGGTAGATGTCAGTTAATTCCGCTTGAAGTATGGCCTCACTTAATTCAGTAGCTTCTTTGCCAATCCTCTGGTTGGTGGACCTGTCCTTTGGTAAGAGTGGTGTGTTAAAGTCTCTTAGTATTATCGTATTGCAGTCTATTTTATTCTGTAAGTTTGAGAGTATTTGTTTAACCTATGTGGGTGCTCCAATATTTGGGGCATATAAGTTGATGATGGTAATATCCTCCTCTTGGATTGTTCCCTCTATTAATATGTAGTGTCCGTCCTTGTCTTTCTGTACTGATTTTAATGAAAAGTTTATTTTGTCAGATATCAGGATAGCTACCCCTGCTTTCTTACTGGGGGAATTTGATTTGTAGATCTTTTTCCAACCCTTTACTCTGAATTTGTTTGTATGTTTGGCTGAGTTTTTGGGGTTATGAAGATACAGTGTCGTTTCATCTGCACAAAGGGATAGTTTAACTTCTTCTTTCCCTATGAGGATCCCTTTAATGTCTTTGTCTTGCCTTATTGTCCTGGCTAATTGTGCCAGGACTATATTGAAGAGGAGTGGAGAGAGTGGGCATCTTTGCCTTGTTCCTGATTTTAGGAGAATTGGTAGTAGCTTTTCCCTATTACTTATTATATTGGGTATTGGTCTGTTGTGTATGGCTTTCATTGTTTTAAGAAATGTTCCTTCTGGAAGTGGCGCTGTAGCTTTAGTGGTAGAGCACTCGCCTTGAGCTGAAGAGCTGAGGGACAGCGCCCAGGCCCAAAGTTCAAGCCCCACGACCGACAAAAAAAAAAAAAAAGAAATGTTCCTTCTGTTCCTATTTTCTCCACAGCTTTTAACATAAATGAATGTTGTATTTTACCAAAAGCCTTTTCTGTGTCTTTGGAGATAAGCACGTCAATCTTGACTTGGCTCTGTTGATGTGTTGGATTACATTTATTGACCTATGTATGTTAAACCATCCCTGCATCTCTAGGATGAAGCCCACCTGGTCATAGTGTATGATTATTTTGTGTGTGTTTTCTGGATTCTGTTAGCTAGAATTTTGTTAAGGGTCTTTGAAGGAAATTTGTCTAATTCTCTTTTTTGGTTGAGTTTTTGCCTGATTTGGGGATGAGTGTAATATTGGCGTCATAGAATGAGTTTGGGATAGTTCCCTCCTTCTCTGTTTCTCTGAAGAGTTTGAGGAATATGGGTATTACTTCCTCTTTATAGGTTTTATAGAATTCTGTTGTGAATCCATCTATTCTTGGGCTTTTCCTTATTGGAAGACTTCTGATTGCTTCCTGCATCTCATTGTGACATAGTGGCTAATTGATTTACTTCTTCTTTGCTCAGTTTGGGGAACTTCTGTTTCTGTAAAAATGCATCCATTTCTGCCAGGTTTTCTTTGTTTAGAAAATATAACTTTTGAAAAGACTCCTTTAAAATTGTTCAGATATCCTGGCTACTTGTGATTTTTCCTATGGCATCCCTGATCTTGTTAATTTGGGTTTCCTCTCTTCTTTTCTTAATTAATCTTGCCAACGGTCCATCAATTTTACTTATTTTTTCAAAGAAACAGATTTTTGTTTTATTAATTTTATCTATTATTTTCCTATTCTCTATTTCATTAATTTTCAGCTATTAGTTTGATTGGCTTTGTCTAGTAACGTTGGGTACCATTTTTTCATGTTTTTCTAGCTGTTTTGATTGCAATATGAGATTTTTTACTTGGTCTGTCTATTTTCTTGATGTGGGCACTGAAGGTAATAAATTTGCCCCTTAAGACTGCTTTTGCTGTGTCCCACAAGTTTCTTTGTGATGTATCTTCATTTTCATTGAGTTGTAGGAACTTTTTAATTTCTTCTTTAAGTTCTTCTGTTACCCAGGTTTTTCATAGAAGTGTGCTGTTGAATTTTGATGTATTTGAATAATTTCTACGGTTTGATTTATTATTGACAAGTAGCTTGATTCCACTGTGTTTGGACAGGACACGGGATTCGGTCAATCCCCTTGTATCTGCTTAAGTTCCTTGCATGAACTATGATTTTGGAGAAAGTGCCATGAGCTGCTGAGAAGAATGTGTATTGTTGTTTTAGGGTGAAATACTGGGTAGATTTCAGTTAGTTCTGCTTTTGGCTTCACTCAATTCAGTAGCTTCTTTGCCAATCCTCTCTTTGGTAGACCTGTCCTTTGGTGAGAGTGGTGTGTTAAAGTCTCCTAGTATTATTGTATTGGGATCTATTTTATTCTGTAAGTTTGCTTAACATATTTTGGTGCGCCAATGTGTGGGGAATATAAGTTAATAATGATAATATCCTCCTCCTGGATTGTTCCCTGTATTAATATGTAGTGTCCTTCTTTGTCTTTTTCTATTGATTTTAATGAAAAGTTTATTTTGTTAGATATCAGGATAGCTACTCCTGCTTTCTTACTGGGGGCATCTGATTGGTAGATCCTTTTCCAACCCTTCACTCCGAGTTTGTATGTTTGGCTGAGAAGTGGGTCTCCTGAAGGCTAAAATGGATGGGTCATGTTTTCTGATCCAATCTGGAGTTCTTTTTCTTTTGATTGGTGAATTAAGACCGTTAATATTAAGAGATAATACAGAGAGATGCATTGTGGTCCCTGTCATGCCCTGTTTCTATAAGATTTTCTTCTTTCCTTTCCTTCTGTGCTTGCTCAGTTAGAATTCTATTAAAGCCTGTCTGGTGTGGGTCCCTGTTCCTGGTTGCTTTCTTCAGGTTGTGTTCCCCCTATTGTATTCTTTGTAATGCTGGCTTAATGTTTATGTATTGATTTATTTTTCCTTTACTTTTAAAGTTTTTCAGTTCTCCATCCACTGTGAATGCTAGCTTTGCCAGTTATATCAGTCTGGGTTGGCAGTTATTGACTCTCAGGGCTCGTATGGTACTTCCCCAGGCCTTTTTTGCATTCAGTGTCTGTGTGGAGAGATCTGCATTGATTTAATTTTTTCCCATTGTAGTATACCTGCTTCTTCATTTTTGCTGCATGCAAGATTGTTTCCTTATTTTTCAGATCTACCATTTTTTACTATAATGTGTCTAGAAGTGTTTCTCCTGGGATCTTGCTTCTTTGGTATTCTATATGCTTCTGTTATGTAGGTAACTTGTTCTTTTTTGAGATGGGGGAAAGTTTCACAGATTATCTTTTTGAATAGGTGTTGCATTCGCTTGCTTTGATATTCCTCACTTTTGTCCACTCGAATTATATGAAGGTTAAATTTCCTGGAACTATCTGCTTGCTCTTGGATTTCCCTTTGGCATAATTTAAGTGATTTTTTTCCATATCTGAGATTTTTTGGTCCAGTTGGTGTATTCTGTCTTCTGTATCTGACACTCTACATTCCATTTTGTTCACTCTGTTAACTACAGCTTCCATTGTGGTTTGCATGGACTCATTTCTGGATTCAATGTTGGTTCTCCAAGTACTAATCTCACCTCTTAATGAGGTGTGTGCTACCTCTATTTTTGTACTAATCTCACCTCTTAGTGAGGTCTGTGCTGCCTCTGTGTTTGTACTAATCTCACCTTTTAGTGAGGTGTGTACTGCCTCTATTTTTGCATGCACCTCCTGTGTGATACCTTGCATCACTTTCAATATTTTGTCCCTGTGTTCTTTAAATTTCTGGTCTATTTCTCACTTTAATTCTTGAGTCATTACCTACTGCATCTCTTGGATGTAACTTTGTCTTCCATTCCTGCTTTGCTCCCACTGGGCCTCTCCCCTGCGTAGCTGCTGGCTTTTGGGGGTAGCTTGCTATATAGGGTGTTGATAAGGCTTGTAATTTTTTTTCTGTTATTTTCAGGGATTATTGTAGACTAATCTGAAATTTTGTTTTGGTCAATAGATGTCTGCTTTGCTTGGTTGCTGTTTCTGTGCTGGTAGAGAGAGATTATACCTGCCTGGTCTCAGTTCTGTTGGTGGCCAACCTCTAGCTTCTACTCTGACCGATGTAGGGTTCTGTTCTCAGCTCTCTGCTGTAGAACAATGGCAGTTCCCACCTATAGAAGGGTTGAGCAGCCTAGAATGTTCCTGTTTATTCCAACAGGTGCTCTTGGTGAGATCGGATGTGCTGGATGTACTCTCCCATTTGCTGGAGTCTGCTATGGGCTCCTGATTTTTTTTTTGGCCGGTTGTGGGCTTGAACTCTGGGCCTGGGCGCTGTCCCTCAGCTCTTCAGCTTAAGGCTGGTGCCCTACCATTAGAGCCACAGCACGACTTCTGGCCCTTTCTGCATATATGGTGTTTGGGAATCAGATCCAGGACCTCATGCACACAAGACAAGCACTCTAATCCTGAGCCACCTTACCAGCCTGACCTCCTGACTATTATCAGGTGCTGGCGGCCTGCGTTGTCCAATAACCAGCCTAGGATATATGGGTCGGGTTCTGGTTGGGTTTTGGCTTCTGGTTCTCTTGTGCTGGACCCCTGATCTTTTGCTGTCAGAGGCATGATTCCAAGGCGGGTGCAGTTCCTTGTTTTTCCCCCCTCTGCTGAGGCATATGCTAAGCTTCTGAATTCAGTTGGGAAGAGTTGGTTGTGTTGCTCAGGCACTGGATCCCCAGGCCTTGTCCCGGCCCCTGCCCTGGGGCATGCCAGTTGGACCTGTGCTGCTGTGTATCCTGCCTAGGTTACACAGCCTGGAGTACACATTTCAAATTTCTTCCACTGTAGGCTGTTTTGACCCAGGGGCACTGTTCCTGGCTTGGGCATTTGCGCTCCCTTCCAGGGGCGCTCTTGCTCTAGCCTGGCCAGCTGGGTGTGCTCCATGGGCTGGTGGAGCTCTCAAACTATTCCCAGTTTAAGTGGATCCTGTGGGGGAGGAGTCTGGGTCAGGGTCTGGGGATTCCCACCAGTTCTGGTCTCCCTTGAGGGATACACTGTCCCCTGGGGTGTACTCACCCTGGAGTTAGTTGTTGTTTCTGTGTGATGTAGGTCATTGGTTGCCATTGCAATCAGAGTTCAGTTGAGATGGTTGTGGGCTGGGCAGGGTGGTGATGGCTCTGTGTGTTTCACCTCAGTCTCTGTCTCTGTTGATGCTGTTTGGGTTGGCGCCACTGGATGGACCTCCGGCCAAGGAGTTGGGGAAGGGGTAACCAGTTAATGAGATAATAGTCTAACAGACTTTCTTACTCAGGTTGTCTTTAAACCTCGATTATCAGATCTCAGCCGCCTGAGTTGCTACGATTACAGGCATGAGCCACTGGCACCAGCTTTTTTGAAAAAGCAACAATTAATAAGGCAGATACCTTAGATCATGCCTGTAATCCTAGCTACTCCAGAGGCTAAGATCTGAAGATGATGATTTGAATGTAGTGGTGCAAAAACGTTTGTGTGAGTCTTTTATCTCCAATAAACTGCTCAAGAAAATCCAGAAGTGAAGCTTTGGCTCAAGTGGTAGAGTGCACTCTTGAGCAAAAAAGAATCTCAGGGACAGCACCTAGATCCTGAGTTCAAGCTCCATTTCTGGCACACACACACACACACACACACACACACACACACACACACACACACACACACACACACACACACACACACACACACTGAAAAGTAAATAGACAATGTGAAGAAATCAAGGACAAAAAAATGAATATTGTAAGGACTTTTGGGTTTAGAGGCATGACTCAGTTTGTAGGACAATAGCTAATGATTGAAACTTTCAGGTACCAAGGACTTAAAAAAAAGAATTATCTGCCCTGTATTTCACTTTTTTCATATTCTCATTTGGGAACTATTTTCTTTTTAAAAAAAAAATATTGCTGTTTTAGTGGTGATATACAGCATGGTTACCTTTCTCTATGTCAGGTAACTAGTACATTTTCTTCCTTTTACCTAGTCTCATCTGTTCCCCCATTCTCATCCATTTCCTCCCTCCCATCTAGACCCTCGAGTTCCATAGTTCACTTTCAACAATGTCCAGTACAGCCAGTGGGCTCTACTGCTGCAATTTTTCATCCACTTTCCACTGATTCTGTACCCTTCCCCTATCTTTCCTTAGATGTGCACGCATATTATATAATGTATATTGGGTTAAGAATACAGAGTCATCACAAAATGAATAGATGAATTAAGACAAGTTCCTTTGTTTCCTTATCTTTGTAATTTTATTCAGTTATATGTATTGTTTTATACACATAAGAAGAGGTGCTTGGGTATTACAATTTTGTGATTTTCTCCAAAGCCTGTCCTCTTCTGTTCTTATTATATATGATGCCTAGAATCATGTACAGATTGTCATATCCCCTTGAGTTTTAAATCTAACTTTCACATATCAGGGAGAAAATGTGCCATTTGTCTCTATGATCTTGGCTTAACTTTCTTAACATGATTTATTCTAGTTCCATCCATTTCCCTGCAAATGACATTATTTTTTTCTTTCTAATGGCTCTTTCTGTAAAATTTCATTGTATATAGATAGCATAATTATTGGATCCATTTATTTATTGTGGGGCATCTGAGTTTTGTACATAACTTGGCACTGTGAATTGAGCAGCAAGGAACATGGTTATGCAAGTGTCCTTGTCATATTATGGTTCATGATTCTCAGGTTAGATGCCTAGAACTGGTATGGGATGGTATTAGAGAAGGCCTGTATTTAGATTTTTGAGCAACTTCCAGACTGCTTTGCAGAGTGGTTGTATTAGTATACATTCCCACCACCAGTGCAGTAGGATTCCTTTTCATCCACTTCCCAACAGCATTTGTTTTCAGAATTCAGAATATTTGGGTAAGATGGTACCTCAGGATTGCTTTGATTTACATTTTTATGGCCAGGGATGATGAACCTTTTCTGATGTTTCTTTGCCATATTTACCTCTTCTTCTGAGAAGTCTCTCCTTACCTCCTTGCCCATTTAGTGATTGGTTTATTAGGTTTGGGAGGGGTAGTTTCCTGAAATCCATGTATACATTGAATATTAGCCCTTTGTCTGATGTATTGCAGGTAAATATCTTTTCCCAATTTGTTGGTTGTCTTTTTAGTTTAGTGGCTATGTCCCTAGTCTTTGAAGAATTTCTTTCCTTAGATGTAGTCCCATTTGTTGGGTCTCTCTCCTATCTGTTGTGTCCCTGGGACTCTATTCAGGAAGTCCATGCCTGTACCTACAATTTCTAATGCCATCCGTATTCTGTGTTACAGTAGTTTGGCTGATTTTATGGTAGTTAATCCATTTTGAATTGATGTTAGTGCAAGCAGAGATCCACTTCTAGTTTTCTGACTATAGCTGCCCAGTTTTCCCAACACTAATTGTTGAAAAGGCTATGATTTGTGTGTGTGTGTGTGTGTGTGTGTGTGTGTGTGTGTGTGTGTGTGTGTGTGTGTGTGTGTGTGTGTGTTTGTGTGTTGGTTTTGGGGCTTGAACTCTGGTCCTCAGCGCTGTCCCTCAGATATTCAGCTTAAGGCTAGTGCTTGAGCCACAGTTCCACCTCCCATTTTCTTGTGCTTTATTGGAGATAAGAGTCTCATGGTCTTCTCTGGCCCTGCTGGCCTTGAACAACGATCCTCAGATCTCAGCCTTCTGAGTAGCTAGGATTAAAGGCATGAGCCACAGGCAACTGGCAAAGCTATGTTTTTCCACTGTACATCTTTCACTCCTTTATCAAACATCAGATGATTGTAAGTATGTGGTTTTATTTCTGGGTCTTTTGACCTTTTTTAATACATTTTCAATGTAAAAAATAATGTACAGAGTGTTTACAGTTACATAATCTAGGTGATGAGTACATTTCCTGTCAAGCATTATTACCTCCTCCTTTGTTTATCCCCCATCATGCCTTCCCTCCCCCCTCCACAGCTACACTCCCCCTGATCCCGCCTAAATTCTGATGATCGTTTTTCCACAAAGTGTCTTGTGCATCTCATTATTACAATGGGTCAACCTGTATCTCTATTTAAGCATTTTGTTTTTTCCCTTCCCCTCCACAAATTAGAGAAGCATATATAAAATATGCATGGCATCGACATTACATACAGTGAAAACAGCGGTTATACCATGGGGGAGGAACATACAAAGAACAAAAAAATCACATGATATATTGTAAATACGTTAGAAACAAGAGAAAGAAAGAAAAAACCACTTATGTCCCTATCTTGTGGTTCATTTCACTTATTTGGTCATATGTACATACCTTTTCTTTTTGGAGTGCAGGATAAATGTGTGCCAATGGAAAATGACCCAGTCTATGTTTAGGAAAACCAATAAGTGAGGTCCAAAATCTAGTTTCAGTTGACGAAAGGGAATCTGTCCTCACATAATATCCAGAATAATCTGTCCTGCTGCAGGGGATCCAATATCCAATTGAGAAATTATAATCTCTCCCTCCCACGACTCAGGAAAAAATTCTATCTTTTATGAGGAAGTAGATCTCTTTGAGGACTCTGAGGCAGAATTGCTGCCTGAAGGCAACTTAGAGGCCAATCTAGATTTCGAGATTCCTTCACCTCTTCCTGGGAAAATTTTTCTTTTTCTTTTTGTCCTTATTGTTGTAAAATGTTCATTCTATTTATTTTTCTAACGTTATTAAAATGCCAATGTTTATATTATGTTATACAATTCATGAATCCTAAATGTGGTTTTTTTCAACCTACAATCTCAAGCACCATGCACTTGTTTTGTTTGTGGGAAAACACAGAGTAAGAGGGGGCTGTACAAGAGAGACTTATGGATATAAAGGGGACTGTTAAATGCACAGGCAGTGGCAAGGAAGCCAGGCCATGCCTGAATGAGGTGATAAGGTGGCTCCAAAAGCTCTAGGACATAGCAGATCAGATGTCCTTAGAAAGCAGTTCTGTCAATTGTGACAAATGCTACAATGTTTATAATGGTATATGGGACTCTCTTCCAACAGTGAATTCAAGTCTGTATACATATTTATTGTGCTTTGGGAAATATTGAAGAAAAATTTGGCTCCAATAATATCCAAAATGTACTTAGGGCTGAAAATATTTGACAAAATACATAGGAAATACCTATATTGGAAAGTAAAAGCCATCATCAATAGAAGAAAGAAGGCTTACATAGATGGACAAAGACAAAGTCAGGAAGGAAAAAAATCCACTATTAAATCAGTTATATGCAAATATTTGTTATATTCTTTATATTTTTATAGTATATTATATGATGTATAAGAATGAATATGATTTTTCATACTACAAAGGCATTTATCACTTTCTGTCTTGAGTATATTTTTCACAAATCTAGTGTAAATCATTATTGGAGAAAGTGGTAATATAACTTTGATTATAATTATATGAATATATTTTTTGATTCTAGATATAATACTGATTATAAATAGATGAATAAATATATACACATATTTTCATATCTGTCTATGAAGTGAATAGAATGAAACTTAGTACACTATGTATAAAAAAGCAGCTATGAGTTGAGTATAGGAGTCTCAGGTCTGTAATCCTAGTGATGTGGGAAGCTGGGTTCTGAGGTTTAGTCTCTCTTACCCCCATCGCATTAGATTTTGAGAGGAGTCCTTGGCCCTCCAGTGTAACAAAGAGACACACATGCAGTGGGATCACACTCCCTGCACCCAGAGGAAAGTCAATAGAAATCAGAACAAGCCTCTTATCTTATGACAGTATACTCAGTTCCTGTGCCAAGATGGACATCTGTAGAACATCATATTGAAAGTTTGCATTCCCTCCAAAAGTGTTTCTGACTATGCTGAATTAAACCTCATTTTACCTTCCAAGCTTCAAACACATAGAAATATGTCAATGGCTCAAGAGAGATGGAGAAAGACTTACAAATACACAAAATTGTATACTCTGCTTCAGTAATTCAATGACAAATCATCAAAGGCATGTTTTGAATTTTTCTTTCTTTTTAAGGAAATGGAAATATAGAGTTCATCAGGGAGTGGGTGATAATTTGGTTGCTGAGTTGTAGAATGCACTTCTGGGCATGGGACACACTTGGCTTGGTGAATTTCTGTGGGGATGTGTGTCCTCACGCAGCTTCACAAAACAATAGCCATAACTTCTATGATGCCACAGCCATCTTTCCATAGCAGGAAATAGGTGTCAGGCACTGATCTTGCCCTGAAGTGGACTCAGCGACACAGAAAGGCACAAAGAATGCTAGCCACCAGACTTCAGCTTGAAGAGCTGGCTTGACCAGAAACTAGCATAAATTGAGCTGGAGAAGGCTGATCTCCAAGTAAGGTTCCTGAGCACTAAGGACCAGGCATTATTACAGATGTTGGCGAAACAGATGTGAACGTGGATCTCTCCTTAGCAATTTCTTGCTGAATAGAAAACCAGAAGTCATAATGATAATTTCTATAAACCAGAGACATGACATTGGTCGTTTTGTGGCAACAACTTCAAAGTGGGGATGCGAGGAGACATCCCTGAGAAGGAGATAGTTAGCTTGAAAGCCATCATCCATGCAATTATCTAGAAGCAGGTACTGCAGGCAGTAAGAACAGTAAGTACATCCCCAATTAATGGGAATGGACGTGACTTGCTTCAGAAAAGGAAAACAGCACTGACATGCTTGCTTGTGAAGTAAGAATGGAAAGCTACAATGAAGAAAAAAAGATCAGAAATGAAGATAAGAATAAATTAGATAGATATTGGATGCTGCGGGTTACAAAATGAAAAATTCTCATGTTATTCTAAATCTAACATGACCCCTGGAACCAAAGTGCTCAAATAGGAGCTAGACACATATGATTCACCAAGAGAATACTTTTAAAATGTGACTCTAGCCGGGCTCTGGTGGCTCACAACTGGAATGCTTGCTACTCAGGAGGCTGATACCTGAAGATCATGTTTGAAGCAAGCCCAAAGAGTTAATTTGGAAAGACTGTTCTCCAATTAACCACCCAAAATATCATGTGAAACAACTGGTAGTGCACTAGCCTTGAGAAACAAAAACTAAGGAACAGTACCCAAGCCCAAGGTTCTAATGCCTGGAATACATAAAACAAAGAATCCAACAAATAAAATTTAGTGCTCAGTAGATCATCACTTAGCATTCTAGTTCCATATATTTGGTATGACCTTTGGAAATTATATCCTTAGCAAATGCTCTCCTCTGATATTCTCCTTCATTATCCGCTTTCAAACCCCTGGCATCACCAATGTCTGCTCCCATTTAGCATACCAGTCTGCCACTGGAAATTTTTTTTAATTTAATTTAATTTTATTTGTGAACATAGTGTACAGAGGAGTTACAATTACATGGGCAGGATAATGCGTACATTTCTTACCAAGCATTGCAGCCTCCTCCTTTGTTTACCCTTCACATCCCTTCCCAGCCTCCCCCCTCCCCCATCCCAATCCTTCTCCTTCCTCCCCTCCCTCCCCCCCCACAACACCGACGTTGTAAAGCTCGTTTTGGACATGACAACTTTACTTCTCATTGTTGCAACAGGTACAACTGTATCCTTAAACAACTGGTTTTTCCCCATCTCCTCCACAAGTTATACTGACATCAAATATAGTGAAAGCAGGGGTTATACTGTGGGGGAGGGACATACAAAGCAACAAAGAGATAATCTTATAAATGCATTAGAAACACATGCATGGAAGAAAAAAAAACATTAAAATACACATCTAAGGGTTCATTTTCCTGACATCACATTATCTGACCTTTTCCGCTTGACTCATACATATACTAGATATTACAAATAAGGGAAACCATGGGACCTATGTTTCTTTGGGCCTGGCTTACTTCACTTAATATAATTTTTTCCAAGTTTTTCCATTTCCTAACAAATGGGGCAATGTCATTCTTTCTGATGGAGGCATAGAATTCCATTGTGTATATATACCACATTTTCTTGATCCATTCATCTACTGAGGGGGATCTGGGTTGGTTCCATATCTTAGCTATGGTAAATAATGCTGAAATAAACATAGTTGTGCTGGTAGCTTTAGTGTGGTCTTGTTTGTAAGCAATTGGGTAAATGCCCAAAAGTGGGATTGCTGGGTCATAGGGGAGTTCTATGTGAAGTCTTTTGAGGAACCTCCATACTGTTTTCCAAAGTAGTTGAACAAGTTTACATTCCCACCAACAATGAAGTAAAGTTCCTTTCTGTCCACATCCCCTCCAGCATCTGTTGTTGTTAGAGTTCTTGATTTTTGCTGTTCTAACTGGAGTGAGGTGATATCTCAATGTTGTTTTGATTTGCATTTCTTTTATGGCTAGGGATGTTGAACATTTCTTCATGTGTCTATTGCCCTTCCTTCTTTCTTCTTCAGAGAAGTTTCTCTTTAAGTCTTTCGCCCACTTATTTATTGGGCAGTTGTTTCTTTGAGGATTTGTTGTTGGGGCGTTTAATTTTTTGAGTTGCAAGTATATTTTAGATATGAGACCCTTGTCCGTTGTATGGCTAGTAAAGATCTTCTCCCAATCCTTGGGTTTTCTATTGATCTTGCTAGCTATGTCATTTGCCCTGCAGAAGCTCTGCAACTTTATGCAATCCCATTTGTCCAACCTTTCTTTCATTTGTTGTGTTTCTGGGTCTCTATTCAGAAAATTTCGGCCTGAGCCAAGGAGACCTAGGGTTTCTCCTATTCCATCCTGTAATGTTTTCAGAGTGTTTGCTTTGAGTTCAAGGTCTTTGATCCATTTGGAGTTGATTCTGGTGCAGGGTGATATATAAGGATCTAGCTTAAGTTTTCTACATGTAGTTAACCAATTTTGCCAGCACCATTTACTGCCACTGGAAATTTGAACATATATTTTTATTAATCATCACAATTCTGATAATCTTTCCATACACATCAAATGAGTAGTAACTATATTCCTCTATTCTGTGTGTTTTAATCCTCCTTTGAGTTAAAAAGCCTTAACTATTAAAAACTGTAGAAGAGTTATCAAATTAATTCTACCATCATCATTTTTCCACCCAATCTTGTTACATTAGTTATGTGAATTTTTGTGTCTTTATATGTTGCTCCGCCACAATATAATCCCTGTTTTCACTGCATTTGATGTCGGTGCCATGCATCTTCTATATATATTTCTCTAGCTTTGGGAGGAGAGGGGAAAAATCCAAATGCTTAACAATGGATACAGCTTGACCCCCTGTAACAATGAGATGTAAAAGACACTATGTTGAAAAACTTACTTTACAATTTAGGCAGGAAGGAAGGAGAGAGGAGGGAGTGTACTTCTGGAGGTGGGAGGGAAGGGATGGTAGGGGAAAAACAAAGGAGGAGGTAACAATGCTTGATAGGAAATATACTCATTATTTTGCTCATGTAAATGTAGCCCCTCTGTACAGTATTTTTACAATAAAAACATTAAAAAGGATACTATATGAAAGTTTGCACATGATACCTTATAACTATAATTCTTTGAAGAATTAGGGTTTTACACAAACATCCTGATTGCTTTGCCAAAGGATAAAAGATTTAAATAAGGTACCTAGCATCTTGGAAGGAAAATACTATTGGCTTTAGATCAAATTCATTTATCTAATACTGAGGAAATGAATTTCAGAAATGGCAGAGGCAACGTGTATCATAAAAATAACCTTATGAGGTACAACCAGGATGCCCAGATCAAACTTCCTGGAAAAAAGCAATGAATGAAAAGCTACTAATACTTCTAAAATGAGCCTATTGGTGATGGTTCATGCTTGTTATGCTAGGTAATTAGAAGTCAAAGATGAAAGGATATCAATTGAAAGCTTGGCCAGGAAGAAAACCTTCCTCTCTGCAACCAGCAGACAGGAAGCATCAGCTCTGTGCCTGATGCCCAGCTGGCTGGACGGTCTCTGCCCACATTCCGACACACAAGACCAACCCAATCTGAAATATTATCAAATACATTCAAATAATATCTCCTGTTTGGGAGATAATCTTTGAAAGATATAACAAAAACATTTCACTGATTTCCTTTTGAAAAATTCAGAATGAAAGGGGAAATATGTTCTCACTGACTGAAGGGTAAGTTAACGACCAGAATGATGTTAATGGGGGTAGAAGCGCATTTGGTAACTTATCCACTCAACCATCTTTCCTCACTTCTTGTCACATATCCTGAGCAGTGAGATTTTGTAATGCAAAGTATGTGTGTGAGCATGCAGCTTGTAAAAGTAGTAATGAAATGCTAGGCACTGGAACACAGGCCTGTAAAACTAGCTGCTCAGAACCCTGAGATATGAGGAACTCAGTTCAAAGCCAACATAAGAATAAAAGACTCTTACCTTCAATTTACCAGTAAAAACAAAAAGATGAGCTGTGCTTCAATTGCCAGAGTGCTAGCATTGCATACAAAGCTAAGGGACATCCAGGCCCTGAATTCAAGCCCCAGTACTGGCTCTCATACACAAAAAGTAACCATGACAACATCACAGGTATAAATATATTAGCAAGGGATGTAGGAGAATGGGATGATGACAGCATTTACCTCACTTTTAGTCTCAAGCATTCTGTACAGCGTAGCCCAATCTGTGAAAAGCTCTAGGTGAAAACTTCCTCAAAATCAGATTCATCCTCATATCCCTCTGCACATTTATCACACACACACACACACACACACACACACACACACACACACACACACACACACACAAAAGTCTATATATTGCCATCTAATTTTGAAATATATAACCATACACATATGCTTCAGAATTCTGTGCCCTTGATTAGGTTACATAGGGAGCACAATATATCCAGGGTCTGGCTCATTCTTCTAATCTTAGCTGCACAGGAGGGTGTGATCTGAGGATCACAGTTTGATGCCAACCTAAGCAAATAACTCCTCAAGATTCTTATCTTCAATTAAGAAGCAAGAAGTGGATATGTGGTTCAAGTGGCACAGTGACAGCATTGAGTAAAATAATCTAAGCAAGATTTCCAGACCCTTAGTCCAAGCCTGTGTACTGGCCCACTAACACTCCATAAGCCAAAAATCCCTGAAAGACCAAACCAAAAATATGTCAATTTTTTGCTAACTTATGAAGTGAAATCCAATAAGGCAACATAGCTTTTGGTTGTTGAAGATTTGGTTGGAAAACCAAAAATTCAACGTGTGCTTAAGTGATATAACAAACAAGCAACGAAATAAAAATTTCCCAATAAAAATCTGGAACCCCTGACCAAGAGATTTTTTTCTACGTTTTTGAAAATTACTTATTTTTCAGTAAGTGAAATAGTATAAACCTTTATTGTAAGTTATAGGAGTCAGTTTAAGCTCCAAGGAAGTGAATGTAAAACTAAAATCACACACAGCATTACAAGTTTCTATGCCTCTGGTGAGACACTAGAAATCTGTAATTGTGTAGCCTCTAGAAAGGAGAAGGGAGATGCTCAGCATCATTGGTCATGAAAGAAATGCAAATCAAAACCACATTGATTCCACCTCACCCCAGTTAGAATAGCCATTTTCAAGAGAACAAATAATAGCAGATGTTGACCAGGATGTGGCTAAATATGAACACTACTACACTGTTGGTGGGAATGGAAGGCAGTATGGAGGTTCCTAAAAAGACTAAACATAGAACTCCCGTAAGATCCAACTATCCCACTTCTTGGCCATCACCCAAATGATTTCAAAATAGAGCACAATAAGCTACCAGCACAACTATGTTCATTGCAGCATTGTTTACCATAGATAAGATATGGAACCAACCCAGTTGCCTCACAATAGATGAATGGATCAAGAAAACGTGGTATATTTACTCAATTTTATGCTTCTGTAAGAAAGAATGATATTGTCCCTTTCATAAGAAAATTGATAGACTTGGAAAAAATCATATTAAGTGAAGTAAGCCAGGCCCAAAGAAACATAGGCTCTATGATTTCCCTTATTTGCAATTAGTATTATCCTGTTAGTCCTGACAGAGGATTATAATAGCTGAAGTACTATAAACATATGTGTGATCATACAAAATGATGCTAATTGAAATGAACACGAAGATATTGAAACAACAGGTCTTATTTTGTTTAGTTGTCAACCTTGATATAGCCAATGTACAGTAACTAGTTCTTTCTTTTTACTTTATTTCATTTTTCTTTTCAAATTAGTTTTATCCCTGGCAATTCTTGTCTTTGATTCTGGTACCCTCCATCCTATATATGCATGTATTTGAGGAAAGGGAAGGGAAATAACAAAATGCTGAAAGATGACCCAGTGCAACAATAATAGGTTACATTAAAGCGGGAATGATCTTTACAACAACATGGGGGACATGGGGGGAGGAAGGAGTGGAGGGAAGGGATAGACAGAGAAAAACAATAGAGTGGGAAACAATTTTCAATGAGAAATGTAACTTATTCGTGTAAATATAACCCCTCTGTACAGCATCTTTACAATAAAATATTTTTAGTGTAAAAATGAATTTTTCCCATCAAATGTCAAGGTGATACCTTGGGAACTTCTGAGTTCATGTGAAAGAGTGTTTTAGGAGTTTCAAGAAGCTAGTACTAAGTACAAATAACCACAATTTAGTGATAATAAGAAAAGCTCTTTTTATTGTACTATATGAACAAAAGAAAATTTCTTTTTGTTTCTGTTCACTTAGAACTCTCTTTGCCATCTGCATTGTTCCAAAGTCAAACTAATCACTTATCCTTATCTTTCTTTGGTATCTAGCTTTGGCATGTAATCTGAGATATAAGCAGTATTCTTTTTTCAATTTGGAGGCCTAGCAGGGAGGTGCTCCTTCCTGGTCAAGAGGTTAGACTGGAGGACCCAGCACACTTGCTGTGGTTTCTTTTGCACAGCTCACTGAGGAACTTACTCAAATATGTTTTCAAATTCTACCAATAACTCTTATTAGTATGAAGCACTTAATTAGAAGTCACTTTCTCAAACTCCAATTTGAGTAATAAATAGAATAGGAAAAATGTTGTTTGCTATTTTTATCACTACATATCTTAATGTCTAAGTATAAAAGCCAGACTTACTCTAAGGGCCTAGAATAAGCAAAATGGCTTCTAGAGCTCAGATTATTTCTTTCCACAGAAGATGACAGCAGCAGAAACTGGCAGAAGGAAGAGAAAGTTTAATGTCTCCTTAATTCTTAAGTTTCAATGCTCATTGAGGAATCCTCAGGACTGAGGACAGTTTAAGGACGTAACAGATCCTGTGTTGTTTTCTATCATAGGAAGCAGACACCAGTCTCCCATCACTCTTTAGGTGACACACATGAGTGGTGTTCTTGGTGGGTCCTGAGAGGGTCCAGGACGGCTCTGTCATGATCACTGGAGACTCGGAATTGCTCTCTCAGAGAACGACATAGAGGAATGTGGTAACAAGACCTGAGATAGGGTTTTGTCAGATCTAGGTGATTTGTAACAGGCACTAATGCCTTCTGACTAAGAATGTGAATATATCATCAGGGTCCGGCACACAAATTTATCATGACGCGTTACCTTGCACAATTTCATAATGAAAGCCAAGAAAAGATAATGCCCTCTGGACATGTTTTCATCAATATTTATTAGATAAAAAGTTATAAAATCAAGTTCATGATGAGGAAAAATCCCAGATGAAAACCAAATTTCAGGGGCATTTACAAAAACTGTTGTTCTGTATATATCATATGTGACAAATTTTTAAAACTTAAAGAAGCTGTGTAAGTTAAATTGATTCTTTTGTAATACTGCTGCAACTTTATTTTACATTTCAACTACTTAATAAAAATAAGGTAGGCCAAGCATAACCAGTGGCTCACATCTAGCTTTAACTGTGGCTATTAAGAAGGATGAGAACTGTGGAAAGTGGATTGAAGCTACCGCAGGCAGGAAAATCTGTGAAACTTTTATCTCCAATTAACTGTTCAAATCCAGAAATGGATGTTTGGTTCAAGTTGTAGAGAGTTAGCTATAAGTAAAATAGCTAAAGGTCAGCTCCCTGAGTTCAAGCCCCACTATACACACACACACACACACACACACACACACACACACACACACACACACACACACACACACACACACAAAACCTATCTCAAAAATAACGAGTGACCAAGGACCAGAAGAAAGATAATATTTTTTCTTTATTTTCTTTCATTTTTGTCATTTTTTCATTTATCTCTCTTTAGGAATGTAAAGGGGGCATAGCAATGGAGGGACAAAGGATGAACAAATGCAGCAGTGGCACTCAGTTGAGACTATGTTGAAAGTGCACTATGAAACTTGTTGGTGGGGAAGGAGGGGAAAACTGGAGGAGACGCAGGGAAAGGGTGACATTGTCCAAATAGAAATATACTCATTGAAGTAGAGCTTTGGCTTAATATCAATGCCATTCTTCAGCAAAAGGGCTCAGGAACACTGCCCAGGCCATGGGTTCAAGCCTCATGACTATAACAAAAACAAAGACAAAAATAGGTAGTCATTACCAAACGTATGTAACAAACCTTCTACATCACAGTAATAAGAAGAAGGAGGAGGAGGAGGAGGAGGAGGAGGAGGAGGAAGAGGAGGAGGAAAAGAAGAAGAAGAAGAAGAAGAAGAAGAAGAAGAAGAAGAAGAAGAAGAAGAAGAAGAAGAAGAAGAAGAAGAAGAAGAAGAAGAAGAAGAAAGAAGGAGAAGGAGGAGGAGGAGGAGGAGGAGGAGGAGGAGGAGGAGGAGGAGGAGGAGGAGGTGTAGGAGGAGGAGGAGGAGGAGGAGGAGGAGGAGGAGGAGGAGGAGGAGGTGGAGGAGGAGGAGGTGGAGGAGGAGGAGGAGGAGGAGGAGGAGGAGGAGGAGGAGGAGGAGGAGGAGGAGGAGAAAGAGAATGAGAAGGAGAAGGAGAAAGAGAAGGAGAAGGAGAAGGAGAAGGAGAAGGAGAAGAAGAAGAAGAAGAAGAAGAAGAAGAAGAAGAAGAAGAAGAAGAAGAAGAAGAAGAAGAAGAAGAAGAAGAAGAAGAAGAAGAAGAAGAAGAAGAAGAAGAAGAAGAAGAAGAAGAAGAAGTTAATAAAAACCAAACCAATGAGAGAAAATCTAAGACAGCAAGGTAAGGGGTGATATTTCCAAAAAGAAATATACTCATACCTGACTTATATGACTATAATCTATGTGTAAATTACCTTTATCATAATATAAAATTTAAAAAAACAGAAATATAGTGCTGGAGGCAAATCTGAAATGGAATTAGATCAGATTAATATCCAATACCAATTTCAAACCCCATTATCAATTTCTCTTTCAAAAATGGCTCTTCTCATCACTTGTACTTTCCCTAGCTTATGAGATGGGGTGCAAATATTTAAAGGGTGAGGAATGAGTCATACATACAAGAGGAATTTAATAGTACCTGTAAAGAGCAGTACTTGCTAGAACACATGTTGCCTAGAACACATGTTGATACCATGTTTTCTGAAATATACAAACCTAGTTGAGCTTGCATACAAGCTCCACTCTATACAAGGTGTGGATTCAAAGTTAACTAAAGTCTCTGGACCTCAAATTCTTCATAGGTAACAATAGTTATCTCACAGGATTATGAGACCTGGATGTCATCAAACATGGTGTGGGTTGTGTTTTAAGTGTGTGTGCAACACTCAAACACTGCTGGGGCGAGTAAAAACTGGCGTGATGTTTACCATATTACTTAACAGTAATACAACACCTACTACAAGCTCACACCTATAATCCTACTTATAAAAGAGGTTGAGGCCTCAGGATCTAGGTTCTTTGTCAGCCTGGACCGGAAACTGGATGAGACTCATCTCCAATGACCTCTAAAAAGGTTGGAGGTGGAGCTTTGGTTCAAATGGTAGAGTGCTAGACTTGAGCATAAATCTCAGGACATTGACCAGGCCCTGAGTTCAAGCCCTAGGGCGAACACACACACACACACACACACACACACACACACACACACACACACACACACACACACACACAATTTTGTATATTCCTATCACGTCACTTAATACTTTTTCTCTTCCAAGCCCACCAGTTGTTGTTGTTGATGATGATGATGATGACAAGGACTTGCTGTGAAGCTCAGGGTGCTATTAAACTTACAATACCCTTGGGTACTGGGATTACAGGTATGTGTACCATACTTGACTTTACTCAGTAACTCTACTTATAACATTTTTCTGAAAGAAATTTATTCAAATTCAAGAAAATACTATGGCTTAAAGTTGTTCACACAAATTTTCAAGTGTACAAAATGTAAATAATATAAGTGGATATAGTACTATGCTACCACATGGTAATTCCAGCCAAAACTCAGGAACCTGACACAAGAGAATAAGGATTTGAGGTAAGCCTTGTCTACAATGTAGGACTTCTTCTATAAAGGAAAAAAAGTATAAATATTAATCTACTAGGAAATATATAATATGTTAAATTTATATAATGGAACAAATAGATCATTGTTAATGAAAATAAAATGGCTTTTACTAGAAATGAGGAATCAAATGTGCTCACTGTGTAGGTGAGTTAGAAAGTTCTTACCAAAAGCTACATACTTTTCTTGTTTTCTATTCTTCCAAAATTGTTTGCTTTCCAGAATCATGCCTTATCTTTCCTTGCTGGTTTCTTTAGCTTATTTCATACATGCCCACAGGGTCTTCAACTATCATTTATTTATGTGAAGAGCTTGCAAATATCTCTCTTCAGTCCAAACTCCTGGTATGCACCTCTGTTCCATATATTCAACTACCATAAATACTTGTGAAAGAAAGAGTAATCCTGTCTTTCTATTACTGGATATTAATGTGTCAGTAAACTTTAGGAAAATAAAGGAATAACATCAATAAATATAACTGATTATTGTAATAGTAATGTTAAACATTACTACAATGCTGATTTTCTGAGCAATTTAATATAAAGCTCAAGGAAAGCAACGTTTTTGAGTGCTGATATTGGAGTTTAAACTCAAGACCTTACCTTCTCACTTATGCATTTTCCCTCAAGGGCGGTGTTTTACTCTTGAACCACAGATTCCCTTCCAAATTTATTTGGGGGATTATTTAGAGATAAGAAACTCATGGTCTTTCCTTCTTGGGCTGGATTTAAACCTGGATCTCAGTTCTCTGAGTAGATAGAATTACCATTGTGTGCTAACAATGTCCAGTTTCAAGGAGAGGGCAAGTTTCTGATTTCAAGCTCCAGTAATAGCACAAAAACAAAAACAAAAGTTATGACATATAAATATACTGATAAACTAGGAACCCAAACAAATCAAATGTGGGTATCTAGATGGGCGAAAGACTTAATAGCATTATTATCACTATTACCTTTCCTAGCATTTTGAATAACCTGAAATTATGGATTAAAGTCATAGCTTAGTTGGTAAAGTACTAGCTAAAGAGCAACAACATCAAACACCAAGTACAAGTCTCAGTCTCAAACTTTAAATGAAATCTGAAATGATTTTTTCCTTAAATGAAAATTGACCATAGGAAACCCCTGATACCTAAATGTATGGTCAAAGAAGAAAATTGGAAAATGTTCAGGAAGACAGAATTTTAAATCTCAGTGATTACCATATGGACAGTAGATCAGACCATGTGTAACTTCATACCACATGCAGTGGGCTACGTTAAGGACTTAAAATTTGTACACATTTACACTCCTCAAAAAAAAACAAACAAACACAACTTACCAGGACACTGGGGATTCACATATGTACTTCTAGCTCAGTGCTCTGCTACTTGAGCCACAAACTCCATTTTCAGCATTTTTGGTGTTTAGTTGGAGATAGGAGTCTCACAGGTTTTCCTCCCCTGGCTGGCTTTGAAACAAAATCCTCAGCTCTTTGCCTACTGAGTAGATAGGATTACAAGCTTGAACTGATACTCTTATTTTTCTATTCTATTCTTCTTTTGCTTTTCTATTTAAGAATCATTTCGTTAAGTGGCAAAAAAATCCTGCTTTTGAACACAGCAGAGAAAATCAATGAAAATAGAAGCTGTATCTGAATAGATCAATAAATGGATATATATTTTAAAAGACGTATCAAAATACAAAATAACAAAACAGAGAAGAAACCAGTTGCCAATAACCAAAACAAATGAGTACTTTATCAGAAATCCTACCGTTATAAAATTTAAAAGTACAGTAATAAACAACTTCAGATGATTTATTCAAAGATGAAACCTATCAAACCTACTTAAGGAAGAACGAAAAAAAATGGAATCTACACAAATTTTCTAAATTTACATTTAAATGCATTTCAATCTATAAAACTCTAGGTACTGATGAATTTATTATTGACTTTTCCTAAAACTTTGAAGAGATCATTTTGATTCTACAAAAATATTTCCTT
This sequence comes from Dipodomys merriami, assembly GCF_024711535.1. Classification (NCBI taxonomy): domain Eukaryota; kingdom Metazoa; phylum Chordata; class Mammalia; order Rodentia; family Heteromyidae; genus Dipodomys; species Dipodomys merriami. Next base: position 171,427 of record NW_027206035.1, on the reverse strand, counting down.
AGAAAGTGAGGAAATACTATTTGCCCTCTTAAAAGTTTCTCGTAAAAATATCTGGCTGAATTTTGTCTGGAATTATACTCTATGTACTGAGCAGTTAAGGAAAATTGTTTCAGGACATTGAGTCTTCTAATCATTAAGTACTTGATCGTTCATTTACTTAGTCCTTATTTTTTTGTATAACATTTGAAAGGTTTTATAAAATCCATTAAAGATAAACTTCTGAATTGGAAAACCTTTTGGAGGGAATTTACTCAAAGCAGAATGATATATTTTAGGCATCTCAGTATTTAGAGCTGTGAGTATGAACTCCATGAACAGTATAACTTGTCTTTAAGGAAGTTTTTAATACATAGAGCATAACTAAGAAAAATTGTAGGTGATAGAGTAACTAAGGGAGGCCAGGACGTGGCCAACTGCCTCCATAGGAAGACAAAAGCTTGGGATGTACCCTGAGGGACAATGCTCCTGTCCTGTTCTGTCCTGTCGAGCTACTTGTCATGTATTGGGTACCTGCACAGGGAGGGCTGGAACTGCTCTCACAGCACCATGAACGTGGTTAGCTTGCTGCCATCCAAGGCCAGCAGCAGAAATCAGATGAAGTGGAGCAGGGATTGGATGGAGGGCGGCCCGTGCTTGATGGATGTTGCTTCTGTGCATACATGATGAAGACCACAGACCTGGTTTTGTTTTCCAATAGAGAAACTGCAGCACTGCCTGAGCCACAAGTATGTCCACTTGCCATGGAAGCTTTGGGCCGTGGAGTCCTCCACCAGCATGTTGGCGCAGCCCTCACCGTCTGTGGAGTGTAGAAAGTAGTATCAAGATTCCCAGTAGTTCGGCTCTTTCCACAGGGTCAGGGCCCAAAATGGAAGGAGCTAAGGATGGCCCCATTTCCAGGAACCCCAACTGGAACACTTCAGGGCTCTGGAGAAGGGGTCCATCAACTGAACATCCTAGCCAGACACTCCATCCATTTCTGCCATCTACATCTATTTCAGGGACTCCAACACCAGCATGGACAGCTCTGCTGTGTTTTTTTGCTGGCCATGAAGGAAGAACAGCAGTATGCTCCTGAGCACATGAGCTCTTGGGCCTCAGCGGGCTTGCTCTGGGACATGTACCTGAAGAAGATGGTCCAGTACATTTGGTGTGCCCCATACTGGCCGCCTTTCTCCATGCAGCTTAACTTGCATGTGATTGTGGGCTTCATTGTGAGAGCCTTCCTGCTCCACCATCGCTGCTGCCAATGTGGCCCAAGTAGTATAATCTTTAGAAGGACTAGGACAAAGCCTGAGAATATTATTGCAAGAAATTGGGGTACATCAAAAAGAGGGTGGGGAAAGGGTAGACAAATGAAGGGAGGAAGGGGCAGAATGTAGTCAAGCTCATTGGGAGAAAGTGAGGGAACAGAAGATGTTGTATGAAAGGAAATGTTCTCATCTGACTTATGCAAATGAAATCCCTCTACACAACCTCTTTAAAATAACTATAATCAGCAGGGCACAGGCCACTCAGGCCTGTAATCTTAGCTACACAGGAAGCTGAGATCTGAGGGTCTCAGTTCAAAGCCAGCCAGGGCAGGAAACTCCATGTCACCCTTATCTCCAATAAACCACTAAAAAACAGGAAGTGGCGCTCTGGCTCAAGTGGTAGAGTGCTCATCTTGAGTGCAACAGCTGAGGGATAATGCCCAATCCCAGAGTTCAAACCCCATGCCTGACAATAAATAAATAAATAAATAAATAAATAAATAAATAAATAAATAAATAAATAAATAAATAAATAAATAAAACTAAATTTGCTAAAAAGGAATTCATTGCCTATACTGCAAAACTAAGAAATAAAAGGGAATGGTGGGTCAGAGGGGGGTGTGATTATTGTAGGTGTGGCACAAATCAATATGCACTGTATTCATAAACTGCTTTTGTTATATGGCAACTCCTTTGTACAACTACTGAAAGATAATTGACAAATAAAAATAATAATTGAATAGATGTAAAATAAGATACAGGAGAAAGAAATGGTTGATAGATACTTCTGATATGGAACAGGGCTTCCTATTACATTGGGACCCTATAGAAGAACTCTACTGTTTTTGTAATATTTCAGAATAAGATGAGATTCATAAAGCATAGTTCATTATGATTTTTCAAAAATAATTTAAGTAGTTGTTAATAACCCAACAATACTAAATTCCTATATTATCTACATGAACAAATGTAATTTATTATCATGGTTTGAAAGAAAAATCTATGGAAACACTTTTATTTTTGGTAAGACATGAAGCTTGACCTCTGGGCCTGGGCACTACCCCTCAGCTCTTCAGCTCAAGGCAAGCACCTTACCACTTGAGCCACATAGCCATTTCTGGTTTTCTGGTGGTTAATTAGAAATAAGAGTCTCATGCACTTGCCTGCCCAGGCTGGCTTTGAAGCGCAATCTTCTGATCTCAGCACCTTGACTAGCTAGGATTACAGGTGAGGGCCACCGATGCCTGGATAAAATTCTTAATTCCAATTAATAAGCAGAAACCCAGAACTTGAGGCTTTGCTTAAAAGGGGGAGTGCAGGTAGAAAGTGTAAAGCAAATACTAGCAGAGAGGCAAGCAGAGAAAGAGAGAGAAAGAGAGGGAAGGAGAGAAAAAGCGAGAGTAAGAGAGAGGGAGGGAGAGAGAGAGAAAAATGTAAAAACAAGAAGCAACCATGGGAGGAGACAGGCAAAAGAGTGTAATGAAAGTGAATATTATGAAAATAAGTAGTATGAAAATAGGAAAATATAATGGAGTCCATTATTTTGTACAATAATAAGACAATATATCTAAAAGAAATTATTTAGACAGTGATGAGGACATATTAGCTGGTGGGGAAGATATTATTTACATTCACTTAGGCCCCAAACACAATCTCTGAAGATGCTCCTGTTCTATCCGGGCCAATGAAGTGGCCACTGCCAGTTTTTGCAGCAAAAAAAGAAAAATGTCATTCTGAGAACCAATGAGAGATAATGGCCAGACACAAGTGCCAGGCCCTGGGTTTTGTTCTCAGATTTGAAAAAAAAACTATTTAATCTTATTTAGTTTATGACTTACTTCACAGAAGAAATAAATGTATTCACTCATTCATGGATGCACATATTGATACATTTTCGGGCTCATTTGAGAAAATTTACTATGAAAAAGCATAACAGAAGTCACATACTGATGGTTCATGCTTGTAATCCAAGCCACTCAGGAGGCTGAGATTTGAGGATCATGGTTTGCAGCCAGTTGGTGCAAAACCGTCTATAAGTCTCTTATCCCAACCAGTAAAAGACCAACCAGCAAAAAAACTATAGCAGTGTCTCAAGCAGTAGAATGTTAGCCAAGAGCTATAAAGCTACAGGGCAGCACCCAGTTACTGAGTTCATGTCCCAGCAGAACTGGCAGAAAAAAAATGAACTCGAATTCAAAACAGCTTTATTAGGTTCAAAATAGTTCATAATCATTGAGAATAATTTGCTATTTGGGGCCAAACAAAACAATCATTTTTCTACTAATGACACAGAATAAAACACTCCTTAATTAGATCTAAATCATGTAGGATTTCAGTATGTGGAACTGTACCTTTTCTAATGATAGCAGAAAACTGTATGTATTATATCCCAGGACTGTAAAACATATAAAATTAGATTTGTGCTCCATGGACAAAGTTTCATGATTCATAAAAGAGTATCTTCACAGTACTTAAAGTTTTTATATACTCTACACTGATCCTTTTTCCATACTGTATTATTATTGAGCACAACATAATTGTTAGTAAGCCTTGCCTTTACATTGGAAAATTCCCAATGCTGAACTTTCTAAACTTTCCTTTCTTTTATAAAGCAAATAAAACTATGATGGTATGTGAATATCATCAGTAGAAAAGTAAGTGAATGCCACCTCTACAATGCTCTGGACCTGCTTGATCATCTCACCAAGCTGCAGTTCTGTGTTCTTTCAGGCATCCTTTCAGGCTGATTGATCTTCTCCTTAGTGCCCAGGTTAGGGTGCCCAGTAACTTCCCTCCAGTCTCCAAGGTTAGCTCGTGGTTGGTTCTTCATTGCAGAAAATAGATTTCTGTATTCTACAAAAAAATAAATGTGATTGGGTCAAGCCTCTACTGTCATAAAGATTTTATTGTACATTAGTCCATATTTCCTCAGAGAATTCCTTAAATATTCAATTAATGGGAGGAAGGGGCTTGGAGGGAGGGAGGGAAAAGAAGGCACTATACAAAAGGAAATGTATTCATTATCTGACTCATGTAATTTAATCCCTCTTTACATTCTCTTTATAATACCAATGTAGACATGGCCACATATTCACCTAACAAAACTAATATGTTACACATATTGAGAAGACAGTATACTCCCAAATAAAGTGTACTTAAATCATTTGCAAAGCCACTCCGGCCCCTTTGCCTCTGCCACTCCTAGTCCTTTTGTCCAAGATGGGGTGCCAAAGGCATTGCCTCCTGGGCTCCAAGACCGCTGCTGTGAGGGTCTGTGGGCCACAGGTCAGCATCTCCAACACCAAATTTGCAAAATGGGGCGGGTCAGCGCAGCTTGTTATGGCCCACAATTCTGCTGCAGTGTGAAAAGGAGGAGGGCTGTACATGAGGCCTCTGGTTCCAAGCACCCTGGTAAGGCTAGAGTCCTTGGAAAGCCATACAGCAGCAGGGGGCAGCCACCAGGCTGTGAACCTCCAAGCTGGCAGTGGAGACCAGACAGCAAGGCCTCAGGGACCTGGGCACCTTGGCTCATCGCACCACGCCTTGCCCAGTGCCTCGACCTTGCAGCTACTGCCTGAGGTCTGGTCTTTGGGCCCTGCCCAGCAGCTGGGAGTACCAGATGCTACTCAGCAGCCTGAGCCCCCCGCTGCCAGCTGAGCCCCCAAGGACTGGATTCTCCACCAGGTCAAGTGCCTCAGGGAGACAGTCAGTGGCTGTACACATGCCGACCTCATCTGGATGGCCTGTGTGAATTTCTGGCTGCCTGCAGGATGAGCAACAGGCCTGTCAGAAAATCCCGGACTGCCAGCGGCTGCCCTAAGCCCCTTCGCTCAAGGTGGAGCCCATGCACCTGCGCTTCAGGGACAATGGAGACGATGGCAGGCAAGGAGATGCAGCAGCAGCACCACTGCTACCTCCATGCAGCCGACAGAGCCCCCAGGGCTGCCCGTGACATCAACCCCCTGGGCTGTCTGCTCCTGAACTGAGGCTGCCCATACAAGCAGTGCTCACTTTCCTCTATGTATGCCCTGCCCCTGCCCAATCCCCAGGTGTCACTGCCTCCTCTGCCACCTTTGCCCTGGACACTCAGCTGCCATAAGGGCCCCTCATAGAGTTCATAGTGGTTGAGGGCGCTTTTGCAGGACAGCCCCCAGGAAAGAGTGATAGGAGACTTGAGTCTGTGGAAAAAGGTATTCCGCACATATTTTGATAGAATATGAAATCAGATGAAAACAAAAATTATCAAATTTTAAAAAAGAAATTAACCAGGCATCAATGGCTCACAGCTTTTATCCAAGCTCCTCAGAAGACTGAGAGCTGAGGATCAAGAGTGGAAGCCAGCTTGGGTAGGAAAGTCCCTGAGATTCTTATCTCCAATTATCTACAAACAACAGCAGCAGCAGCAGCAGCAGCAGCAAAACCCCACAAGTAAAGCTGTGGCTCAAAATGATAAAGTGTTAGCCCTGGGCATGAAGCTCCAGGACAATGCCCAGGCCCAGAATTCAAGCTTGATGATCCCCCTTCCCCAGCAACAACTACAACAACAATAACAAAAATAAAAATTAAAAAAAATATTCCAGTGACATCCTCTAGACCAACTATATGTTAAACATCTTGCATAGTATCCACATGCTCACTAGGAGTGTGCTGTAATATTCTAGGACAGGCTCAACAAACATGTTTTGTAAAGAGTGGGCCATATGGTCTTCAATAATAACTACTCAAATTTGCCTTGCATCATGAGAACATACAAAAGTTGGATGAGGCTATGTTCAAATACAACTTTATTTATAAAACTGGGAGGGTCTCACGTTTGATTACAATATTCGGATTCTTGATTTTAGGTTACAAACACCAGTCCATAGCCAAGATCCAGAATATTCCAGTAGTTTGTTTCATTTATTTATATTAATTACAGAAGATGTAATAATGTAATTTTAAAAAAGAAAGCACTCAATTGCAATACAATATGTTATATTTGATCACCTGAACTGAAAAACTCATCTACTTACAATAGTCAATTGCTAGATTTTTCAGATTTACTAAAAGTAATTTGTAAAGATCTTAAGGTAAACAAAAAAATCTAGGAAACGTTACTCTGACATATTATGAAATATATCCCTAACTCGGTTCTACTTTTCAATAACTTAGAGCAAATTGGGGAATCCATCCAAGAGAGCGAAATTCTGAAGAAAGACTTGTCTTCTACACACTGCACTGCAGCTCCTGGATAAGAAACCAGGGATCACCAAATATCCACACTGCTTTTCACACTGTAATTCCCTCTCAACAGACTACCAGCACATAGAAGAATTTTCACCAGAACCTGAGTGCCTCACTTCTTCTGTGTATTTATATGCACTATTCTAAGGCTTGAAGTCAAAACCTTGGTTCTGTCCCAGAGCTTTTCACTGTAGGCTAGCCCTATACCTCTTCCAGCTTTCTTTGGCAGTGAATTGGAGATGAGAGTCTCACAGACTTTCCTGCCCAGGCTGACTTTGAACTGAGATCCTCAGATCTCAGCTTCCAATTAAAGGTATAATTAAAGGCATGAGCTACCGGTGCCCAATAAACTGCCCTACTTTTCTTGATTGTTTTTATTTTGTTTGAGATCAGGACTTGAATTAAATATTTGACACGTTTTCTCACTAGGTATCACTCTGCCACTTGAGCCATATATCCAGCAATCATTATTTTGAATAGCTGGAAATCATCAAATTTTCTTAATATGGTCTGTACAATTACTGTTGTTCTAAAACTCATCCTAATCAAAAAAGTCTTATTTATGGACCCTAGAGGTCATCTGAACAAATTCTCATAATATTGCTTGTAATTGCTTATCACTTTAGGAACATGATTTCTTAAATTATTGTTTTACATAGCAGAGTTGTCATTAAACAAAGCAGTTTATGAATACAATATGCCTTGATCAATGCCACCACTTTCAACATTCTCATTAATCCCTCCCCTTCACAAACCTTCCCTCACTCTTCTCAATTAATGGTAGGATATTTACTGGAATCCTCTCTACATTTTCCCCTTTTCCTCCTCTTCATTCTCCAACCTTTCCTCCCTTCACCCTACTTTTGACTACCTATGACCCTATGATCCAGCAACTCTACTCCTGGGGATTTACCCAAAAGATTACAAACCAGGATATAATAAAGCTTTCAGCACAACCATGCTTAGTGAATCAGCCCAAATGCCCCTCAAGAGAGAAATTAATCAAGAAAATGATGAATATTGACCATTTGTAACTCTCATATCTCATTTTTTCTGCTGGTATCCCATTGACATTGTATAGTCTCTGTACTGCAGTGAGCAACACGTAGAAACTGAGGTAAAAGATTTTCAGTGTTATCTGTTAGCCATGGATTCCTTGATGTGAGTTCTCTGCTCACTCTCGTTGTCTGTTCATGCCGTTGAGTGCTAATAAAAATCACATGCATTTTTCTTCCTTTTCAATTCTTTCAAAGCCTAAAAAACTTTTTCTCTTTTGAGTAACTAATTTTAAAGAGAATATCACCATCTGCCACCTCTCCGTGGCCTTGAAATTAAATGTTCAAATGGGACAATGGCTTTTTGGTGGGAGAGGGGAATTTTGTATTCAGAGGGTTTTGTATTCAGAAGATCTGTGCTTTCTAGACAGGACTTAGGTAGTACAACAGCTAGCAGTCAACTCCTTTTGACATACTTCTAGACATTTTGTTTATTTGAGGTCTTGAGCTTTTTGCCCAGGGCTGATCCTAGATTGATTGAGACCTGGCTACCTATGCCTGCCACATAAGTAGCTAGGATTACACATGTGAACCATTATGGCCAGCTCATTTTTTTGAGATGGGTGTCTTAGCAGTTTTTTCTCTGGCCTGGCCTCAGACCATGATCCTGTTTTATTTCTGCTTCCCAATCAGGTGGTATTACAGATGTGGGATACTATACTTAATGCACTTGACACCTTCGTAACTAAAATTTCTTCTAAAATTCCAAGCAGGATGTAAGATTTTTCATACTCATTATATGTAACCATGAAGAATACTAAATAAGACATAATAAAGGGGTTATAATTTAGATTATTTTAGTCACAGTGATAAAAATATCTGAACACTTTTTAAAATTTTTTGGAAAGTAGTATCTTGTAGGACCAAATAATGCATCTAACTGTGTTCTCAAGCATCTTTTATTTAATAGGATTCCATCTACTTGGTGCCATTGGTGGTTCATCACTCCCAGGTGTTCTACAACCTCTATTCTCTCATAGAATTTGCTTTCAATATCATCTGTGAAGGTGTTCAGCTAAAGCAACAACTGGCTATCAAAGCCCACTGATTGCTATCCATTCGTTGTAGTGCATCTCCATTCAAAAACTCCTAAAACGCATGCCCAAGGAGCACAAACACCTACATCCTGAATGGAAAACTGTCCCATTGAGTGGATTTCCCCCTAGCAGATGCAATGCTCACAACATTAATCACTGTGAGCAGCATTTTTCTACCTTTTCCATGTCCCATAAGGATGCTGCTTGGAGTGGAGATTCTGGCCATTACACATTTGTGAAAAGGAGGACATATGTCAAACAGACTGAAATGTTTGAGGGTGTACAAAAATAGAGGGATGCTACAAGTCATTGGAACAAATATCAGGACCCCTCTCTGGCCAGGAGTTCCTCTGAGAGTCAGTTGGGAGAGCTTTGCAAGTTTCTAAACTACCCTGAGAGCTCATGGAAACAATATCCTGGGAAACAGAAATGATGTACTCCAGACAGACTCTTTATGCCCTTAAGGAGTGTCACAAATATACAGCGCTTCTCTGTTCCTTGGAGCACTGTCAAGACCCTAGGGAAGCTTGGATAACTCCAACTTCTATACTAATGTGAAAACTGCACAAGGCCAACCTTCTTTTGTTGTGCTTAGTAATTGTACTCTTTTATCCAGGAAAGATCTGGCATTTCCTATGCAGACATCTGAGGGGAGCATAAACAAGTGTTAGGTGTTTTGTTACTAAAGCTTGCATAGATTTTTTTGGGGGGGGTCCGGTCATGGGGCCTGAACTCTGGGCCTGGGCGCTGTCCCTCAGCTGTTCAGCTCAAGGCTAGCACTCTACTACTTGAGCCACAGTGCCACTTCTGGCTTTTATTTTTTGCTTATGTGGTGCTGAGGAATCGAACTCAGGGCCTCATGCATGCAAGGCAAGCGTTCTACCACTGAGCCACCTTCCCAGCCCAAGATAAGTTTTTTTTAATGTGTTGATTCTGGGGTTTGAACTCAGGGCCTCAGCATTGAGTTTCTTTTTCCCCAAGGCTACTACTAAAATTGGAGCACAAATCTCTTGAAATTTCCTGCCAAACAAACTCCGTAACTAAGATAGGTAGAAATGCAAGCATGAGTCACTTAAGTATTATATCATGTACTCAAGTTAGAATGTGACAGGGAATAACAAAAATATCTATTGATACTATTATCTTTGATGATGAAGCCATTCTCCTTCTCCTTTTCCTCAAAGCCTGAGAGGTCATTTAAAGTAATGACATGGCTCCTTTATCTTCAGCATTTCTAAGGGTAAGTACACTGCCCACAAACAACTAGTTTCATATTCAATTATATACACACAAAATGAAATATCATGGAAAAGCAACACATATCTATTTGCAAAAAGCTAAAATGACTTCTTCCTTGTTCTCTTACTCAAAAGATCATTTGCCATGAAATAGATTGTCCTTGAAAAAATCGTGTTAAGTATGTCAGGGTTAGAGAGACAAAGACATATGTCTTCTCTCTGTGGAAGTTAGATCTAAATTATAAACATTCATGAAAAAACATATTCAGGGTCCTAGGCATACATACAAGCTGAATAAATTCTGGTATACTCATGGAAGATTGAAAGAGTGTAACTCCTTTAAACAACTCCGAGTTTAACAAACTGAATACCAGGAGGCTGAAACATGTGTTCCATATGTGGAGAGTGGGAGGAGGTCAAGGGGTAGAGGATGGTGATTGGAGGGAGAGAAGGTGGGTAACCAAACACAGTCCTAATAGTCAATGTATATGCGTGAATATAAAACCAGGTAACTTGAGAACATAGAGATGGGGTTGGGAGATATGTGGGAGAAGGATGAATGCAATGACATTGATCAAGATGCATTGTATTCAAAAAGTGACATGCTGTCAGTAAAAGTCCTTTGTAAAAGCAATTAAATAAGAAAGTCTTATAAAAAGTAAGTCACACCCCATGTCTACTGGCTCAATTTGCCTCCTCCAAGTGATCTGTGAAAAAAGCTCAGCTGCTTTCAGATAATTACCTCAAGTTTCTTCAGGAGGAATTTCATTTGCACTGCGGAACTCAGAGAGTGCTCAGGCCACATCTCTGTGATTTCACCTTCCAAGTCATTCATCCAGGTCATCATTTCTGTGACTCTCGATGGAAATTTCTCCATCAGAAGCTGCAACAACAGAATGATTTCCCCTTAATTTCTGCAGTTGACAAGTCAGGATATCACAAAAGAATTCTCATTTGATAAAAGGTCTTGCTACCATAATTATGCAGGTTACCCACAAACCCAACACAACATTTAACCTTAAAATACATGACCCGCCCTTCCCACACCCAGTAATGATATAAAACTTTTACATAATGTAGCACAGTACCAGATACTATGAGAAAAATGTAAATCTTATTTTGCCCTTAAGAAAGCTCTCATTTGAGGTCAGTGAAGTAACTAAGACCTAGCTTAAGTGGTGCCACAGAAAAATAGTGTCAATAAAAATTGTTGAATTGGAAAAAAATATTTTAGAATATTTGTGGGCTAACAATCAAATGCTGATTCAAATACCAAGATCTCCCTGTATCAGTTGAAGCACTGGTGGGCTTTGGAGAAAGCATCCCTAACATCAAACCCAGACCTTCCAACTACACAGGCTACAGCAGAAAGGGAGTCAGGGCAGAATCCTAGCCATAGCCTTCCTTTTCTTAGATTCTCTATAGCACATGCTCAGGCTAATTTGGCACCATGAATATGTGTTCTTGCACACTGTGTACTCACCTAAACACAAATCCTCCCACATAATTAGGATCTCATGAGAATTTAGATGGGAGCCCACTTATCTCAAATATGGACATGAGATAATGACCTATGAACTTGGTTAGACACTGACCAGGAAGATGGAGATCTGGAGGTGAAGCTGAAGAATCCCTTGAACAAGACCTCTTTGTAGCAGGTGAAGTGCTATTTGAGGAGGGTGGCACAATCCCCAGATTCAAACCCATAACCAAGTCTATAGAGGCCAGGAAGGGACATGGGACAAACACCAAGCCCTAGCCTTCCTTCTCTTAGTCCCACTGTAACACATTATCAGGTAAATCTGGCAACAGGTAAATGAGAACCTGTGTGCGTGTGTGTGCGTGCGTGCGTACGCACACACGCACACACACACACACACACACACACACACACAAACTTCACGCATGATTCTGTACACTCTGGAGGATAGAGCACCCCTTACCTCAAAACAGGGGCTTCCTGAGGGTAGCACATCACTACAGTCAGTGTATGAAAAGTTTGGTGAAGGCAGTAGACTCAATGGCTCCAACCCCATCGCCACTCTCAGTTGACACACTGGACGCAAGCAATCCCCAGTTATGCCTGAGAAGAAAGCCCAGGTTGTCAAACAGCCCCCACCTTCCTTCTCAAGTGGACTCCTAAGCATACATTCATTCCTATCTGAAGCTACATGTGTACAACTGCGTAACCCTTCATCGTGCCTCAGCAACCACACCAGGGGAAGGGCCATCTTACCTCAAAATGGGGCCTCAAGGCACTTGGGCACATGTGTTCCAGCAAGATGGAGATCTGAAGAGGTCTTTGGACACTAGTTCCCTCCAGCAGTTGAGAGACCACTTGGGGGTGGGTGGCAGTGTTAATGGCTCCAGTACTACAACCACCAGTGAATGTGTGAGCCCTGCACTACAGGTTTTAGTAAGGTGGACTCTAATCCCCAGCCTTCCTTCTCTGGTGACTGCCACAGCCTATGTCCAGACCAACCTTGTACCACATGCATGTGCATGTGCATGTGTATACTTAAGTGTGCATTTCATGGACATCCTTTCACCCACGCATGTTGAGAGAACAGAGGCTTGGAGAACAGGGTTGAGGGACTGAGGGCAGTGGGAGGAGAGTGGGCAAGGTGGCAGGGGAGCTGGGGAGGCTGTGGAAGGTGGGGGTGGGGAAATAGGAAGGACCGGGTAGAAGGGACAGGTCCACTAAACCTACTTAACTCAAAATAGGGTCTTCCCAGGATGGATCCCACAGGGAACCGGAGCTGAGGGATGAGGGAAGATACTCACCTAAATCTTTGTTTTCCAAGAATGATAAGTGCAGTACTGACATTAGACAAAAAAGCCTAAGCCAGGAGGTGAAGTGGGGAAGACTTACTCTAGGCCTTCCTTCTCTGGCAGCTCTCACAGACCTTGTTCAAGAAATTTGGCACCACTTCCAAGCATGCTATGGGAATGCCTTGTGCATGAGCAGATGTCCACACATGCCCACATGCATGCATCTGTTCCCATGGGAAGATGAGTAGAACTGGGAGAAGGGAGGGGAAGAGGAGCTAGGATGAGGGATGGAGATGAAAGTTGAGATAAGGTGTGGTACCAAAGTGGGAGGTAAGGTTGGGGTCAGAAGTGAGGGTGAGGGTTGGGCTGGAAGGGGACTGAGGAGTGGAGCTAGAAGTAGTAGTAAGTTTGAGGCCCGATGTGGGGTGAGAGGTGGATCTAAGAGTGAGGGTGAGGGATGAAGCCAGAAATGAATGTGAGGAATGGAAGCAGAAGTGTGGATGAGGTGTGGGACCTAAGTTGGATGTGTGAGTGGGACCAGAATTGGTGTTGAGGTTGGGGCTAGAAGTAGGATGAAGGGTGCATCAGAGCATGGTTGTGAGGGGTGAGGTTAGAAGTGTGGGTAGGTTGATAACAGAAGTAGGATGAAGGGTGGATCCGATATGGTGATGGATGAGGTCAGAAATGGGGGGTGAATAGTGGAGTCGTAAGTGGGGTGTGGGTGGATACAATACTGGGAATGAGGGGTGAAGCTGTAAGTGAGGGTTGGGGTTACAGTGGGGGTGAGGAAGTGAGGTGAGTGGTGGATCCAAGAGTGGGGTGAGGGTTGGAGCTGAAAGTAGGGGTAAGGATCTGGCCCAGAAAAGGCGGTGAGGATTTGGTCAGGTAGGGAGACAGGCCCACTTACCTGGAATCAGAGTCATCATGGGATGTGTCCAGCACCTAGGGCCACACAAGAGGAAGGTGGAGATCTGCCTCACTTGAAGCCCTAGAGTCCCTCTAGTACCACATCTCAGAAGCAGGAGGTAGCAACAGCTTCCCCACCTCCAGCCCTACAACTGTCAGCAGATGCCAGGAGACCTAGGAACCTCAAACTACAGTAGCCTCTGTCTATGGTGACTGTATTGCCAATGTGCAGGACAGTTGGGCATCACGTACATGCATTCAGATGTACATGCACACACATTCCCCTCACCTACTAATGTTGGGGTGGCCTTGAGTCCAGAGGGAAAGGGTGTGGCAGGATACAAGGTAGGCGGAGGGGGAAGGAACACGGTGGGTGTGGGCCAGGCTGTGAGGAGGGGAAGTCAACTGGAGGATAGTGGAGCCTAGCAAAAGGATATGGTTCCAAGAAGAGGTTTGGGCCCACTCAACTAGAAAGAGAGTTGTGTTGGGATGGCTTCCATAGTGTAAAGAAGGAGCAGTGGAGGACTTGGAGGGGACTTGATGGATGGTGGAGCTTACCTAGAATCTGGGTTGTCCAGGAACATTTCCCGGGAGAACCATTCTGGTGAGTGTATTGCCTATGTTCTGGCCAAGCATTCATCTCATATAAGCATGAGCACACATTCCCACATCCATGAATGTTAAGGTGACCTGGGAGGAGGACAGAAGGAGCAAACAGAGTGGTCCTGGGGTGAGGGAAGGAATGAGGATAGGAGTAGACAAAGCAATGTTGGATAGGTGTCTTTCCAATGTAGATGAGAGGGGTCAGAAAGAGGGGTTGGGCTCACTTCACTAGAAACAAGGGTTTATGAGGATGGCTGCAGCAGGGGGCCAGCGGCAGAGTGATGGGTGGGGAAGAAGAGGATGACAGGTTGTCTCCATGGTGTTGCCTTTATATGGTGCAGCACTGGTTGGGAATGGACATGATTAAAACTTTCATCACTTTTTTAAAAAAATAATCAATAGATTTTTAAGTTTCCAGTTTTAAATTTCCAATTTTCCATGCAGTTAGGAAGTTGAGATGATGCAAAGAAGTCTCAAAACTGTATGTCATTTAGTTTTGGTGTGTCTATGGGGGTGCCAGTCTGATGTTATTCTTCTCTAGGCTAGGACTCTAGCATTTGCTATAGTTTTACTTTCAGATCTTTTGATTATGCATAAGAGAAAAGAAATATCTCTCTTTCCTGCCTGGTCTAGTTTCAAACTACAATTCTCAGCTCTCAGGCTCTTGAATAGTCAGTATTACAGGCATTAACCACTGCCGCCCAGCTGTGTTACCTACATTTAAATCATATGGTATGCTGAGTGTTATCCACTCATTAATTTGTGCAACAGTGCTGCCAAAAATAAATAGTAAAAAAAAACAAGATATAACTGAGATTTTCCTAAACCAAAAAAAAAATAATGACCCATAATATGCTCAATTTAAGTGATGAATTAAAAATTATGCAGCTGTTGAAAAGCAACATATATTTGGTCATTATGAGAAAAATGATTCAAATAGCCAGAGTAATCAAGATACAGAGAATAAGCAAGGTGCGTGGGGGGGGGGGGGCGTTGGTTGTGAGGTTTGAATTTGGCCTGGGTGCTCTCCCCTAACACTTCTGCTTAAGGCTGGTGCTCTACCACTTGCGTCACAGCGTCACTTCTGATTTTTTAGTGGTTAATTGGAGATAAGAGTTTCAAAATCTTCCCTGCTCAGGCTGGCTTTGTACCTCTATCCTCATATCTAAGCCTCCTGAGTAGCTAGAATTACAAGCATTATTTCCCAGTGCTGACCTGTTGTGGGTTTTTTTTTTTAATTTATTTTTTATTGTGAAAATACTGTACAGAGGGGTTATAATTACATGGGCAAGATAATGAGTACATTTCTTATCAAGCATTGCAGCCTCCTCCTTTGTTTCCCCTTCCCATCCCTTCCCACCTTCCTCCTGGCCCCCTATCCTCCCCGCTACCCCCCCTCCCGCAACCAAAGTTGTAAAGTTCGTTTTCGACATAACAACTTGTATATCTCATTGTTGCAATGGGTCCACCTGTATCCCTATTTAAACGATTTATTTTCCCCTTCCCCTCCACAAATTATACCGACATCAAATACAGTGAAAGCAGGGGTTATACTGTGGGAGAAGGACATACAAACAACAAAGAAATAATCTTATAAATGTGTTAAAAACAATCGCATGAAAGAAAAAAATAACATGTGAATACATACCTTAGGGTTCATTTCCCTAACATCACCTTATCTGAACTTTTCTGCTTGACTCAGACATATGCTAGATATTGCAAATACGGGAAACCATGGGATCTGTTTCTTTGGGCCTGGCTTACTTCACTTAATATATTTTTTCCAAGTCTTTCCATTTCCTAACAAATGGAGCAATGTCATTCTTTCTGATGGAGGCATAGAATTCCATTGGGTATATATACCACATTTTCTTGGGAGGAGGATCACAAAATCCTGTTGTGTTTTTTTGAGCAGTGTAAATATGTACAATTTTTAAGTTTTTAATGTAGCCCACTTCATTTAGCATCAAGGTACAGATGCTCTGATCAACTGTCTACATGGTAATCACTGAATATTAAATTCTGACTTCCTGAACATTTTCAGGATTTCTCTTTTGAATCATACATTTAGGTGTCAGATGATTCCTATGGTCATTTTTTCATTTAAGAAAAATCATTTCTGATTTTATTTAAAGTCTAAGACTGGAACTTGAACTCGGTAATTGATTCTGTTGCTCATTAACTAGTCCCTTACCACGTGAGCTATCCATTTAACCTCTAATTTCAGGTTTTTCAAAAAACCAGAAAAGATAATAGGAGCATTGTAACTTCAAGAGCAGCCTGAGCTACATGGCAAGTCCCTGCCAAACACACACACACACACACACACACACACACACACACACACACACACACACACACACACACACACACACACACACACACAAAGAGCTGGTGAGTTTGGAGGAGGGGAAAGTGTTATTAATAGCAGTGATACCAGCATAAAAAATTTAGTGTGTGTGTGTGTGTGTGTGTGTGTGTGTGTGTGTGTGTGTGTGTGTGTGTGTGTGTGTGTGTGTGTGCTGATCCTAGGACTTGAAATCAGTGCCTGGGCACTATTCCTGCAGTTTATGCTCAAGTCTAGCCCTCTACCACTTGAAGAAAACCTCCCCCTCACCTTTTTGGAGGTCATAGGAGATGAATCTCATTTACTTTCTTCTCCAGGCTGACTTAGCACCTAGATCCTGAGGTCTCAGCCTCTTTTCTAAGTAGGATTAGAGAAGTGAGCCTGTAGTGGGTGTTGTATTACTATTAAGTAATATGGTAAACATCATGCCAGTTTATACTCTTTCAAGCAGAGGTTGAGTGTTTCACACAGACCTAAGACACAACCCACTCCATATCTGATGACATCCAGATCTCATAATACGATGAGATAAGTTTTGTTATGCTAACTTTACTTATGAAGAATTTGAGGTCCAGAGAGTTTAGTTAAATTTGAGTCCCCAGTTTGTATATAGTGGAGCCTGTATTAAAGCTCAATTAGGTTTGTTTATTTCAGAAAACATTGAACCAGCATGTATTCTAGTCAGCATGTGTTCTAGCAAGTGCTGCTCTTTGTAAGTACTATTTTCTGCCTGATAGATGAACTTTCTCCTGTATGTATGACTTATTCCTCACTCTTTAACTTTGCACCACTCTCATAAGCTAGGTAAAGTACAAGTGATGAGAAGAGCCATTTTGAACAGGAAACTGATAATGGGGTTTGAGCTTGGTATCACATACATATGATTTTCTTTCATTTGACTCAAGCCTCCAGTATTATATTTGTCTGATTTTCTTTTGTATTGTTATTATAAATGTAATTTATACAGAGATTGTAATCATATAATTCAGGTAATGGATATATTTCTTTTTTAATTTTTATTTATTTTTTATTGTGAAAATAATGTACAGAGGGGTGAAAATTACATGGGCAATATAATGAGTACATTTCTTATCAAGCATTGTAGTCTCCTCCTTTGTTTCCCCTTCCCATCACTTTCCAGCCTCCCCCTACTCGCCCCTCCCAATCCTCTCCCCCCCACCAAAGTTGTAAAGTTCGTTTTGGACATGACAACTTGTATTTGCACTGTTGCAACGGGTCCACGTGTATCCTTATTTAAACGACTTGTTTTTCCCCTTCCCCTCCACAAATTATACCGATATCAAATACAGTGAAAGCAGAGTTTATATTGTAGGGGAGAGACATACAAAGCAACAAGGAAATAATTGTAAAATTGCATTAGAAACAAATGCATGAAATAAAAAAAACATTTAAAATACATATTTTAGGGTTCATTTTCCTAACATCACCTTATCTGACCTGTTCAGCTTGACTCATATATATACTAGATATTGCAAATAAGGGAAATCATGGGACCTATGTTTCTTTGGGCTTGGCTTACTTCACTTAATTTAATTTTTTCCGAGTCATTCCATTTCCTAACAAATGGGGCAATGTCATTCTTTCTGATGGAGGCATAGAATTCCATTGTGTATATATAACACATTTTCTTGATCCATTCATCTACTGAGGGGCATCTGTGTTGGTTCCAGATCTTAGATATGGTAAATAATGCTGCAATAAACATGGTTGTGTTGGTAGCTTTAGTGTGGTCTTGTTTGTAAATATTTGGGTAAATGCCAAAAAGTGGGACTGCTGGGTCATAGGGGAGCTCAATGTGGAGTATTTTGAGGATCTTCGATACTACTTTCCAAAGTGGTTGAACAAGTTTATACTCCCAACAACAATGCAGTAAGGTTCCCTTTTGTCAATATGCCCTCCAGCATCTGTTGTTATTAGAGTTATTGATTTTTGCAATTCTAACTGGGGGGAGTTGGAATATCAATGTTGTTTTGATTTGCATTTCTTTTATGGCTAGGGAGGTTGAGCATTTCTTCATGTGTCTATTGGCCATCCTTTTTTCTTCTTCAGAGAAGTTTCTCTTTAAGTCATTAACTCACTTATTTATTGGGCAGTTGTTTCTTTGAGGATTTGTTGTTGGGGGATTTAATTTTTTGTGTTACAAGTATATTTTAGATATGAGACCCCTGTCCATTGTATGGCTAGTGAAGTTCTTCTCCCAATCTGTGGGCTTTCTATTGATCTTGCTAGCTATGTCCTCTGCCATGCAGAAGCTCTGAAACTTCATGCAATCCCATTTGTCCAACCTTTATTTGATTTGTTGTGCTTCCGGGTCTCTATTAAGAACATTTTGGCCTGTGCCAAGGAGACCTAGGATTTCTCCTATTCCATCCTGTAATGTTTTCAGAGTGTCTGCTTTGAATCCGAGGTTTTTGATCCATTTGGAGTTGATTCTGGAGCAGGGTGATATATAAGGATCTAGCTTTAGTTTTCTACAAGTAGTTAACCAATTTTTCCAGCACCATTTACTGAAGAAGCTGTCTTTCTTCAATTCTATTTTTTTTTAGCTCCCTTATCAAAGATTAGATAGCTATAAGTCTGTAGGTTCATTTCTGGGTTTTCAATTCTATTCCATTGGTCCTGAGGTCTGTTCTTGTGCCATTACCAAACTGTTTATTCATTTGGCTTTATAGTAGAGTTTGAATTTTGGTATTGATATTCCTCCAGCAGTGTTCTTTCCATTGAGGATTGTTTTTGCTATTCGGGGTCTTATTGTTCCGTATGAATTTTTGGATTGCCTCTTCTATTTCCTTGAGGAATGAGGTAGGAATTTTGGTAGGTATCTCCTTAAATTTGTAGATAGCCTTGGGAAGTATTGCCATTTTCACGATGTTAATCTTTCCAATCCTGGAGCATGGGAGTTTTTCCCATTTTCTAAGTTCTGTTTTGATTTCATTTTTCGAGTTTTTAAACTTTTCATCATAGAGGTCGTTCACTTCTTTGGTTAAGTTAATTCCTAAGTATTTTATTTTTTCTGGGGCTATTACAAATGGAGTTGCTTTCCTAACTTCAGCCCCACTTTTCTCATTGTTGGCATACAGAAAAGCCATTGATTTTTGAGGGTTAATTTTATACCCTGCTACTTTGCCAAAGTTTTCAATCAGCTTGAGTAATTTGGGAGTGGAGTCTATGGGATTCTTTAAATACATGATCATGTCATCTGCAAAGTAGGAGAGTTTTGTTTTTTTTTTCACTATTTGGATCACCTTTATGTGTGCATCTTGCCTTATTGCTGTAGCTAGGCATTCTAATACTAGGTGGGAAAGAAGTGGAGAGAATAGACATCCTTGTCTTGTTCCTGCCTTAAGAGGAAATGGCTTTAGTTTTTCACCATTGATTATAATGCTGGCTGTAGGTTTGTCATATACAGCATTTATTGTATTGAGGCATGTTCCATGGTTTCCTAATTTTTCCAAATCCTTCATCATACAGGGGTGTTGGATCTTGTCGAACGCTTTTTCTGCATCTATTAAAATAACCATGTGGTTCTTATTCTTGCTCCTGTTGATGTGATGAATAATATTAATTGATTTGTGTATATTGAACCAGGTTTGCATCCCTGAAATGAATCCTGTTTGATCATGGTGTATGATTTTTGGATGAATTGTTGACGTCAATTGGCCAAAATTTTGTTGAGAAGTTTTGCATCAATGTTCATCAAAGAAATGGGTCTATAGTTCTCTTTCTTTGATGAGTCCCTGCCTGGTTTTGGGATAAGGGTCATGATGGCTTCATAGAATGTGTTCGGTAGTGAACTTTCTCTTTCGATTACATTGAAGAGTTGGAGGAGTATTGGTGTGAGCTCAGCTTTGAAGGCCTTGTAGAATTCCGCTGTAAAACCCTCTATTTCTCTACTTTTCTTAGCTGGGAGATCTCTTATTGCTGTTTCTATTTCAATGCTAAATATGGACCTGTTAAGATGGTTTAACTCCTCTTATTTTAGTATTGGCGTGTCAATATTTGCTAGGAAAAAGTCCATTTCTGCCAAGTTCTCAAAATTATTAGCATAAAGTTTTTTTTTTTTTTTTTTTGGTTGGTCGTGGGCCTGAACTCTGGGCCTGGGCACTGTTCCTTAGCTCTTCAGCTCAAGGCTAGCGCTCTACCACTTGAGCCACAGCACCACTTCCGGCTTTTTTTCTTATGTGGTGCTGAGGAATCGAACCCAGGGCCTCATGCATGCAAGGCAAGCACTCTACCACTGAGCCACCTTCCCAGCCCAGCATAAAGTTTTGAGAAGTATTCCCTTAAAATGTTCTGAATCTTGGTTTTTTCCGTGGTGATATTTTCATTCTCTTCTTTGAGTTTATTTATTTGGGTGTGTTCTCTTCTTTTTCTGATAAGATTTGCTAAGGATCTGTCAATTTTGTTAATATTTTTGAAGAACCAACTCTTTGTTTTGTTGATTCTTTGTATAGTTTTTTTTTTGGATTCTAATTCATTTAATTCTGATTTAATTTTAATTATTTCTTTCCGTCTACTGGATTGGGGTTTATTTTGCTGCTCTCTTTCAAGAGGGTTCAGATGCCTCATTAAATTGTTGGTTTCAGATCTCTCCAATTTGTTGATGTAGGAACTCAGAGCTATAAACTTACCTCTGAGTTCTGCCTTTGCTGTGTCTCAGAGGAGCTGGTAATTTGTGTGCTCGTTTTTGTTCTACATCATGAACATTTGAATTTCCTTTCTAATCTCTTCCCTGACCCACTGGTGATTCAGCAGTGTGTTGTTCAGCCTCCATGTGTTCCCAGACTTTCTTTGGTGGCTTTTGGTGTTGAGTTCTAATTTTATTCCCTTGTGGTCTGAGCGAATGCAATGTAAAACTTCAATGTTTCTGAATTTGCACAAGTTTGCTTTGTGGCCTAAAATGTGGTCTATTTTAGAAAATCTTCCATGTGTTCCTGAGAAAAACGTGTATTCTGATGCTGCTGGGTTAAATATTTGGTAGATGTCTGTTAAATCTAGTTGATTTATGCAGTTGTTTAGATCTGCAGTTTCTTTGTTGAGTTTTTGCGGAGTTGATCTATCTAGTGGGGAGAGTGGTGTGTTAAAATTCTCAACTATTAATGTCTTTGGATCTATGTGGGAGTTGAGGGAATATAGTGTTTCTTGGATAAATTTGGGTGCTCCTTTGTTTGGGGAATAGATATTTAGAATTGTAATATCCTCCTGAAGGAGAGATCCCATAATTGGTAAGTAGTGACGTACTTTATCTCTTCTCACAAATTTTAATTTGAAGTCTATTATATCTGATATTAGGATTGCAACTGCCGTGTATATTTAGGGCCGTTTGCTTGGTAGATTGTGTTCCAGCCTTTAACATTGAAAATGTGTTTCTTTTTACGGGCAAGATGTGACTCCTGAAGGCAGCAGATAGAACGATCTTGCTTTTTAATCCCACTAGACAGTCTATGTCGCTCAATTGGAGAATTAAGTCCGTTAAGTTTGAGAGATAGGACTGAGATGTATTTGCCATGTTATCCACCTTTTTGGGGGCTGTGACAACTGTGTCTTTCCTATGATTCTTGGATTCTCAGTTTGGGTGCAGTTTCTTGGCATTTATTGTGGTTCTGTTGGTTTTCTATGTGTAGGACATCTTTAAGAAACTTTTGTAGTGCTGGTTAGGTGGAGATGTATTCTTTCAATTTTTCTTTGCTATGGAAGGCTTTTATTTGGCCTTCAGTTATGAAGGAGAGTTTATCTGGGTACAGTATTCTTGGTTGATAGTTGTTTTTCTTTAGGGCATGGCATACATCACTCCAAGGTCTTCTTGCTTTGTCGTTGCTGAGAAATCTGAGGTGATTCTAATTGGTTTCCCTTTATAGGTGATTAATCCTTTATCCTTGACTGCTTTAATGATCTTTCCTTGGTCTGAATTGATCCTGTGTGGATTATAATGTGAGGGTAGGATGTCCTAATCTGGTCAGGTCTATTTGGTGTTCTAAAAGCTTCTTGTATCTGAACAGGTCTATCTTTTTGCATTTTTGGGAAGTTATCTCCTAGGACCTGTTAAACAAATTTCCTACACCATTAACTTCTGTTTCTCAGTGCTCCTCTACACCCATTATCCTTAGATTAGGCCTTCTGATCGTGTCTTCCAAGTGTTGGATAGATCTATCATATTTCCTGGACTTGACTTGGATGGTTGTATGTTCTTTCTCTATAATATCTAGGCTGTCTTCAATCCCTGAGATTTGATATTCTGCATGGTCTAACCTGCTGTCCAGACATTCTACTTTGTTTTTTATTTCTTTTCCTTCTAGTTTGTCAGCTTTAGTGGTTTCAAATTCTTTGTTGAAGCTTTGTTTTAGATCTTGTATGAACTTCTTTACTTCCTTAATTTGGTGTTCAGTGTTTATTCTCAAATCACTTAGTTGATTGGTTATGGTTTCCTTGGACTCCCATTCCTTCTGTTTGGTTCCATTCAGCATTCCCTTTGTGGTCTCCCTGACTTCCTTCAGCTTTTTATTAATGGATTCCATGAATGCCTTTAGTGATCTTTGAGTATTCTCATCTTGCTCTCTCAATTCCTTTATTACTCTTTGCTTACCTTCCTCATGTTCACACCATTCCTGTAGTTCTCTTTGAGTGTTCACAGCCTGCTCACACCATTCCTGCCTTTCTTTTTGAGTATTCTCAAACTGCTCACACAAATCCTGTATCAGTTTTTGAGTAGGTTCCTCACGCTCATGATATTCCTGTATAAACCTTTGGATTGCCTCCTCTCTCTCACTATCATGCTCATACAAAGTCCTTTTTTTGTTTTCAATCTTTTCATTTATCATGTTTGCCAGCAGTGTTTGTAGAGCTATTTGGGAACTCTACTCTGGATTATTCATTATCTATTCTGTCCCTGATTATCATGAGTGGGAGTTCAATACCCGGAGTTGCCATGTTTCTTGTGTTTCTTTGGCTTACTCTGCCCATTTGGGATGAAAATAACACCAGTTTTGTGCTAGAACACTATCTTAAGGCAAGCATCAACCAAAGTCTCTATTTGGACAGTCTATAGTCTGCAGATACAATGTAATTCAACAGATAAATCTATTCAACATCAAACAACTATATATTAATGGGCTACGAACCGCAAAGAAGAATTTGGTAAACCAGAAATTATTAGGTTTAGGGAGAGATGTGAGTAAAAAATAGGAATAGAGTGATGTGGCAAGGCACAGGGAGAGTGAACTTAACTAAGTCCTATACTCAAAGCAGGAAATAGGTTGGATAGTATGAAAGGAGAGAGAGAAAATAAAGAAGAAAGAGAAAGGAAAAAAAAGAGACCCGACAAAATAGAAAAGTAAAAATTAAAAATATGCAGGATTGAAAACAAACTATTCAGAGAAGAATGTGCATATAATGAGAGAAGAGGAGGTATATAAAGGAGATGTGAAAAACTTAAAAATAGAAATACTTAAAATATCATATAGGTTTAATGAGGTAGTACTGCTATTAAAGAATTTAAGCCTAAGAGGTTTTGAATTGAGTAATAAATTTGTGGATTAAATGTGTACACAATGGGGGATAAGGCCTAATCATCGACTACGGGTTTATCTGAGGATGCGCAGAACAACAATTAATTCACATAAAGAAGAATGAAGGAGAAGAAAAGGTGAAAAGGATAAGAAAGAAAGAAAAAAGATCTGAAGTTTAGTAGAGCTAAACAAAAAAAATTAAAGAAAAAAAAAAGAAAGAAAGAAAAACGCACACACTCATATACCCCTAAAATAAAAATTATAAGAGGAAAAAAAGTTACTAGAAAAAATTTTTTTCAAAAAAGGTAAAAATTAAAAATTTTTAAAAAAGTTTTAGAAAAAAAATTTTTTTATAAAATGTACAAAAAAAAGAAAAAAAGTTATTTGATTTTTTTTGGAGGGGTGGGGAAAATTCTGTATCTCCCTTGTGTCCATAACCAGCCTCTTGTTGGAGTCTCTGGTCTGCTTGTGGTGATTGATTTTCCTGTGGCTTGCTTGGTTTCTTAAGTCAGTTTGTTTGAACAGGCAGAAAAATGCTCTGCTTTCTCCAATGTTTTGCCATCCTCCTCCCAGGTTAGTTCAATGGGAGGGAGATCTGCTTTGAGTATCACAAAAGATGGAGATGGGTTTTTCCTCACGTTTGTAGATGCTGTGATGAGGCTAGGTTCTGGGTAGAGTTGAGGCCTTTCAGCAAACAGTAGCTTTTCCCGGGGGCTGGTTTGTGAGAAACTCACAGAGCCGAGCCTGGAGCCACTCTCAGGGTTTATGTTACTGAATTTCAATTGATTGTCAAGGCTGCTAAAGGGAGGGGCAGCCTCTGGCTCTGATAACCCAGTGAAGAAATCCACTCCTGGGGCTGGTGCCCTTGCTGGGTGACTTTTCCCTGGGTGGAGCTGAGTCTGGCAGGTCAAGTTAGGTTCTTGTGACCTGCTAAATGACTCTAGTTTTCTTCCAAGGCCTGAGTTGGAGCTAGCAGCTCCACTGAGCTTTATCAGTATCCAAGATGGAGATCTCCGGTACTGGGGGGGGGGGGGTGGCCTTCCCTCCTCTGCTCCCTGAGAAGGAGTCAGGATTGTTAGGCTTCTACTCACTCTGAGTCTTGGTTCCTGTGTCATCTGTGGTCTGCGAACTGCAGGATGAAGATGCCTGCTCCTTGTCTGTTCTTTCTGTGTTGAGTAGAATTTGCTCGCCCACCATGTGTGGCTCCTTCGTCCCGGACTCTGTTTTGCAGGTATGGCGGCTACAGCCACCACTGCCACCGCTGCTGCCACAGCTGCAGCTGCTGGCAAGTGCTCAGATCTGTCTCCTTGCCTGAATTTTCCCTCTCTGGCCTAACTCTCTTTACTGTGATGGTACACTTGGTGTGATTCTCTGGCTTAGAACTGTTCACTGGAACTCTAAAACTGCTTTCTATGCGAGAGCTTGTTTAGCCTCCAGCTTTTCCTCCACTAACTTCCCAGAACTCTGAATATATTTCTTTTTGGAAGTGTCACCATTTCCCTTGCTCTCTGTTTTCTCACTCACTGGTTTAGTTTTTATTATCATTATTATTAATATTATTATTATGGTGATATAGAGGGGTTAGTTACATTCGTGTGGTTATGACTACATTTCTTTTGTCTTTGTGCCTTGAACCTCAGGCCTGGGAACTGTCTCTGAGCTCTTTTACTGAAAAATGGCACTCACATTGAGTGACAGCTGTACTTCCACAAGTACATTTCTTTTTGAACAATGTCACCCTTCCCTTCATCTTTTCCAGTGTTCTCCTCCATTCCTACCAATAAGTTCCATAGTTCATTTTGAACATAATATCAACTGAGTACCACTACGCATCTGTTCATCCTTTGTCCCTCATTTCTAGGTCCCCTTTACCTTTCCAAAGAGATAAATGAAAAAAAAAATTACAAAAATGAAAGAAAGTAAAGAAAAAAATCATCTTGATTCTGTTCCTGGTCACTGGTTATTTTTGAAGAAGGTTTTCTCTCTCTCTCTCTCTCTCTCTCTCTCTCTCTCTCTCTCTCTCTCTCTCTCTCTCTCTCTCTCTCTCTCTCTCTCTCTCTCTCTCTCTCTCTCTCTCTCTCTCTCTCTCTCTCTGTGTGTGTGTGTGTGTGTGTGTGTGTGTGTGTGTGTGTAAGTTTGTATGTGTCAGTACTGGAGCTTGAACCTAAGAAGCTGACTAGCTTTTTTACTCAAGGCTAACAGTCTATGACTTGAACCAAATTTGCACTTCTGGATTTTTGAATAGTTAATTGGAGATAAAGTTTTCACATATTTTCCTAGTTGGCCTTACTTCAATCCTCTTTCTTCAAATTTCAGGCTTCTAAATAGCTAGAGATACAGGTGTAAGCCACTGGTGGTGCTTGGCCTACCTTCTTTATGTTAAGTAGATGAAATTTAAAAGAAAGTTGCAACAGTAGTTCAAATGAAATTAACTTTCCCAGCTTCATTAAGTTTTAATACTTTGTCACACTTAATGTGTACAGAACAACATTTTTTTGTAGATGTTCCTGCAATTTGGTTTTCATCTTGGTTTTTCCTCATGATGAACTTGATTTTATAGCTTTTACATACGAAATATTGATAGGAATATGTCTTGAGTGCATTAATGATATCTTGTTGGATTTCATAGGAAATGGTGCAAGCTAAAACTTGTCATGATAAATTTGTGTGCCACACCCTGATGATATACCCACATTCTTACCCAGAAGACAGTAGTGCCTGTTACAAATCATTTAGATGTGACAAAACCTTGACTCAGGCCTTTTCTACCACCTCCCTCTATGTCCTTCTCTTAGCAATCCTGATTCTCCAGTGACCATGACAGAGCCCTGATGGACCTTCTCAGTACACACAGCCAAGGTCACCAGTCAGGCATGGCACTCACATCGGGATGCGAGACCGGTGTTTGCTTTCTATGATTGCATGAAACAGGAACTGTTAGGTCCCTAAGCTGTCCACAGTCCTAAGGGTTCCTCATTGAGCATTCGAACATAAGACTTAAGGAGATATCAAATTCAGTCTTCTTTCTGCCAGTAATGCACGTTTTTCTTCTGCTGCTGTCATCTTCTGTTGAAATAAATGATCTGGGCTCTAGAAGCCATTTTGCTTATTCTAGACCCTTAGGGTTTTATGCTTAGACAAAAAGATATGTAGTGATAAGAAACTTAACATTTTTTCTATTCTATTATTACCCAAATATGTTTGCAAATTCTACCAATAATGCTTATTATTAAGAGACATTTATTTAACAGTCACTTTCTCAAATTCCTAACTTCCTCAATGAGCTAAGAGAAGCCACAGAAACTCTCGGGGGCAATTCAGTTCGACCTCTTATTCAGGAAGTAGTGCCAGTGTGCTAGACCTCCAAATTGAACAAAGAATACTGCTTATATCTCAGATTACCCACCCAAACTATACCAAAGAAATCTAAGGACAAGAGATTAGTCTGACTTGGGAACGAACAACACAGATTTAAAAAAAAGATGAGTTCTAAGTTAACAGAAACAAAAAGAAATTTTTGTTTATTCATATAAAAAATATACTTGGGTAAATTTGGGTGCTCCATTGTGTGGTGAATATTTAGAATTGTAATATCTTCCTGAAGGAGAGATCATTTTATTAGTATGTATTGACCTTCTTTAACTCTCCTACATAATTTTAATTTAAAATCTATTTCATCAGATATTAAGACTCCAAGTCCTGCATTTTTTGTGGGCATCTAGTATATACATTTTTTCAAATTTGGGGAGGGGAAGGGAAATAACAAAATGATGAACAAAGGATATAGGTTGACCCACTGTAACAATTAAATGTACTCAACACTATGTTGAAAACGAACTTTACATCTTCAGGGGTGGTGGGAGAGGAGTTGGGAAGTGGGGAAGGAAGGTGGCAGGAGAAAAACAAAGGAGGAGGTAATAGCACTTGATGGGAAATGTACTCATTACATTACTGAAGTAACTGTAATCCCTCTGTACAGTATTTTTACAATAAAAATATATACAAATAAAAAGTTACATTTCTCTTTATCACTTAATTGTGGTTATATGTATTTGGTACTAGCTTCTTGAAAGTCCTAAAGAACTCTTTCACATGAACTCATCTTGGTAATTTTTTGTTGCTGTTGTTGTTTTTTGTTGTTGTTTTTTATTGTGAAAATACCATACAGATGGGTTACAATTATATGGGCATGGTAATCAGTACATTTCTTTTTTTTTTCTTTTTTTTTTCAATCGTGGGCCTTGAACTCTGGGCTTTGACCCTATCCCTCAGATCTTCAGCTCAAGGCAAGCTCTCTACTGCTTGAGCCACAACACCACTTCCGGTTTCCTGGTGACTTTTTGGAGATAAGAGTCTCACGGACTTCCTCAGTTCACAGCCTCCTGAGTAACTAGGATTACAGATTTGTGCTACTGGCACCCGGCATGAGTACATTTCTTATCAAGCAATGTTTCTTCCTCCTTTGTTTCCCCTTTCCATCCCTTCCCATCACCACCTCGACCCCCCCCCGGCCAAAATTGTAAAGTTCATTTTTCAACATAATGTCTTTTACATCTCATTGTTGCAATGGGTCCTGTATCCCTATTTAAACAATGTGTTTTTTCTTTCCCCTCCAAAAATTATACCAACATCAAACACAGTGAAAACAGGGGTTGTACCATGGGGGAGGGACATACAAAGCAACAAAGAAATCATCTTGGAAAAATGATATTAAGTGAAGTAAGACAGGCCCAAAGAAACATAGGTCCTAGGGTTTCCCTTATTTGCAATAACTAGTATATGTCTGAGACAAGCAGAAACGGTCAGATAAGTTGATATTAGGTGAAATGAAGTCCAAGCTTGAGTTTTTTTTAATACATTTTCATTTGAAAAAATCTGTAGAGAGGGGTTTCAGTTACATGAGTGAGGTAATGTGTACATATACTCTCAGGAACTGTTACCTCATCCTTTGTTTTTCCCCTACCATCCTTTCCCTCTCCATCTCCCCAAATACTCTCTCCTTTCCCTCCACAAGTTGTAAAGTTCCTTTTCAACATAGTGTCTTGTACATCTCATTGTTACAATGGGTCAACCTCATATCCCTATTCAAACTTTTTTTTTTCCTTTCCCCTCCCCCAAATAGAAAAATGTATATACAAGATGCAGGGCACGAGAATCAAACCCAGTGAAAACATGTATTATACCGTGGGGGAGGAACATACCAAAGGAAAAAAAAATCACATAATACATTATAAATACATTTTAAAAAACTGTAGCAAGCAACAAAAAATACGTGTTCTTGTATATTAACCCCTCTGTACAGCATCTTTACAATAAAACAATTTTAAAAAATAAAAAAATTAAAAAATATATGAAAACTCTAGCTAAATAACTAGTGTATGTTTAAGACAAGCAGAAAAATTCAAAAGCTATGTACATATGACCATATAAGATGACAGTAATTCATTGATTTTCTCCCTCTATGCCTTCCCTCCTCCCACTCCAGCCCCCATCCTTGCCCGCCGCCACAAACTTATTAAGTTCATTTCCAATATAGTGTCTTGTGAGTATCATTGCTGTAATATGACATCTTTTGTACTTCTTTCAGCATTTTGTTATTTCCCTTCTGTTCCCCAAATCAGACAAATACATGTACAAGATGGAGAGTACCAGATTCAAAGACAGAAATTGCAGGGATACAGCCAATGGAAAAAGAAAAAGGAAATAATAAAAGAAGAAAGAACTAGCTGTAGTACATTGGCTACATCAAGATTGACAAATAAAGAACTACTGTTTCAAAGTGTTGGCATTCATTTAATTTAGCATCATTTTATGTGGTCATATGTTCATACTTCTTGGGCTATTATGATCCTCTGTTAGGACTAACTTAGGCTAACACTAATCATTGCAAATGAGAGAAATCACAGAGCCTAGGTTTCTTTGGGCCTGGCTTACTTCACTTAATATGATTTTTTTCCAAGACTTTCCATTTCCTTACAAAAGGGACAATGCCATTCTTTCTGATAGAAGCATAAAATTCCATTGTGTAAATAGACCATATTTTCTCTATCATTCATCTATTTTTTTTGGGGGGGGGTCCGGTCATGGGGCCTGAACTCTGGGCCTGGGTGCTGTCCCTCAGCTCTTCAGCTCAAGGCTAGCACTCTACCACTTGAGCCACAGAGCCACTTCAAGCTTTTTTCTTTTTGCTTATGTGGTGCTGAGGAATCACACCCAGGGCCTCATGCATGCAAGGCAAACGCCCTACCACTGAGCCACCTTTCCAGCTCTCATTCATCTGTTGAGGGGCATGTGAGTTGGTTCCCTATCTTAGCTTTGGTAAACAATTCTGCTACGAACATAGTTGTGCTCGTAGCATTAGTGTGGCCTAGTTTGAGATCATTGGGATAAATACTGAGGAGTGGGATTATTGCATCTTAGGGGAGTTCTATATTTAGTCTTTTTAGGAACCTCCATACAGTCTTCCAGAATGGTTGAAACAGCTTACATTCCCACCAACATTATAGTAGTGTTCCCATCTAGCCACAACTCTGTCAGCATCTGTTATTATTATTAGTCTCTGGATAATGGTCATTCTAACTGAGATGAGGTGGAATCTAAAGGTGGTTTTGGTTTTGATTTGCATTTCTTTTTTAAAAAATACGCTTTTTATTGTAAAAATATTGTACAGGGAGTAACAGTTACATGATTAAGGTCATGAGCACATTTCCTATTGAGCATTGTTGCCTCCTTTGTTTTTGTCCTACCATCCCTTCCTTCCTCACTTCCCATACTACTCCCCTCCTCCCCCTTGCCAAAGTTGTAAAGTTCGTTATCACCATCTCATTTTTACAATGGGTCAATTGGTATCCCTATTTAAACATTTTATTTTTTCCCTTCCCTTCCTCAAATTACAAAAATGTATATACAAGACACAGGGCACTGAAATAAAACACAATTAAAACAGGGGTTAAACAGTGGGGAAGGAAGTCATCAAAGAAAAAAAAATCACATAGTACATTATAAATACGTTAAAACCATAGCAAGAAAAAATAAACCACTTGTGTCCCTGTCTTTGGCTTCATTTCGTTTAATATCATCTTTTATTGTCATATGTACATAGCTTTTGAACTTTTCTACTTGCCCTAGACTTATACTAGTTATTACAAATTAAGAAAACCATGGGACCTATGTTTCTTTGTCTTACTTCACTTAATTAATTTTTTCCATGTCTTTCCATTTCCTAACAAAGGGATGGTGTCATTTCTGACAGGAATTGCCAGTGCACACTGAGAATGAACAAAGATTAATACAGGAATTTCATGAGCATGAGGAAACTAATAAAACATTAATGCAGGAATTGCATGAGTGGGATGGGAATAGACAAAGATCAATTGAAATTCATAGAATCCATAAACAGACAGGAAAAGGAATCTAGGGAGGCCACAAAGGAAATGCTGCATGAAACTCAACAGAAGGAAAGGGAGTCCAATGAAATCATAGTTAATCAAGTAAGGGATTTGAGAATGAACTCTGAAAGCCAAATTAAGGAAGTAAAGAAGTTTGTACAAGATCTAAAACAAAACTCCAACAAAGAATTTGAAGCCACCAAAGCCGACCAATTAGAATGATAAGAAATAAAAAAGTAAACAAAGTAGAAAGTCTTGACAATAGGTTAGAGCATACAGAAGATAGAACCCTGGGATTGAAGACAGCCTAGATATTATAGAGAAAGAACAGACAACTTTTCAAGACAAATCCAAGAAATGTGATAGATTTATTCAACATTTAGAAGACACCATCAGAAAGCTTATTCTGTTGATTTGCATTTCTTTTATGACCAGCAATGTTGAACATTTCTTCAACTGTCTATTGGCCATTCTGATTTCTTCTCTAGAGACGTCTCTTGTTTTTACAAATTTCATTCTGTTTTTCTCTGAGGAGCTGGAGAGAATTCTTGTGAATTTCTCTCATTTATTTAATTTTTCTGTGTTTATTAGTAGTGCTTAGCCACTTGACTTCAAGCTCTCATTGCCTATCCCCACAACACTGGCATTCTACCACTTGAGGCTCTTAGTTGTTATTTGGAGAAAGAATCTGCTTGGCTTTTCTGCCCCAGATGGCTTTGAATATTGAGGGATCAACAGATCTCAACTTCCTGAGTATCTAGTATTTTAGGCATGAAATGAAACTTAGAATTTGTGATCCTTAAATGGAGAAAATTTGCCTAATTGCAAAATTATTTGTTTTTTATTTTATTTTTGGAAAAAAGTGTCTCTCACACTTTCCCTTAGGCTGGCTTCAAACTAAATCTCCCTGGCTTCATTTTATGCATGTTGTGATTACAAGCATGCACCATAATATCTTGCACAAAACAAGTTTTTGAATAACAAACTAGTAAGTCAGAGACCTTCACATTCTCAAAAATAAAAATGAAATGTTACACCAAGACTTCCGAGTAGGAGTTCTCACCTGTAAACCTAGCCACTCAGGATGCTGTGATCTGAGTATTGGGGTTCAGAGCAAGACTAGGCAGAAAAATCTGAGAGACCCTTTTCTTCCAATTAGCTAGCAGAAGTCTCGGACTAGAGCTGTGGCTGAAGTGGTAGAGCACTGTCCATAAAGCAAAGAGATAAGGGTCAGCACCGAAGCCCTTTGTTCAATCCCCCAATGTTAGCAACAAAAACAAAGAGAAAGGCAAAGCAAGGAAAATGATATTTTTTTCTAGGAAGTCAAATGCAAGAGGATTCCTTTGAGTAATTAGACCTCCAATTATCTTTCTTTTTATTAGCAAATATTAATTATATAAATTATAAAAATATTAATTATTATATATCCACACATGGATACAATGTATCATAGTCATATCCTCCTCCATCACCTACCCAGTCTTATTTCCAGTTAACCACTAAACAGCTAGAAACAAGAGAGGTAGCACAAGTGGAAGAGTCCTAGCCCTGAGCAATAAACATAAGGGACATTACCAGGTCCTGAGTTGAAACCCTAGTACAAGGACCCCCCACAACAAAAATAAAACAAGCTATAGCATATAATTGTCTACAGGAAATAGTAATATCTGTCATTAAGCTCCCACACATTATAAATAACATGAGGAAACAAATTTTCAAAGCTTTTTGAATAGCATTTTATTCTCTGAGAATAACAGAGTAACAAGACATTGCTCTTGTCTGTTCTGTCGCATGATATTGGATACAAGTACAGGATATTCTCCAGAAAGAGTCTCTGCACAACTTCTAAGGAAACAGAGGCTGCCTTCTTTTTTAAGGGTGAAGGAAATACTTTGTATCTGGTTTTAGATGCCTGTGAATCTATGGGAATTCATCAACATATTAAAATTTACATATAATTTATAGCATTATATCATATAATAATAAAGGTCAATTAAGGTACTTTAAAACTAAGCAAAGAATAAGTTTAATTTCTAACCAATCAACAACAAACAAGGAAAAAGGAAAAGAAAATGAAACATATCTTAAGCAGCAGGCTGGTGGCTGGAACCTAAAATCCCTGTTTTTAAGGTGAGAACAGAAGGACATTGCTTACAAAGCAGCAGGAGCAGCCAAGTTTTGGGGAAATAATATGAAGATCACCAACATAAATTTTAGTAGAATTTAAATGCTGCTGGCTCATCGCTATAATTCAAGCAAGTCTGTAGGGTGAGATCTGAGGACCACCTTTTGAGGTCAGTCCTGGCAGGAAAGTGCATGAGGTTCTAAGACTACAATAAAGCCACAAATGCAAAAAGTAAAGATGTGGGCAAAAGAGACCATGGACAGAACTCTAGTCTGGACTTTAAGCTCTCAGAATAGACAAAAACAAAAACGAACGAAGAAAAAAACAACAGAAAAATGGGTGGGAATAGAACTGATGAGGTCCTGGGTTACTAAATCCAGTAATGTAAAAATATAGCCTAATCCAAACAAAAAAGAATAAATTTATTACACACTGGTATATAGAAATTTATTTAGTGAGAATACAGAAGGAATATCAAATGTAAAAAATGCCATAAAGGTATCTTTCTTTCTCTTTCTTCTTGCTAGACGGGGACTCGAACTCAGGACCTGACACTTTGGTTCATTGGCTATCTGTCTACCAACAGGACCACACCTCCATCACCACATTCTGATGGTATCAGACTCTCATGCTTCTCTCTAGCAGCACTTGCGTCCTTTCGTGTGCCTATTGGTTTTGCATGTGACTTTCCAAGGACTGCTCCAGCTATAGCCTCTTGAAGAGGGAGAGGTAAATAAGGGCCCACTGCAAAATCTCGTCTAAACTGAGTGGGGTTCTTCTTACCTGTGATCTTGCTATAGAGGAAGTGAGGTGTGTGGGTGATGGTAGGAAGGCAGCCCAGATGGGGAAAAGAATCAACTGGGCTCTGCACTTACCACCCTCAGCCCTCAGTTTGCAGGGCCACAGCTGTCTGGAGGTTGGCCTCAGGAGGCCCCACTTTTCCCTGCTCTGTGCATTCTCATGGAGCTCCCCATGAGAGCATGAGTTCCAATGATTGCAGTGACCATGCTACAGCCCATCGGATTTCATTCTGCAACTGTAGCCACTACTGAAGCTTCCCCTGCACCTACTGCTGCCTCCTTTTTGGCCACTTGCCCTCATTCCTCGCCTGTCAGTGCCAATAAGGGCCTCCATGATCACCCCTCCACCCATGCACCAAATGTCCTCTGGACTTCCAGTGACTCCTGGTAGTCAGTAGGACCACATGTCCATTAGAATGACATAAAGATAAATGTTACACAGAAACATGAAGAACTACTATGATGGATTGACCTTCATGGCCTCTGATAATGGAAGCTTTATCCCCATAAGTTTTGCATCACTATAAATTTTTTATTTTCCCACAGAACCCAATATATTTTCCTTCTGCTTCCTTTATTGGGTTTTGTCTTACTATTTCCAAAGAATTATGCTATCACAGACTGGTGCCATGTCTCTGGTGAGAAGAACCAAGAGGTAAAGGATATGGGACCTAGAAAATCCCTCCTTACCAGAAGAGTCCACCGCAGGTCAGAAATGCAAATCTTAGGAGAGTGGGCACAGAGGCTGCCTCCCTCTCTAAAGTATGGCTCACATCTGGAGAGGATTTCAGAACACCTCTAAAACCTTGCCATTAGTTGCCTAAAGGCAGCTATTACCGAACAGTATATTGAATTAGCTCCACCACCAAAGAAACAACCACATCTAGTACATTGAGCTCACAAGGATAGCATGGAGTTCCAGTGAAAATGATCTTTAAAATGAAGAAATGACACTGTCTAAGATACCAAGAAAGAATGGGAATGACACTGGAATAGGCAGAAATACTTTGTGTGCAAAAGAGGGGGACAAAAGAGATGAATTACAGTTGATTGGGAAATGGGTAGTGACAGAGAAGAAGCTAGTAAAGACAATGAATGTGAAGATGGAGAGTGTGTCATGGAAATCACAGATGGTGCTTCTTGTGCAAGTAGTTAGTCTTTGGCAAGTGATGATAGGAAACCTCAGCTTCCTAAGGCAAGACCTGGCTTTATTGCCTATCTGCACTGAAAGGGAAGAATCTCCTGCCTCAGTTTCCTAAGTTGTGGTATCACTATCATGCACTACCACATTCCTCTTTGAAACATTATCTTTCATGATAATTATTGATTTTCCACCTTTGACTTTGATAGTCTTGCATCTACATTTCTTTTTTTATGGAGGGGAGGGGGGGGGTCTGGTCATGGGGTCTGAACTCTGGGCCTGAGCGTTGTCCCTCAGTTTTCAGCTCAAGGCTAGCACTCTACCACTTGAGCCACAGCACCACTTCCGGCTTCTTTTCTGCTTATGTGGTGCTGAGGAATCGAACCCAGGGCCTCATTAATGAGAGGCAAGCACTCTACCACTGAGGCTACTTCCTAGCCTCCATCTATGTTTCTTGACCTTGGTATAAACATGTCTCTCTTTGGATATAAGGAAAGGAACATAATTCCAACAACTTCCCATACTGAAACACCTACCTTGGGTACTGTTAACTCACTTTGCTCATCTGGCTTCTGTGGAGACTGTCAATTTGCTCTGCTCCTTAAGAGGCCTGCCAGATTCTCAGCTGTGTACTAGAGGAACACGGAGGTGGAGGGTTTAAGATGGAAATGTGAATGAAGAAATTTACTTCACTGAAACTTCTGTTATTTGCCATATTTTTGCTTGTCATGTTTACCTTGCTCAGAGTTTACATTATTTTAATAGTATGATGAAGTAATAACATTTATTTTCCTCAGCATTTAAGTTTAGTTCTTCGTTTTCTTTGAGACAAAGTTCTAAGAAAAAAACAACTAACCTCATGTGTATTTCCACAAATGGATGTTTTCCTTTTCATATTCCCTTGTAAGACAATAATTCTTGGTTTTTGGAAAGTTAGGAAATAGAAATAGACTAAAACTTTAAACAAAATTCATTTATTTGTGATTTCAGTAGGCTTTGGATTTTTAGTCACTAAAATGTGTGTGATTGTGTTCAGTCTGGTCCACTCCAGTGAGAGCATCCTTCTTTACTAAGTTATTAACAAGTGAATGGATTGCCTGACAAAATTTGGAGATTTTGTTTTTGTTTTCTTGGCAGACCATTAAAACTTCCTTTAGAGAAAATAAAAATCACACTATCTTATCTTCATAGAGTCCACTATGCTTCAGGTAATTCATCTGTAACCTTTAGCACACAATCCAGTATATTTGCTTCTGGATTTATTGGAGCATTCTAGCTGCCACAAACAAGGGAAAATATGCAGCCAGTGTTCTCTGGGTCTGGATTACTTCCCTTAATGTAATGTTTTCCCAGTCTTTCCATGTTGTTACAAACTGTAGTCTATCGTGCTCTGTGATGGATGAGTGGGATATCTGTGTTTGTGTGTGCATGTGTGTGCAGATGTAAACTTATACATATATAGTACATTTGAGTGTTATCTGGGTATTGGAAAGTGAGAGACATGAGCCTTATCAACAGTCTTCAGTCTTGTTACCCTTGTGCATGGCCTGAGGTGACAACAGCTGATAGGCTATGAGGCATAGACAGAGGATGTTTCTCTCACCATCAACTTTAAGGTAGATATTGAGCTCAGCTTTCTCTAACCACGGGTCTTCTATTGTAGTAATCCAGCTAAAGATTCAAAAAAACTATTTTATTTTATTTTATTTTTATAGTCCTGCGTCTCTAATTCTCACCAGGGCACTGTTCCTGACCTACATTTTGCTTAAGGCTAGCACTCTACCACTTGAGCCAAAGTGCCACTGCTGGCTTTTTCTGGGAATAACTAGACATAAGAATCTGCCTGTGTTGGCCTTGAACTGCAATCCATAGATTTCAACTCCTGAGTACCTAGGTTCATAGGCATGAGACACCAGTGCACAGCTAGAAACTAAATAATAGGAGTATCCATTATATACCTCCACCTATCTTTGGAAAGATTTTCTAGCATGTTCTGACCAGACCAATGTTAACTACTAATCACTAAGAAAATAATTCTTGACACACTCATTACTACAAAAGAAAACATTGAGCTAATCTCCATAATATGACGCAACATTGTATAACCCTTACATATAATACTCCCAATTTATCTCATTCTTGGATCTTCAAACCAACTTCTAATAAATATGAACATTTGTATGTGTAAAAGCGAGTGCATGATTTTGACCTGTGACTTAAGAAAATAGAACCTTGGGTTGGGAATGTGGCTTAGTGATAGAGTGCTTGCTTAGTATGCATGAAGCCTTGAATTTGATTCCTCAGTACCACAAAAAAGCCAGAAATGGTGCTGTGCCTCAAATGGTAGAGCACTAGCCTTGAGCAAAAGAAGCGCAGGAGCAGTGCCCATGATCTAAGGTCAAGCCCTTGGACTGGCAAAAACAAACAGGACTAGAATAAAATGGGAACTCTTAATCTTGTATGCACTTCTGAACTTTATAACTTGTAAAATATAATTTTAGCAAATTAGATTTGTTTAAAAATTGAAAACCTATATTACATGCTATCTAATATATGTGTTTTAAAATATAATTGATACCAATGAACCCATATTCTTTGAATAACATACTAATCAAACTTATATGCACCTTTGAAGAAGCAAATTTAAAACTTGGAAATTATTTGAAGAACTGAGACTTGGAGGATTTTCTACATTCTCAATATACCTTATTATGAACAGGAACACTTAATGTAGAAAGCAAAAAAATAGTGGTTCTCTGAAAGGAAGATTAGTAATATTTACCATTGAAAAAATAATTCAGGTAAACACAAATAGCACCCCAATTGAGTGCTCTTAGGGGCTAAAAAAGGTACCTAATTCCCTGGATTGTGAACAAGCATTCTGAAATGTATAGCGACAGATAAATACTATTATTAATGATTACCATTTGGTTTATTCATCTACAGGAAATCTCATTCGGTCTAGTTCTTTATATTGAACAAACATTCAAATTACTAAACTATACACAATGTTTCAAAGTTTACATTTTATGAAAATGAAGTGAAACAATATTGGTGCCCAATGAATGTGAGATGATGAGTTTTAAAGGGTTTCATATATCTTAAGACATTTGACTTACATGAATGGTCTGGGAGTATTTAAGATAAATGGATAAGTAGATTACATACATACACACACACATACATACATACACACATATGCATGTATATTTCAACAAGTACAATAAAAATCTTTAAAAATAAATCACGCCACTGGTAGCTGCAGATCAAACAATTACACATAAAGAATTCTTTTTTTAAAAGACTGAAAATGACTCATCAGAATACTTGATGAAATTCATATTAGAGGCCCATTTCTTCCAATTCTATTACTGATGTGTCACTTCAATATGTGAATCCATTTATTGAAAGCATTTGTCCCTTCTTTTTGAATTTAATTCTAGGAGTCTCTACGTTCCTTGTTCTTGGTGAATAGCATCTTTTTTATGTTAAAGGTCAGGACAATGGTTGGGGGGTCTTTGTAGTTATCTGATATGGTAAAGATAGAGCCATCAACTACATCATCTCAAAACTGTTGAAAGTCACAGTGGCTGTGATCCTGGGAAGCAGAGGTCTATCTAAGTTTACAGGAAAGCCTGGAGAAATCTTCATTTGAACACATTCTCTAAGCTCGATAAAGGGCTTGAAGGGAGCTATCACTTCTGTAACATTCAATAATTCACTACCTAAGGGAAATTCGTGACTGATGGCAATTGTGACTTCAAATATCTTCTTATTTTCTTTGAATACAAGTTCTCTTCCTGGATGAGGAGCTTGTCCACTTCCAGCAGATCTATGCTCCTACTGTGTAATAGTGCTCTGAGGGACTGTTTTGGAATGGGGTCAAAATTCTCTTCCATTGAGCACTGTCTCAGCCCCATAGGCTGAGGAGAGTGAGAGGAGGTGGGGATGGCAGGGAGATGACTCCTTCTTCTAATACAGGCAAGGCTGCTCTGAAAAGAAGTCAGAGGATCCCTCTACAGATTAAATGTCCACAATTAGCCAAGCAGGAAGTACCTCAGCAGGGCTGAGTGAAGGAGTGATTCTAGCGGGAGCCATGACCCTGGGTCTTGGTCTGGCGCAGCCTTCAGCTCTGTCTTCTGCAGCTACTCCAGCTATTTCTCATGAAGCTCCAGTGTAGCCCAGCAGCTGCATGTCTGCTTCCAGCAGTGCCCCAGCTCCCCAGTCCTTCTTTGCTAAGGCACCAGAGCAGACCATGCACCGCTACAAATACAACATGCAGGAGATCATACCCTTGAAGCCCAGTATTCCCCAGACAAAGCCCCTATTCCCTGGGCTACCGCCCCAGCTTCAGCTCCAACTCCACCGGATAAGAAGGGACCTGATGCTCCCCCTATAACTCAGGTC
Source organism: Dipodomys merriami (assembly GCF_024711535.1). Taxonomy (NCBI): domain Eukaryota; kingdom Metazoa; phylum Chordata; class Mammalia; order Rodentia; family Heteromyidae; genus Dipodomys; species Dipodomys merriami. Next base: position 131,609 of record NW_027206035.1, on the reverse strand, counting down.
AGATTTGTCACTTCACTAGCCCAGGAGGGGCTGTAAGAAAAGATCCCATATTGGGGAAGGCAGCAGATGAGACAGTTCATCTGCAGCCCAGTTCTGGCTCCCAAATTTTTGTGGATTTGGGGGTCTGTTGAAAAAGGTGGCCTGTAATTTTCTGAAAGTTCATTCCTTCTCCATTCATAAAGTGTTTGGTGATTCCCAACTTGCCACTGATTACTGGGTATAGACTGGCAATCTAGGGATGCCCTTGCTGGTGGTTCAAGGCAGAGGCTTTCAGGGAAAAAGGACAAAGCTGCTCTTCCTGTTATGCCTGGCCCTTGTCCCTGCTTGACCCCCTTCTACCCTGAGAGAATCCCACACCGTGTTTGTTGCTATGAATGGGTCTGTTAACCAGGTCCTTTACCTTGTGTTTACTCTGAAATTGGAGAGAAGTTGAGCCAAAGCTGCCCCTATCAAAGCTTGCCCCCACCCCATTTTGCCTGCCATTCATGGTATTGCAGGTTTGCCTTGGCAATATGTATATTGCCCTCTCTCTCTCTCTCTCTCTCTCTCTCTCTCTCTCTCTCTCTCTCTCTCTCTCTCTCTCTCTCTCTCTCTCTCTCTCTCTCTCTCTCTCTCTCTCTCTCTCTCTCTTGCTCGCTCACTCTGCATCTCTCCATTTCTCTTTTGCCTTTATTTTATTTACACTACTATGTATATACTATATCTGTATAGTATAGATATAGTATATACTTGTATATAGTATATGCTATATATATATATATATATACTATATATATGCTATATATATACTATATACATAGCAGTGTACATATACTATTATAAATTTTGTGTTTTGTAACTTTGTAGCATTTTAAGTAAGGTTGTGTTTATGCTTTGCTGGGTACAATAAAGATATTCTATTGAATAAACATAGCATTAGAATGCAAAGAATACATGTCTTCTGTTACATTTTTCCTTTATTCATGCTTTCCCTGATTTTTTGAAAAATATCCTCCTCACTGAAATATTCTTTTGTTCCTTGATTATAAAATGAGTTCATTCTCCAGATAGAAGTCTACCGATAATTTTCCTATTCTTTCTGTTTTTATCTTCTTGAAAAAGCCCTCCAATTTGGGCACATGTGAAAGAAATGAAGTTGATTGATAAAGTTGCAGAATATCACTGTTCATTAAAATGTTAACCTCTTATAAATACGTTAGAAACAATAACAAGAAAGTAAAAAAAAATACTTGTGTCCCTATCTTGGGGTTTATTTTGCTTAACATCATCTTATCTGGTTGTATGTACATAGCTTTTGACCTTTTTTGCTTGTCCCAGATATATACTAGTCATTGCAAATAAGGGAAACAGTGGACCCTATGTTTCTTTGTGGCTTGTTTACTTCCCTTACTATAAATTTTTCCAAACCTTTCTGTACCATGTGATTTTTTTCTTTGTCTGTTCCTCCTCCATGGTATAACCCATGTATTCACTGTTTTTCTTGTCGATACTCTGCATCTTGTATATATAGTTCTATAATTTGGGAAGGGAAAATGCTTAAATAGGCATATAGGTTGATCCATTGTAACAATGAGATGTACAAGACACTATGTTGAAAACTGAACTTTACCATTTATGGGGGGTGTGGGGAATTGTAGTTGTGGAGGTGGGAGGGGAGGGATGGTAGGGTAAAAACAAAGGAGGAGGCAACAATGCTTGATAGGAAATATACTCATTACCTTGCTCATGTAACTGTAACCCCTCTGTACAGAATTTTTACAATAAAAAGCATATTTTAAGAAGCCAACCTTTTCTGTTTCAATTGTCTATCAATAAAAATGATTCAGAGGCTGTTGCTTCCCCATTGAAGATGAAGCTCAAATGCTTTCATTGGCACTTCATGTTAGTCAAGTATGTGAGAGTTATTTCAAACCTGACATTGAAATCTTGTGTATTTTACATTCATCAGAATGCATAATTAGGAAAAAGAAGCATTCAACTTTGAAAATAACAGAGAAGTTCTAGATAAAAGTCACTGAGAAATTGCAAGATTTTCAATAACAGAGGTAGTACCACATCTGGTTTTTACTAGGGATAAGTGTCATGGATTCTTTTGCCCTGGCTGGGTGCAAAAATTAATCCTCACGGGGCTGGGATGTAGCTCAGTGGCAAAGCGCTAGCCTAGCAAGTGCAACGTCCTGAGTTTGATCCCCAGAACCAAAAAAGAAAAGACAAAAAAATACAGTTAATAAAAACCCAAACAAAAAATTAATCCTCACATCTCATCTTCCTAAGTAATCTTTACCACTCAGAGTGAGAATCGAGTTTAGAGTTTGTTTTCGAGACTAGTGCTCTACCGGTTGAGCCACAGTTACATTTCTGGCTTTTTATTAGAGATGTGTCATGGATTTTTCGCACAGGATGGCTGCAAACCTTAATCCTCAAATCTTTAGCCTCCTATGTAGTCCTTACTACTCAGGGTCAGATAGAGTTTGTGTCTGACCATTTGGTTCAAGACTAGTGCTCTACCACTTGAGCCACACTTCCACTCCTGGCTTTTTTCCCTGGTTAATTAGCGAGAAAAATCTCATGAAATTTAATACCTGGGTGGTATTTTACCTCGATTCTAAAATCTTAGCCTCCTGAGTAGCTAGTGTGAGCCACCACTGCCTGGTTCTACACTTGGTCCCTAGCTTCAGGCCCCTGCTCTTCACTCCCTTGATATTATTGGTGGTGTCCTCGTTTCAGATTTCAATTGAGCTTAGTGTCCTGCGTCATTCAGTCTCTGGTTCCAGGAATCTATAGCAAGGCTGTTATGACATCTAGACTAACCATAAGGGAATAAGCCTGGGATAAACAGCGTGGTGTCCAAGCCTGCGGCTTCTTACATCTGTCACTGGACGAATGATCCCAGGACTCATTTAATGCCACTGCCTTCTTGGAGGCCTCCTAGCTTCCTTACGATCTGACTGCAGGCATGTCATGACCTGGGGTGCAGGGCACTAAGGTTTCTCCTTCATTCCACTGCCATAAATGGGACTTTCAGAAGTCACTTCTCCCTTTTGAATCTTCATTTCACAGAAATTGTGCTTAAAACCCTGCATTCTGATCCTTCCTTCTTCTGGATCTTTGCCTATCTAGCAAGTTTGAGCTTTCTTCTGGTCTCAGAAAAGCCAGATGTTCATGCCAACAATTGTACTGATTCAACACCCAGTGACATGGGGGCCCTCTCTACTCCTCCACTTATGCCAGGCTCAAAGGTCTTTCGTACCTAGCATGTATCTTGATTCCTAGGAACCCAGGGCTATGATTTCCCTGAAGAGCCATGGGCTTAAAAACTTTGATGGAGTTAGGCACCAGTAGATCACATGTATAATCTTAGCTACTAAGGAGGCTTTGTTGTAAGAATCAAGGTTCAATTCAGGTTGAACAAGAGTCAATAACACTCCTCTTACAATACCACTGCATTCCAAGACGTGACCCCCCCAAAGATTCAAACCAACTAGAGATGTTCTCATTGTGTGTGGGGACTAGCCTTTCTATGAGCGTATTCCTGAGGGCTCCTCTTGATCCAGGAGCCTTGGAAGGGGCAAAAGCTTCCTCCAGCAGCAGGCTTATTTCCTGTCTATGACCAGCATAGGCCACATCCTCTAGCAAGCAGAACCTCCTTGTCCAAGTTGGGAGAGCTGCTGTCCCCAAGATATCTGCTGGGGAGATGCTAGGCAGCTTCATGTGCCTGTGGGTGAGTGGAACCATGGATTCTGCTAGTCCATCCAGCAAGGCTTCATCCAGAAGTCTATCTAGTGCCCAGCCAGCAGAGCCTGGTATCTCCTTGGGTTCCAGCATCCCTACTCTGCAATGTTAGGGAACCCACAGAGCCCACTGTGATGTCTTTGCACTCCAGTTTCAACATTCCATTGCCAGCCACCAGCCTGTCCTTTAACTGTGGGCCTTGGCAGTTTTACCCTCAACAGCATGGGACATTTCCAGATAGCAAGCAAGTCTAGATCTTCATTTGGAACCCTGAAGACTACTAATATAGGCTCATCGCCTGCCCCCTGACAACCTGGACAGCCTGGCCCTCCCAGCTCCATTTTCCAGCATGTGCTTAGGGGCCTTCGGAGCTCGGCTTCTGCTCCCTACAACTACACATGTCTCCTGGAAAGAGCCCTTGAACCTGTTGCGCCCCAGAGGTCAGGCCACAGTGAGGTCTCTCTGCCCCCAGCCTGGCTCCTAGCACAACCAGAATCAGGGCAGCACTCCCGGGCTCCACTGCAGACCTCTGACTTGGGTCAAAAAAGTTCCTGTGCTTGTGCAGTCCACAGTCAGCAGTCGGTAGTCCTGGAACAGGGGCATCTACTAAGGTCACTCCAGAAGAACTTTTGCACCAAGCAGGTTGATTTTGGAGCAGCTCCTCTTCTAATTGCAGGCCTGGTGTCCATTGAAGCAGATCATGACACTGCAAAAGATCACAGTGCACAATAGAAGAACCTGACAAGCAATGGTCCTGTGCTCAGAAACCTGACAGAGACAGTAAATCAGGCTAGATTGTACCTGCTTCAATATCCTTGCCAAGAAATGTTTATTTTCACCAAGATATAAAGAGGAAACTTCTAACTCTATCTCTGACAAAGCAACTTGTACGAATCTAGACTTCCATAAACAATCACAAAAGTAGAAGCTATGTGAAAAATAAATATATGTATGTAAATATATATATAATACAAATATGTAGGAATATATATTTATATTAGCGTATTCACATATACAATGTGAATATGTATATAATGTATGTATGTATAATGTATAATGTATATTTATGTGTATATATCTATATATATAATGTACAGGAGAGAAAAACTGCATAGTATTTGGAGGAATAATTACCAAAATCTTCCCAATTTTCATTAAAAGCATGAACCCTTATATGCAGGAATCTAGCAGCTCAACAAAAGTCAATTAGCATAATCCCATAGATCCACACTAAAACACATTCTAATTAAATACTCAAAGACAGCAATCCTCCCAAAGCACAGAGACACAACTCCTCACACACAAGTGATCTTCAATGATATTATGACCAATTTTTCATTAGAAAAAAGAGTATTAGGCAGCAAGGGCAACAAATTCAAAGTGCTAAAAGAAAAGGACATATCTAACACCAACCTTTCTTTTATAACATTCCCCCCACCCCAGAGGTAGGGGCCGAATTCAGGGCCTTGTACTCACCAGGCAGGCACTCTTCCATTGAGCAAAATCCCCAACCTTACAACTACCCTTTCTAAAACAAAACAAAACAAAAAATATATTTCTTCTAAAAGTGAGAGATGCTAAATACTGAAGGCTCAGGCCTATAATCCTAACTACTCTGGAAGCTGAATTGTGAGGATTGTGGCTCAGAACCAGCCTGGACCTTGTCCCTTCAGGAGTAAATTGTGGGAGACAGGTGTCCTTAAGAAGGATGGAGGACTTTGTGCTGTGTCATTCCTGGAACAAGTCATAGGATAAGGTGGCCATCAAGAATGGAGGCTATTGGCTAGTGTCTCCACAGAAGCAATTTGTAAAATGCAGGAGTGCTCTCATAGGTCAGAGGACATTGACCACTGTATTAGTGGTTTCAAAAATTCCACAAAAATAACCATAGCAACCTCAAGTCCTCCTGGAATCTCTAGCAACATTCTTGGAGGCCTAAGAGCTACAGTGTCAATGGTGGCAGGCTGTAATTGGTCCACTTTTTCTCTGACCTCACTTGGTCTGAATCTGATTTGTCCATTTCCCCCATGATATCACTATGCACAGTTGTGATTGCTCCATTGTGATAGGTCATGTAGGGTATATAGGAAGCCACTGTGCCCCAACATTTGTCAGTTAACAGTGCTGGGAGCTCTCGCTTGGTAAGCTGCTGGATTAACTCAAAGCTAGATTGATGATCTGTTTGGTTGCAGTTTTTGTTGGTTGGATTTTGGTATTTCTTTTTTACTTTTTGCCGGGTTTCCCATTATTTTATTGAGTTAATTTTTCGGAGACTTGCTACCTGCCTTCATAGCAGGAGGATCGCAGAATACAAAGAATCATCCCCGAGCTGCTTGAAGGAGGAGATCATCAAACAATACCAGACAAGAGAACTCCTTGACCAAGTTACCTGAGTGAAACTGTCCCATCACCACTTCACAGACACCGAGATGGCAATTTAAAATACGTCATATGGGAGAGTCCTCCAGGCATTGAATAGAGAATAAGATGGACATTTTTAAGGCTGGATGGCCCAGACACATCATCAAGTTGTACCTGGTGATGGAGAAAAAAGAGTATGTATATCTCTTCATGGAATTGGCCACTAGGGGCTACCTTCTGAAGTCTATCTGAAAATCCCACCACTTATATAAAGTTGAAGCCAGGAGATTCTTCAAACAAATTGTACTAATTACAGCAGAACACAATCGCACATTGAGACCTTAAGCCCAACAATATCCTTTTGGACAGCAAAGGCAATATCAAGGTTAGTTATTTTGGTCTAATCTGGTTCTCCCCGGGGCAGCTGCTGACAAATTTATGTGGTGTTGTGCTATTCCATACCCCTGAAATGTTCCTGCAAGAAAGAAATGATGGCTGGAACTGGCTTCACACCTGTAATCCTACCTACTCAGGAGGCTGAGATCTGAGGATCATGGTTCATTGCCAGCCCGGTCAGAAAAGTCTGTGATATTCATCTCCAATTATCCACTAGAAAACTGGGAGTGGCACAGTGGCTCAATTGGTAGAGTTCTAGCCTTGAGTTGAATTGCTCAAGGACACTGTTCAAGCCCCACAATTGGAAAAAGAAAATATGCCTACAAGGTGGAAATCTGGAGCTTAGGTGTCTTTTTATATTTTGTTGTAACAGGAAGATTTCCCTTTGAGGGGAGGATGTTATCCAGGTAGAGTCACTAGTTCTGAGGGCCAAATATGTTGGTCCATATAAACTGTCTGTTTGAGGACAAAATGTAATCTGCCAACTGGTAATTGAGGACCTGAGGGAGAGACAAATATTGAACAAATAATGGAGCACCCATAGCTTAAACAAGTTGCACAATATTCCCTGTGTTCTGATGAGCCAAGACTCAACAAGCTGGAACCCATCATTCTTAATGTGTGACATGAGGTACTACCTATATGAGATCCAGGGATCTATACAGGACAGATCATTCAATTATGCCATGGGCATGTACCTTTTAATTAAAGAAAACTTAGGCTGTCCAAGTAAAAAGAGTACCTTCAACAGTGCCACCGTGCCCAACTCTTGCAGATCTTTCCAACTTACCTCTCCCTATAGAAGGAGAGCCAGTGTACTTACCTGGCTTAACCATTACATCTTGTCATCTGAGTTTCAATTGCTTTATAATGTCAAGCAGTCACCTTTGAAGAGAGGCTTAGGTACCACTCTGCCTGCCATTCCCTTCTGTTTCTTGCAGAAGAACCCCAGTCCTAGCACAGTTCCAGGCCAGGATTCTGTGTTGTTTCCCTTGCCTGGTCTTTCTTTTTAAGCAGCAGTGAAAGATTCCTCTCTGGGGAGCCACAATTTGAGATCATAAACTGTCTACTAAGAAGCAGGGCTGGAGGAGGGCGGTTAGCAGAATATTCCCTTCCTTCTGGGTAGCCTCATAATTAGACCAAAGTATAATTTTAGGCGGAGTTTGGGCAGGATTGGAGTGGCTAGCGAATAGCTACCACTCTTCTCAGAATATGCTGCAGTATTCAGGCCCAGGAGCAGAGCAATTCTCGAGAAAGGGGTGGAGAGTATTATAAGACATCAAAGATAATAGCAGTTGAGAGCACAGGGACCTGTTATTGGGATGTGAAAGATTGCAAGAATTATACTCAAAAACGAATTATAGGAGGGATAATCCCTATACAGCCAAGGCTGCATAGAGAGATCATGTCTCAATCCAAAGGCTGGCTACTGAAGCCAGAGGAACTAATGTTTGCAAGCAATTACAAGTAGGAGATAGTGTTCTACCACTTGAACAACAATGCCACTTCCAGTTTTCTGGTGGTTAAATGGGGATGAGTTTCAGGGACTTTTCTATCTGGACTGGCTTTGACATACGGTCTTCAGATCTCAGCCTCCCAAGAAGCTAACATTAACAACCTAGGATTACACTCAGGAACAATGCCCAGACCCTGATATCAAGGCCAAAGACCATACAACAAATAATAAAAAAAGGAAAGTAAAAGGGGACAGTGGGTGGAGAGATTCACCATTCATCAGATGCATGTCAGGTGTGAATGATCCAAAATGTAGGCTAGGAGCAGACAGGGAACCTACCCAAGACACAACTGATCATTTATTTGTGGAAACCAAGTAAAAAGTCAATAAACCAATATATGAAACAACTATAGAAAGATAAATAGTGCAGGTGAGAGTGCCAGAAAGAGTCCTTGTGAGTCAAGTGCTGGTGGCTAACACCTGTAATCTTAACTACTCAGGAAGCTAAGATCTGACGATCATGTTTCAAAGTCAGTCTCAACAAAAAAATGTCTCTGAAATTCTTATCTCCCATGAACTAGCAATAAAGCATAATTGGGAACTGTGGCTCAAATGGTAGAATACTATATTTAAGATTTTAAAAAGATAAGCAACAGTGACCAGGTCCTGATTTCAAACCCGTTCAAACCCCAGAATCCACATACATAGAGAAAAGGTTTCTGTGAAGAGGTAGCACTGAAGCCAAGACCTGTAGATTGAGAGGGAGCCAGCTTTGGGGGCATGTGACAGAGGCAATAGCTAGGGTGAAAGTCTCAGGGCTGGAATAAACCCCATATCAGGAGGAAGTGGTGTGTGGCTGGTTCTGAGTGAGAAAGAGAATGAGGTGAGGTACATCTGAAAAATGGGGGCCAGGTGGGCACTGGTGGTTCACACCTGTAATCTAAGCTACTCAGGAGGCTGAGGATTCAGGATTGTGGTTCAAAGGTAGCCTGACCAGGAAAGTCCATGAGAATCTTATCTCAATAACCAACTCTGAAAAAGCTGGAAGTGGTACTGCGGTTCAAGTGGTAGAGCACTAGCCTTGGGCTCAGGCTCTGAGTTCAAGCCCCAGTCCTCATACTTCAGCTTTCTGAATAGCTAGGATTACATGTGTCAGCCACCACAGACAGGCAACCCTTTATTATATATTGTCTAACTTAATGGTTGTGACTTTCCCATTAGGAGGGCTCACTCTGAGCTCATCCTATTCTGGTTCACTTTCAGTCGATGGCCAGGTCAGTTTTCCCCTCTGGAACTAACTTGTCTGTGGGAGGAGGATAAAGCCCCTGAAGCCCCTTCCCTTGTTGGGTGCATCCTATATTGTAAGAGTGATGAAAGAGGTCCAAGATTAAAGCTGGGCTCCTAAGGTGGAGTTCCTATTGTGGGCAACCTGGGCTGGTGTGCAGCTTTGAACAAGTGACTCTGGGAAGATATGAAAAATAACCACACTTAAATCCAATTTTTTTCAAAATCCTCTTGAGAGCTAGAAGAGGAGAGGGGAAGGGAAGATATATTCTGAATAGTTTCCTTCCTGTTGTGACATTGATTGATACATTTTGCTCAAGCAGGAATTACTTCTTATCCTGGGAAGGTCCTCAGTTTACCTTCCCGTGGTTGAGAGTTGTATGAGCTAAAATCCTCAGCTGTCAGCTCTATTTGGGCTACTTGACCCAGAGAAGAGGGCGACCCTTTTTGCAAACTGCTCTGCTCAGAAGGAGGTCCAATTTTCTGGTTTTCAATAATGGGGACTAGGTGCTGCTAGAAAAAAGGATGCTATAAAATAGAGTGAGTTTGGAGCTCACACCCTTCAGAGGGAGGCCCAAACTGAGACCTGCTCTGAGGAAAAATCAAGGAACTGAGAGGAAGTTAATATTTTAGGTCATATGGCCAGGGAAGGCCTTTCTGTGGCAGAACTTCTGATCTAGCTGCTGAAAAGATGAACGAATTAAACAAAGTTTATTTTCCTTTTGTGTGTGTGTACAAGTACTGGGGCTTGAACTCAGGGTCCCATACACTTGCTTAGCTTTATCCTGCAAGGCAGATGCTCTACCACTTTAGCTAAACTTCTACTTTGAAGTTTTTTGCTAGTGTATTGGAGATAGGAGTCTGTCAGAATTGGCTTTCCAGACTGGGTTTGAACATGGATCCTTAGATCTCAGCCTCCTGATAAGCTAGGATCAAAGACAGGAACTATTAAGCATTCAGGTCCACACAAAGGTGTAGAAGAAGTTTCCAGAGAAGAGAAGAACAAATTTGCAAAGGCCTTGCCTGATTTGTCAACTTGTTGGATATTGTTTATTGATTTATTTTTGAACATGGGGCTTGAACACTGGGCCGGGGCACTTTCTTTCAGCTCTTCAGCTCAAGTCTAGCACTCTACCACTAGAGCCACAGAACCACTTTGGATTTTCTGGTGGATAATTTGAGATAAGAGTTTCACAGTCTTTCCTGCCCAACCTGGCAATCCTCAGATCTCAGCCTCCTGAGTAGCTAGGATTACAGGCATGAGCCACCAGTACCTGGCTGGATATTTATTTATATAGGAATACAGCAATATCCTTGTAAATAGGATGAAAAATATTTAAGTTGGTCACTCCATATGAGCCTCACTGGCTTTAAGTTTTCTCTTTGATAGTTAATATGAAGGAAAGCCACAGGGGGATTCACCTCAGTTTATTATAAAAGGATGTCTCTGGCGTGTTTTTACAACAGTGTGCACAATGTAAAAGATACTAATGTTATTCATGACATTATACACAGTAGTAGAAAGGTAGAAAACCAAATGTCTCTTGATGGGTAAACAAAATGTGGTATAACCAGCCAAGGGAATATTATTCAATCTTAAAAAGGAATGACATTCTGACCATGCTACAACAAGAATGAATCTTTAAAATACTGTGAAATAAACCATATTAAAAATAAAAACTATATTTATGATTCTACATATATAAGGTACCAAAACATAGTCAAATTTGCTGGCTACCAGTGGCCCACACTTATAAAACTAGCTACTTATAAGGCTGAGAACTGAGGATGGAGGCTTGAAGCCAGACTAGAAAGAAATGTTGCTGAAACTCTTATCTCCAAAAAGTGAGATACAGTAGAGGTGAGACTCAACAATAGAACTGTGGAGCACATGGGCAGCAAAGATGGCGTTGGGAGGGGGTTGAGTGGGCAGAGCCCAATTTACTATAGAGCACATGGGCAGCCAAGATGGCGCTGGGAGAGAGTAGAGTGGGCAGAGCCCAATTGATCTTCCGATCAGTGCCTAACCAGCCCATGAAGGCTCAGGTGCATGATAGGGTGTGACCTTGACAGTGATTGGTTCCTCTTCCTCCCTTGCCATGCCACCCGCCCTTTTTGTATTTAATAAGGGCTGCTCTCTGTTAATAAATGAGTTTTCTACCTGCTGGATTTGGCTCCCCGCTGTGTCTGATTGTCTCCTGGGCTGGGGAACGGGCGAGCGCCACACTTACCTTTCCTCAGACCCCATCCATCTTTCGTGGGACGGACGAAGACCCAACATAGAACATCAGCCTTGAACAAGTAAGTTTAACATAGAGGGGCTGGGAAAGTGGCTCAGTGGTAGAGAGCTTGCCTTGCATGCCTGAGGCCCTGGGTTCGATTGCTCAGCACCACATAAGCAAAAAGAAAAAAGCCGTTGAAGGGTAAACAAAGGAGGAGGCTGCAATGCTTGGTAAGAAATGTATGCATTATCCTGCCCATGTAATTGTAACCCCTCTGTAAGTATGTTCTCAAATAAAATAAAATATTAAAAAAAAAAAAAGAAAAGAAAAAAGCCGGAAGTGGCGCTATGGCTCAAGTGGTAGAGTGCTAGCCTTGAACTGAAGAGCTGAGGGACAGCTCCCAGGCCCAGAGTTCAGGCCCCACGACCGGACCTTCCCCCCCCCAAAAAAAGTTTAACATCGAATGGAGAATAGAGAATGAATGATGTGGCCAGTGCAGGTAAGAAAGAGCAGGCTTTCTGTGTGCAAAGGACTTCTTGGTCAACAGCACTGAGACAGAACACACAAAGACAGTACTAGGCTGAGAAGTAAGGACAAGGAAGACAGGAGAGTTGATTACCCGTTTTTTGTTGTTGTTGTTGTTGTTGTATTTGTTTTTCCCAGTACTGGCACCTGGACTCAGGGCCTGGGTGCTGTTCCTGAGCCTCTTTATGCTTTGGGCTAGTGCTCTATCATTTGAGTCACAGAACTTCTTGTTTTTCTGAGTAGTTTATTGGAGATAAAAGTGTCATGTCATGGGCCTTCTTGTAAGGCTGGCTTCAAATGGAGATTAGTCTTCAGATTTTAGCCACTTGTGTTGTATTCCAATTTAAATTGTAGTATTCCAATTTCCCAGAAAGATATGACAGCACTCAGGCAATTTGGCTGGAAGTTCTTTATTTAGCCATATTCCATCTGTCCTCAGCTCACAGAGCTAGAGAACAGCCCTGTTTGTTGTTCAGGGGGGATTTTTATAGGAAGTGCTTTCACATAGGTGATGTTTACCAAAGCAAGCAAGCAAGGTTAAAGAAGCAAATCATAGCCTTGAGTCAAACATGCCTTGGGACATTGGACCTTTGCCCTGATGTTGAAGAAGGGGAATCCTTTTCCCAGAGAGAATGCATGTCAGCATGCACCCTCACACCACACAGAAGCTCAGATGGGGACACACGAGTCAATGCCTCTGATGTTTATTACAACTTCCTGAGTAATAAAGAACTCAGTACAGCTGGTGATAAGCATCATAATTGTTAGTGGCATTCAGCAAAATTTGTGATAAACTGCAAAGCTGCCAGTCTGGGAAGCTTGAGGGAGAGAGAGAAGTTTACTTTTAGCAAAGATGTTTCTGAATTTACATTTTTGTTCCCACGTATATCCTTCTTTACCAAGGGAAAGGGGCTCAGGAGAGAAAATTAGCTACCGCAGGAAGGATTGAGGCTAGAATAAACTTTCTTCCAGTGAATAGCAAATCAGATATCACACTGAGTAGCTAGGATTACAAGTTTGAGCCAAAACTGCCTATTTTGATTAATTCTTGTGTGTCATCCCCAGGAATGTGGATTCAAGCCAAGGTGACCCAAGCCTTCAAAGTTTTGTTACAGATATTGACTCAAGCTATGATGTCAGAAATACTGACCTTACTGTTCAGCCTGGAACCAAAAGAAACGGGAGGTGAGAGTTATCTATGTTTGTGGCTTGTAAATCACCAGGATTAGTGGCAGGCTGGAAAGAAGAGAATCAAGAGGGCACATGTGGAACATGGCAGACAGGAAGGCATCAGGGAATAAGCAGTTTCGGGATGAGCAGTGGATCAGGAGGACCAGATTCTCTGTGGTGCAGAAAGTCTTTCTTCAGAGCCCTCACCACATTAGCCTGTCTTGGGTCACTCCATGTTTGTTTAGTGTTTCAGCCCTCAGTCATTTGAACTCTTAGGGCTTGGGGCTTCCTGCACATCCTCCTGGAGCCTGGCACAGGGTCTAGCCCACATTGGTGCTGGCTGATGGTTGCCTAATGGGGTTGGATAGAGACAAACACTAAACTGGAGGTTTCTGGAAGGGATCGGCGTGCACTTAGTGTCCAGAGGACATGCATGGGACTGTACCTTCATGAGGAAGAGGCCAGAGGACAGTCTCATGTTGCCTCCCTAACACTTTGGTAGAAATGGCAGACAGATGTCACAGGCAGCAGGCAATGCTCTCTGTTTTATATATGTGCATGCACACCCAACATCTGTGGCCCATTAGTGGAACAGTACACACTGATCACAGCATGGACCCCATTTCATGGCTGCGGACACTGAAATCCTGGGGTCTTGGTGTCCTCAGGCCTTGGCCAACAGCAGTGGGGAGTCTGAGACCTTGGAGGCAGGGCAATGGCAGGGCTCCAGCAGTATCTGCAAAGCCTGAGAAGCTCGACTCCTCAAGGATAGCTCACAGACGCAGAGGAGGCTGTGAAGAGGGATAGATCCCTGGGGTACACTTGAACCACCAAAACGCACCCTGCTCACTAGCACCAAGCACGTACGGCTTATAGCCCAACAATCCAATTCTGGCTCTTTCTCACCTCACTTGGCAAGGGGGGGAGCCATGGAGGAGCAAGATGCACCATTTCAGTTGAGGAGGGATATATCTGATATCAGACCCACACATCACACCTAGATAGACTGGAACTCTCCAGAAGGCCAAGGTAACAGATATATTCGTTGTCTAACAAGTGTGGAAGTGGGGATCTTGACTGTGAGGACTCCATAGTCCCCAACTTGTGGGTTGGTGGCTGCGACTCCCCCCTGAGGTGGTGACTAAGTGGTAGCATCTGGGTTGCTAGCCTGTAAACAGAAGAAGTGAAGGTGGGCTGTGGAGTGGCCTGGTGCCTGGGCCACACTCTTTTGCTGAGTTGTTACTGTTGCCACCATGTGGACATGCCTAGGCTTGGAGCAAGGTTACAGGGCAGGTGGGGCTGACTGGCTGTGCAGAAGCAGAAGGTGTCACTTCTGCAGGCAGTGACTCTATTACTGGCAGCCCTATGCTTCCTGCTCAACGTGGGGCTGGGGCTCTGCACCATAATCGGCAGCCTGATGGCACCCCGAGGGGTTTGGAGGCAGATAACTGAGTGCCTCAGTATGGTGCTGAGAGAATGCTGCTCCCCAGTCTCCCACCCCTGTCTGGGTTTACTTCAAACCTGCAGCTTCTCCTTTCTCCTCCTCTGTGACCTCAGTGGCAGCACCAGAACAGTCTGTGCTTCTTCCTACTTTTCTCCCAGGTGGGGTAAATTGAGGCTGCGAGGATAGGGATTTGTCCACTCAGTAGAGTCAGAAATAGAACCCAGGGCCCTTGGTGCCCCAGTATGGAAGTCTTATTTCTACTTACCATACTTTACAATCAGTTCTTTCTATTGCCCTCTCCTGTCCCCTGACCTCCTCCAGCATTCTCTTTCTGGAGTGTACCCTGTCTGCACATGTCTGTATCCTGTAGGACTGATGCCCTCATCATCTTTGCTCCCCTCCCTAACTTCCACCTGCATATCCTGTGTCTCTACTCAGGTCAGTCCTTTTCCCATTTAACCACTTGCACAGGGACGCTAGGCCTCCCCACTAATTCTCCCTATTCACTCTTCCCCATCCTATCTGTATTTTAGGTATTGTTGATTGGGGAGTGAGTGCAAAGACCCTCTTGGAGCTGTAGGCCCCTTGGAGGGAGTGAAATGTGAATTTCTGGTTCTTGAGGAATTTGCCACCTTTGACTCTCCAGTAGTCCAGACGTGTTCCTGTGGAGGGATTTCCCAGAATGTCCCCAAGAGCAGTTACCTGAGGGTGGAATGCCACATGCCTTCCTTCTCTGCCAGGAACTGATGGGACATGGTATTTTTTGGTATTCCAAACTGTGATTATATTTGATTCTGCCTCTTTGAAACTTATGTACCTGCACATCTGTACGTGCATTTGGACTAAAATAGCAATTTTTCTTCCTGTGTGTATGTGTGTGTGTGTGTGTGTGTGTGTGTGTGTGTGTGTGTGTGTGTGTGTGTGTGTGTGTGTGTGTTTTCAGATCTTCAGTCTTAAACTCAGGGCCTGGGTTCTGTCTCTTAGTTTTTATCACTCATGACCAGTGCTCTACCACCTGATCCACATCTCTACTTCTGGCATTTTGGTGATTCATTGGAGATAAGAGTCTTACAGACTTTCCTACAAGGGATCCTTTATTTGTTTGTTTGTTTTTGGTCGGTCATGGGACTTGAACTCTGAGCTTCGGCGCTGTCCCTGAGGTCTTCAGTTCAAAGACAGCACTTTACTGCTTGAGCCACAGTGCCATTTCTGGTTTTCTAGTGATTTATTGGAGATAAGAGTCTCATGGAGGGCTTGGAAAGTGGCTCAGTGGTAGAGGGCTTCCCTTGCATGCAAGAGGCCCTGGATTCTATTCCTCAGTACCACATAAGCAAAAAGAAAAAAAGGCAGAAGTGGCAATGTGGCTCAAGTGGTAGAGAGATAGCCTTGAGCTGAAGAGATAAGGAACAGTGCTCAGAACCAGAGTTCAGGCCCCAGGACCAGACCCAACAACAACAATAACAAAAGAGTCTCATGGACTTTCCTGCCTGGTCTGGCTTTGAACTGTGGTCCTTAGATCTCCCACTTGAGTAGTTAGGATTACAGGCGTGAGCCACTGGTGATTTGGCTTCTTCCATTTTTTGTTTTTCAAGTTTTTCATTGTTAATTAATCGTAAGAGACTCAGATTTGCCTGCCCAGGCTGGCTTTTAAACGCAATCCTCGCATTGCAAACCTCATGATTGGATTATAACTGTGAGCCACCAGTACCACTCTGGGATTTGTCATTTTTGACAAATGCCAAATGTGTCTATTGAGATGGTCTGAGCATTGAACATTGCACTGCACCCAAGGCAAATTTCAGGAGAATGACAAAGATGTAGAGACCGTTTGGTGCCTCACACACACCATTACATAATGTAAGTTAATGACTTTCTTCCCAGAAATACATAACGCTTATCTTTATACAATGTAAGGTGCTTAAGTGCTTCTTCATATTTATCTAAAATAGTATATACATTGAAAGGAACTCCACCATATGTAAACAAAATATTTTTTGTTAGTGATGGGGATTGAACTCTGGCACTGTCCTTCAGCTCTTTAAGCTCAAGGCAATGCTCCACCACTTGTGCCACAGCACCATTTCTATCTTTTTCTGTTCATGTGGTGTTGAGGAATCAAACCCAGGGCTTCATGCATGAGAAGCAAATACTCTATCACTGAGCCATCTTCCTAGGTCACTAAACAAAAGACATTTATGTGTCAGCTGGGCACTGTTGGCTGACACTTGTAATACTAGCTACTCAGGAGGCTAAGAGGTGGGGATTGCGGTTCAAAGCCAGCCTGAGCAGGTAAATGGAGCTGTGGCTCAAGTGGTAAAGCACTAGCCTTAAGTAAAAATAGCAAAGGGACAGGGCCCAGCCCCTGAATTCACGTCCTACTCTGCACTACCAGTTTAAAACTTTTTTTAATGATAAAGCAAGTCATCATCCATGGGTCTAAAACACTTGTGAGCAGTTGCTGACATACATGTCTGCCAACCTACAACATCGGCACATGCAACATGATAGACTTATACATTTCTGTTCATTTCAAGGCTAGGTACAATCACATGATTGCAATATATGTAGAAGCTGCAATCAGTTTGAAGTCTACGTTCATTTTCTTTGTCAGTGCTCTTGTAAGTGTGTCTGAGCAGTGTCCCTCACAGGAAGAAAAGAAGCTCCTAATGACTCACCTTAATCTCATGTTGTGAGTAGAAATAAGACCGGGCTGTATGTCAATGCAACATTGCTTGGCTGTTTTTGACTCATCCTGGTTCCTTGAAGGCAGAGCCCCATCTTTTGATTCCATGTTAGGGATCTCAGGGGAGGTCACCATCAAATAGGAACTGAAGAATATCACCAGCTCCCCTTCATTAAAACCTCATTATAGTTGAAGCCAGTGGTTCACATGTGTAATCCTAACTACTCAGGAGGCTAGCAATATATGGTTGTGGTTCAATGCCAGCACTGGGTAGAAAAGTCCATGACACTTTTATCTCCAATTAAACATCAAAAAAACTTGAAGTGGACCAGTGTCCCAAGTGGTAGAGTGCTAGCCTTGAGCAAAAAAGCTCAGGGACAGCCCTAGGAATGGCACACACACACACACACACACACACACACACACACACACACACACACACACACACACACACACACAACAAACAAATACACACACATACACACACACTCAAACACACATACGCTCCTTTTTGTTAGCTCATCTAATGCTCCCAACAACCATAAAAGTCAGGTATGCTTATTTCCATATTACAGAGGAGGAAAATTCCTGGTGTGTCAGTGGACTCAGACCTCAAATCCATGCCCCTGTCCCAGTACTTTTTTGGGAATAAACCTGTGGACCAAGAGACAAACAGGTTACAGCCATTCTGTGGTGTGTGTGTGTGTGTGTGTGTGTGTGTGTGTGTGTGTGTGTGTGTGTGTGTGTGTGTGTGTGTGCACCAATCCTAGGGTTTGAACTTCGAGTCTGGGTTCTGTCCCTTAGCTTTTATTCTCAAGGTTGGCACACTGTACCACTTGAGCCAAAGCTCCACTTCTTGGTCTTTAGTTCTTCATTGGAGATGACTCTCACAGACTTTTCTGCCCAGGCTGACTTTGAATCATGCATGGTTCTCAGATCTCAGCCTCCTCAGTAACTAGGAGTCTAGATGTAACTATTGGCATCAGGCATAGATTCTTCACCCTTCTGGGTAAATCTGTCTTACCTGGTTTCCTCAGTGTGAATTGGTTTTAATAATGTTTGACCCTAGGCCAGTTGAGACTTGTATGTCCTTATTACAGAGTCTGGCTGTTGCTTCATTACAGCACTAACTACTCTGCCTGTGATGAAAGTTTTTGAAAAGAAAAAGTAAGCCAGGTGATGGTGACTCACATCTTTAATTCTAGCTGGTGAAGAGGCTGAGATCTGAGGATTGCTATTCAAAGCCAGCCTGGGCAGGAAAGACTGTAAGAATCTGGAAGTGGGGCTGTGGCCCAAGTGGTAGAATTTTAGCGTTGAATGAAGAGCTCAGAAACAGTGCCCAAGCCCTCTTTTCAGACCATAGGACAAACACAAAATGAAAGAAAGAGAAAGAAAGAAAGGGAGTAGGGGCAGGAGGAGAAGGAAAGAGGGAGAGAAGAATTATGGCATTAGTTGGTCAGATATGTAAAAGCAAACCAGTAGTGGAACTGTGTCGCAAAGTGGTAGAGAGTTAGCTTTGAGCGAAAAAGCTCAGACACGGGCCCTGTGATCAAGTCCAAAGAAGACAAAAAAGAGAGGGAGGGGATAGAAGGAGAAAGGGAAGGAAGGAATGATCTAGTTCAAGAGTTGAGTGAAATAGAAACTTCTGGGTATCCGGGAACCTACAGACAACCAGGAGGCATAGTTTTTTAACCACAAATCCTTGGCTGGTGCTGACAGTCAGATTCCCCCTACAGAGTCCATGCTGTGCTTGAGTTCAGGCCTATTGAATCCTCCCTGGGCCTTGGGACTGAAGATCTAGCCTTTGCTTCATTTGTAAAGACTAGGAACCCGAGGACATCAAGGACCTCTCATGGCAAGAAGAGTAAGACATGGGTATCCATTCCTTGAAATCAGATCCTTTCAGTGACATGCCTACTCTGATCCTTCTATTCTATCATCTAAAAAATACCTACATCACCAGCACTCCAGGAAAAGAAAGGGAGCCCCCTCAATGGCTTTAGGGTGGGTCTCTCTATCCCATTTGACAGTCCTGGTCCAGCACAGATTCTGCCAGCCCTCTCCTTCTCTCTCCCTCCCTCCCTCTATTGTTTTGGGGAGTCTTCAATGACCAGAGTATAGAATGGGCTGCTATCTCCCCATTGGCACCAACAGTATTTAGCCATTTTCCTCAAAATCACAGCCAGAACACGAGTGATTAAAGTCAAATTCAAATCTGCCAGCAAGTCATAACATATAGGGCTAGGACATTTATCAAGGCTGGGGGCCTCTAGTGACCTCAAAGAAAGCCAGTGAGATGGGGCAGGGAAGAGGCTGCAGTGGGACTTCTCTTCTCTGCCCTGCACCTTATAAGGCTTCTCAAATCAAGGTCAGGCCAAATAATAATGACAAATAATAAATATTGATTACTAACAACTCCTGTATTGAGACATGAAGGTTTCATTTATTTTATTTTTACCCCATCAAATGTCCATACCCACCCCATGGAGTATTTATTATTATTGATGTTCTTTCTTAAACTTCATTCACATATCAGAAAATGGTATTCAGAGAAATTAAGCCACTGACTAGAGCCACACAGCTCAAAATGCAAATAGTAAACATAAGAATACTTTCTGAGGCAGGTGCTGGTATCTCATGCTTGTAATCTTAGTTACTCAGGAGGCTGAGGTCTGAGGATCATGGTTTACAGCCATGATCTCCGATTAACCACTAAAATGCCTGCAATGGAGCTGTAGCCCAAGTTATAGAGTGTTAGTTTTGAGTGAAATATCTAAGGGACAGTGCCCAGATCTTGAGTTCAAGCTCTGGTACTGGCACCAAAAACTAAAAACAAAAAAAAAGGCTCATAACCTTCACCCAAGACTATCTCCCACACACCAACAAAAACCTGGACCTGAAGGTGTGTGTGGCTCAAGAGGTAAGTACTAGTCTCAAGCAGAATAAGCTAAGGGAAAGTGTCTAAACCCTGAGTTCAAGCCTCCCCACTATAAACTTGTGTGTATATGTATATGTGCGTATATCTATATACACATATATAAAATGTGTCCACACATATGTAACATGCATGTATGTATACACATATGTGTATGTGTTGATTGGGGGATATCAGGACTGATATCTCAAGCAAGAGAAAATTTTTCCATCATTCAGCCTGTAGATGGAGACTCAGAATTTCTATACTGCAGTTAAGTGAGGATACTCAAATTTTGAAATTCATCAAATCATTGGACAAAGCCCATTCTATTTAGGAAGGGTAATCATCTTTTTTTGCTTTGTTTTGTTATGATTTTGTTTTTTGCCAGTTCTGGGGCTTGACCTCAGGTCCTGCGAACTGTCAGTGAGCTGCTTTTGCTCAAGAACAGTGCTCTACCACTTGAGCCACAGAGTAACTTCTAGGTTTTGTTCATGCGGTATTGAGGAATCAAACCCAGAGATTCATGCATGCTAGGCTAGCACTCTAACACTAAGCCACATTCCCAGGCCATAATAAATCTTCTTTACTCCAAGTTTAAAATTATTTAAATTTATCTATTGAAATTTACCCATGTGATTAAAATGGTAATCACATCCAAAAATTTTTTAATTTCTTTCCTTTTTTATTGCGAAAATACTGTACAGAGGGGTTACAATTACTTGGGCTAGGTAATGAATACATTTCTTATCAAACATTGTTGCCTCTTCCATTGTTTCCCCTTACCATCCCTTCCCATCTCCCACCCACCCACCCTTAATCCCCCCTCCCTCCAAAGATGTAAAGTTTGTTTTTCTCCATAACGACTTTTATATCTCATTGTTGCAATGGGTCCACCTGTATCCCTATTTAAACAATTTGTTTTTTATTTGTTAGGAAATGGAAAGACTTGGAAAAAATTATATTAAGTGAAGTAAGCCAGACCCAAAGAAACATAGGTCCCAAGGGTTCCCTTATATGCAACAAATAGTATATGTCTGACATAAGCAGAAACGGTCAGATAAATTGATGTTAGGCGAAATGAACCCCAAGATAAAGATTCAAATGTTTTTTCTTCCTTGCGATTATTTCTAACAGCTTTATAAGATGATTACTTTGTTGCTTTGTATGTCCCTTCCCCACAGTATAACCCCTGCTTCCAAAAGTCTTTTCACAGCAACATTTACATTGATGTTTGACTAAAACATGAGGCACTACATGCTAGCAGAATTAATGTGTTAAAATTCACCATCTCTAGCCGTGAGTTGTTCGCTCATGGCTGTAATTCTAGCTATTCAGGAAGCTTAGAGCTGAGGACTGAAGCTTTATGAGACTCATCTCCAATTAACTATCTCAAAAAACTGATGTGGAATTATGGTACCAGTGGCAGAGTGCTAGCCTTAAGCAAAAAAAAACCCACGGATGGTGCCCAGGACCTAGTACAAGCAATAAAACTGTGTGTGCATGAGCATGAACACACAAACACACACACACATGCACACATATAAGCACATGCACATACACACCATTACTACCACTATCACTAGAATATCATGACTCTTGTCACAGGAGATCTGCCACAGTCAAATTGTGAGACAGGAAGTAGAATGGTGGGTTTCCTGAGACTGTGGAAAGGGATGGATGGAAGGTGGTCTTTAATAAGTGCTTAATTTCAGGTTGGATTCTGAGAAAGTTCTAGAAGTTGGTATCAGAGAGGGTGCATAAAAATTTGAATGTACTTAAAGCCACTGAAGTGTACAATTGTAACTGGTTGAGATGACACATTTTATGCTATGGTTATTTTCCCAGGATGAGAGAATAGATAACAATACAGCCAGGGAGGGCCTGGACAAGAAAAGATAGCAGGAGGCGAGGGCCCTTATAGTGTTCACTCCTTCAGTTTCCCACCAACAAATATCTGCTGTTGAGCCACTTGTGCTGGGCTTATGACAGGTTGGAGCAAAGGCAGTGGGTGGCTACCTGTAATTGGCCCTCTATCATTTGAGCCACATCTGTACTTCTGGCTCTTTTTAAGTTAATTGGAGATAAAACTCTCAGATTTAGCTGCCTGGGCTGGATTTGAACTTCAATAATCAGATTTAAAGCTTATTATACTATCTTAAAGAATGATTGGAACTTGCTCTTTTGTTGTTGTTGGTTTTGGTTGTCAGGCTTGCACTTGGGTCCCAGGCTCTGTACCTGAGTTCTTCTATTTAAGGCTAGCATTCTACCAGTTTTCATTACTACACTACTTTTGGTTTTCTGGTGATTAATTGGAAATAAAGTATCACAGACTTCACTGCTCAGACTGGCCATGAACCCTGATCCTCTGATCTCAGTCTCTTTAGTAGTTAGGATTTCAGGTGTGAGTCAATTACACCTTGCTGGGAACCTGCTCCTTTATGAAGGAAGGCATTCTGATTATCTCCATTTTCCAGATATAGAAACAGAGGCAAACAAATTAAAATGACTTGTCTATGATGTCAAACGTTAGTAAATGCTGGAGCTGGGTCTTTTATCCTGGTCTTTCCAATGGCAAATCTCACCCTCAAATAATACTCCATTAATGTGTTGCCTTTGTTATCCCCTACCCTCACATTATTGTAGCAAGGAATCAAAAACACCCACAGGTGTGATTAAGTACAGGCTCTGTCTAATGAAGAGAGTGCCTGGGTTTGAGTCTCATCTTCACTACTGAAGTTGGATTGAGAGGTTTGTTGGGCCGGGATTAAAGGTTTGTGTTTTTGGCCCTGGCAAATCATTGGTTTTGTTCCAGTAGCCTGGTCTTTAAGACTAAGATAATGATTACCTATCTCATAGGTTTATTACCAAGTTCACAAAGAAAAAGGTGGGTTGGTGCCTAGCATATACTCAGCAACCCATTGATGTCAGCTGTTTATTTCATTGAGTAAAGATGGCAGCCTATGGCTGGGTGTCCAGCTCAATAGTAAAGCCTATACTTATTTAGCATGGTGTGGAGGAGGAAGTTTGGGAGGGGACAGGAGGAAGAATCAAGAAGAAGGAAGAAGAAACGGTAGAATGTGGCCAGGCACCAGCAGCTCAAGCCTGTAATCCTAGCTACTTAGAAGGCTAAGATCTGTGGATGGTGGTTCAACCCAGCCTGGGCAGAGAAGTCTCTGAGACTCTCAAGTCTAATAAAGTACTCAAAAAAAGCTGGAAATGGCATTGTTGCTCAAGGGGTAGAACACCACCCTTGATTGAGCACAATTTGGCTCAGGGACAGTGCTCAACCAATGAGTTCCAGTTCCAGGTATGGCTAAATCAATCAGTCAATCAATAAAACAAGGAGTACAAGTGGAAGATTCGGTTGTGTGTTAGCCATGTATTTTTTTCTTGCTATGACAAAATATTTGACAGAAATATCCTAGGAAGTTATTTTGCTCAGTGTCATAGATTTCAGGGATTAATGGCAGAGAAGAACATGGAGGACATGGAGCATGGGGAGGGGTAAGAGAGGGAAAGGGAGTGCTTCGTTGGGAAGATTCTCTTTTCTCTTCATTAACTCAGTATGGAAAGCCAGCATACCGGATGGTGCCACCCATGTGCAGGAGGGATATCTGCTTTGGTTAATCTGTTATGGAAACCCACCAAACACACCCAGAGTTATGCTTTAATTATTAGCTGGGCGCATCTAAACCAAATCAAATCAATCCCATTGAAGCTCATCCTCAAGATTAACCATCACAGATATCAATTTCATTTGCCTCCAAATATATATTCCTTGTTATCTCTCAACTCACCAATCATTTATCATTCTTGTTTTTTTTCACATTTAGGCTAGTGTGTGTGTGTGTGTGTGTGTGTGTGTGTGTGTGTGTGTGTGTGTGTGTGTGTGTATGTGTGTGTGTGTGTGTGTGTGTCCTACTTAATGGTGAAACCACATATACTTTTCTCCTAAAATCAGCAACAAGGGTACCATATCTACTGTCACCACTTGTAAGTTGTAGGAACTAGATTTGCAAGGAAAATCAATTTGACAATAGAAATGTCAATATCTGTGTTGATAGGAAGGAGTGTAATTATCTTTTTTGCAGATAATATTATCTTTTTTTGTTCCATCCTGAGCCTAGAACTCAGCGATTGTGTTTTGTCCCTGAGCTTTTTACTCAAAGCTAGAGTTCTACCCCTTGAACTGCAACTCCACCTCTGGTTTTTTAACGGTTAATTGGAAATAAGAATCTCAAGAGTCTCACATACTTCTTTGTCCAGTCTAGCTTCCAACTGCAATCCTCAGAAATCAGCCTCCTAAGTAGCGAGGATTAGAGGCAGCAGCCACTGGCTCCCAAATCTCATATTATTTTTTATTTAGAAAATTACAAGACCCAGCAATCCCACTTTTGGGCATTTACGCAAATGTTTACAAACAAGACCACACTAAAGCTACCAGCACAACTATGTTTATTGCAGCATTATTTACCATAGCTAAGATCTGGAACCAACCCAGATGCCCCTCAGTAGATGAATGGATCAAGAAAATGTGGTATATATACACAATGGAATTCTATGCCTCCATCAGAAAGAATGACATTGCCCCATTTGTTAGGAAATGGAAAAACATGGAAAAAATTACATTAAGTGAAGTAAGCCAGGCACAAAGAAACACAGGTCCCATGGTTTCCCTTATTTGCAATATCTAGTATATGTATGAGTCAAGCGGAAAGTCAGATAATGTGATGTTAGGAAAATGAATCCTTAGGTATTTTAATGTTTTTTTTCTTTCATGCATGTGTTTCTAACGCATTTATAAGTTTATTTCTTTGTTGCTTTGTATGTCCCTCCACCACAGTATAACCCCTGCTTTCAATATATTTGATGTCAGTATAACTTATGGAGGAGATGGGGAAAAACAGTCATTTAAGGATTCAGGTGGACCTGTTGCAACAATGAAGAGTACAAATTGTCATGTCAAAAAGGAGCTTTACAATGATGGTGGGGGGGAGCGGGGGGGGGAGGGAAGGATTGGAGGGAGGGAGGAGGCTGGGAAGGGAGGTGAAGGGTAAACGAAGGAGGAGGCTGCAATGCTTGGTAAGAAATGTACGCATTACTTTGACCATGTAATTGTAACCCCTCTGTACAGTATAATCACAAATAAAATTAAATTAAAGAAAGAAAGAAATGAACCTACAGACCTATAACCAAGTAGACTTCGATAAGGGAGCTAAAATAATAGAATGGAAGAAAGACAGCCTGTTCAGTAAATGGTGTTGGCAAAATTGGTAAACTACATGTAGAAAACTAAAGCTAGATCCTTATATATCACCCTGTACTAGAATCAACTCCAAATGGATCAAAGACCTCGGAGTCAAAGCAGACACTCTGAAAACATTACAGGATGGAAAAGGAGAAACCATAGGTCTCCTTGGCTCAGGCCGAAATTTTCTCTTTTTTTTTTTAAAATTTATTTTATTTTATTTGTGAACATACTGTACACAGGGGTTACAATTACATGGGCAGGATAATGCATACATTTCTTACCAAGCATTGCAGCCTCCTCCTTTGTTTACCCTTCACCTCCCTTCCCAGCCTCCCCCCTCCCCCCAGCCAATTATACCCCCTCCCCCCCCACACTGACATTGTAAACCTGGTTTTGACATGACATTTTGTACTCATTGTTGCAACAGGTCCACCTGAATCCTTAAACGACTTATTTGTCCCCATCTCCTCCACATGTTATACTGACATCAAATATAGTGAAAGCGGGGGTTACACTGTGGGGGAGGGACATACAAAGCAACAAAGAAATAATCTTATAAATGCGTTAGAAACACATGCATGAAAGAAACGAAAACATTAAAATACATATTTAAGGGTTCATTTTCCTAACATCACATTATCTGACATTTTCCGCTGACTCATACCTATACTAGATATTGCAAATAAGGGAAACCATGGGACCTAGGTTTTTTGGGCCTGGCTTACTTCACTTAATATAGTTTTTTCCAAACCTTTCCATTTCCTAACAAATGGGGAAATGTCATTCTTTCTCATGGAGGCATAGAATTCCATTGTGTATATATACCACATTTTCTTGATCCACTCATCTACTGAGGGGCATCTGGGTTGGTTCCATATCTTAGCTATGGTAAATAATGCTGCAATAAACATAGGTGTGCTGGTAGCTTTAGTGTAGTCTTGTTTGTATACATTTGGGTAAATGCCCAAAAGTGGGATTGCTGGATCATAGGGGATATCTATGTGAAGTCTTTTGAGGAACCTCCATACTGCTTTCCAACGTGGTTGAACAAGTTTACATTCCCACCAACAATGAAGTAAGGTTCCCTTCTGTCCACATCCCCTCCAGCATCTGTTGTTGTTATAGTTCTTGATTTTTGCTGTTCTAACTGGAGTGAGGTGAAATCTCAATGTTGTTTTGATTTGCATTTCTTTTATGGCTAGGGATGTTGAACATTTCATCATGTGTCTATTGGCCATCCTTCTTTCTTCTTCAGAGAAGCTTCTCTTTAAGTCTTTCGCCCACTTATTTATTGGGCAGTTGTTTCTTTGAGGATTTGTTGTTGGGTGGTTTAATTTTTTGAGTTCCAAGTATATTTTAGATATGAGACCCTTGTCCGTTGTATGGCTAGTAAAGATCTTCTCCCAATCGGTGGGCTTTCTCTTGATCTTGCTAGCTATGTCATTTGCCCTGAAGAAGCTCTGCAACCTTATGCAATCCCATTTGTCCAACCTTTCTTTGATTGGTTGTGCTTCCGGGTCTCTATTCAGAAAATTTCGACCTGAGCCAAGGAGACTTAGGGTTTCTCCTATTCCATTCTGTAATGTTTTCAGAGTGTCTGCTTTGAGTTCAAGGTCTTTGATCCATTTGGAGTTGATTCTGGTGCAGGGTGATATATAAGGATCTAGCTTTAGTTTTCTACATGTAGTTAACCAATTTTGCCAGCACCATTTACTGAAGAGGCTGTCTTTCTTCCATTCTATTGTTTTAGCTTCCTTATTGAAGATTAGATGGCTATAGGTCTGTAGGTTCATTTCTGGGTTTTCAATTCTATTCCATTGGTCCTGAGGTCTGTTCTTATGCCAATACCAAGCTGTTTTGATTACTATGGCTTTATAGTACAGTTTGAAATTTGGTATTGATATTCCTCCAGCAGTGTTCTTTCCGTTGAGGAGCGTTTTTGCTATTCGGGGTCTTTTATTGTTCCATATGAATTTTTGGATTGCCTCTTCTATTTCCTTGAAGAATGAGGGTGGAATATTGATAGGTATCGTGTTGAATTTGTAGATACCCTTGGGAAGTATTGCCATTTTCACGAAGTTAATCTTGTCAATCAAGGAGCATGGGAGGTTTTGTCATTTTTTAAGTTCTGTGTTGATTTCCTTTTTCAAGATTTTAAAGTTTTCATCGTAGAGGTCCTTCACTTCTTTAGTTAAGTTAATTCCAAGGTATTTAATTTTTTGTGGGGCTATTACAAATGGAGTTGCTTTCCTAATTTCAGCCACATTTTTCTCATTGTGGGCATACAGAAAAGCCATTGATTTTGGGGGGTTAATTTTATAACCTGATACTTTGCCAAAGTTTTGAATCAGCTTGAGTAATTTGGGAGTGGAGTCTATGGGATTCTTTAAATACAAGATCATGTCATCTGCAAAGATGGAGAGTTTTATTTCTTCTTTCCTTATTTGGATCCCCTTTATGTCTGCATCTTGTCTTATTGCTGTAGCTAGGCATTCTAATACTAGATTGAAGAGAAGTGGAGAGAGTGGGCATCCTTGTCTTGTTCCTGAGTTAAGAGGAAATGGCTTTAGTTTTTCACCATTGAGTATAATGCTGGCTGTAGGTTTGTCATATACAGCCTTTCTTGTATTGAGGAATGTTCCATGGAATCCTAATTTTTCCAAAACCTTCATCATAAAGGGGTCTTGGAGCTTGTCCAATGCTTTTTCTGCTCCTGTTGATGTGATGAATAATATTAATTGATTTGCGTATATTGAACCAGCTTTGCGTCCCTGGAATGAATCCTGTTTGATCGTGGTTTATGATTTTTTGGATGAATTGTTGAAGTCGATTGGCCAAAATTTTGTTGAGAATTTTTGCATCAATGTTCATCAGAGAAATGGGTCTATAGTTCTCTTTCTTTGATGAGTCCCTGCCTGGTTTTGGGATGAGGGTTATGATGGCTTCATAGAATGTGTTCGGTAGTGAGCTTTCTCTTTCAATTTCATTGAAGAGTTGGAGGAAAATTGGTGTGAGCTCTGTTTTGAAGGCCTTGTAAAATTCCACTGTAAAATCATCTGGTCCTGGACTTTTCTTAGCTGGGAGGTCTCTTATTGCTTTTTCTATTTCAATGCTTGATATGAGCCTGGTAAGATAGTTTAACTCATCTTGGTTTAGTTTTGGCATGTCAATAATTGCTAGGAAGAGGTCCATTTCTGTGAAGTTGTCGAACTTATTAGCATAAAGTTTTGAGAAGTATTCCCTTATAATGTTCTGAATCTTGGTTGTTTCCGTGGTGATGTTTCCATTCTCATCTCTGAGTTTATTAATTTGGGTGTGTTCTCTTCTTTTTCTGATAAGATTTGCTAAGGGTCTGTAAATTTTGTTAATTTTTTCAAAGAACCAACTCTTTGTTTTGTTGATTCTTTCTATAGTTTTTTTTGGATTCTAGTTCATTTAATTCTGATTTAATTTTGATTATTTCTTTCCGTCTACTGGATTGGGGTTTATCTTGCTGCTCTTTTTCAAGGAGGTTTAGATGTGTCAATAAATTTCTAGTTTCAGATCTCTCCAATTTGTTGATGTAGGAGCTCAGAGCTCTAAACTTGCCTCTGAGTACTGCCTTTGCTGTGTACCAGAGGAGCTGGTAATTTGTGTGTTCATTTTTGTTGAATACCATGAACATTTGAATTTCCTTTCTAATCTCTTCCATGACCCACTCATGATTCAGCATTGTGTTGTTCAGCCTCCATATGATACCGGACTTTCTTTGGTGGCTTTTGGTGTTGAGTCCTAATTTTATTCCCTTGTGGTCAGAGAGAATGCAAGGTATAACTTCAATGTTTCTGAATTTAGACAAGTTTGCTTTGTGGCCTAAAATATCTTCTATTTTAGAAAACTTTCCATGTGCTGCTGAGAAGAATATGTATTCTGAGGCTGCTGGGTGAAATGTTCGGTAAATGTCTGTTAAGTCTAGTTGATCTATGCAGCTGTTTAGATCTGCGTTTTCTCTGTTGAGTTTTTGCTCAGTTGATCTATCTAGTGGGGAGAGTGGTGTGTTAAAATTCCCAACAATTAATGCCTTTGGATCTATATGGGATTTGAGGGAAAGTAGTGTTTCTTTGATAAATTTGGGTGCTCCTTTGTTTGGCGAATAGATATTTAGAATTGTAATATCCTCCTGAACGAGAGATCCTTTCATTAGTATGTAGCGACCTTCTGTATCTCTTCTCACGAATTTTAATTTGAAGTCTATTTTATCTGATATTAGGATTGCAACTCCGGCCTGTTTATGGGGGCCGTTTGCTTGGTAGATTTTGTTCCAGCCTTTAACATTGAAAATGTGTTTGTTTTTACGGGCAAGATGTGACTCCTGAAGGCAGCAGATAGAAGGGTCTTGTTTTTTAATCCAACTAGACAGTCTATGTCGCTTAATTGGAGAGTTCAGTCCGTTAACGTTAAGAGATAGGACTGAGAGGTATTTGGGAGTTCCTGCCATGTTATCTACCTTCTTGGGGGCTGCGAAACCTGGGTTCTTCCTAAGGTTCTTGGATTCTCAGTTTGGGTGCAGTTTCTTGGCCTTTGTTGCGGTCTTGTTGGTTTTCTATGTGTAGGACATCTTTAAGAATCTTTTGCAGGGCTGGTTTGGTGGAGATGAATTGTTTCAATTTTTCTTTTATGGAAGGTTTTTATTTGGCCTTCAGTTATGAAGGAGAGTTTAGCTGGGTACAGTATTCTTGGTTGATAGTTGGTTGTTTTTAGGTCATGGCATACGTCATTCCAGGCTCTTCTTGCTTTGATTGTCTCTGCTGAGTAATCTTTGGTAATTCTACTTGGTTTCCCTTTATAGGTGATTAACCTTTTCTCCCTGACAGTTTTAAGGATCTTTTCCTTGGTCTGGGTTGATCCTGTGTGGATTATAATGTGACGGTGGGATATCCTATTCTGGTCTGGTCTATTTGGGGTTCTAAAAGCTTCTTGTATCTGAATAGGCCTATCTTTTTGTATGTTTGGGAAGTTCTCTGCTAGAATCCTGTTAAACAAATTTCCTAGACCATTAACTTCTGTTTCTAGGTGCTCCTCTACACCCATTGTCCTTCGACTGGGCCTTCTGATGGTGTCTTCCAGGTGTTGGATAGACCTCTCATATTTCTTGGACTTGTCTTGGATGGTTGTATGTTCTTTCTCTATAATATCTAGGCTGTCTTCAATCCCTGAGATTCGATCTTCTGCATGGTCTAACCTGTTGTCAAGACTCTCTACTTTGTTTTTTATCTCTTTTCCTTCTAATTTGTCAGCTTTGATGGCTTCAAGTTCTTTGTTGAAGCTTTGTTTTAGGTCTTGTATGAATTTCTTTACTTCCTTAATTTGGTGTTCAGTGTTTGTTCTCAAATCACTTAGTTGATTGGTTATGGTTTCTTTGGACTCCCATTCCTTCTGTTGGGTTCCATTCAGCATTCCTTTTGTGGTCTCCCTGACTTCATCTTTGTGTATTCCCTACCTGGTCTCTCAATTCCTGAATTACTCTTTGATTAGCTTCCTCCCGTCTGTGGGATTCCTGCAGTTCTCTTTCTTCCCGTTCGTGGGATGCCTGCAGTTCTCTTTGAGTGTTCTCAGCCTGCTCACGCCATTCCTCCCTTTCTCTTTGAGTATTCTCAAGTTGTTCACGCAAATCCTGTAACAGTTTTTGAGTAGCTTCCTCACGCTTATGATATTCCTGTATAAACTTCTGGGATGCCTCCTCTCTCTCCCTATCACGCTCATACAGAGTCCTTTGTACATTGTCAAACTTCTCATTTATCATGTTTGCTAGTAGTGATTGTAGAGCTATTTGGGAACTCTCCTCTGGATTATTCTTTATCTGTTCTAATCCCTGATTATCAAGATTGGGAATTTAGATGCCCGAATTTGCCATTTTTCTTGTGGTTTTCCGGCTTACTCTGCCCATTTGAGATGAAGATAGCACCAGTTTTGTGCTAGAACACTATCTGAATGCAACCATCAACCAAAGTTTGCGTTTGTACAGTAAATAGTCTACAGATACAATCTAGTTCAACAGATAGATCTATTCAACATCAAACAACTATATGTTAAAGGACTTCGAACCGCAGTAAAAAATTTGGAAAGCCAGAAATTATTAGGATTAGGGAGAGATGTGGGTAAAAAATAGGAATAGATTGGTGTGGGGAGGCACAGGGAGAGTTAACTATGTCCTAATCATAATGCAGGAAATGGGTTGGGTAGGATGCAAGTAGAGAGAGAGAGAAAAAGAAGAGACGGAAAGAGGAATGAAAAGAGACCAGAAAAAAAATAGAAACATAAAAGTTAATGTTATTATAGAGATTAAAAGACCGTCTATTTAGAGAGGAATGTGAATATGTTTAGAGAAAGGGAGGGACATAGAGGAGATGTGAAAAATTTAAGGATAGGAAGGGGAGAAGAAAAGATCAGAAGTTCAGTAGAGCTAGACAAAAAACAAAAAGATAATTAAGAAAGAAAGAAGACAAGAAAAGAAAGGAAAACGCTCATTCACATATTCCTAAAATAAAAATTATAAGAGGAGAAAAAAAAACGTTACTGGAAAACAATTATTTTTTCAGAAGAGGCAAAAATTAAAGATTAATAAAAGTTTTAGAAGAGAAAAAAATTTATGTATATATATATATATATATATATATATATATATATAAGGTAACAAAAAACAAAAAAAAAACAAAAAAAGAAAAGAAGAAGAAGAAAAAAAAAGAAAAAAAAGTCTTTTGATTTTTTGGGGGGAGGACGGGTGGGAAGAATCCTGTATCTCCCTTTTGTCTGTAACCAGTCTCTTGTTGGAGACTCTGGTCAGCTTGAGGTCCTGTGGCTTGATTGGTTTCTTAAGTCGGTTTGTTGGAAGAGGCAGAAAAATGCTCTGCTTTACCTAAGATTTTGAGATCCCCCTCCCAGGTTAGTTTTCTGGGAGGGTGATCTGCTTTGAGAATCGCAAAAGAGGGGGATGCGGTGATGAGGCTAGGTTCTGGGTAGAGGTGAGGCCTTTCAATAAACAATAGCTTTTCCCTGGGGCTATTTTGTGATAAAGCTCACAGCGCCCAGCCTGGAGCCATTCTCAGGGTTTCTGTTTTTCAATTGAGTGTGGTGGCTGCTAGAGGGAGGGGCAGCCTCTGGCTCTGGTTACCCAGTGAGGCAAGCCACTCCAATGGCTGGCGCCTGAGCTGGGTGACTTTTCCCTGGATGGAGCCGAGTCTGGCAGGTCACTTCACCGTTAAGTTCTTGTGACCTGCTAAATGACTCGTTTTGTTCCAAGGCCTGAGATGGAGCTTGCAGCTCCTCCGAGCTTTGTCGGTATCCAAGATGGAGATCACCGGTGCTGTGGGGAGAGGGGTGGCCTTCCCTCCTCTGCTCCCTGAGAAGGAGTGAGGACGTCCGGCTTGTACTCACGCCGAGTCTTGGATCCTGGGTCGTCTCTGGTCTGCAAACTGCAGGATGAAGATGTCCGCTCCTTGTCGGTCTTGTTGGTGTTGAGTAGAATCTGCTCGTCCGCTGCGTCTGGCTCCTTCGTCCCGGAATCTCTGTGTCTCAGGTATGACCCTGCGGTGGTGGTCACCGCCGCGACCCTGCAGGCGCTCAGATGTGTCTCCTTGGCTTCCCCTCTCTTGACTAACTCTCTGTCCTGTGATGGCACACTTGGTGTGATTCTCTGGCTTAGGACTGTTCACTGGAACTCTAAAACTGCTTTCTATGCGAATGCTTGTTCAGATTCCAGCTTCTCCTCCGCCATCTTCCCGGAACCACATCCGAAATTTTCTTAATTGAGTCCCGGAAACAACAAATCAAAGAAAGGTTGGACAAATGGGATTGCATGAAGTTGCAGAGCTTCTGCATAGCAAAGGACATAGCTAGCAAGATCAATAGATAGCCCACAGATAGGGAGAAGATCTTCACTAGCCATACAACGGACAAGGGTCTCATATATAAAATATACATGCAACTAAAAAAATTAAATCCCCCAACAACAAATCATCAAAGAAACAACTGCCCAGTAAATAAGTGGGCTAAAGACTTGAAGAGAAACTTCTCTGAAGAAGAAAGAAGGATGACCAATAGACACATGAAGAAATGCTCAACCTCCCTAGCTGTAAAAGAAATGGAAAACAAAACAACATTGAGATACCACCTCACCCCAGTTAGAATAGCTATAAACAAGAACTCTTTAAGTCTTTAGACCTCTTATTTATTGGGGAGTTGTTTCTTTGAGGATTTCCTGTTGGGGAATTTAATATTATGAGTTCCAAGTACATTTTAGATATGAGACCCTAGTCCGTTTTATGGCTAGTGAAGATTTTCTACGTGGGCTTTCTATTGATCTTCTAGCTATGTCATTTGCCATGCAGAAACTCTGCAACTTCAAGCAATCCCATTTGTCCAACCTTTCTTTGATTTGTCGTGTTTCCGTGTCTTTATTAAGAAAATTTCAGCCTGTGCCAACAAGACCTAGGGTTTCTCCTATTCCATCCTGTAATGTTCTCAGAGTGTCTGCTTTGACTCTGGGGTCTTTGATCCATTTTGGAGTTGATTTTGGTGCAGGGTGATATATAAGGATCTAGCTTTAGTTTTCTACAAGTAATTAACCAATTTTGCCAGAACCATTTACTGAACAGGCTGTCTTTCTTCCATTCTATTTTTTGAGCTCCCTTATCGAAGATTAGATGGCTATATGTCTGTAGGTTCATTTCTGGGTTTTCAATTCTATTCCATTGGTCCCGAGGTCTGTTCTTGTGCCAGTACCAAGCTATTTTGGTTTCTATGGCTTTATAGTAGAGTTTGAAATTTGGTATTGATATTCCTCCAGCAGTGTTCTTTCCGTTGAGGAGCATTTTTGCTATTCTGGGTCTTTTACTGTTCCATATGAATTTTTGGATTGTCTCTACTATTTCCTTGAAGAATGAGTTTGGAATTTTGATAGGTATCGCATTGAATTTGTAGATAGCCTTGGGAAGTATTTCCATTTTCACTATGTTGATCTTTCTAATCCAGGAGCATAGGAGTTTTTGCCATTTTCTTAGTTCAGGTTTGATATCCTTTTTCAAGCTTTTAAAGTTTTCATCATAGAGGTCCTTCACTTCTTTAGTTAAGTTAATTACTAGGTATTTTATTTTTTGTGGGGCTATTACAAATGGAGGTGCTTTCCTAATTTCAGCCCCACTTTTCTCATTGTTGGCATACAGAAAAGCCATTGATTTTTGGAGGTAAATTTTACACTCTGCTACTTTGCCAAATTTTGAATCAGCTTGAGTAATTTGGGAGTGGAGTCTATGGGATTTTTTAAATACAAGATCATGTCATCTGCAAAGAGGGAGAGTTTTACTTCTTCTTTCTCTATTTGGATACTCTTTATGTTTGCATCTTGTCTTATTGTTGTAGCTAGACATTCTAATACTTCATTGAAGAGAAGTGGAGAGAGTAGACATCCTTGTTTTGTTCCAGAGTTAAGAGGAAATGGCTTTAGTTTTGATGGCTTCCAATTCTTTGTTGGAGCTTTTTTTAGATCTTGTATAATTTTTTTACTTCTTTACTTTGGTGTTCCGTGTTTATTCTCAAATCACTTAGTTGATTGTTTATGGTTTCCTTGGACTTTTATTCCTTCTGTGTGGTTCCATTAATCATTCTTTTTGTGGTCTCCCTGAATTTTTTCAGTTGTCTGCTTATGTATTACATGAATTCCTCTATCGATCTTTGTCTATTCTCATCCCGCTCTCGCAATTCCTGTATTACTCTTTGATTAGCTTCCTCATGTTCAAGCAATTCCTATAGTTCTTTTTGACTGTTCTCAGCCTGCTCACGCAATCCTTATCTATCACTTTGACTGTTCTCAGCCTGCTTACACAATTCATTTATTTCTCTTTGAGTGTTCTCAACCTGCTCATGCAATTCCTGAATCACTCATTGAGTAGCTTCCTCACACTTAAGAGATTGCTGTTTTGATCTTTGGTTTGCATCCTCTCTCTCCCTATCAGGCTCACACTCAGTCTTTGAAGGTTTTTGATCTTTACATTCACCATTTTTACCAGTATTGTTTGTACAGCTTTTTGGGAACTCTCCTCTGGATTATTCATTATTTGTTCTGTCACCTGATTACCATGAGTGGGAGTGGAGATACCGGGATTTGCCATTTTTCCGGATTTTTCTGCCCATTTGGTATGAAAGTAACACCAACTTTGTGCTAGAAAACTATTTTAAGGCAAGCATCAACCAGAGTCCTATAGTTGCACAGGGAAAAGGCTGCAGATACAATCTAGTTTAACAGATAAAATCTGTTCAACATCAAACAACTATGGATTAATGGGCTAAGAGCAGCAAGGAAAATTTGGCAAACCAGAAATTATTATGTTTAGGGAGAAATATGGTGAAAATTAGGATTAAATCGATCGGGAAATGCCAAAGAGAGTGAAATTAACCAAGTCCAAATCTCAAAGAGTGAAATATGCTGGACCGAATGATAGGAGAGAGAAAAAAAAGAGACGAGAAAAAATGGAAAAACAAAAAATTAATTTAAAAATTGAAACTTGAAGATTATCTAATTTTAAAGGTGAAATTGAGAGAATGAGGATAGGATGAGAGGAGGAGTGGGATTAAAAGGACACTTGAAAAACTAAAAAATAAAAATTCTTTTTTTTATTTTTTTTATTGTGAAAATACTGTACAGAGGGGTTACAATTACATGGGCAAGATAATGAGTACATTTCTTATCAAGCATTGTAGCCTCCTCCTTTGTTTCCCATTCCCATCCCTTCCCATCCTCCTCCCACCCCCCCACCCAAACCTTCCACCCACCAAAATTCTAAAGTTCCTTTTTCCACATAATGACTTGTACATCTCATTCTTAAAAAATTATATAGGCATAAAGATATAATACTGCTACTAAGGAATTTAAGCCTGAGAGTATTTGAATTGAGTAATAAATTTCTGTATTAAGTGTGTACAGTATGGTAGATAAGGTGTAATAATTGACGACGGATATATCTGAGGATGAGCAGAACAGCAATTAAGTCGCGCACAAAAGGACAAAAGAGAAGAAAAATGAAGAAAATGAGAAAGAAAAAAAAGAACTGAAAGGTCAGTAGAGACAAAAACAGCACACATACATATACACCTAAATAAAAATTTTAAGAGGAAAAATAAAAGATTAATAGAAAACAATTTTTAAAAAATTAAAAATAAAAAATAGGTAAAAAATAGTTCTTTGATTTGTTTTTTTATCGGGGGAGGTGGAGGGGAAGATCCTGTTTCTCACTTTTGTCTGTATCAACTCTCTTGGTTGAGTCTCTGGTCTGCTATGGTGTTTGGTTTTCACGTGCTTTGATTGGTTTCTTAAGTCAGTTTGTCTGAGCAGGCAGAAAAATGCTCTGCTTTACCCAGGATTTTGTAATCCTCCTCCCAGGCTAGTTCAGTGGGAGGGAGATCTGCTTTGAGTATCACAAAACAGGAAGATGGCTCTCTCCTCTAGTTGGGAGATGCTGTGATTAGGCTTGGTTCTGGGTAGAGTTGAGGCCTTTCAGCAATCTATAGGTTTTCCTTGGGGGCCTAGCTTCTGAGACACTCACAGAGTCCAGCCTGGAGCCATTGTCAGGGTTTATGTTTACTGAATTTCCTTTAATTGTCTAATATGCTGTAGGGAGGGGCAGCCTCTGGCTCTGTTTACACAGTGAAGAAAGCGACTCCTGAGGGGGAGGAGCTTCTACTGCCTGGGCTTGGTTACTTTCCCCTAGGTGGAGCTGATTATGGCAGGTCAGGTCAGGTTCCTGTGATTTGCTAAATGACTCTTTTGTTTTCTTCCAAGGCCTGAGTTGAAGCTAGCTGCTCAGCCGGACAGCTAGCTAGATTTCCATCAAGATGGAGATCTTGTTTCTTTGAAGATTTGTTTTTGGGGGGTTTAGTTTTTTAAGTTCCAGGTATGTTTTACATATGAAACAATCCCATTTGTCCAACCTTTCTTTGATTTGTTGTGTTTCTGGGTCTCTATTAAGAAAATTTCAGCCTGTGCCAAGGAGACCTAGGGTTTCTCCAATTCCATTCTGTAATGTTTTCAGAGTATCTGCTTTGACATTGATCCATTTGGAGTTGATTCTGGTGCAGGGTGATATATAAGGATCTAGCTTTAGTTTTCTAAAAGTAGTTAACCAATTTTGCAAGCACAATTTACTGATGAGGCTGTCTTTCTTCTATTCTATTTTTTTTTTAGCTCCCTTATTGAAGATTAGATAGCTATAGGTCTTTAGGTTCATTTTTAGGTTTTCAATTCTATTCCATTGTTCGAGTTTGATATTTGGTATTGATATTCCTCCAGCACTGTTTTTCTGTTAAGGATTGTTTTTGCTATTCAGGGTCTTTTATTGTAACATATGAATTTTTGGATCGCTTCTTCTATTTCCTTGAAGAATGAGGTTGGAATATTGACAGGTATTGCACTGAATTTGTAGATAGCCTTGGGAAGTATTGCCATTTTCACAATGTTGATTTTTCCAATCCAGGAACAAGCATGGGAGTTTTTGCCACTTCCTAAGTTCTGTTTTGAATGCCTTTTTCAGGTTTTTAAAGTTTTCATCATAGAGGTCCTTCACTTCTTTGGTTAAGTTAATTCCTTGGTATTTTATTTTTTGTTGCTATTCTGAATGTAATTGTTTTCCTGATTTCAGCAACATTTCTCTCATTTTTGGCATACAGAAAAGACTTAAAGAGAAACTTCTCTGAAGAAGAAAGAAGGATGGCCAGTAGACACATGAAGAAATATTCAACCTCTCTAGCCAAAAAAGAAATGCAAATCAAAACAACATTGAGATACCACCTCACCCCAGTTAGAATGGCTATAATCAAGAACTCTAATAACAACAGATGCTGAAGGGGATGTGGACAGAAGGGAACCATACTCCATTGTGGGTGGGAGTGTAAACTTGGTCAACCACTTTGGAAAGTAGTATTGAGGTTCCTCAGAAGACTCCACATAGAGCTCCCCTATGATCCAGCAATCCCTCTTTTGGGCATTTACCCAAATGATCACAAACAAGACCACAGTAAAGCTACCAGCATGACTGTGTTTATTGCAGCATTATTTACCACAGCTAAGGTATGAAACCAACCTAGATGCACCTCAGTAGATGAATGGATCTAGAAAATGTGTTATATATCCATAATGGAATTCTATGCCTCCATCAGAATGAATGATATTACCCCATTTGTTAGGAAATGGAAAGATATGGAAAAAATTATATTATGTGAAGTAAGCCAGGCCCAAAGAAACATAGGTCCCATGGTTTCCCTTATTTGCAATATCTAGTATATGTCTTAGTCAAGCAGAAAAGTTCAGATAAGTTGATGTTACAGAAATGAACCCCAAGATAACTATTCAAATGTTTTTTTTCTTTCATGCAAATGTTTCTAACATATTTATAAGATGATTTCTTTGTTGTTTTGTATGTCAGTCCCCCATACTATAACCTATGCTTTCACTGTATTTGATGTTGGTATAATTTGTGGAGGGGAAGGGTAAAAACAAATTGTTTAGCTATGCATGCAGGTGGACCCATTGCAACAATGAGATGTACAAGTTGTTATGTCAAAAAACGAACTTAACAACTTCGGTAGGTGTTAAGGGGAACATTGGGGGGGGAGAGTATGGGAAGGGATGGTAAGGGGAAACAAAAGGAGACAACAATGCTTGATAAGAAATGTACTCATTATCTTGCCCATGTAATTGTAACTCCTCTGTATGGTATTCTCACACACACAAAATGATGGAAATCTTAAGTTGTGGCGTTGGAGGAGTGGCCTTCCCTCTTCTGCTCCCTGAGAAGGAGTAAGGATGTCAGGGTTCTACTCACACCCGGAGTCTTGGTTCCTGGGTAATCTCTGGTCTGCTATCTGCAGGATGAAGATATCTGCTCCTTGTCAGTTCTTGCTGATATTGTGTAGAATGCACTTGCTCGCTCTATCTGGCACCTTTGTCCGGGACTTTCTGTATTGTAGGTATGACGAGTATGGTTGCCACCACTGCTGCTTCACCCCTGACTGCTGGCAAGTGCTCAGATCTGTCTCCTTGCCTGCATTTTCCCTCTCTAGCCAAACTCTCTGTACTATGGTGGCACACTTAGTGTAATTCTTTGGCCTAGGACTGTTCACGGGAACACTAAAACTGCTTTCTATGTGAGAGCTTGTTTAGCCTCCAGCTTTTCATCCATCTTCGCGGAACCAACAGGTTTCATTTTTTTGGGGGGGGGTTCCAGTCGTGGGGCCTGAACTCTAGGCCTGGGCACTGTCCAGCAGCTCTTCAGCTCAAGGCTAGTGCTCTATAACTTGAGCCACATTGCCACTTCTGGCTTTTTTCTTTTTGCTTATGTGGTGCTGAGTATTCAAACTCAGGGCCTCAGGAATGCAAGATAAGCACTCTACCACTGAGCCACCTTCCCAGCCCCTTAATTTTTATATTATAGGTTTTTTCACATAATTTAGGATTTGTGATTATTGTGCCAGGTGATTTTTGTTTTTCTGTTTGTGTTACTTTGAAATAGTGATGTCAGGCTTGTATGAAGAGAGAAAGAATATGAAATGTACGTTACTACATTGAAAGAAAGAGAACAGACATTTTAACCTATTTGCTACAAGTAAATTAATATTAAGCAAAGGAAATTAATATAATTACTTATTTACTTTTCAGAAGATGAGTAGAGTACTCTGGATATCTTGGAGTAAAAGACTTTAGATTCATTTCAACTGATGCCTTACATTGAACTTACTTGCTAAACTTTCTTCCTCAGAAAGGAAAAAGCTCCATTTCTTTCATATTTGTATTATACAGTCATAATAGCTGCATGTTAAATTGCTTACCTCTACTTGTTTGAATTCCATTCTTCATCCATTAGGTATCTAGGGCTTTGAATGACCAATTCCTTAATATACCTATATTGCTCATATTGTGATGTAAATCTCTGTAATATTAATATGAATTTATCTCTGATTCTCATCATGAGCTACATTCTCATGAAACTTATGTAGTACCAAGCTTGAAACCTGATAATTTAACTCTTTTCTATGTTTTAATCAATAAATCCATTCTCTTTAGAAATATGTTTCCATCTTTTATGTTGCTCAAGTAAACAACATGTATTTCTAGTGCTTTTCCTGAAATAAATATAAAGTTTGGAACAGGAAGAAAAACTCTCCCATTATCAATTTGAAGTAAATCCTTGGGGACTATTTTATACAAATAAATTTTAAAAAGCCGAGTGTAAGTTGATCACGCCTGTAATCTTAGGTACTCAATAGGCTGAGATCAAAGCCATCCTGGGTAGGAGAGTCTGTGAGACGCTTATCTCCAATAAACCACTAGAAAGCCGGAAATCGTGCTGTGGCTCAAGCAGCAGTGAGTTCTCATTGAGCTGAAGAGGTGAGGGATAGCACCCAAGCCCATAGTTCCAGCCCCAAGACCAACAAAATAAATAAATAAATGAATAAAAACTGCAATGCACATGTTTATAAATGAATAATCTAATGGATAGACCCGAAAACTACATCAAGTCTCAATTTACTTAAAGGCACCAAAATATCAGTGTGCACGAACATCACTCAGTTTTAGAAAACGACTAGTAAAAACAAAGTTTTTATTATATTTGAAATGTAAAAAGTGAAATTTAAACCCAGATTTGCTGTGAGTATCCTATTTCCAGGAATACGTTTATTCAGCAAACAGAGAAACAAAAAATAAGGGTTTGTCATATAGGATGAAAGATGTAGAAGCAGACTCTCCTTAAGATGATAAATTACATGCAAAAGTGTGATTTATCCATTCATCTACTGAAGGGCATCTAGGTTGGTTCCATATCTTAGATATGGTAAATAATGGTGCAATAAACATAGCTGTGCTGGTAGCTTTAGTATGGTCTTGGATGTGATCATTTGGGTAAATGCCCAAAAGTGGGATTGCTGGGTCATAGGGTAGCTCTATGTGAAGTCTTTGGAGGAACCTCCATACTGCTTTCCAAAGTGGTTGAACAAGTTTACACTCCCACCAACAATGCAGTAGGGTTTCTTTGGTCCAAATCCCCTCCAGCATCTATTGTTTTTGAGTTCTTGATTATAGCCATTGTGATTGGGGTTAGGTGGATTGTCAATGTTGTTTTGATTTTCATTTCTTTTATGGCTAGGGATGTTGAGCATTTCTAAATGTGTCTATTGGCCATCCTACTTTCCTCTTCAGACAAGTTTCTCTGTAAGTCTTTTTTTATTTATTTATTTTTTTTATTCTTTTTATTTTTTTATTGTGAAAATACCGTACAGAGGGGTTACAAGTACATGGGCAAGGTAATGAGTACATTTCTTAACAAGCATTATTGCCTCCTCCTTTGTTTCCCGTTATACAATGGAATTCTATGCCTCCATCAGAAAGAATGCAGTGCCCCATTTGTTAGTACATGGAAAGACTTGGAATAAATTATATTAAGTGAAGTAAGCCAGGCCCAAAGAAACACAGGTCCCATGGTTTCCCTTAATTGCAATAACTAGTATATGTTTGAGACAAGCAGAAATGGTCAGATAAGTTGATGTTAGGTGAAATGAACCCCAAGATAAGGACCCAAATGATTTTTATTTCTTGCTAGTTTTTCTAACATTTTTATAAGATGATTTATGTGTTGCTTTGTATGTACCTCCCCCATGTTATAAGCCCTGATATCTCTGTATTTGATGTTGATATAATTTGTGAAGGGAAAAAACAAATTGTTTGAATAGGGTTACAGGTGAACCTATTACAACAATGAGATGTACAACACGTTATTTTGAAAAATGAACTTTATGACTTTGGTGCGGTGGGGGATGAGAGGTCGAGGACTGGTGGTAGGGGGGTGTGGAGGTTTGGGAGTGTGGCGGTGGAGAGGGGAAGGGATGGTATGGAGAAACACAGGAGGAGGCAGAAATGCTTGATAAGAAATGTACTCACTATCTTGCCCATGTAATTGTAACCCCACTGTATGATATTTTCACAATAATAAAATAAATAAATAAATAAATCATTGATGGGAGAAAGAGAAAATTATAGTTTCCAAATGAGCCATTGGTTATTGGTTTATGTGTGTATTACTAGCTAATCAGAAAGTTGACATATGAGGATCACAACTGAAAGCTAGCCTGAGTAGGAAAGTGATTGAAATTCTTATCTCCAACTACCCAGCAAAAGCTGGAAATCTATTTTCATGATGTCTATTGCTACTAAAATAACAAGGTGGATTTTATTTTTTTGGTTTCTAGGTCCAGTAAATTTTAGTAATTTGGAATAGTAGGATAAATTCATGGAGTTTGACTTGAATGTCAAGTTTGAGGATACTGTATTCAGGGTATTGTGAATTGGCATGAAGCAGCCAATAACATATTGTGAATACACATAACCCCCATAACCTTCAGCTAAACAGGCCATAGCCAAGAGAGGAGGTGGGGAAGATCCCATCCTCAGCCTTCTTTCTCTGGCACCTGCTATAGCATATGTCCAGCTCAAACTGGTGGAAGGGAGGCTTGGCAGATGGTATGGGAGTTTGGGAGAGGGGGTGGGACCAAATCATCTCAAAACAGGGCTGTCCTGGAATGGCTGCCACAAGGGTCAGAGGTAAAAATGGAAAAACAAAGAATCAAGGACAGGGGTCTCACTTACCTCGTGGGGTCCTCTGAGGATGGCTGTCACAGCTGGGTGCACAATGAGCAGGAAGTTCATA
Organism: Dipodomys merriami; assembly: GCF_024711535.1. NCBI lineage: Eukaryota > Metazoa > Chordata > Mammalia > Rodentia > Heteromyidae > Dipodomys > Dipodomys merriami. The sequence goes on along the minus strand of NW_027206035.1, from coordinate 88,442 downwards.
TAGTATAGCTGAAGATCCCTGAGGCTTACCAAGTGGCTGTGGCAGGCGTAAAATCTGTTGAGAGAGGGAGGCAAGGACTGCATCTCCAGTCCCATAAATGCCAGTGGAAATGGAGAAAACAAGGAACCCTGGAGCTCTACAAGCCATTGCTGGGAGTGGAGGTGGAGCACACTCCATTCTTCATCCATTAGGTATCTAAGGCTTTAATGATCAATTCCTTAAAATACCTATGTTGCTTATATTGTGATATAAGTTTCAGTAATATTAATATGAATTTATCCAGAGTCTGTGGCCTTCACAACTGGGTTCAGACCAGTCTGGTACCACTTCTGTGTGTTGTGAGTTGACACACACACATATCCCCTCACCCAATCATGTTCTCACAGGAGGGGTTGAGCCAGGAAGTGGACAGGGAGGGGAAGAGTGGGCGGGACACCAGGGTCTGAAGTGAGTGGGGATAAGGGTGGGCAGGGAGAAGGGAAAAGCTGGGATGAATTAGGCCCCATTTACCTTGATCCAGGGCTGTCCAGTGATGGCTCCTGCAGATGGGCCCACACTGATCAGTAAACTGGTGGTACCCCATGGTGTTGTTGAAAAGGCAGCAACATTAACTCCAGTACCAGCAGATGTGGTGGAACTGAGGAACTAAGCATGCTACAAGGTGGAATGGTGGACAGGGAAGACTCTGATTCCCTGATTTCCTTCTCCAATGACTGTTTTACCTTGGTTCAGTCCAATTGCATCGCCTACCTATGTGCATGCCACACACATCCCTTCACTCAGGAGGGGCAGGGATGGGGGGCAGGTGGGAATGGGTGGCAGGGGAAGCAAGGGATGGGGGATGGTGTGGGGAAAGTAAAGGATAGGGGAGCCCCTAGGGTGAGGAAGCATGGTTTGGGGTGGGCAGGGGAAACAATTGGTTGGGGGAAGGGGAAGCATGGGGTGAGGAAGGGGGTGGTAGGGGGTAGTGAGGAAGAGGGACATGGGTTGGGAACCTAGCAATAGAAAGGAAGAGAAGAAGAAGGGTTCAGCCCACTTAACATTTAAGAACCCTGTCCCAGGGATGGCTCCTGCTGGGGGGCACAGGAGAGAATGGAGTAAAGGGCAATGGAGGGGGGTGAGAGGAGAACACTCACTTACATTGAATCTGGGTCTTTGGTGATGGCTCCAGCAGTTGACTCCACACTGACCTTTTAATTGGAAGTTGGCTGGCTGGTGAAGCCTAAGAGGCCCTGGAGGACCACGTCCCTGAACAGATGCAGAGTTGGGAAAGGTGGCAGCTTCCTCAGCTCCAATCCCTCCATCAGTTGCTTCATAGAAACGGTGACTACTGAGACCATGACCATGAGGGGATGGGGTGAACTCTAAGCTCCTATCTTCCATCAATGGAGGAGCTACATCCCCTCACCCATGAAACTTCTTACACTGAGAGGGGCAGGGCCGGGATTAGGGTGAGGTTCAGAACAACAGGTGTGGGGAAGAGGAGATTGGTGGGAGTGAGGCGCTATTACCATGGAACTGGGTTTTCTAGGGTTGTCTTTGGCAACTGGGTCCACACATCTCTAACCCAACGAAAGTTTGTGGGACAATGGAGGGCCAGAAAATGGGGTATGGGTGGGCAGTGTGATGAAGAGCATAGGATGTGGGTGGGCCTGGTGGTGGTGGAAGGGGGAACCTGGCAGGGGATATTGGGGCCCAGGATGAGTGTATGGGCAAACTTCAGTTGAAACTGAGCTTAGATGGGAGGCTCCCACAAGGGAGCAGAGAAGAAAATGAAAAAGAGAGTGGGTTAGGAGAGGGGGCTCTGTAACATCAAATCACAGTCCTCATGGGATATTATCTGTGGCTGGGCCAACACTCAGTAGAAGGATGGAGATCCAGATAGTGAAGCTGAAGATCCCTCAGGAAGATGCAGCACTGGTTGAGGAGATTGAGGCAATGTCTGCATCTCCATCCCTGCAACTGCCAGTGAACTCAGGTAAAACAGAGAGCCCTGGGGCTGTCCAGGCCTTAGCCAGGCAGGTAGGAGGGACTGACTCTGACCTGGGCCTTCCTTCTCTGTGGCAGCTATAGCTCATGTTCAGAATATTCTGGCAACTAGCATTGTGTAGTGAGTGCTGGGCAAGTACACATTTCCCATCCCATGCAAGTGTTTCCACGGGAAGGACTGGGCCAGGCAGTGAAGAGAAAGCAGTGGGGCCAGAAGGGGTGGGGCCGGAAGGGGTGGGGCCAGAAAGGTGGGGTGGAGGTAAAAGTTTGGCTGTGAGATGATTGGGTCAGGAGAATGGATGCAGCTATGAGGGGGTATCTGGCCTCAAGAAGCAGTCCAATCCAAAAGTGGTAGTAGGGCACATAGCATGGTGGTGGACTTAGGAAACACGGGGTGACCATGGGCCAGCAGGTGGGGGCGGGAGGTGGGCTGATGAGGGGGAAGTATGGGACAAGGAGCCTAGCAGAGGGGATCAAGGAAAGGGGTTGGGCACACTTAACTGGAAACAGTGCTGTCAAGTATGTCTCTCTCCATGTACTATGCTCATCTGTGCTCTGTCGGGGTTAAGCCTAGCAGGTTAGAGTTCCCATGCCCCACAATTTAGACTAGAAGAAAGGAACTCTAACTATTCACCTGGAAGGGGCATAATTCTCTGGCACCTGAGAAGAGGTTTATTGTGAAGACAGGAAGTTAGAATGGGCCACATCTGGCGTTACAGACTCATATCCCCTTTACCCATGAGGCATAGGTAATATGTAAATGCACTCAAACACTAGGTCCTTGTTTTTTCCTCTTCCTTTTCTTTACCTCTTTCTTCTTCTAGTGCTGGGGCTTGAACACAGCTTCTAGGTGCTACAAAAATTCCCTGCCCAAAGGCTTATTGTTCTTCACCTCCTAGTCCTCCATCTTCTTGGTCCCTGTCAGTCCAGGTACCATGGCCAGATGGCCCCTTTCAAGGCAAGTATGTTCCCAACAGCCTTCTCTCTGAAGGAACCAAAAGGAGGATTAAGGGTTTTGTGCTTTTGTGTGTACATTCACATGAATATTTCCTTCCATCAGTGGGACAGTTCTAAGTACTCATCCTCTTATTGATCTTCAGCTAAAAATCATTTGAAAATGGAGGCACGGGAGCAGGAAGGGAAAAAAATCAAAACAACAAAACAAAAAAACATATCCCACAATCACTGGATGACTGAATGAAGGCAAGTAAATCTCAACCTAACAATATTTTACCAAATCTGTTACGTTTGAATGGTGAGAGCTCCATAGAGGGAGATGCCAAAGCAGCCAGGCAGTGTCATTTCGATATGTACAAGGATGCTGTTATTAATATTTAATCATTAATATTTGCTCATTCATCTAGGAAGGGGAGATCAGTTACTATGGTACTTTGATTGTGTTAAATCCAATTACCATGTTATAAAAATGGCAAGCTTCCATAATAAAAAATAAGGTTCTTCTACCCAGCACCAGTTATCTTTAGTTCACTTCCAAGCCATACACATTATAACCATGTCCAGAGAATACATGGAAGGGAGGTAAGGAAGCAGCATTCTGGTGTATTAGCTGGGACCAATACTTTGCTCAAGTTGAACTGTTTATGCTCTGTGGTATTACTTTCTTCCTATTTTTGGATATATCCATACATATATTCTTACTGAAGGTATATGTCTATCAATTGAGATGTTAGCTTGCAAAGGTTCATTTTTTTAATTAATTTTATTTTATTTGAGAACATACTGTACAGAGGGGCTACAATTACATGGGCAGGATAATGCATACATTTCTTACCAAGCATTGCAGCCTCCTCCTTTGTTTACCCTTCACCTCCCTTCCCAGCCTCCCCCCTCCCCCCCACCCAATTATACCCCCCTCCACCCCCCACACCGACATTGTAAAGTTGGTTTTGACATGACATTTTGTACTTCTCATTGTTGCAACAGGTCCACCTGAATCCTTAAATGACTTGTTTGTCCCCATCTCCTCCACATGTTATACTGACATCAAATATAGTGTTAGCGGGGGTTACACTGTGGGGAAGGGACATACAAAGCAACCTTATAAATGCGTTAGAAACACATGCATGAAAGAAATGAAAACATTAAAATACATATTTAAGGGTTCATTTTCCTAACATCACATTATCTGACCTTTTCCGCTTGACTCATACCTATACTAGATATTGCAAATAAGGGAAACCATGAGACCTATGCTTGTTTGGGCCTGGCTTACTTCACTTAATATAATTTTTTCCAAACCTTTCCATTTCCTAACAAATGGGGAAATGTCATTCTTTCTGATGGAGGCATAGAATTCCATTGTGTATATATACCACATTTTCTTGATCCATTCATCTACTGAGGGGCATCTGGTTTGGTTCCATATCTTAGCTATGGTAAATAATGCTGCAATAAACAGGTGTGCTGGTAGCTTTAGTGTGGTCTTGTTTGTATACATTTGGGTAAATGCCCAAAAGTGGGATTGCTGGGTCATAGGGGAGATCTATGTGAAGACTTTTGAGGAACCTCCATACTGCTTTCCAAAGTGGTTGAACAAGATTACATTCCCACCAACAATGAAGTAAGGTTCCTTTCTGTCCACATCCCCTCCAGCATCTGTTGTTGTTAGAGTTCTTGATTTCTGCTGTTCTAACTGGAGTGAGGTTATATCTCAATGTTGTTTTGATTTGCATTTCTTTTATGGCTAGGGATGTTGAACATTTCTTCATGTGTCTATTGGCCATCCTTCTTTCTTCTTCAGAGAAGCTTCTCTTTAAGTCTTTCGCCCACTTATTTATTGGGCAGTTGTTTCTTTGAGGATTTGTTGTTGGGTGGTTTAATTTTTTGAGTTCCAAGTATATTTTAGATATGAGACCCTTGTCCGTTGTATGGCTAGTAAAGATCTTCTCCCAATCGGTGGGCTTTCTATTGATCTTGCTAGCTATGTCATTTGCCCTGCAGAAGCTCTGCAACCTTATGCAATCCCATTTGTCCAACCTTTCTTTGATTTGTTGTGCTTCTGGGTCTCTATTCAGAAAATTTCGACCTGAGCCAAGGAGACCTAGGGTTTCTCCTATTCCATCCTGTAATGTTTCCAGAGTGTCTGCTTTGAGTTCAAGTTCTATGATCCATTTGGAGTTGATTCTGGTGCAGGGTGATATATAAGGATCTAGCTTTCGTTTTCTACATGTAGTTAACCAATTTTGCCAGCACCATTTACTGAAGAGGCTGTCTTTCTTCCATTCTATTGTTTTAGCTTCCTTATCGAAGATTAGATGGCTATAGGTCTGCAGGTTCATTTCTGGGTTTTCAATTCTATTCCATTGGTCCTGAGGTCTGTTCTTATGCCAATACCAAGCTGTTTTGATTACTATGGCTTTATAGTAGAGTTTGACAATGGTTCATTTTAACATACAGCAGCTGTATGTCAATGGAATTGCTCCTGTGTCCCATATACATCTCTCCAAGTTCTACACAAGATCATGCCTCTGACGATTTTACCTATGTTGCTGCTGGCATTACCAGTCTTCCTTCTCCCAATTCTCCCTCCTGCCTCCCTCAATACCCTGCAGCAAACCACAACCTTTATGGTTTTGTTTCTTCAGTGTTGATTGCCTGAGGTTTTATTGGTCCAGTTCTAACACACTTGGTAGCTATGGCAGGTGAAGGGGGTGGCCTTTCTTCTAACTTCCCTGACACATACCAGGAGAATCTGTCCATATTTCAGGAGTTTTACTTGAATTACTTTCCACTTTTTGGGTTTTGCCACCTATCTGATATTGTCTCTTCTTTTGTGTTATTGATGATTGAACCTAGGATGTTTAATTTGCTAGGCAAATACTCTCACTTAAGTATAACCCAGCCCCAGAACGTCTTTTTAAATTCTCCCTACATCTGAATGTAGGATGGAAAGAAAAGTTTATTCCAGCATACTGGAATGTTTCAGATTTTTAGGTTTTGATTAATCTAGCTATATATAGTCATGGTCTAGAAAAAAATATATTGGTAGAACTTGATAAGACAGGCTTTCCCTCACTATACAGCTGTTGCAGGGAAGGGATTTTCCTACAGCATAACCTTGGAAACTTAGTGGTGAGGGCTTCAACATCAATTCATCAGGGACATGAGTTCAACCCAAGTGAGTTGCTGTGGTCTGAAGCCTCCCCTCAGGTTCCTCCTATTCCATCTTGCATACTACATTCCAAACTAGTAATAACCACCATGCTCAGTCTGACTGCTTTGATTTGTTGAAAGGTTGTGAGTGAATGTATGTCATCTTAGACGACTTAATCATTGAGTCATGTGAAGAACTTCACCAAAAAAGAGATCACTCTTCAGTTGCAGTGATGCTTTATGACAAATTTTCATAACAATCACAAAGCTTCCTTTTTTTAGCCCAAACACTTTAACTTGCACGAAAATGATATTATGGAAAAATGATCTAATAATAGGGTTTCTAAATCCAAACACAAAGTACTTTTGCTTAAGGAAGAATTAACTATGCCAGCCAATATATTCCCAGAATTATTATCTCTGTTTTGACCATATTAAAGAAATTTTGTGTTTGTTTTTGTTTTTATGGTCTTGGGGCTTGAACTCTGGATGAAGGCACTGTCCCTCAGCGATTCAGCTTAAGGCTGGTGCTCTACAACTTGAGCCACAATGCCACTTCTGGTTTTCAGGTGGTTAATTGCAGATAAGAGTCTCATGGACTTTACTGCATGGGCTGGTTTTGAACCGCAATCTTTTCTCTCAGCCTCATGAGTAGCTAGGATTATAGGCGTGACCCACTGGTGCTTGGCAACTATGTACAATTTCTAACCATGATTGAAAATGTTGGGAAAAACTACAGAATACTTGTAAACAGCAGCAGTTACATGGGTATAAATATATGTAATGTACCAAATATTTTTGCATAATTGAATTCCTTGGTGATCAAATATATAACAAAACTCATTTGGATCTCTTATTGAACATAGTTTATTAATTTTTCTATTCAGAAAAATATATATATGACACTACAAAACTATAGAAATAATGCTTTAGTATTTATGGGCACAATCCTAAATAGAGAGAGAGAGAGAGAGAGAGAGAGAGAGAGAGAGAGAGAGAGAGAGAGAGAGAGAGAGAGAGAGAGAGAGAGAGAGAGAGAGAGAGAGAGAGAGAGAGAGAGAGAGAGAGAGAGAAACACAAAATCCCGAACATTAAACTTACAGGTTGGAATTCTGTAATTCCCAATTACATATTGTACTGAAAGGGAAATTACACTGAAATCGAAAATTAGACCATTCAGCAAGGATTCCAAAAAAATAGTTCTTACACATTCCTTGTTTGTTATCTTGATGTGTTTGTGACTAGTTGGGTCATCTGGTTTTCATTAGGATGTAAACAACACTATCTTGTTCTTAAAATCCAAGGGAAAATTACAAGTGTGCAATTGAAAGAGGTATATGTATATTTGGATCAACCTTTATTTGCTTAGTTTTCAAACATTATGTCATGTTCCCAAATAATAGTGGATTTTGCAAATATAAAAATTTGTGTTGATGTATTTCTTTTTTTTAATGTATTTCTTATGACCAGATAAGACGTGTTAAGACCCCAAGATAGCGACAAAGGTTGTTTTATTCCCTTGCGATTTTTTCTAACATATTTATAATGTACCATGTGATTTTTTTGTTTCTTTGTATGCTCCTTCCCTACAGTATTACCCCTATTTTCACTGTATTTGATGCCAGTGCCCTGGGAGGGGAGGAAAAAAACAAAATGCTTAAATAGTGATTCCGGTTGATCCATTGTAACAATGAGATGTACAAGACACTATGTAGAAAAACGAACTTTACAATTTAGGTGGGGGAGGGAGGAGGAGTGTAGTTGTGGAGGTGGAAGGGAAGGGATGGTAGGGGAAAAACAAAGAAGGAAGCAACAACGCTTGATAGGAAATGTACTCATTTCCTTGCTCATGTAACTGTAACACCTATATACAGTATTTTTACAGTAAAAACGTATTAAAATGTATTTCTTAAAATGAAATATTTTTAGATTCTTATGCATATTTCCAATTAGGCAGTTCAGATGATGTATATATGAATTGCTGTTAGTTAGAATTTTGTGTATATGTGTGGTGGTCACTGGGTTTGAAGTTAGGCCCTGTGTGGTGTCCTCTGTCCCCACCCCCGATTTTTGCTTATTCAAGGTTAGCACCTTCCCACTTGAGTCACATCTTCCAGCTTTTTGGTTTTCAGTTAGAGATAAGAGTCTCTATCTTTCCTGCCTGAGCTGGTTTTAAACCATTGTCCTCAGATCTCAGCCGCTTGAGTAAGTTAGCACTTAAATTTATTGTTTTTCTTTTAGTAAAATATATTTTTATTGTAAAGATACTGTACAGAGGGATTACAGATACATGAGTAAGGTAATGACTACATTTCCTACGGAGCATTTTTATCCCCTGCATTGTTTATCCCCTACCATCCTTTCCCTACCCACCTTCCTAATTCTTCCATTCCCTCCCCCATGCGCAAAGTTGTAAAGTTCGTTTTCGATTTAGTGTCTTGTACATCTTATTGTTACAATGGGTTAATCGGTATCCATATTTAAGCATTTTAAATTTTTTTTCATTCCCCTCCCCAAATTAGAAAAATGTATATATAAGATGCAGGGCACCAGAATCAGCAGAGTGAAAACAGAGGTTATACCATGGGGAAGAACATACCAAAGAAATAAAAAATCACATAGTATATTATAAATACCTTTAAAACTATAGCAAGAAAGAAAAAAACCACGTGTGTCCTATCTTGGGGTTAATTTTGCTTAACATCATCTTATATGGTCATATGTACATAGCTTTTGACTACTTCTGCTTGTCCAAGATATATACTAGCTATTGCAAATAAGGAAAAACATGAGACCTATGTTACTTAGCTCCTGGCTTACTTCACTTAATATAATTTTTCCAAGTCTTTCTATTTTCTAACAAATGGGACAATATCAGTATTTCTGATGGAGGCATAGAATTCCATTATATATAGATATATATATGTATGTCTATCACATTGTTTTGATAGATTCATCTACTGAGGAGCAACTGGGTTGGTTCCATATCTTAGCTATGGTAAATAATGCTGCAATAAACATAGTTGTCCTGGTAGCTTTAGCCACTTACATTTAAATCAGGTGATCTACTAAGTGTTTCCCTGTCCTCTTTTGTGAAAATACACCTTCCAAACAAGTTAAAAGAACAAGTTAAAAGTTGTTCTGATACTCCCAACCCAAAGAAGATACATGACATAATTATTTAAATGCTAAGATAAAAAATTTGGAGTTGTTGAAAGACTGAGTTTCTTTAGTGACATTTTGGGAAAAGTGAATCAAATATTCAAAGCATTCCTAAAGAGAATAAAGTAGACTTGTTTTTTAAATGAGAAGTAATGAGAAGAAGAACAGTTTTTGTGTCAGTAATGTAGCCTAATTGAAAGAGTTTGAAGGTACAGATGATCATGTATACTTTCTGTGTAGCAATCACTTAATTCTAAAATTCTTAGTTTTCCTCTGCATTTTCAGTTTGTTCTCCACAGGTGTTTTATTTGAAACATATACCTTGGTACCAGGGGTTTCTGTAGTTATTTTACTTTTACAAAAGTAATTTTAGGTTTTTTTAAGCCAGAAAAACTAATAATGATAATCATCCTCTGATATCATTTACCAAGATCTCCACATTTCATTCTATTTGTTTAATATGATATCAGTATATTTATATGCTATAAAGTTTGGTTTTGCTTTTGGTTTTTGGGCTGGTATTGGGGTTTGAAGTCAATACATTGGTCTGTCACAGATGCCATTCATTAATGTAATTCTGGCTATTAGGAGGCTGAGATATAAGAATCAAGGTTCAAAGCCAGCCTGGGTAGGAAACATTACGATACTCTTGTCTTCATGACTAAAACGCTAAAAGTGAAGTGTGGTTCAAGTGGTAGAGCACTGGCCTTGAGCAAAAAAGCTAAAGGGTAGTACCTAAAGGATAGTTCCCAAGTCCTGGGTTTAAGTACCACTACCAACACACAAACCACACACACACACACACACACACACACACACACACACACAACACACACACACGTTTTCTTTCTCCCCAAGCAGGTGGTTCTGTGTGTGTGTGTGTCTGTGTGTGTGTGTGTGTGTGTGTGTGTGTGTGTGTGTGTGTGTGTGTGGTTCTTTTTTATGTGACCCTGAAATCCACTTTGCTTTCTTTTTCATTTAGTTGGTGGTTTTTGCACAGGGAGAGCAGAGTAATGGTGTTACCTGAGACCTGGGTGCCACTGATTCCGCTGGGATGACTGAGGTCTGACTTAGTGAGAAATGGGACACCAGGAAAACTCCACAAAGCAAATGGATGGAAACGTGAGAAGATATGCATTCAGGTAATTCTTCAGTCTATCTTCCTCCTGCCAATTGTCTTTCTCTCTCTGTGGGGTGAGTTCTTTTTCTTACCAGGTAAACTTGAACATTGTATGGCTTTGTGTGTGTACCCATATGCGAATAAGTCTTTTGTAAAATTTCAGCCATCACAAACATGCTCTTTTTTCTTCTCTCACTATTAGCGACTTTGTTGGCAGCTTTCATTGTTCTGAGAAAAGTGGAATGTTCTAGATAATTTCATGGGATATTTATAGATGTAGGTCAGAATTTATAGTTCTTTTGCTCTAGTGAATTGAGAAACATCTATGTGAATTTATAGGTAGCCTATAGTTAACTAATTTCTACAATATAGAAAATTTTTGGATACGATATCTTTATGGAAAATCAAAGACATCTTTAAGTACTTTGTCTAAATGAAGCAGAAATTTAGAACACTTCAAAATTTTCAGTTTTAATCAGAATCTTGTAGTCATTTGGCATAAAATATTTTTTTGGGGGGTCCGGTCGTAGAGCCTGAACTTCTGGGCCTGGGCACTGTCCCTCAGCTCTTCAGCTCAAGGCTAGCGCTCTACCACTTGAGCCACAGCGCCACTTCTGGCTTTTTTCTTCTTTTTGCTTATGTGGTGCTGAGGAATCGAACCCAGGGCCTCAGGCATGCAAGGCAAGTGCTCTACCACTGAGCCACCTTCCCAGCCCCAGCATAAAATATTTTTAAGTGCTGCAATCAATTGATTTCACTTGAATGTCCTTTTAGATGTAGTGTACGTTTTTCCTTTTGATTAATTAAGAACATTATGTTTAATTCCAACTAAGGTATTGTGAGAAATATCAAGATATGAGATTGTTTCTCCAATAATTAGATTAAATTAGTAGGAAAGGTCCTCTGTTTGCAGTAAAAATTGCAATATAGTATATAAAAAGTGTATGGTCAACACATTTGTGTACTTGTGTAGTTATAGAATTTTAATAAATTTCTTCAAGCACAAGGAAAAGTTTAAGACATGTTAAAGTTTTACACACAGCAAAGAAAATACCAGGTTGTTTTTAACAAATGTTTTCATTTTTCAATGTGTGTTTGTGTGTATGTGTGTATGATGGTACTTGGGCTTCAACTTAGGGTATTGTGCCATACTCATTTCCAGTATTTTTTTCTATTTATTGTCAATATGAGTATCATAGACATTGCTGCTTGAGATCCCTTTGAATCTTGATCCTCAGATCTCAGATTCCTATGTAGCTGGGATTACACATGTCAGCCACCAGCATTCTGAGAGATGTTTTTGTCATGTTGTGTGGCAAGATACCAGAAATCTAATGTTTACTCACTGAATACCAACTTTTGTAGGCTACAAGTTTGTGCTAGTACTTTGCGTGTGGTTTTTCTGTAGCAGTTGCTCAGTTTTTAGCAGGGGACCACCAGGCTATAGTCTCTTATGAAATGTGTGGACCTATTCCAAACTTAAAGGATGCCTGGGAGGATTTAGGTCCTCTAGCTGTAAGATTGTGGTTTCTGCTGTCTGGTCACCTATCATACAGCCACTGTTGTCAGCTCCTAAATACTCCCATGATTTCTTGACAAATATATCCTCCTTAGTGTTTCATTCACTCTGTTACTGACTTCTAGAAAGTCCTTAATTTGCACTCACTCCTTGGAAGTAACTCATAACCAACTCTTGTGGGAACTAATTATATCTGTAGACTTTAAATTTGTTATCTACCAGAGCATATTGTAGGGTTAGCGAAAAATAAAAGACTTGGCAAGCATCTGGGTTGTTGTGCATTGACTTCGGTAGATTATTAGCTATTTATTATTAGCTGTTGATTATTCTATGTGTCTTCAATTTCAAACACTGGTAATATTGAGTTGTTGTTTGATTTTAGCTGATCAAGTGTGCAGTTTAAGAAAGTGAAAGATAATTCTTTCAATGGAATAGAAAATAATTTGCCTGTTACAGTGAATGAAAGGCAGTTAAGAGTTAAACAAATAGGTTCAAGAGCACTGGCACTGGCTGCAGAGATGGGATAGAGGTAAACAGGTAAGACATTTTTTAAAGAGAACATTTGGGAATGTAGATTGGTGGTAGAGTGCTTGCCTAGCGTGCATGAAGCCCAGTGTTCAATTACTCAGTACCACATAAAGAGAAAAAGCTGGAAGTGGTGTTGTGGCTCAAGTGGGATGGTGCTAGCCTTGAGCAAAAAAGAAGCTCAGCCTTCTTAGTTTATGCCCCAGACCCTTAGTTTATGCCCCAGGACTGCCAAAAAATAAAAAGAGAGAACATGTCAATAATGGATGAGGGTAGGATCCAGAGGCCAAATTCATCACTGAATTTTTCACCTCTATTTCCAAATCAAGACATCATTCTCAGAGAAACAATGGAGCAAAAAGATGATCCAGAAAGAACATATGTTATGAAGTAATACTAGAATTTTATAGTGCAACTGTCCTGTAGAGATAATTCATTATGTATAATTGTGTCTTTTTTCTCTTTTTTCAATTGTGAAAATACTGTACAGAGGGGTTACAATTAAATGGGCAAGATATTGAGTACATTTCTTATCAAGCATTGTAGCCTCCTCCTTTGTTTCCTCTTCCCATCCCTTCCCATCCTTCCCCTGTCCCCCCACCGAATCCTCTGCTCCCCCTCCTCCCCTCACCTAAGTTGTGAAGTTCATTTTTCAACATAATGACTTGTACATCTCATTGTGTCTTGCAATAGCACAAAAGCTCATTGTAATAGCCCAAGTGCTATCTGGAGATTTTGTGTGGGTGCTGGTCCTGAAACTTGATCAGAGCACAGTTGTTATTTCTATTTTTCTTCCTCAAGGCTAGTACTCTATTACTTAAACCACAGCTCCACTTGTGATTTTTTGGTGTTTAAATGAAGATAAGCGTGTCATGGACTTTTCCTGGTTCACCTGGCTTCAAAATATGATCCTCAAATCTCAGCATTCTGAGCTAGGATGACAGCTGTGATTCACTAGCATCCAGAGAAGCAATTTCTTTGGTGTGAAAGGAATTAAGAATACAGATCATCCAGGAATATTCACCCTCAGTACTAAATAAATCACCATGACCAATTTCCATGAATACATACACACACATGCAACTCAGTGGTCTGTATCATCTTTCCCCAAAAGAATAGTGCCTTCTTAAGTGGCAAAGTGTGCTATTACAGGCCCATAATCCCAGCTACTGAGAGGCAGAGGTATAGGAGGATTGGATTCTGCGGCTGGCTTGAGTGAAGTTAGCACAAGACCCTATATGGAAAGCAAACTGTAAAAGAAAAAAGGGTTGGAACCCTGGAGGGCTCAAGTGGTAAAATATCGGCCTAGTAAGTGAAAGGCCTTCAGTTTTATACTCAGTTCTATGGAAAAGACATTAAACTATAGCATCTCAGCCCATTTGTCATGATTTAACAAAAACCCGAAGCTTAATTCATAAGGAATACTTCTTATTCCTTACTTCATAAGGAATAAGAGGTCTATATCATTCATAATAGTGTTGGCTGGAAACTCTAAATAGCATGGTAGTGCATGGGACAAGGCCCCTAGGTGCATCACATCATGTAGGATCTCGGAATCATGGCATGTTCTAGAATGAGAGTGAGTAAGGGGCTTACAGTGCTTTTTACAACTGCTAACAGTGATCATGTTAGTCCCTTGAGAGTTAATGAGATGGCATTAATACATTTATGACAGAATCCTCTATTAAAGGTTTCACCTCGTGACACTGCTACATTGAGAAGTTAAACTTCAGTGTGAGCTTTGATGATAACAGGCCATTAACAGGCTTCTGGCAGAGACAGGTGAGACCATTGGAAGATGATGACATTCATACAACTAGGCACCTTGAACAGCTGCTTGGATTTCATTGATTCTGGTATTTGCTATATTTGGGATCATATCACAGTTAGGATCCATCGAGTCCATGTCTGTTCCATGTGCCAGCTACAGTTATGCTGACTGTGACAGAAACTGCTGGGCAATAGGGAGAACAAGGATGGAGATGGGTACAAAATTGAGGTTAACATTCTTCATGGCACTTAATTAATATTGATTGATTTATGTAAGAAAATCATTAGAAAGCTGAATGTCTACACAGAGCCATGTAATAACTACTGTATGACCCAGAAGGATTCCTTGTATAGCACTCTGTTTACACATAATGCTGACATTCCTCTGAACACAAAAGATAAAAAACAAGTTCTAGCTTACAAATTTAATTTTCATTTAATGTATGGTTATGGACCAGTACTAGGCCTTGAACTGATGGGCCTTCCTCTTACTTCCACACTTCCAACTGGGATCTATATATGTCTTTAATTTTTTATTAATGTTTTTCAAGGATAGATCTTAACACTGACTCTAATTTTTGTCTAAAATAAATTTTGAAAGTTTTCCAGTGAATGAAGTGTTCTATTTCACTTGGTCATTCTATTTTCTTGGTATCTTGCTGTTTCTTGGTAGTTAAAGACAGGTTCTCTGCAGCATTTTAAAGGAAATCTTTTTACCTAGCCCCGGTCTATAATCCTAGCTTCTTAGGAAGCTGAGATGAGGAGAATATTGTCTTAAAGCAAAGGCGGAGAATTCCATGAAATACCATCTCCAAAATTGTGTATATTTTACATATAAAATATTATATGATATATTTAATATGTAATATATATGTGAAATACATGCATACTATGCATATATATGTGTGTATGTGTGTGTGTTTTTGTGTGTGTGTATACCTCACAAATTAAGCAGGTTCAGTAGCTGAAAGATTCAATAAGTATACTTGAAAACAACTAAGAACTGCACGATTTCCTCCCATATCCATCCTTTCTTTAAATACTATGTGGGTTGTAGTCTAAAAAGGTAAATTTTGACCAAAAAGGAAAACCTTAATTTTTGACCCATCCTAGACCTTTTTTCTCCAAAATTTAAAGTACTAAAATGCCTATATGAACAATGGATATTGTCAATGTCATCCAAAATGATGAATGATTGTTAGATGAAGTGTCCAAGTTTGTAGATAAGGATTCAAAGTGGAATTCCCCAGCGTGAAATTGAATTGAAGAACTGGTACTGTTGTTTTGTTATGAAAGGGCTCTGAACACTTTTTCTGGAAAAAAAAAAAAAAACTTCTTTGTAATCTGTGAATGTTATTTTTAGGCCTGCACATGGCATTATGTTCTGCAAATAGTGGTACCTATCCTGATAGCAACCCTCCTCCAATCCTGACTCTCATTTGAGATAGAATTTGTGATCTTATTGTCTAGCTACCTAAAGGGAAGGGCTTTTTCCTCTTACCAGCATCTCTCATTGTTCCTCAGGAAGAAAGAGGAACTAAAGGCAACCATAGATTCATTGTGTGTGATCATGCTGGAACGGGAGTTCTTCTGCAGGAAGCAGAGGAGAATGGATGGAAGAGTGGCAATTCTCTTCAGTATTGTTGGTTTGTCATCATAGGACAATTGAAATTCAGATGACAGGCAGCAAATCAATTAATATTATTCATCACATCAACAGGAGCAGAAAAAGCATTCGACAAGATACAACACCCCTTTATGATGAAGGTTCTGGAAAAATTAGGAATCCATGGAACATTCCTCAATACAATAAAGGCTGTATATGACAAACCTACAGCCAGCATTATACTCAATGGTGAAAAACTAAAGCCATTTCCTCTTAACTCAGGAACAAGACAAGGATGCCCACTCTCTCCACTTCTCTTCAATCTAGTATTAGAATGCCTAGCTACAGCAATAAGACAAGATGCAGACATAAAGGGGATCCAAATAGGGAAAGAAGAAATAAAACTCTCCCTCTTTGCAGATGACATGATCTTGTATTTAAAGAATCCCATAGAATCCACTCCCAAATTACTCAAGCTGATTCAAAACTTTGGCAAAGTAGCAGGTTATAAAATTAACCCCCAAAAATCAATGGCTTTTCTATATGCCAACAATGAGAAAAGTGTGGCTGAAATTAGAAAAGCAACTCCATTTGTAATAGCCCCACAAAAAAAATACCTAGGAATTAATTTAACCAAAGAAGTGAAGGACCTCTATGATGAAAACTTTAAAATCTTGAAAAAGGAAATCAACACAGAACTTAAAAAATGGCAAAACCTCCCATGCTCCTGGATTGGCAAGATTAACATCGTGAAAATGGCAATACTTCCCAAGGCTATCTACAAATTCAACGCGATACCTATCAAAATTCCACCCTCATTCTTCAAGGAAATAGAGGAGGCAATCCAAAAATTCATATGGAACAATAAAAGACCCCGAATAGCAAAAACGCTCCTCAACGGAAAGAACACTGCTGGAGGAATATCAATACCAAATTTCAAACTGTACTATAAAGCCATAGTAATCAAAACAGCTTGGTATTGGCATAAGAACAGACCTCAGGACCAATGGAATAGAATTGAAAACCCAGAAATGAACCTACAGACCTATAGCCATCTAATCTTCGATAAGGAAGCTAAAACAATAGAATGGAAGAAAGACAGCCTCTTCAGTAAATGGTGCTGGCAAAATTGGTTAACTACATGTAGAAAACTAAAGCTAGATCCTTATATATCACCCTGCACCAGAATCAACTCCAAATGGATCAAAGACCTTGAACTCAAAGCAGACACTCTGAAAATATTACAGGATGGAATAGGAGAAACCCTAGGTCTCCTTGGCTCAGGTCGAAATTTTCTGAATAGAGACCCAGAAGCACAACAAATCAAAGAAAGGTTGGACAAATGGGATGGCATAAGATTGCAGAGCTTCTGCAGGGCAAATGACATAGCTGGCAAGATCAATAGAAAGCCCACCGATTGGGAGAAGATCTTTACTAGCCATACAACGGACAAGGGTCTCATATCTAAAATATACTTGCAACTCAAAAAATTAAACCACCCAACAACAAATCCTCAAAGAAACAACTGCCCAATAAATAAGTGGGCGAAAGACTTAAAGAGAAGCTTCTCTGAAGAAGAAAGAAGGATGGCCAATAGACACATGATGAAATGTTCAACATCCCTAGCCATAAAAGAAATGCAAATCAAAACAACATTGAGATATCACCTCACTCCAGTTAGAACAGCAAAAATCAAGAACTCTAACAACAACAGATGCTGGATGAGATGTGGACAGAAAGGAACCTTACTTCATTGTTGGTGGGAATGTAAACTTGTTCAACCACTTTGGAAAGCAGTATGGAGGTTCCTCAAAAGACTTCACATAGATCTCCCCTATGACCCAGCAATCCCACTTTTGGGCATTTACCCAAATGTATACAAACAAGACCACACTAAAGCTACCAGCACACCTGTTTATTGCAGCATTATTTACCATAGCTAAGACATGGAACCAACCCAGATGCCCCTCAGTAGATGAATGGATCAAGAAAATGTGGTATATATACACAATGGAATTTTATGCCTCCATCAGAAAGAATGACATTTCCCCATTTGTTAGGAAATGGAAAGGCTTGGAAAAAATTATATTAAGTGAAGTAAGCCAGGCCCAAAGAAGCATAGGTCCCATGGTTTCCCTTATTTTCAATATCTAGTATAGGTATGAGTCAAGCGGAAAAGGTCAGATAATGTGATGTTAGGAAAATGAACCCTTAAATATGTATTTTAATATTTTCGTTTCTTTCATGCATGTGTTTCTAACGCATTTATAAGATTATTTCTTTGTTGCTTTGTATGTCCCTCCCCCACAGTGTAACCCCCGCTTTCACTATATTTGATGTCAGTATAACATGTGGAGGAGATGGGGACAAACAAGTCGTTTAAGGATTCAGGTGGACCTGTTGCAACAATGAGAAGTACAAAATGTCATGTCAAAACCAGCTTTACAATGTCGGTGTGTGTGGGGGTATAATTGGGTGGGGGGAGGGGGGTAAAATTGGGTGGGGGGAGGGGGGAGGCGGGGAAGGGAAGTGAAGGGTAAACAAAGGAGGAGGCTGCAATGCTTGGTAAGAAATGTATGCATTATTCTGCCCATGTAATTGTAGCCCCTCTGTACAGTATGTTCTCAAATAAAATAAAATACAATTAAAAAAAAAAAGAAATTAAATCTAGTAGGATGCTACATATCATTCATAATCTGAAAAGCTGCTCTAACTTTTGGCTTTTAAAGACCTCTCCAATTTACTCAAGATATTCAATAACTTTTTTGTTTAAACCTGGAGTGACTGGTGTCAAAAAAATAATGGTATCGCTTCAGAATCTTCTGATAATGTCAAAATGCCCTATGCCATACAGCAACATGGATTGGGTTACTAACATCTATAGGAGTGAGAGAAAATAGAGCATCATCATACCCATGATAGTTTCTTATCAGATAGTCAACAGCAGAAAGCTTGAAATACATAAGGCAGTTTGTTGATATGTTCAAAGTGAAGGAAAAGGGCTGGAGTAGGGGACTTATATGGTTGAACCACTGCCTAGCAAATTGGAGGCCCTCAGCTTGAACTCTCTGACTATCAAATACATCCGTCTTTCCTACAGCTACAGGAAGAGTATTTCCTTTAGGGAAAAAGGTGTATCTGGGTGTTTCAATTCCATTTTGATGCTATAACAAAACTCCTTAAGACCAGGTCCAATAGCTTAGAGCAAGTTATTTGTAGTCAACAGATACTCTGAAGGACAAGACCTAGAACCTAGAAAATTCAAGGTACAGAGAGGTCGGCTTCACCAGTTTTAATGTGCTCAATTGTTGCTGTGTCCTCATATGGTGTAAAAGGTAGAAACTTATTTTAAAGAAAACAATATAGTTGACAGACTTCTTTCCACCATCCAGATGAAGTTTAATTTGTTTCAGATCTCTATTTTTTTCTTCTCTCATGGTCCTCCTCGTCCTCCTGTTTATTTGTTGTGCTTTTTAGCTGATTGGCCTTGAACATTTGAACCACCAAAGAAATGGAAGTTTGGATTCCAAGTATGTGCCACCAAAATCATCTGCTGCTACTTCTATTTTGGAAGTAAACCACTTACTTGCCCCAAACCCTGTGCGTTATTGTCCTTTCTTCATTATTTTTTTTTAATTTTTGTTCTGTTTTGAATTTTGCATGAGATTTATCAAGGTCCCTTCACATATAATAGGCAAATATTCTGCCACTGAGCTACAAATTCCTTGCAGAGATTTTTTTTTTATTTCTTCATTGGTTGACTTCATGTTAAACCAACTTACTGAAAAGTTATTAGTGTATACCTGTAAACATGTTTGAATTTTTATGAAGACTACCATGTCATCTTGCTTACAAATTAGTGTTTCCCTTCCATTGTGATCTTCTTCTTCTTCTTCTTCTTCTTCTTCTTCTTCTTCTTCTTCTTCTTCTTCTTCTTCTTCTTCTTCTTCTTCTTCTTCTTCTTCTTCTTCTTCTCCTCCTCCTCCTCCTCCTCCTCCTCCTCCTCCTCCTCCTCCTCCTCCTCCTCCTCCTCCTCCTCCTCCTCCTCAGCCTCCTCCTCCAGCTCCTCTTCCAGCTCCTCCTCCTTCTCCTCCTTTCTCATCCTCCTCCTTCTCCTCCTCCTCCTCCTCCTCCCCCTTCCTCCTCCTACTCCTTCCTCCTCCTCTTCCTCCTCCTTCTTCTTTCTTTCTTTCTTTCTTCCTTTCTTTTTTTCTTTCTTTCTTCTTCTTCTTCTTCTTCTTCTTCTTCTTCTTCTTCTTCTTCTTCTTCTTCTTCTTCTTCTTCTTCTTCTTCTTCTTCTTCTTCTTCTTCTTCTTCTTTTTCGTTAAAACATCAAATGTGTCATCCTATTCATCACTGAAAACAAATTTATCTCTTGATTACATCAAAAATACGTCAGCTAAATAAAGAAAACAGTGTATGAGTTTGATAGACATTCTACATGCGCTAAAGCTATTTTCTTTCAGTTTTAGAGTTTTCAGTAATATTAAAAATATTAAATACTTTTGTATCATCATCTGTTCAGATGAATATATGGGATTTCTTCGTTTCTCAGTGTGATAAATTACATTAGGTTTTCTAAATTTTATCTATGTAAGTGGGGTTGCAGCTTGATGTTAGAATAACTTGATTATCATTGGTGAAGCCTGTGTTATATCTTCAGGAAAACACACACATAGGAAAGAGGGAAAAAGGATAAATATAAATGGTCCTACATTTCTGATACATAATCTCTTTTGTTTAGGATTTTTTGCCTTTCTCTTCATGAATAAAATTACTATAAATACATTCTCATTTTTGTCATGGGGATTATGAAGATAATTAGGAGGTGCTTCTTCTTTTTTAAAATTTCTCTAGTAGTCAAATAAGAGCTGCATTGGGTGAGGTGGTATATACCAATTATTTCAGCTACTCAGGAGATAAAAACAGGAGGATCACAAGTAGAAGACCAACCTTAGCTAAACATGGTCTATGCTTGCAAAAAAGAAAAAGAAAAAGTAAAAAAAAAAAACAAAATAAAAACTACCAACCAAACAAACTAAAAAACACCATGTGAATAAAAAGGCTTGGGACATACTCAAGTAGTAAAGGACTTGTTTAAAATGGGCAATATTCCGGGTTTGACACCTGCCAATAAGGAAAAAAAAAAGAAGGTAATTTCTTTGACAAAATTGCCCATGAAATATTTGGTTGGAATGGTTTATTCTCCCTTTCATCTTTTTCCTTTTCCTTTCTTTTATTTTTGAGAAGTACTTTTGGTATAACACATGCTATACGAGGTACTCAGGAGGATGATATCTAAGGATCACGGTTCATGACCATCCCAGGCAGGAGAGTCATATATATATAATTTGCCACCAAAAATAAGCTACAATATGTACTTTGGCTCATGCTGTTGAGTGGTAGTCTCAAACAGAAATCTTGGAACAGCACCTAAGCCCTAAGTTGAAGTCCTCTACACACATTTCAAAAAACAAAAAAGCACAAACTAAAAATGATGGGAAAAGAGAAAAGTAAAGTTTCAAAATGAGCATGGGTTTTTGTTCATATGTGTATTCCTAGTTGATCAAGGTTCAAAGCTAGACTGGGCAAGAATGTAAATGCAACTCTTACCCCCATCTACCCAGTGTAGATATGATTGTAGTTGTAAAGCACTGTATTTGGCGGAAAAGCTAAAAAAAAACCTGTTTGTTGACCCAGAGATTAATTCCTGGTGCTAAAAAATTGTAGGAGAAGAGAAGAAAGGCCAATTGTAAATTTAAACATAAACCTGGTGCTTGTTGATCATGGCTCTAGGCCTTCTCATGAGGCAGAAATATGAGGATCAAGTTTCAAGGCCAGCCCAAGAAGCAAAGTCCAGGAGACTTTGGGTGTATGTGTATGTGCATGTGTGTTGTATGTTTGTGTGTGTGTGTGTTTGTATGTGTGATGTGTGTGTGTTTGTGTCCTAGCATTCCCAGATTTTGGGTGGTACATTGGAGATAAGAGTGTCATGGATTTCCTGTGCAGGCTGCTTTGAAACATGGTCCTCAGATTTCAGAAACCTGATTCAGCTGTAAGTTGAGCTTTGGCTTAAGTGGCAGAACTGGGCAAATATTTTCTGGGATTGCACCTAAACCCTTAGTTCAAGCCTCAGGACATGCACAGAAGAAATAAAGAAGAGTAGAAGTAACCAAGGAAGAGTGAGTGACAAAGTCTTAAATAAATCAAGCATTTGTGGCTGATACATGTTTTACTAGTTATTCAAGTGGCTTATAGCTGAGGATGATGGTTCGTGGCCAGCTCTGGCAGAAGAGTCCACGAAAATCTTGTCTGTAATTAATCTTCCCCCCACCAAAAAGGGCCCAAAAGTTATGGTATGTCTCATGTAATAGAGGATAACCTTGAATAAAAACTTCTGAGACAGAATATGAGCCCCAATTTGTAGGCCCAGGAACAGCACACACATGTAAAAAATAAAAAGTAAACAACAGTAGGTAGAGGTAAGCATATATTAAAGTTTTAAAATGACACAAGGGTTGTTGGTCCTGTGTATAATCCTAACTACATAAGAAACTGACATCTGAGGATTGTGGTATCAAGTCAGCATGGGCAGGAATGTGCTTGAGATGCTTATCCCAGCTAACTAGCACAAAGCCCTGAACTGCAACTGAGGTGGTAAAGCAGCAGCTTTTAGTTAAAAAGCTAAGAAATAATTCCCAGAGCCAGAGGTCAAGCTGCATGACCCCTAAAAATTACAAAAAAACAATAAATAAAAAGGACAGTGGAAGAAGAGAAACTGAAATATGAGGATCACAGTTTAAAGTTAACACAAGCAAGAAAATCCATGAGATTTTTCTCTGTGTGTTTGCATCTGTGTGCCATCTTGCGGCTTGTGTGTGCCATCCTTGAACTTGTGCTGCTTTGTTCAAGGATAGAGCTCTACCATTCCCAGCTAATCAGTGGTTAATTGGAGGTCATTGTCTCATGGACTTTCCTTCCCAGGCTGGCTTGATTTATGCTAGGCTTTTTCTCAGACTCTTATCTCCAATTAATTGTCAAAAAGAAAAGAAAAGAAACTGGGAATGGAGTTATGGCACAAGTGGCAGAACTGGGCAATCAATTTCTGGGACAGCAACCAGGCCCTGAGTTCAATCCACAGGACAATCACAGAAGAATTAAAGAAAAGAGGGGAGAAGTGCAGAAGGAAGATCCAATGAGAGAGGTTTAAATAAATCAAGCATTGGTTGCTCACTGATGATCTATCAGCTACTCAAGAGGATGAAATCTTAGGATCACAGTTGAAGGCAAGCCCAGGTAGGAGAATCTATGAGACTCTCATGTCTCATTTGTCTCCAAAAATATGCCACTAGCTGTGCTCTGGCACATATGGTAGAGTTCTAGCCTTAAACAGAAAGCTCTGGGACAGCACACATGCCCTGGTGCTGATGGCCTAGCACAGACACTTACAAAAATAAAGAAAAAAGTGCACAAATTATAAAAGATGGGAGAAAGTGAAAGTATTGGTTTCAAAGTGAGCCATGGGTTGTTGGTTTATGCGTATATTCATAGCTACTCAGAAAGATGAAATATGTGGATCACAGCTCAAAGCCAACCTGGACAGAAAAGTCATTGAAATTCTTTTCCCCCACTACCCAGCAAAAGGTGGAAATGAAGGTGTGAGAGTAGTTATAAACTACTGAAATTTGGTGAAAAACCTGGGAAACAGTTCCCTGGTCCATAATTCAGCCCAAAGTCGACCAAAGACAAAACTGAGAGAAGAAATGACCATTTGAGATTTAAAAATAAGCCTGGGGCTAGTGGTTCCTGCTTATTATTTTAACTATTCAGAAAGCTGAAGTCTGAAGATACATTTTAAGTCCAGTCCAAACAGGAAAGTCCATGGAGCTTTTATACTGTGAATGCCAAACTGTGGCTTTAATTTGTGTAGCAGCTCTATCACTCCTAGAGGCTTTGTAGTTAGTTGATGAGAAGAGTCTCATGCACTTTCCTGTCCAGGATGGCTTCAACTTCAATCCTCAGATTTCAGCCTCCTGTGTCTTGCTGGGCTTTACATGAGATTCTTATTTCCAATTAATCACCAAAAGGATGAAAAATAAAACCTGGTGATTGAGCTGTGGCTCCAATGGCAGAAATGAGAAAATAATTATTGGGACAGCATTCAGACCTTGATATTAACTTCAGGACCAACACACAAAAAGGAATAAAATAAATAAATGTAGAGAAGTTAGAAGAGCCAATTTCAGAGTTTAAAATGATCCAAGCATAGGTGGCACACACCTATGATGGTAGCCACTCAGGAGGCTAAAATGTGAGGATCACAGTAGAAAACCAGCCCAGGTAGGAGAATTCATTGACTCAACTCTAAGTAGCTACTTAAAACAAAACAAAAATTAATAGCCACAAGTTGTGCGGTGGCTCATGCCTTGGTGTCCTAATCTTGAATAAAATCTTCTGGAACTGTACATGGGCTGATTTTTAGACCTAGGACCAGCATACACAAGGAAATAAAAATTACAAATAAAAAGGTGAAAGAATGGCTGGAAATGTGGCTTAGTGACAGAGTGCTTGCCTATCATGTTTGAATCCCTGGGTTTGTTTCCTCAGTACCTCATAAATAAAAAAGGCTGGAAGTGGCATTGTGGTCAAGTAGTAGAGTTCTCATCTTGAGTATCAGTTCAGGGGCAGTGTCCAATGCCTGAGTTCAAGCCCCAGGATTAGTAAAACGAAGAAAAACTGAGAAAATCCAATTACAATTTCAAAATGAGCCATGAGTGAATTTTTGGTCAATATGTGTAATCCTATGACTCAGAACGCTGAAATCTGAAAGTTGTTCATAGCCAGCGTGGACAGCGAAGTACATAAGTCTGCAACTAACCAGCAAAAAACGCCAGAAATCAAGCTGTGGTTGTAGTTGTAAAGCACCAGCCTTAAACAAAAAACCTATTGAAACAATGCCCTGGCTCAGAGATCCAGCCTCAGGATCACAATAATAAAATTAAATGGTTGGAAGTAAAGAACCCAAGACTGTTGGCTCAGGTCTGTAATTCTAGAAATGCAGGAGGCTGAAATATAAGATCCTGTGTAAAGGCAAACCCAATGAAAAAATTCCAGGAGACTGTTTTGTGTGTGGTGGCCACAGTGGGGATAGGTTTTTGTTGATTGATTAGAGATAAGAATTTCATGGATTTTCCTGCTGAGGCTGCTTTCAAACCATGATGGACAGATTTCAGCCTCCTGAATAAGGCCAGGCCTTGCATGAGTTCAAGCTCCAGGAACAACACACACAAAAACAACGAAATAAATGAAAAGAAGGGTAGAAGAGATGAAGTAACAGAGGTTTCGCTGAGCCAATCATTGGTGGCTCATATTTGTAATTCTAGATACTAAGGCTGAAATTTGATGATACTGTTTAAAGCTCAGCTCAGGTGTTCATAAGATGTGTGTGTGTGTGTGTGTGTGTGTGTGTGTGTGTGTGTGTGTGTGTGCCAGTCCTGGTGCTTGAACTCGCACTATTTTGCTCAATGATTGACTACTCTCAGATTTTAGTGGTTAATTGGAGAAAAGAGTGTCATGGACTTTCCTCAATTTTCAGCCTCCTGATTCTGGCCTAACTCTACATGATTCTTACATTTACATGATTCTTACATTTAATTCTACAATTAACCTCCCCCTAAAAGCCAAATATTATGTTTGGTCCCATATATGCTGTGAGACAACATCTGACCTTCAATTTCTACTCCCAGGACAAGCAAAAATGAAAAAAAAGAAAAAAAGATAGTAGCAAGCACATATTAAAGTTTTAAAATGACCCAAATGTTGCTGGTCATATGTGTAATCCTTACTACACAAGAGGCTGACAACTGAGGATTGCAGAGACAAGTCAACCTAGGAAGGAACGTGCTTGATATTCTTATCCCCAGCTAAACAGCACAAATCCTTGAGCTGTAAAAATCCTTGAGTGTAAAAGCTACAATATAGGCCCCAGAGTCAGAGGTCAAGCCACAGGACCAATAAAATTTTCAAAGGAGAGAGGATGGTAAGAGGCTGAAATCTGAGAATCATGGTTCAAAGCTAGCCCACGCAAGAAATTCCATGACACTTTTTCTGTGTGTGCATCTGTGTGCTATCTTGTGTCTTGAACTTATGCTGTTTTGTTCAAGAATAGAACTCTACACCTCCCAGGTTCCAGTGATTAATTGGAGCTAAGATTCTCATGGGCTTTCCTGCCCTGGTTGGCTTTGAATCATGATCCTCAGATTTCAGCCAATTGATACATGATGGGCTTTGCATAAGTTTCATCTCCTATTAACTACCAACAATTAAAACAAAAACCAAAAACTAGAGTTGAGCTGTGACCCAAGATGCAAACTGGGCAATCACTTTCTAGTACAGCACCCACTTTCTAGTTCAAGCACCAAGACAAAACCATTATAACCACAGGCTATACTTTGGCTCATGTGATAAGTCACTAGTCGAAGAAAAAGCTCTGGCATTGTATCCAGGCCCTGATTTGTAGCCCCAGGACTAGAACATACACAAAAATAAAAAGCAAGGAAATTTTTAAAAAGTGGAAAAAACATATTAATATTTTTAAATGACCAATGGGTTTGTGGTTCATGTGTATAATTGGAGCACCTCAGGAAGCTGAAATCTGAGGATAATGGTTTGAAGCCAGACTGCCCAGAAAAGTACATTAGAAACTTATGTCCAATAAACAAAAAAAGCTACAAGTGGAGCTGTGGTTGAAGTTGTAAAACATGATACTTGAGTCAAAAAGCTAGGAAACAGAAGGGCATTGCTGGCTCTATCTTGTAATCTTAGCTACTCAGGAGGCTGAGATATGAAGATCACGGTTCAAAGCCAGCCTGGTCAGGAAAGTTCATGAGACTCTTAGCTCCAATTAACCACCAGCCATAAAACCAGAAGTTGCTCTGTGGGTGAACTGGTATAGCATTTGCCTTAAGCTGAAGTGTAGAAAGATAGCACCCATGCCGAGAGTTCAACCCCTACCCCCCTTCAAAACTACTAAGAAACAGCAATGTGTCCCAAAGATCAGGTCTACTGGACAAAATAAAATTATTGAATTTGAAAGCAAGAAATAGCTGGTTAAAAATATTAAAATAAGCCAGGCACCAGTGGCTCATGCCTGTAATCCTAGCTACTCAGGAGGCTGAGGTCTGAGCACCACAGTTCCAAGCCAGCCTGGGCAGGAAAGTCTGTGAGACTCTTATCTCCAATAAACCACCAGAAAACTGAAAGTGGTTCTATGACTCAAGCTGTAGAGTTCTTGCCTTGAGGGGAAGAGCACGAGGACAGCACCTAAGCCCAGAATTTAAGCCCCATGAAAAACAACAACAAAAAATTAAAATAAGTCAGCAGTTGTTTGCTCATGCCTGTGAGTCCCAACTACCCAGGAGGCTGAAATCTAAGGGCTGCAGTTCAAAGCCAGCCCAAGCAAGAAAGTCCATGAGACTTGTTTGTGTAATTACCAGTACTATGGCTTGAACTTTCCCTGTTTTACTCAAGGCTAAAGTTCAGACTGACTGGCTTCAAACCAAGATCCTCAGATTTCAGCCTCCTTAGTTGTGCTGGGCTTTACCTGATAATTTTCAAAAGAATGAAGCTGGAAGTTGAGCTGTGGCTCAATTGGCAGTCCCTACATGCAGAAAAAAACATAAAAACTGTGAAAAATAAATAGTTGCAATATAGAAAAAATAAAAAACAATGTTTAATATGATACAAAGGAAAACTGTGTTTCTTTTTAAATGTAGCAAACAAGAACATAGTACAAAGCTTCAAAATGACATACTAAGAGTAAGGTAAAATGGAATTTTTTTTAAATTCATGTAAATATTAAATACAAGCTGACATGACCAAAATATAATGTGATCAGAAACTTATCTCTCACTTGTAATTGCTTACAAATAATTGTCCCTCCAGTTTCAGCAGCTACAGTGGGGATTTAGACATGACCTCTCTATGCAGACTAGACTGTGTAAGGGTCTTCTTGTTTTAGCCTCTTGAATTAGAACTGCAGGCATTGTGATCATTTTAATATAGGAGGTTTCCTTTAAAACTCAGAAATAATGTTCAAATAATGGATTATCTGTAAGGCATGACTAAACATCAGAGAGCCACCAGAGATCCTCTGAGGAATACAATCAAAAGTAGAAAAGCATCTACCACTCAAGGTAGGAAACAGAAGGAAGATTTAGCATTTTTGGATGTGCTGGGGGTTGAACGCTTGGCCTCATGCTTGCTAGGCAAGTATAAAATTCAGTGACATTAATTATATCCACACTGCTTTGTAACCATTACCTCTTTTGTGAACTATGTTTTCAATGCTGATGCAATCCACACAATCATTGAGTAACAATCACCCCAATGACCTGTCCCAGAAATTTTAATCTTCCATTTTCTCTTATGAAATGGTTTAGCCAATATGTTTCACATAAATAGTAGATTCTTTTTTGTGTCCATCCGTGACAGACATATATTAATTGCAGCCTTTTTGTGGATAAGTCATAATCCATTTATGCATACCTCATATTTTATAAACCTGTTCATCTGATAGACACTCCAGGTATTTCCAACTTCTATTGTGAAATTTGCTGTTATCATTGGCATATGAGCTATTAGTTTTTTCTCTTCAGTTGTTTTGGTTATGCAATGAGCAAGGGAATTTCTCGGTAATGAGGTAATGCTCTGTTATGTTAGAAGACTGTGTCAAATTCTACCATAATTGATATATCACTTTTCATCAGCACAAAAATGTACAAAAGGTCAATAAAATACACAAGAATATTTCAAATCTTCCACAGCTGTGCCCTAAAGTATCATTTATTTTACTTTTTACTTGTTTTTATTTAGGCCATTCAGGCCAGGAACTATGTAGCATTGTCTAGAGCTGACACAGTGTGCCACTGACACACCCTCCAAAAACATGTAATCTGGTAGTGATTTTTATTCTACAGATAAATTTTAATGATTATATGCATTTTTATTCTTTTAAAATAAGGTTTTGAATTTTAAAATGACATATAGTGTAACACCTCTGTGCATTTTCTATTTATTTATTTATTTATTTTGGTCGGTCGTGGGGCTTGAATTCTGGACTTGGGTGCTGTCCCTGCACTCTTCATCTCAAGGCGAGCGCTCTCTTGCTTGAGCCACAGCCACTTCCGGTTTTCTGAGTGGTTTATTGGAGATAGGAGTCTCACGGACTTTCCTGCTGGGCTGGCTTTGAACCGTGATCCTCAGAGCACAGCCTCCTGAGTAGCTAAGATTACAGGCATGAGCCACCTGTTCCTGGCCACCTTCTTTTTAATAAGAAAATTTATATTTACAAATCATATACAAAGACAAAAAAGGCTTCTGATCAGGAAAACACATTACAATCACAGTCTAATTCTGACCCAAGAAAATAAACACAATACAAAAAATAATACTATAAGAGCTCATCTAAAGTAAAATGAAGAGCAATGGCTGGGGACAGGAGTCAAGGGGTAGAGTACTTGCTTGCCCAGCACCAGCCTCTTAATCAAAACCACAGTACTGCCAAGGGATAAAATAAAGTATTAAAACTTAAGGAAACATGCAGGTAATAGTATGATGGATAACATAGAGGTACACACCTGTAATCCCAACATTTGGGAGACTAGGCAATAGAATTATGAAGTTAAGATCAGACTTGGCTACATGAGACTGCATCTTAAAGAATAACATAGAATAAAAAAAACTATATTTGTAATAACTAGGGTGTAGCTCAAGTGTAAGTCAAGTAGTTTTGTACGTGCAAAGAACTGATACAATGCACAAGAATTACATGCTTTGATAACTACAACGTTCAGTTTTCACTGCAAGATGCCCCTTGGCTGGAATCTCTCCTGAGGAAACCTACGGCAGTTGATTCACCTGTCTTCTTGGCTGGACTAAGGGTGTTACTGGGCAAACAGTGTTTTGATCTTCATTCTAGGATCCCACTTACAACTTTTTTTTAGTAGACTACCTAGAAATATCTCCCATCTCAGTAAGAGGGCCTTCTGGCTTTCAAGTGAAGTTATCTTTGATATCAATTAGGGCTCTCCTCCCCTTTGTCTGGAACTGCTCTGGTCCTGGGTGACATTGAGCAGCTTGTTCTGAGAAGAGTGGTAACTATTTTGCTAGTCACCTCTATCAACTGCCATCTGCTCCTCAAATTAGTCTTTGGTATCAGTATGAGCCTGCTCGAGGGTAGAACCAGCCTGGGCTGGATTTGAACCATGATCCTCATATCTCAGCCACCTGAATAGCTAGGATTAAAAATGTGAGCCACTTACACCCAGCCATCATTTCTTTCTTCCAGGAAAATTTAAGGGGGTGGAAAAGCACAGCAGCACATACATTCAATAGCAAATGCCCCAGGGTGAACTAGATGCTCAGAACAAACCACTGACCTTCATATTGCCTTCGGTATCCAACAGGATGTTGTTGGACTTAAGGTCTCAGTGCGTGATTCTGTTCTGGTGTGGGTAGTGAACAGCACTTACAATTTGTGTGAAAAGCTTCTTGGTTTCATCCTCATATAGGCAGCAGGATATTCAGATCCACCCCAGGAGGTATCCCTTACCAGCAAGTTCCATGATGAGATACACATACTCTTCCTTCTCCATCCCCTGGTACAAACTGATGATGTGCTGTGCCAAACCGTATTAAAAATGTCCATCTCATTCTTTATCTGATGACTGGAGAACTCTCCCTTCAGGAGTATTTTAACTGCCACTTCCATGTGTGTGAGGCAAGGATGGGCCAGCTTCACTTGCCATTGGTACCATGGTCGATGAGCTCTTTCATCTGGTATTGTTTGATTATCTCCTCCTTCCAGGATCTGGAGGATTATTCTTTGTATTCGCTGTATTCTTCCATCCTTCTGAAATGATGGCAGGTAGCAAGTCTACCTAAAATTAACTAAATAAAATAATTAAAACCCCAGAAAAAGTAAAACGAAATACCAAAATCCAAATGACAACCCGCCCCCCCCCCAGCCAAAAAAAATCATGAATTTAGCTTTGAGTCAATCCAGTGGGTCACCAATCAAGAGTTCCTAGAGATGTTAACATAGGTTGGAGCACATTGGCTTCCTATAAACTCTGCATGACCTCTCAAATGGAGCTATCACAGCCTGGCATTGTGACATCATAGAGGAAATGGACCAATCAGAGTCTGTGCCAGTGAGGTCAGAGAAAAAGTGGACCAATCATAGCTTGCCAGCATTGATACTTTATCCCATAGGTTTCAAAGACTGCTGCTAAGGACTCCATGTGGGCTCTAGGTTGCTCTGTTCATTATTATGCCTTTCCTGATACTACTAGGAGAGTGGTAAAAGTCCTCTGACTTCTAGAGGACCTCTGAGTCTCATAAATTGCTTCTATGGAGACACTATCCAAAAGCCTTCATTCATGATGGACACATTATCCAATATCTTGTTCCAGCAATGACATGGCAAAAAGGCCTCCGTTCTTCTCAAGGACAGCTGTCATACAACTTGCTCCTGAGGGGACAAGTTTCAGGCTGGCTTTGAGCCACAATCTTCACAATTCACCTTCCTGAGTAGTTAGGATTATATACCTGAGGCATCGTTAGGTACTTAGCTCATCTCTCAAAGTTGAAGGAAGTATATATATATTTGTTAGAAAGGTTGGCATTAGATATGTCCTTTTAGCATCCTAAATTTGTTGCCTTTGCTATCCAATAGTTAATCTAGTGTCTGATGAGAAATTTGTCATAATATCACTGAAGATCACTTGTGTGTGATGAGTTCTGTTTCTGTGCTTTGGGTGGTTTTCTGTCTTTGTTTAATTAGAATGTGTGTTAGTGTGGACCTGTGTAATTGTTAATTGACTTCTTTAAGCTGCTAGAATTCTGCATAGAAGGGTTCATGCTTTCAATCAAATTTGGGAAGGTTTTGGTCATTATTCCTTCAAATATTATGTATTTCTTTTTTCTCCCTGTATATATATACGTTGTATATATATATACATTATGCATTATACATTATACATACATTACATATTCACATTGTATATTTGAATATCCATATATATATATACCTATATATTTATATTACCAATACATTTATATACATATATTTTTTCACATAACACTTTTGTGATTGTTTATGGTAGGAAATCTAGATTGATTCCAGCTACTCCATCAGAGTTAGAGTTAGAAGTTTTCCTTTTTATTTCTTGGTGAAAATATGCATTTCTTGGCAAGGATATTGAAACCATTACAAATCAGAGCTAGCCTAGAGTTCTCTCTCTGTCTCTCTGTCTCTCTGTCTCTGTCTCTCTGTCTCTCTGTCTCTCTCACTGTCTCTCTCTCTGTCTCTCTGTCTCTCTCTCTCTGATTTGCTGCCTCCGTCAGGTCTCTGTGCACAGGGCCATTGTTTACCAAGTTTTTCTAGTGTGTCCTGGGCTTTTCTAGTTTGTGCACTGTCATGTTCTGCTTTAAAGGCCACCATGCCCGCAACTGGAAGAGGAGCTGCTCCAAATAACTCTGCAGGATGTGTCTATCTCTTTTTTGAGCCCCCATAGATACTGGGGTGGCTTTAGTAGGTGCCCATATGCTGACTGTGGGCGACTCAAGCACAGCCTCTTTTTTACCCAAGTCAGAGGTCTGCGTTGGATCCTGGGGGCACTGCCTTGTTGGTGACTGTGCTAGGAGCAAGGCAGAGGGCTGCAGAAGCCTCAATGTGGCCTGACTTCTGGGGCCCAATAGATGCCAAAGTCTTCTCTCGGTTCTTTTCAGAATATGTAGGCAAGTTCAGGAAGCAGAAGCTGAGCTCAGGGGGCCCCTAAACACAGGGTGGGCAATGGAGCTGGAAGAAGCAGGGCTGTCCAGGTTGGCAGGGGACAGGTGATGAGCCTATATTAGTAATCTGCCAGCTTCCAAATGAAAAGTTAGTCTTGCTTGCTACCCAGAGATATCCCCCAGAGAGTCCCATGATGGTGACTGGTAAAATCCCAAAGACCAAAGTAGATATACCAGGAGCACTTGGTGCTCTTGGTGGGCAATTCAATGCTGGCACTGGCAAGGGGAGCTGCAGGTTCCCTAACACTGCAGGTCCAGGGAAGCCAGAGCCCAAGCAGACACCAGGATTGGCCACTAGACAGGTTGGAAGGTGAAACCTTGTTGGATGGCTTTGCAGTCTTCAACGTGGGCCACCTGAAGGCACAAGAAGCATCCTAGCATCTACTCAAACAGCAGCTTTCCCAACTTTGACATGAGTGTTCGTTGGTTTTCTATGTGTAGGGCATCTTTAAGTATCTTTTGTAGGGATGGTATGGTGCAGATATATTGTTTCAGTTTTTCCTTACTATGGAAGATTTTTATTTGACCTTCGGTTATGAAGGAGACTTTAGCTGGGTACAGTATTCTTGGTTGATAATTGTTTGTCTTTAGGGCATGGCATACGTCATTCCAGGCTTTTCTTGCTTTGATTGTCTCTGCTGAGAAATCTGAAGTGATTCTAATTGGTTTCCATTTATAGGTGATTGGTCTTT
The DNA here is from genome assembly GCF_024711535.1 of Dipodomys merriami. Classification (NCBI taxonomy): domain Eukaryota; kingdom Metazoa; phylum Chordata; class Mammalia; order Rodentia; family Heteromyidae; genus Dipodomys; species Dipodomys merriami. The sequence goes on along the minus strand of NW_027206035.1, from coordinate 55,092 downwards.
TCTCTTTGACAGCTTTAAGGATCTTTTCCTTGGTCTGAATTGATCCTGTGAAGTTTATAATGTGACGGTCGAATGTCCTGTTCTGGTCTGGTCTATTTGGAGTTCTAAAAGGCTCTTGTATTTGAATAGGCCTATCTTTTTGCATGCTTGGGAAGTTCTCTATTAGGATCCTGTCAAAAACTATAAAACATAAATGTAAAAATTCATGATATTGGATCAGTAAAGGTTTCTAAAAAGTTGACATGGAAAGCATTAGTGGCTAAAGAAAAGCAAGAATAAACTGTTTAATATCAACTGATAACCTTTCATAATTCTATTAAAGAAGTGAAAACATATCCAACAGATAGAGGGCACATATTCCTTAATGCTACAGTGTTAATTCAACAATGATCCTGAGTCTTAAGTACTTTTATATCTTCGAATTTTATATAAATTTTTCCCCAAACAGGATATTTCTTTAAAGAATATATGTAAATTAATAGTCAATAGAAGGAGCATATGAATTAAGCTCCTCTGTAGTATGTAAAAAAATAAAAATAAAACTCATTAGTATGACCATAATATAAAAAGATGACACAAAATATAGTAATGCATTTGTGGATAAATTGATATACTCCACATAGCAGAATGATTTGCATAATACTGCAATCATTTTAGCAATTAAGTTTTCAAGTCTTCAAGAGGTCAAAGAGAATTGTATAGGATCTACATTACACTTCTATGTATGTATTAAAGAGAAGTATAAAACTTGTTTGAACAGGGTATGTGGTTCATTGACTGCACTTGAATAGTATGTTTGAGACCCTGGAAATAATCCCCAAAAACAAATTTTGAAAACTCACCCTATAGAAGATGTATGCTGGACAAATTCCTGTAACTGAATTTTATATCTATTTTAATGTCTGTTCTAAAATTTATAACAATTCTATTTGAACAAATGCAAGTTTGTGAAAATTAGGCTTGGAAAATCTATGATTGTTCAATTCACTTCCAAAGCACTAAAATGTATACAATAAAAGGAGATAATACATTGCATGTGAATTTCATGTCAGCAAAAAAAAAACTCTTGTTAAAAATACTTCACAAAAATCGCAGAATACCTAAAAAGATGTTTTTGGTGTTGTCTAAAAATTCTTTGTAAACTACAACTTTTAAAACAAAGATATAATTTGTTTACTTTGAGATTTTTTGGTCTGTTTTCCTGAGTTTATGCAAAGATAACTCAATCCAAAAGTGTATGTGATAGCTGGAATATCTAGGAATTGTGCATCACTTATAAGAAATTGATAGCCTTTTCTGGTAGAAACTTTTAGCAAATGACAGAACCTAAATCTATGCATCTGCATTTTATGAAAGCCATATGTTACTTGCTGAATCCAATTGCTTTTCTCTATTTTGCTAGGACAGAAATTATTCTCAAGATAAGAGCCAATCGCAGTGAAAAGACATAATCATTTTTATTTGTTAAAATAATACACAAAATAAGACAATTCCACTTAAGCGACTCTAATATTAGTACTTATGAAGATGTTCCTGAATGCCAATATCCACTGAATTTTTGGAATTTAAATTTCTACCAACATATGAAAACTAGAACAAGAAAACAAATATAGTCTTAGAGCAAACCAGCCTTGCAATAATTTTCTTAATGGTTTTGAAATTACAAAAGAATTGATACCATTAAGAAAATGATCCTTTCCTATAGAAATCATTTAAAAATGTTTATCACTTATTATAATTCAAATACCAAACAAGAGTAATTTTATATAATCAGTACAAATATCGTTTTATTACTATCGTAAAATAGAATAAAAGACCAGTCCCAATATATTATCATTAGTCTTAATTCCTAATCATTACATAAATATCTTAAACAAAATCTAAATACTCATTTCTTTAACATAGATATAAATAGTGTATACTTTTCATTAGATTTTTCCAGAGACATGTATTCATGTTTCTAAGAAATGTTCACAGCAGTTAAAAGATGCTTTTGTGAAATTAATGTGATATATTTTGTTGTTGTTGTTGTTTGTTGTTGTTGTTGTTTGCAAGGCCTGGGCATTATCCCTAAGCCTTTTTTATGCTCAAAGCCAACACTCTACAACTTGAGACACAGAGCTATTTCCTGTGTTTAGTAGTTAATTGGAGATAAGAATATAACAAGTACTTTTCTGTCTGGTCTAGTTTTGAGCAGAATTCTAAGATCTCATTACCAAGAATAGCTTGAATTATAGGCGTGAGTCACTGGCACTTGGTTTGATGTATTTTTTAATTTTACTTATGTTTTAATATTTTTGTTTCTCTATAATGTACATCATTCTACACATAAATTTAGATATATGTATATATTTCTGATGACAAATAATCTCTAAAAAGATATGTCTTTATACACATTATATATATGTGTGTGATATATATATTTATATATATATATATATATATTTCTGAAGACAGACTCCTTCTAAAACTTTTATGCTACTATTGTTTTACCTTTTTCATTTCAAAGATAGACAGTCTATTGTATAGTAAGGAAAACCCTCAATATTATATTTTATGCCATATTTCAGATTGGGAAGCTTTGTCTGTGTGAATAAGTTTATTTCTTTTGTTTCTGCTTTCCTATTCATAATTCTGTTTCTCATAGTATTGTTCTAAGGACTTTTTCTTTATCCCAATTTGGGGCTTGGACATAACTCATGTTCAGTTTGCTAACAGTAGTCATTTTACCATTTGAACCATGCCTCCAGCCCAGAAATTTTTGTAGTTAATTGGAGATATAACCTCAATTGTCCTACCAGCCTGAAAACCATTATCGCCCAAGTCTCATCTTTCTTAATCACTAGTATTATAGAGGTGAGTCATGGACCCCAAGAGTCAATGACTTTTCAGGTCTTATAGATTCCACATGTTTACTAGTAATTGTAATAATAAAATACCACAGATTGGGTAGTGTTAACACTGTAAATACATTGCTTCTGTGTTGGTGGAACTAAAACTCCAAGATCAGAGTTGGCTTCTTCTAAGTCCTCTTTCCTTGGCATATTCAAGGCCTTCTGCTTCTCTTGGAGGAGACTTCAACTTAAATTCTACCTTTGAGATTCTTTTTCCAAATGCAGTCACTTTCTAATGCAATGGGTTTTTGATCATTAGTGTGATTTCAGTGGGACATTATCGAACACATAACATATTACTTAATGGATAGGAGAAAATATCTAATAGGAAGTTATTTGGTTTGGGCATGGAAGTTATGCTATATTTAAAAAATAGCAAAAGAGAGAAAGGTTTTATTAGAGCTTGTAAAATGAGGATGAACTCTTGACCTCAGACATGCCAAATTCTTACCCTGTCACACACTTAAATGCTTAGTGGTACTGGAAGATATTACCCAAAAACCTATACTTGTGAAACAGCATCTCTACTACTGCCATACCAGCAGATTGTAATTTGATTGCTTATTTTGAGGTAGTATCACTATGCCTGGGCCTACTTGGACAGTGGTCCTCCTAACACAAGCAAAACACATTGTACCCAGCAAATGGTTAGCGTTTCTGAAACATTTTTTTTGGGCTGGGCTTGCCTGGAACTGAAATTCTCTCATCTCTATTTTCTAAGTAGATAATATTGTAGGTTTTAGCCACTTTATCCAGCAAAATTGTACAATTTCAAGATATCTTGATATTGCCTGTATTTGTGCTTAACATATATAGCTATCCTTAATTTTCTCCATCTTTTGTTTAGTACTCTGAGTGGAAATTTTGTATCCCCTCTGTACAGTGTGTTCACAAAAAAATTAATTAAAAATTAAAAAAAACTCCTGTATATCAATTTTAAAATAAAAAATGCATGAACAAAGAAAAAAAAAGAAAACATTGACTTTCTTGATATACATGGCTTTGTTTGTATGGAATCCCATCACAATCCAAAAAATCTCCCAAAAGTTTATGTCCAGAATCATGGAAAAGAAGGCTTCAGGTTGGAAAAAAAACACTGATCCTTAACTTATAATTGCACTATATTTATAGTGTTAGTCAATGCTTTCTAAAGTATGAGAAGAGAAGAAGGCATAAATGTGAAAGATGTCAGGTCTCTGTAGAATTTCTGTAGTTGTCATTTCATGTTATCTTTCTTCCTTAAAGCATGCTTTATTTAAACCCTCTGGGTGGATATTGGTTGGACTAATTGGTAACCTTCCCCGGGAAATGAAGCTGATTTTAGACTGCCGATGATTTGGTAAATAAAAGAATGATGAGAATGAGCACAGATATTGTCACAAAATAAGCCGACAAAGTTCAATTTTGCTGAACAGCAAACAAAGCAGCTTCAAGTCCGATGATCCACATTGGGACATATATTGATAGATACATATGTATACATATACACACATACGTGAAAAAGTAAATATCCAGTAGAAGATAGAGAAACTTGGTGTGACAAGTACTAAACTATATCAAACTGGTTTCAGTAAAGGTACAGTAAAACGTCAATAGTTTAGCATAGATTTTGCATAGATTTGTAAAGGATGAAAATTTTTCCTTCATTTTATACTTTACAAATGTCCTTAGTATGTATTAAGTTTTTTTATATTGTAGTTGGAGCATCTATACAATGCTGAGAATTGGGATTACATAAAGTATGCAACATGAATAGGCCAGCCTGAATAGATAAATTCATTAGATTCTTATTTCCATTTAACTACCAGGAGAAATGGAGTTCAGTTCAGATTTTATGTAGAGCACTGGCCTTGAACACAAAAGCACCATTCACGCCGTGAGTTTAAGCCCTAGGATCTACAGAAACAAAAACACTAAATACAACTTGGAGTTAGATATTTTATAATGAAGCATTTTTATATGCTCTACCTTGTTAGAAAGACTAGATTTCTGTGTTAGCTTTATAACCTACCATAATAAGTGATATTGTCCATTTAGTAAGCAGAAAGGCTTACAATGATTTATAAGTTTGAAGGTTTCAGTGTATGTTCAGTTGGTTTTCTTGCTTTGGTGGCCTGTGGCAAGACAATGTCAAGGTGGGGAGTATGTCAAAAAGAAATGTTTTTGACCTAGAATGATAAACAGATAAAAGAACAAAGTAGATGAGAGTCCATGTTCTCATAGGTTTCACTCTGAAGAACTTAATCTCCAAAAGAACTATTCAGGTATTCTCCACAGTCTGGGAGGAAATGTAAAGTCAATTTTCTTTAACATATAGGTCTTTCTGGGGCATTCTAAATTTAAATGGCAACACCTTCACCAATGATAATGACTTGTCCAGGGGTGGAAGCAACTAGATATTGCTATAAATTCTAATCAGATATCAGCAGACTAAATATTTTATGGAATTCCTATTAAAACTTTTTCTTGCAGGCTGACTGGGTCTTCATACTACACATGTGCATATCTGTGTGTATGTGTGTGTGTATTTGAATAAACTAATATAGCAATGTAACAGATAAAATTATTAGTATGGCCTTTTTCTTCTCATACCATGAAAGCCTGCCACAAATCCAATCAAATCCCACTCAAGATTCAAACATTAATGCTGTCCCAAAAGTTCTGTACACAAACCCATGTACATACACTTCATTTAAGACGGCAATGGTATATGAAAATTTTAAGTCTTCCAATTACGTTGTCACCAAGGAAACAACGTACAATATTTCCTTTAAAAATATCTAGATTGTAGAACACTTTAGCCAGAAAATTGAAGCACTATACATTACAGGATTTAATTTAAATATTTAGTCACTGAAATGGATATTCAATATCCACAACTTAGAGCTCTTTTAAAACACATAATTGCAAACCTCATCTATTACCATCTTCCGTGAAGACAGTCCTTGCTGAAAACGAACCAAATGTGGTAAACCAATTAAAATGTATGCCATTGTTAAATGCTATTGTTTTAAAGCATGGAAGTGACAGAGCAATTAATGCCAGTGAACAGCCGGTTCTAAGAAGTATGAAAAGTGATTATTTTGTACTCTAGGTGGAAAACTCCACAGATGTTTCAGATTGTGCTTCGTTCTAGGCATTTGTGAGATACATTTTGGAAAGCACAATGAATGAAAACATATTGTTTTATAAAGATTTGCTGGCTGAGAAACCAGGGAAAGAAAACTTATTGAAGTGTTTCAAATGAGAATACAGACAATAGGGTGGGTAAGATGTGATATTCAGCTTTAAATACAGATTGAAGCAAACCAAAGAATGGGATTTTTTTCCCGTAACAAATGCTTTCTCGGTATATTGAGCTATACACTATAATGAAAAGTCAGGAAAAAACACTGACGCCTGTTGAATTTCTTTCTTAAGAGAATCTTAAATGACAAAGATGAAGAAATTTAAGTATGTTAATAAAACATTATCAAGTATTTAATTTTTGATTAAAAGTTAAAACAAACTGACAATTAGTCCATTAAGATTTATGTTTCCTGTCATATTTTGTTTTCTCTTTGTTCCTCTTTTTTGGGTGGTGATTTTTTTTTTCAGAAATGCAACCTAGTCTTAATCATTACCCACAAAATTTATGCTGTCATAGAATCAGAGAGTTTTATTTATTAAATTAAGACTAGAATAGGCTCGGGAAGGGAGGTGAAGGGTAAACAAAGGAGGAGGCTGCAATGCTTGGTAAGAAATGTATGCATTATCCTGCCCATGTAATTGTAGCCCCTCTGTACAGTATGTTCTCAAATAAAATAAAATTAAATAAAAAAAAAAGACTAGAATAGGCTCATTTTATGTTAACCCAAAATATTAACACCAAAATAATTTTTCACTAAAAAAATTCATAAAAAATTATGAGGACTTGGTGGAAGATGGAGGAGGAGAAGCTGGAGGGTAAATAAGCTCTTGCACAGAAAGTAGTTTTAGTGTTCCAGTGAACAGTCGTAGGCCAGAGTCACACCAAGTGTGCCATCACAGTACAGAGAGTTTGGCCAGAGAGGGAAAATCCAGGCAAGTTGACAGATCTGAGCACTTGCCAGTAGCCACAGCTATGGTGGCAGTAGGGACAGTTCCAGTGGCTGTAGCCACCATACCTACAGAAAGAGTCCACGACAAAGGCCCCAGACGTGGCCTGTGAGCAGATTCTACTCACCAGCAAGAACTGACAAGGAGCAGATCTCTTCATCCTGCAGATCACAGACCAGAGACGACCCAGGAACCAACACTCTGGCATGAGCAGAATCCTGACATCCTCACTCCTTCTCAGGGGGCAGAGAAGAGAAGGCCATCCTTTCCCCACCACCAGAGATCTCCATTTGGACTCTTACCTATGTAAGGCTGAGCAGCTAGCTCCAACTCATTCCTTGGAAGAAAACAAAGGAGTCATTTGGCAAGTCACAGGAAGTAGACATGACCTGCCAGGCTCAGCTCCACCCAGGGGAATGTCACCCCACCCAGCCAGTGGTAGCTCTGTCCTTGGAGGAGTGATTTCCTTCACAGGGCAAACAGAGCCAGAAGCTGCCCCTCCCTACAACAGTCTAGACAAACATTTGAAACTCAGGAAACATAAATCCTGAGAATGGGCTTCCCGAGTGTTTCAGGAGTTGCCCCTCAGGGAAAAGCTACTGTTTCTGAAAGGCCTCAACTACCCAGAACCTAGCCTCATCACAGCATCTCCACACTGGAGGAAACAGCCATCTCCCTCATTTGTGATACTCAAAGCAGATCTCCTTCCCATTGAAGTAGCCTGGGAGGAGGATCACAAAATCCTGAGTAAAGCAGAGCATTTTTCTGCCTGGCCCAAAAAATTGACTTAAGAAACCAATCAAGCAAAACGAAAAGTAAACACCACAAGCACACCAGACTCCACCAAGAGACTGGTTATGGACACAGGGGAAATACAGGATCTTCCCATTCCCTCCCACCAAAAGAACCCAAAAATCAAATCAAAGAACTCTTTTTTTTATCTTTTTTTTTTCAATTTTAATTTTTTAAAAAGTGTTTGATGTTAATTTTTTCTCATAATTTTTATTTTTGGTGTGTGTGTGTGTGTGTGTTTAAACTCTTTTGACCTTTTGGTCCTTTATATTGTTTTCATTTTTCTCTCTTTATTCTTTTTTGTTTGACTTAATTGCTGTTCTGCTCATCCCCCGATACATACCTGCGGTCGATAATTAGATGTTATTCTCCATTCTTTACATAATCCAGAAATTTATTTATTACTCGATTCAAAAGGTCTTAGGCTGAACTTCTTGAACAGCAGTATTATTTTTTTACACCAATATAATTTTCAAGTACTTAATTTTAATTTTTTTTTTATTTTTTAGTTGTCCTGTTTCCTTTCTATCCCTCCTTTCATTTCATCCTATCCTTTTCTTCTCTCAATATCATTTCTTTAAACTTACATAATTTTTAAGTGTTTCACTTCTTAAATTTAAATTTTTGTTTATCAATTTCTTATTTATTGTTTAAAAAAATCTCTCTGTTATCATTCTGTCCAATCCATTTCCTGCTCAGACATAAGTACTTGGTTAAATTCACTCTTCTCTTACCTCTCCACATCCCTCTAATCCTATTTTTCTCCACATTTCTCCCTAAACCTAATAATTCCTGGTGTGTCAAATCATTTTTGCTTTTATTAGCCCATTAGTCCATGGTTGTTTGCAGTTGAATAGATTGTATCTGATGAACTAGATTGTATCTGCAACCATTGTGACTGTGTAACTACAGGACTCAGGTTGATGCTTGCCTTAAAATAGTGTTCTAGCGTAAAATTGGTTTTACTTTCATACCAAATGGGCAGAACAAGCGGAAAAACACAAGAAAAATGGCAAGTCTGGGTATATGAATTCCCAATCATGATAATCAGGTGACAGAATATTTAATGAATAATCCAGAGAAGAGTTCCCAAAAATCTCTACAAACACTAGTGGTAAACATGGTGAATGAATAGATTGAAAACTTGGAAAGGATTCAGTGTGAGCATGATAGAGAGCGAGAGGGGGTAAACCAAAGATTAATACAGGAATCTTGTGAGCATGAGGAAGCTACTCAAAGATTAATACAGCAATTGCATGAGCAGATTGAGAACAGTCAAAGAGAGATATAATAATCGCATGAGAAGGCTGAGATCAGTCAAGGAGAAAGAGGAATTGCATGATTGTGAGGAAGCTAATCAAAGAGTAATACAGGACTTGCGAGAGAGGGTGAGAATAGACAAAGATCAATAAAGGCATTCATGGAATCCATGAACAGACAGCTGAATGAATTCAGGGAGACCACAAAGGGAATTTTCAGTAGAGCCCAAGAAAAGGACTGAGAGTCCAAGTAAACCATAACGAATCAACTAAGTGATTTGAGAAGAAATACTGAACGCCAAATTAAGGAAGTAAAGTTCATACAAGACCTAAAACAATGCTCCAACAAAGATTTGGAGCCATCAAAGCCAAACAATTAGAAGGAAAAGAAATTTTAAAAACCAAGTAGAAAGTCTTGACAGTCGGTTAGACCTTGCAGAAGATTGAATCTCGGGGATTGAAGACAGACTAGATATTATAGAGAAAAAATGTATAACTATCCAAGACAAATCCTAGAAATATGATAGATCTATTCAACAATTGGAAGGCACCATCAGAAGACCTAATCTGAGGATAATGGGTGTAGAGGAGAACCTAGAGAGAGAAGTTAATGGTTTAGGAAATTTATTTAACAGAATCTTAGTAGAGAACTTCACAAACATGCAAAAAACAGGCCTATTGAGATATAAGAAGCTTTTGGAACCACCAAACCAGACTTACAAAAGGTACTTAAAGATGTCCTACACATAGAAAACCAATAAGACCACAATAAATGCCAAGAAACAGCATCTAAGGGAATAAAATTAGAACTCAACACAAAAAAGCCACCAAAGAAAGTCCTGTAACACATGGAGGCTGAACAACACACTGTTGAGTCACCAGTGGGTCATGGAAGAGATTAGAAAGGAAATGCAAATGTTCATGATATTCAAAAAAAAATGAACACATAAATTACCAGCTCCTCTGGGACACAGGAAATGCAGTACTCAGAGGCAATTTTATACCTCTGAGTTCCTACATCAACAAATTAAAGAAATCTGAAACCAACAATTTAATGAGACATATGCCCCCCCTTGAAAAAGAGCATCAAAATAAGCCCCAATCCAGTAGATGGAAAAAAATAATTAAAATTAAATCAGAATTAAATGAATTAGAATCCAAAAAAGCCATAGAAAGAATCAACAAAACAAACCTTTGGTTCTTCGAAAAAATTAACAAAAATTGACAGACGCCTAGCAAATCTTATCAGAAAAAGAAGAGTACATGGAAATAAACAAACTCAGAGAGGAGAATGGAAACATCACCACAGAAACAACCAAGAACCAGAACATTATAAGGGGATACTTCTCAAACCTTTATGCTAATAAGTTTGAGAACCTAGTAGAAATTGACCATTACCTAGCAAATATTGATATGCCAAAACTAAACGAAGTTGAGTTAAACCAACAGGCCAATATCAAGCATTGAAATAGAAACAGCAATAAGAGAACTCCCATCTAAGAAAAACCCAGGACCAGATGGATTTACAGTAAAATTCCACAAGGCCTTACATGCAAAGCTCACACCAATACTCCTCCAATTCCTCAATGAAATTGAAAGAGAAAGTGCACTATCGAACTCATTCCATGAAGCCATCATAACCCTCATCCCAAAACCAGGCAGGGACTCATCAAAGAAACAGAACTATAGACCCATTTCTTGATGAACATTGATGCAAAATTTCTCAACAAAATTTTGGCCAATCGACTTCAACAATTCATCCAAAAAATCATACACCACGATCACACAGAATTCATTTCAGGGTTGCAAAGCTGATTTAATATATGCAAATCAATTAATATAATTTACAACAACAACAAGACCAAGGATAAGAACCACATGGTTATCTCAATAGATGCAGAAAAATGCATTTGACAAGTTCCAAAACCCCTTTATGATGAAGGCTCTGGAAAAATTAGGAATCCAGGGAACATTCCTCAATACAATAACGGCTGTATATGACAAACATACAGCCAGCTTTATAGTTAATGGTGAAAAACTAAAGCCATTTCCTCTTAGGAAAGAGAAAAGGATGTCCAATTTCTCCACTTCTCTTCAATGTAATTTTAGAATGTGTAGCTACAGCAATAAGACAAGATGCAAACATTAAAGGATCCAAATATGGAAAGATGAAGTAAAACTCTCCATCTTTTTAGATGACATGATCTTATATTTAAAGAATCCCACAGAATCCATTGCCAAATTACTTATGCTGATTCAAAACTTTGGCAAAGTAGCACGGTATAAAATTAACCCTCAAAAATAAATAGCTTTACTGTATGCCAACAACGAGAAAAGCATGGCTGACATAAGGAAAGCAACTCCATTCGTAATAGCCCCACAAAAAATAAAATATCTAGGAATTAGTTTAACCAAAGAAGTGAAAAATCTCTATGATGAAAACGTAGAAAACCTGAAAAAGGAAATCCAAACTGAACTTAGAAAGTGGTAAAAACCTTCCATGATCCTGGATTGGAAGGATCAACATCATGAATCTGGCAATACTTCCTAAAGCGATGTAAAAATTCAATGTGATACCTGCGAATATTCCGACCTCATTCTTCAAGAAAATAGAAGAGGCAATCCAAAAATTCATATGGAACAATAAAAGACCACGAATAACAAAACAATCCTCAACAGAAACAACAGTGCTGGAGGAATATCAATAGCAAATTTCAAAATCAACTACAAAGCCATAGTAATCAAAACAGCTTGGTGCTGACACCAGAACAGATCTCAGGACCAATGGAATAGAATTGAAAACCCAGAAATTAACCCACTGACATATAGCCATCCAATCTTCGCTAAGGGAGCTAAAAATATTAGAATGGAAGAAAGACAGCTTCTTCAGTAAGTGGCTGGCAAAATTGCTTAATCACTTGTAGAAAACTAAAGCTAAATCCTTATATATCACCCTGGACCAGAATCAATTCCAAATGGATCAAAGACCTGGAGTCACAGCAGACACCTAGGTCTCCTTGGCACAGGCTGAAATTGTCTTAATAGAGACCCAGAAACACAACAAATCAAAGAAAGGTTGGACAAATAGGATTACATGAAATTGCAGAGCTTCTGCATGGCCAAGGACATAGATAGCAAGATCAATAAAAATCCCACCGATAGGGAGAAGATCTTCACTAGCCATACAACAAACAAGGGTTTCATATCTAAAATATACCTGGAACTCACAAAAGCAGATCCAACAACAAATCCTCAAAGAAAGAAACAACTGCCCAAAAATAAGTGGGCTAAAGACTTACAGAGACACTTCTCTGAAGAGGAAGCAAGGATGATCAATAGACATATGAAGAAATGCTCAACCTCCCTAACCATAAAAGAAATTCAAATCTAAACAACATTGAGATACCACCTCACCCCAGTCAGAATGGCTATAATCAAGAACTCTAATAACAACAGAAGCTGGAGGGGATGTGGAGAGAAGGGTACCTTGCTGCATTGTTGGTGGGCGTATAAACTTGTTCAACCACTTTGAAAAGTAGTATGGAGGTTCGTCAAAAGACTCCATATAGTGCTCCCCTGTTTCCCAGCTATCCCACTTTTGGGCATTTACCCAAATGATCACAAACATGACCATACTAAAGCTTCCAGCGCAACTATGGTTATTGCAACTGTATTTACCATAGCTAAGATATGGAACCAACCCAGATGGCCCTCAGGAGATGAATGGATCAATAAAATATGGTATATATACACAATGGAATTCTAGGCCTCCATCAGAAAGAATGACATTGCCCCATTTGTTAGGAAATGGAAAGACTTGGAAAAAATTATATGAAGTGAAGTAAGCCAGGCCCAAAGAAATATAGGTCCCATGGTTTCCCTTATTTGCAAGAACTAGTATATTTGTGAGACAAGCAGAAACGGTCAGATAAGTTATGTTAGGCAAAATGAACCCCAAGATAAGGACTCAAATGGTTTTTTTCTCTCTTGCTATTGTTCCTAGCATATTTATAAGATGATTTCTTTGTTGCTTTGTAAGTCCTTCCCCCATGGTATAACCCCTGTTTTCACTGTATTTGATGTTATAATTTGTGGAGGAGTAGGGAAAAACAAATTCTTTAAATAGGGATACAGGTGGACCCATTGCAACAATCAGATGTACAACACGTTATGTTAGCGCATGCATGGGTTGGTTGGGGGGGAGATGGGAAGGTATGGTAAGGGAAAACAAAGGAGGAGGCAACAATGCTTGATAAGAAATGTAATCATTACCGTACTCATGTAATTGTAACCCCTCTATATGTATTTTCACAATAAAAAATCATGAAATAATAAAGTAAAAATTAATGTCAATTTTTTTGTTATTGTTGTTGGTCATGGGGTTTAAATCTGGGCCTGGGCAATGTCTCTCAACTCTTCAGTTCATTGATACCACTGTACCACTTGAGCCACAGTGTTGTTTCTATTTTACAAGTGGGTTATTGGAGATAAGAGTCTCACAGACATTTCTGCCCAGGCTGGTTTTGAACCACTATCCTCAATCTCAGACTCCTGAGTAACTACGATTAGAGGCATGAGCCACCAAAGCCCAAACCATGTCAATTTGTAAAAAGCCAGCTTATTGTAACTTCTGTTTTTTTTCCAATAAACAATCTTACTTTTTAGCATTAGTTTATAACTATGAGTTATTTTTAGATGTAACTGTGAAATTTTTAATAGAATCAAACATATTTTTAATATTTCTCAGTACCTCACAAAATCCCTTGTAATTGACTTTCCCCAAAGTCAATTATTACATACTACATTACTCACTATTATTACACTCTGTATTACATATAGTGTGAAGCAAAAATAGTTTGGACCATTTCATTTAAATTATTAGATGGTATTTTAGCATTATAAATTCTCATCTGTGATTTTAAAAGAAGGAAAGAAGATTTTAGAGTTAAAATCAAATGTAAATGCATAGTGTATCCTAATTAAAGCAAAATTTATGAGTTCACACAGAAAAAATTATTTTCTTTCCACTAAAGGCTTTGAAGTAATACTATTGGAAATAGTGACGTAAGAGGAGGAAGAATTCAAATGATGTCAAAGAATGTCTGTTATTGTGCTACCCCCTCCACTAACAAGACCTACCTGGTCCCAGATGCCACAAAACTTCAAGTATCTCTCTTAGAACTCTATTTGGAAAAGTTCTAAATCACTGATTATATATGTACTTTCTGTTATATGAAACAAAATATAGACACAAAACAATTGAAATAAAATGCACACATATGTTGAAGTCACCACAGCTGGAAAAACAACCAACAAAGTAGAACTCCCCCAGGAACAAAAACCTGTTGTGCCTGATTATTTTTAAGCAAAAAAATCTCAAATACATGTTACCCTTGAGTAGATCCATAAAGATAACTGTCTCAGAAGTACGGTTGTGTTAATTTGTAATTAAATTCATCTAGATGAACCTAATATAGCAAATCACGTGAATGGATCAAATTGTTTAAAAGCTGCACATATTTAAAAGAATAAAATAACAAAAATCATAACATACTTAAAAAATTCAGAAATGCAACCAATAAGTCCAATAGTATCCATATTGAGACCTAGATCCTACTGATTTAACAAGAACAAAATATGCAAATAATAGAATCTGAGCCGTGTACCTGAGTGTACATAATTTTAAACTACTCCAAATTACACTTTGTAGAAGACTGAATGTGGGCTATCTGAAGGAAAACATCAACCCATGATATAAATGACATTAAAAATCTCATTAAAAGAGAGAAGTAGTTTCTGGAAAATGCTATTTTAAAAAGTAGTGGTCAAAATCTTTCTAGTACTGAAAAAATTGCATACCTATTTAGTTATATCCAAAAATGACACAATATACTCAAGCTGATTTGAAACTTTGAGAAAGTAGCGGGATACAACTGTAACATAATTATGGATGTGACTCTGGCATGGAATTAATTTCCTCTTTGATCTGACAAAAATATGTGAAAGAACAGAACTTCAACTAAATATCAAGACCTAACAAACATATAGCCAGAAAAGTCATCATGCAAGCTGTTTTGCAACTGGGATAAAAGAAATGTTATATACCGATTCTGTATTTATTGTAAATATTGTTTTGTTTCATATATTTCCTTTAGCTTGCATTTTTAAAACATTGTGTTAATGATGTATATCTTGGTAACTAATTTTGGATTCCTCCTTCAATTTAGTTTTGAAAATAATATCTTACTTCAGTTCCTAACCCATGAAATGATGTTGATTACAAAACAACTGCTAATAACCACTGTTTATAATACACAAAATCTCATAAGCATGACACCAGCAAGCATTGATTAACATTTGATATCATGGTCTCATGACTGATGAAGCCTATCTGCCTGAGTATAGCTGTACCAAGATTCCTCAGCCTAAATTTATCCACTGTTAAAAAATGTTTATATTTTTATTTGTCACCCATTGTAGATTAAACCTGAGTACAAAGCCTAAGGAAAATGATAAGGTGAGAATATAGCTTTTCTAGATATGAAGTAAAGAAAATGCAGCATAGAGTAACTCACTGGTTTAAAGTCAACCTATTTCTCCAAAACATTCTAAGCATTTCCTTACTATGTGTATTATTCTCAAGAAGGGAATGGGGAATACGAGAAGAGGACTAACCTAGCATTATCTTCAAATACACATAAGTTGGATTTTCCTCTTTATTTTCCTATAAGCATTTTTGATAAAAACTGTTTGAATGATTGATTTCCATGTCTGGTATAATATATCCTAGTTGCATATTCCAAAGTACATTCAGAAAATGCTATATAGCAATTAAGTCCGGGCAGAAAAAATGGCATCTCTAACTATGTGACGTCCAATTATTAGCTATTTCATTATGCCCCAATTTAATGAATGTTATTGTTTAAATCTTTATAAAGTATTAATTAAAATCGATCAGTGTCCTATAAAATAATTGTATATAATTTTATCCTAGAATCATTCAAGAACTGCCCATTCAATCATGACATACATCACATTCCATTGGAATTCATATGGATAGGAATGAGTTTCTTAGGATTTCCTGCCTGCCATTTGGAGGTGGCAGGACCAGGATTCAAACTGTGGGCTCCAGCTCCCATTACTTCAACCCAAGGATAGGAACTTATTGGTCTGTCCAAGAACATCAGCAAGACCAATGATTAGGCAGGCACCAGTGGTTCTCAGCAGTCCTCCTTGATACTTACAAGGCTGTGATAGGAGGATCGTGGTCAAAGTCACCCTAAGTAGGGAAATCCTTGAGACCCCCTGTCCAACTTCATTGTCAACAAAGCCAGAAATAGAGCCATATGGCTCCAGTGGTAGAGGGTTAACCTTGAGCAAAAGCAGCTCATGGACTGTGCCCAGATACTGAGTTCAAGGTCTAGGACAGGCAACAAACAGACATACACAACAATCTGTGCAGACATCTCGCTAAAACTGGTCACCCTCTTTTCCCCAGCTGAATTGGACAGAGTTCCCTGGGAAAGGGGCTGGGGGAGCCATTGTCATCTTGACTCGACCCATTCTGCATGCATCACAGGATTCCGGCCACATTATTTCATGGTTCTTTCTGACCAATGGGATACAAGAATTGTATTCCATGATACCTGGTAGATGGACTAGGCTCTGTTAGCACACTTGGAGGCTGAGATCCACAGAGGGAAAATCATGCCACAGGAGAGGAGGGCCTGCTGCAGGCACCCGGGGCCACCTGGCAGCTCAGTGCCAGACTGAGTTGGAGCCACAGACCCTCCATCCCATGAGCTGACACCACAGCATGCATGGGGATGGGAAGCGGGACATATGTGCCTCTGAGAAGAAAATCTGCTTCATCCATGACCTGCCTGATGAGGTGGACTTCCAGAGTCCACCAGGTGAGCACCACCATTGATGCAACCAGCTGTCGGCACACATCCGAACCATTGAGGAGCCCCTTGTGGTATGTAAAGTGCAGATGTTGGTCCTGCATATGCTGTGTTGGGAGAATGCTGAGTGCAGGCACTGGCTGTCCCAGGAGAAGATGGAGAAGAGGACAGTGCTGCAGGAGCTGCTATTGCTCCTCGCAGGGGAAGGCACAGACAGCAGTCTCCAGATGCCAGCACAGGCTGAGCCCCCCACCACCAACACTGCTTCAGAGGCCTCAGGGCCCATGCTGGGTGAAATGAGGGAGCAGCAGAAAGATTTTGAAGAATTGAAACTTGAAGACAGCATGGAAAATGCCAGAGGAGAGGTCAGGGTTCCCGACGCCAGAGTGGACTCTCCCCGAAGGAGCACATCCTGCTACAGATGCCCCACATTCAGATCTGCCCACAGCTCCCAGGCTCAGGGGAGGAGTGCTCCCTCACTTACTTCTATAGACCAATGTGGATGATGACTTTCTTTTTTTGTTTTGTTTTGTTTGTTTGTTTGTTTTTTTGTCGGTCATGGGGCTTGAACTCCGGGCCTGGGCACTGTCCCTCAGCTCTTCAGCTCAAGGCGAGCGCTCTACCACTTGAGCTACAGCGCCACTTCTGGTTTTCTGGTGGTTTATTGGAGATAGGAGTCTCACGGTCTCTCCTGCCCGGGCTGGCTTTGAACCGCGATCTTCAGATCTCAGCCTCCTGAGTAGCTAGGATTACAGGCGTGAGCCACCAGCGCCCGGCTGGATGATGACTTTCTATGTGACATACTGACTCTCAAATCCTTGGCAGCCACCAGAAGTAGATGGCCAGGTGTCCTTCCCTGAGGCCTCCATCTGCCGGATGATGAAAAGGTTAAACTGGGGGTTAGGTAAGGCAGAGGATGCCAGGAGTTGGCCCAAACTCAAGGGACATCTAATGGCTCATTGGTGGCCAGGAAAGAGGCCCATGTTATGCTTATCAAAAAGAATAAATTGTTTTCAAAACAAAAAAAAAGGCCTCCAACAAAGATTTGTTCTTCCATTCTTGAGGCTTGAACTGAGGGCTTGGCCACTGTCCCTGAGCTCTTTTTGATCAAGGCAGGCGCTCTACCACTTGAGCTCCACCTCCCCTTCCACCCTTTTCTGTGTTGAATAGAACCCAGGGCTTCAGGCATGCTAGGCGACCACTCTACTACTGAGCCACATTCTCAGCTATGAAGATTCTCCCCCTTCACAAACCCATATGGCCATTCCTCAGATAAATAGTAAATAGGGTCTAGAATGAATATGAAGCACAAGTCTGGTTCACACCAAAATACTGCCCCGCCCCCTCTTCCCACACCCTTAGTTGAAGTTTCTCTTCTACCATTGAAGGATGAGAGAGGAAGAGGGGAGTCCCAAGAGAGTACAAACAACAGTGGCCCCCTGAGTCCCACATCCTCCCCCACATAAGTGGTCCTCCAGATTCTAATCTTACCTGACTCAATGTGGAGTCTACACTGTCTCCCCACCTCTGCAAGCCTCAGGATGAAATAAAGGTCAGCCCTGGCCTCATCCCAAACCCAGGGTGGAAGCTTCTAGTCACAGACCCACTTCCACGTCTGACTGCCCCGAGTTAGGCCGGACCCACAACTCACCACTACATTGGCAGTGATGACCTCATGGATGGATTGCAGGAAGAAGTTCTATGGCAAAGAGTAGAAGCAGCAGTGTGAGCAGGGCAGAAGGAGGTGGGGAGATTGCTCGGGGTTCTTCCTTGTAGCCCACCCATACAGCCAGAGCCATGCTGACCCAAAGCACGAACCAAGCCAAGGGGTGAGATGAGATGGAGGAGCATGGGACTAAAGGAGGTACTGCTTTGTCTTGGAGCACTTGAAAATTCCAATTATATTTGGCCCATGCCAATCTCAAAGACAACACGCAATGCCTCTCCTTGTTGTTGTTGGCTGTGAGCATTGTCCCTGATCTCTTTTTCTCAAGGCTGGCACTCTACCACTTGAGTCACAGGGCCACTTTTGTTTTCTGACGGTTCATCAAGGATAAGAGTTTCACACACTGTCCTGCCCAGACTGGCTTGGCACCGTGATCCTCCAGGTCTCAGCTTCCTGAATAGCTAGGATGACAATCATAAGCCACCAGTGCCCAGTATGTGATGCCTTTTGAAGGCATCTTGGCGAGTCTGTAAAGGAGCCCCAAAAGGCCTGGATAGACCATGACCCAATTAAGGAGCTTGAATAAGGGAAGGCTGACCTTCTAGCCATTCTGTTTCCCCAAAATTAAAGATGCCAGATGGTGTTGTATGCATCAAACACCTAGGCCAGCAGCCACCAGGCTTAGTGGGGAAAAAGTAGAGAATACCCAAAGATTGAAATGTAGAAATCTCTGATTTTTGAATGCATGTGGTGTGTGTGTGTGTGTGTGTGTGTGTGTGTGTGTGTGGTGTGTGTGTGTGTGTGTGTGTGTGTGTGTGAACTCAGGGCCTAGGCTCTATCCCTGAGTTTTCTTGCTCAAGGTTAGTGCTCTGCCACTTGAGCCACAGCCCCACTTGCTTTTCGATGGTTAATTGTAGGTAAGAGTCTCAAGGACTTTCCTGCCCAGGGTGGCTTTGAAGCATGATGGGAGGCCCAGGGAAGCAAGAGTAAACACAACTCGCAGGTACAATCCTTATGGTGGGCCACTCCTGCCCCCTGGTGGCCAGAAGCGAAACATGCGGCCCTGTGCCATCATCCTCTAGAGTTCAATTTGGGGAAGTGACCAGGGCCAAGCTGACTTTTGCTCACCCTGATTGCTGATGCCAGAGCAGGTTTGTTCCACCCTAGGCCAAGAGAGCTCCAGGAGGCCTGGCTTACCAGGGACACAAGGAAGGGAGAGGTCAGCGCCAGGCTGTGCTAAGAGCCTTTGCCCACGGATACCCCAACTTGGCCTTACTTATTACCATAAGACCTGTCAAAGAAAAACCCCCAAAAAACAAAATTGGAGCAGTGCCTCCAAGTGGTAGAACTCTAGCATTGAACCAAAGAGCTCAGGGAAAGGGCCCCTAAACTTTGAGTTCAAGACCCCCAGCTGACCTTCCCCCATAAAACACAAGTTGGCTAAATGTGATCTAGTAGGATTTGTGAAGTGTTTCTGAAGAATGGTGATACTGAAAAAAGCACCCTAATTCTAATGACAGCTGAACTTGTGACATACAGCTATGTGGTGAGTCCTTCAGAAGGCACTATTTGTTGGGTCCTTCCCACATGGGGGTTTTGTGCTGAGTCCTCAAAAAGGTGCTGTTTGCTGAGTCATCCCAAAGGGTGCTATGTACTGAGTCCATGAGAAGAGTGCGCCGACCTGGGTATTTCAAAGGGTGCTGTGTGCTGAGTCCATTACACAACGTACTGTATGCCGCGTCCTTCAAAAGGTGTGGTGTGCTAATTCATCCTAAAGGGTCCTGCTATGTGCTGAGCCCTTCAGAAGAGAGGGATGAGGCGAGTTTTTTGAATGTGTGTGCCAAGTCCTTTACACAGGGTGCTCTGTACTGTCCTTCAAATGGTGCTGTGTGCTGAGTGCTTCCACAGTTTGGTATGTGCTGAGCCCTTCAAAATTTTTCTGTGTGCTGAGTTTTTCGAAGGGTGCTGTGCACTGGGTGTTTCACATAGGGTGCTTCATACTCAGCCCTTCAAATAGTGCTGTGTGTGGAGCCTTAACACAGGGTATGATGAGTCTCTGGGAAAGAGTGCTACATGCTGAGTTTTTCAAAGCATGCCATTCATTAAGGCCTTTACACTGCGGGCTATGGACTCCCTCCTTCAAAGGATGCTGTGTGCTGAGTATTCTACCCAGTGTACTACATGCTGAGTCCTTCAAAGAGAGCTGTGTGCTGAGTCCTTTACACACGGTGCTTTGTGCTATTTTTGGAAGTGGGCTGTGTGCTGAGTCATCCCAAAGGGTGCTATGTTCTGAGTCCTTGAGAGGTAGTTATCCCCAACAATCACACACACACAAACACAAACACACATACACACGAATGTCACCATGCACCTGTTTGGTGTGTGGAGTGGAGGGGGATGGAGGAGAGTCTCCCCCAGCGGTGGGGCTGAGGGGAGATTTGATTCCCCGGGCCGGTAGTGGGGTTGGGGGGGGGGAGTGCTGAGCTGAAGTAATGCTGCAATTGCCATGGTCTGGAAGCCTCAGGGCCCACTCAGGGCTGCTGTGGCCAGGGGTGGGGGGCGTGGCCCAGGGGAGGAGGGGACAGGACCCAGGGACCCACTTTGGTGGCAGCAATGGCCAGGGGCCCAAGGGGCAAGGGCGTGTGCACAGCAGGAGTGGGGTGGCCCAGGAGAGGAGTATAGGGCTGAGAGAGAGCAGAGAGAAGAGAGAAGAGTGAGCATGAGCACAAGCACCAGTGGAAATGGCTTCAGTGGCTGGTGGCCACCCAGATCATAGTGTGGGTCCTGGCCGGGAACATAAAGCATGTGGAACATTCATGGCAGGCACATTGCTGCACACAGTCCTGCGTGCAGCAGCCATGGCGGCCCTGAGTCTGAGGTCCCAGTTCGGGGAGCACAGCACAGGCACTGGCTGCTGAGGCAGAGGCAGTGGCCAAGGGGAAGAGGCCGTTGAAACAGCGGCAGTGGCTGAGGAGAAAGAACAGAGGCTTCCCACAGCCCCTCCACGCACCCGCAGATGTCCCCGCCCCCTCCCAGCAGCCCTGCGTCTCAAACATGGCGCTGCCGGCTGTGACCCACGGAGCCTCTTGCAGTCACCCGGCAGAGAGGGCCCACCCCTGGCCGACTTGTGGCCCGACTTAGTCACAGCCCCGGGTCCTCAGACTCTGGGTACACACCTGGATTCGCAGACTACAGCTTCTCCCAGCATCACACATGTGTGGCCGCCCTGCAGGCCCACACCCCATGACCCCTGCCCCCTGCAACCCCCCCTACTCTATGGCTTCCCCCCCACCCCCACTGACCAGGGCCTCTGGCCTCCCCTCTCTTGTCCCACCTGCACCTCCCCCGTGCCCTACAATCCTCCCTGGCTCTGCCACAAATGCACCCCAGGGGTGGGGGGTGGAAGTGGGTGTCGACCCTGGGATCCCACCCCATCCATAGCGGCCAGTGTCGCAGGAAAAGGGGAGCTGCAGTGACGGGTGAGGAGGGGCCAACACAGAGCCCCTGTCTTGGAGCAGTTGGAGTCACACAGCCGCATATCTGCACCCTTTCTCTCCTTGGTGGAAACTTGGTGGCTTTAGTCAGAGGTGGGAAGCAGCACCTCCACACCTGCCTTCTAGGGTCTTCTCCTTTTTACTGGGGAGGGGTGTGTTGGATGCAGAAGGTAGCCCCCCCCTTGTGAGCCCTTGTCTTCTGTGCTCAGTGACCCTTTCACCTGAGGACGTTCCCAGAAAAGCCCACTAGAGAGGTGAGAGCACTGTGGTCAGATAGAAGGTGGATATTTGGGAGAAAATGTACCTCCTCTCACAAACATACACTCGGCCTGTACCTCCAACCCCAGCTGTCAACAGTTCTGACTGGGTGATCACATTTCCCAGCTCTGCCAACCTCTGCTAGTGCTCCCAGTACATGTGGTCTCCTCATCTTCCCCAAGAATCTGCCAAGTCACCCAGAAGTAACTAGACTGGAAGTAGGGAGTCCATCCAATTATATAGCCTTTAAGACCCCATCAAAGTCCCCAACAACGCCCCCACCCCAGGTCAGACACTTTTCTGTAGGCACCATGACCCCTGCTTTGTTTTCTGTCCAGGCTCTGAAGAGCCACCTGTCTCCAGACTCCACCCAGTGTCCTGGCCTAGGGTTTTGGTGAATGGGGAGTCAAGGCTGGTTGTTCCCAGGGGAAAGGGTCTGGCCCTGAAGAAAGGGGGAGGCAGGGTGGTTCTGCATTATTAGAACATTTTTTCACTTGGGTGGGAGCACCTGGTTCTGACAAGGGAACCCCCATGCTTGAGCTGGTACATCATCCAAATGAGAAACCAACAAACTCAGGAGAGGCACTGCTCTGAGTCTGTGTGTGTGTGTGTGTGTGTGTGTGTGTGTGTGTGTGTGAGAGAGAGAGAGAGAGAGAGAGAGAGAGAGAGAGAGAGAGAGAGAGAGAGAGAGAGAGAGAGAGAGAGTTTGTCTTTCTCATTATACAGCCTGACTGTGATCAGGTGAATGATCAATTGGCAAATTGCTGGTGCTGCATGGATGAGTCTTCTGTCACTGGTTTGGATTTGTATGTGTTTGTGTTTGTGTGTGTGTGTGTGTGTGTGTGTGTGTGTGTGTGTGTGTGTGTGTGTGTGTGTGTGTGTGTTAGGAGTTCAGGGAGATAAGAACAATGAAAATATATTTAAATCACCCTGTCTAAAAAGAGCAAAAGCATTTTATTTGTTTTTCTTTATTCATTAATGCCCAGTACAAGCCCAGTCACATTTTTTGTTTTCTCTTTCACTGTTTCATGGCTCCGTTAGGAAAGGTTATAGTAGATGATCCTTTCCACCTCTTTCTTCCGCTTTCTTGCAGCCCACAGTAGCTGCTGGGCCTACATGGGTCTCCTCTAGGAGGCCTGTGTGAACCACACACCAGAGTGGACACCTGCCCTTCTGTCTTCAGCCAAAAGGCTCGTGAGGCTACTGTGACCACAGCCGCACACTTCCAGACAGACAGTCTGTTCTCGTGTGTATAGTGGGAATGAGTCTGCCAAACATAAACAGGGAATGAGATGGGGGGAGTAGGGCAGGGGCTGTGACAAACAATGTGACAGGATAAGAGGGTTCATCACAACAAGGATGAGAGGGGAATCTTATCCAGGGTATTGACAGTGTCTGTGGGCATCTGGGCAGTGGGCTCCGTGCCCCCAATGGTGGCATGGATTCCCTCCTGGGGCAAAGTCCAATCTGTGTCCTTCCTGGGCTGTTTCCAGCTGGTCAATGGTAGGCAAGTGTTTTCCCCCTGCTGGAGTCTGCTTGGGATCAGGACATGGCAGTTAGCTAGGGCTCTGTGAATGCCATTTTCTGTAACCTGCTGTAGGCTGTCTGCAAGGAAAAAGGGGTCTACTGACTTTGGAACCCATTAAGTTTGATTGGGACAAGTGAAAAATGCCAGCTTTTCAGAGATTTTTCTTGAAGCTGGCAATTTCTACTAATGCCTGGGATTCTGGGTCAAATTAGATGGACCATTTCAGCCACCAAACAATGATATTCAAAGCAGCACAGGCAGAGTTCCCAAGCCAGATGGTATGCTATGAATGTGGTGCCTTGACTGCCTTTCTCTGGCAGCTGCTGATTCTCCTCCGGCTTTCTCTAGGGTGATCACCACAGGCGAGGATGTCATGGGGAGCAGAGATTGTGACCTCGCCATCCACAGCCTGCCAGCTGTGAGCAGAGACAATTCCCAGCACCTGTACTGGACTCTGGGAGATTCAGAGACCCAGGATGCCTCAGGGATCCTTTCTCTGCAACATGAAACATGGGGGCTGGATGTGGTGGACCATCCTGTCTGACCCCAGGGAGTGGAGAGGAGGCCCCTTGAGCCGGGCGTTCACCTCAAGGCAACCTTATTCACAGCTAAGTGGGGAATTGAGTGCCACAGAGCTGGTCAGTGCCTGGACAGAGATCTTTGAGAAGATAGGCATCCCAGAGGCCCCTTAGAAACAAAACAGTTAAGTGCGGTGGCACCAGGAGGGTGGGAGGGGGAGGAGGGAGAACTGTGGGAGAGCTACATCAGGCTTTACCTCCACCCAGGTTGCTTACCTGAATTGGATGGGACTTTTCTGTAGTATTGTCGTAGGCAGATGCTCATTTATTTATCCAACAAACTGTTACAGTGAGTGCCAGGTCGGGAGAGGGGGGACGGGTCACAGATGATGAAAGGTTCCAGTGCTGGTTCCACAGCACATGAAGAAATCTTGGTTTGAGCTGGCTGCTGGTCCTTCACACCTGTCATCCTAGCTACTTAAGAGGCTGAGATGGGAGGATTGAAGCTTCAGTCCCAGGCAGGTGGCTCAAACTGTAGACTGTTGGTTTTGAGTTAAAAATGCTCGGGGACAGCCGGGTGCTGGTGGCTCACGCCTGTAATCCTAGCTACTCAGGAGGCTGAGATCTGACGATCGCAGTTCAAAGCCAGCCCGGGCAGGAGAGACCGTGAGACTCCTATCTCCAATACACCACCAGAAAACCGGAAGTGGCTCTGTAGCTCAAGTGGTAGAGCGCTCGCTTTGAGCTGAAGAGCTGAGGGACAGCGCCCAGGCCCAGAGTTCAAGCCCCACGACCCACACACAAAAAAAGGCTCAGGGACAGCACCCAGGTTCTGAGTTCAAGAGGAGGAGTGACACAAAGAAAGGAAAGAAAAAGAGAGGAGGGAAGGATGCAGGGAGAAAAGGAGGAAAGGAAGGAAGAAGGGAGCATGCAAGCCTTGGTTTGGAGTCCCTGGATAAAGGGAGCCAACCATTCACAATCTCCGTGGGGACAGTTTCAGAGCCTAAAGCCAGTATGTGGAACCAAGCCACTGACTCCTTCATGACATCAGCAACTTCATGCCATCCATGATCTGTGTGGTGGCCAACTGCAGAGGGAAACAGCCTCAGGTAGACCCTAGGGCTCAGGGTGGGTCACTGAGTTTCAATCTCCCCTGGCATACCAAGTTTATTTTCTGGTCAGATAAGAAGAAAGTGTCCAAGGGCTAGGGAGGTATAGGATGAGGTAGTGTCAACAGAGGGGTGGCAAGGGATAAGCAGGAAGTTGACAGGTAGGAAAATCCCAGATCAGGTGTGTCAGGCCATTGGAACCATGACCTCACTTGAAAACCTAGACCATTAGTGATACAGACTTCGACCCAGCCACATGGCTATTAAAAGTCCTGGCACTCAGGGTTCACCATTGACAACCTGGCTGTTGTCCGCTGCAGGATGCCTGTGCAGTATATCCTTGGGGACTTGGACTTTTGCTGGCTCAATCTGAAGATGACACCCCCAGTGTTCATTCCTCGACCAGAGACAGAGGTAAACATGCCACTGGCACAGGACAGCCAGGGAATGAGGGCGGGAGTCAGACCCGTGTTGCCCAGAGACTTCCTCTAGGCGACTCTAGGGCCCCATGATTGCCATTCTCAGAGGTAGAGGTGGGTCTCTTTGCTGGCTCAGCCTTTAGTCTAGATGGAAGATGTGGGATTCAGAGAGGGCTGACTGAAGGTCGAGGCTGGTGGGAAAACCAGAGCCACTGGGCTCTGAGCAGGATTGTTTTTTTTTTTGAGGATACTCACAACCCAGGAAAATTCCTGGGATGGATTGGCCTTTTTCTCCTTCCTGAAAGAGAGGGACCTAGAGCTCTCCAGTCTCTATCCCTTGGCTGAGAAATCCTTTCATTCCCATATCCTGTGGTTGGATAACTAGACCTCACCTGACTGCCCAGTGTCGAGGCAGGACAGTGAGAGATGTTGAGTCCTTGATGAGGTCACGGGATCCTCAGTATGAGATTGTACTTGAACGTCCTGACTTGGTGCATGGTTAGTCCCGTCTAAGACTGCCATGACCTAGGACATAGAATCTAAAATCAGAGCAGGATAGGGTCTATTCTGTGAGTCTTGAGTATTATGTGTGAGCTTTGAGCTCCTGTATGCTCACTTGCTTCCCTTTCTTGGGTGGGTCTATGCTAGAAAAAGCTTAGAACTAGGGTCTGTGTCACATCCCTTGTTTTATGCTCAAAGCTAGTATTCTACCATTTGAGTCACAGTTCCACTTGCAAAGTTTTTAGGTGTTTAATTCGAGATAAGAGTTCTCAATGACTTTGCTGCCAAGGGTGGCGTCCAACTGCTGTCCTCAGATCTCCGTCTCCTGAGGGAATAGGATGACAGCCATGAAAAAGCATCTTTGGTCAGGTGCCAGTGGCTCATGGCTGTCATCCTAAGTACTCAGAAGCTGAGGTCTTAGTATCACGGTTCAAAGCCGGCTTGGGAAGGAGAGACCCTCAGACTCTTCTCTCCAATAAAGCACCAGAAAACCCAAAGTGGTGCTGTGGCTCAAGTAGTAGAGTGCTGGACTTGAGCTGAAGATCTCAGGGAAGCACCTAGGCCTAGAGTTCAATCTCCACAACCAACAAAAAGAAAGTAATGCATCTTTGCCTGCAAAGGACGGTGGAGGTATGTTTGTGTATGGGGGGAGGGATGGGAGACACCTAGCGTCTTCGTTTTAAATGGATTGTACCAAACTCTTAGTCCATGGCAGCCCATTCTTGACCACAGGTGAAGCTCTGTGTTGGATATCGACCATCGGACCTCAGTCTCCTCACGGGACAATTGTGAGGAAACAAGGGATTAATACAGAGGGATCTCTCGAGCAGGACCAGCACAGAGGGAGCATCTGTCAGATACGGTTCTCAACAATTCTGTGCACATATGACAGGAAGTTACCCAGAAAAGGCTCAGATTGGGTCTGTTATTAATCATGCAACAGGTGTTGGATTATGAAATGAAACATGGCTGTCTTTCATCATTACCCTATCTCCATGAGGAAGGGGATCCTTCACTGCATTCAGTTTTGCAGCTGGGGAAAATGAGGCATGCAATAGCCAGGTGACCTACTCATGACTCCCAGCTGACAGGAAGCTTGGCCTGACTTCTCTGCCATGCTTCCTAGGACAGTGGGTGTTCTTCAGTCCACTTCTTGTGGTGGGAAGTCCACTTGTTGTCACTCGTAGGGCTTGAAATCTGGGCCTGGATGCTGTCCCCGAGCTCCTTAGATCAAGGCTAGCAGTCTGCCACATGACACAGCATCACTTATGGTTTTCTGTTGGTTCTTTGAGGATAAGATTCTCACAGACATTCCTGCCAGGGCCCGCTATGAACCATGATCTTCACATCTCAGCTTCCTGTGTAGTTAGGATTATATGCCTGAGGCACCAGCACCTGGCTTAAGTGTAATTCTGTCCCTCTCTTCCTCTCTCTCTCTCTCTGTCTCTCTCTCTCTGTGTCTCTCTCTCCCTTTCACTCTTTCTCTCCCTTTTGCTCTCTCTCTCCCTCTCTCTTTCCCTCTCTCTCAGGAATTGGTTGAATGGGTGCTGGAGGAGGTGGTCCAGCATCCCCATGTGCCTGGAACCCAAGGTGGCCCTCTCATTCTGGAGGTGGGCTGTGGGTCAGGAGCTGTTTCACTCAGCCTGTTGAACCAGCTTTATGAGGTAAGCCCCTCTGTACCCCGGCTAGACCGTGATGGTTATTCATTGTCCATCCCATGAGTCCTTCCCCACATCCCTCTGCTACACCATTGAAGGAAAATGGATGAGGAGGTGTCGCCTTGTCCCCCTGCCTAGCACAATCCCATGCCTCTGACCCATACCCCCACCTATCTGGCTAGACCCTGGCTATAAGACCATGAAAACACTCCATGTCTACTACCCTTTGCTGCGGAGTTTCATTTCGGTGAGGGGGGGTGCAGAGGAAAGACCCCAGACCTGATAGCTCCCAGGGGACATTTGTTCTTGTGACAGCCAAGTCATTGCTGTGGATAAGGAGGAAGCCTCCATCAGACTGACCCAGAACAATGCTCAAAGATAGGTAGGCTGTTGAATTATCAAACCCACTCATGTCTGCTTCCTACTCCCAACAAGGAGGTGCAGTGTTGGTGGCCCAGCACTGGGCCTAAGTGATTATAAATGGATGGTGGCAGTCAGGAGCTCATGGCTCCCACCCATCATCCTGGCTGTTCAGGAGGCTGAGGTCTGATGGTCATGACTCAGAGCCAACCCAGGCAGGAAAGTCAGTGAGATTCTTATCTCCCATAAAATATCTCCCTCCCCAAACCCACACACAAGCCAGAGGTGGTGCTGTGGTCAAGTGGTAGAGCCTCAGCCTTGAACAAAAGAAGCTCAGAGATAACACCCAGGCCCTGAATTTTAGCCCTAGGACCAACACAATCATAAAATAAATTAACAGTATACACCTTTTATCTGACTACCAAGAAAGATGGATTCTGTATTCTTGCTGGTACTTGTAGCCAAAGGTAAGGGGCTCCCCTTGATGTTCCCCTAAACCTCTCCTTCTTTCCTTTATCTGTCCAGGCTTCGGTTGCAGGACAGAATTCGAATCATCCTCCTGGATGTGACCTTAGGTACCCTCTCCCACCCACCTTCCTTGGGGTCAGGATTCTGAATGCACTCCCTGCTGGAAGGATGAGACACCGCAGAGTTGAGGGTAGGTATTCTCAACACTCACACACACACCCCCCACACACACACAAACACCCTTAAGCCAATTCAGACTAGCCTATTCCAAAGACACTTTATCTCCTTGGATTGACTGACTTAGGAGAGGATTTTGATCCCTTGTAACTGATTATTTTAACTTGGGCTTGCTAGTTGACAGCTGATAAATAGGAGCAAAAAAAAGCCTTTGGTGCCTGTCACCTGGGGCTGAGGCTCATGCCTGTCATCCTGGCTACTCAGGAGGTTGAGATCTGAGGATCATAGTTTGAAGCCAGTCATAAGCTGGAAAGCCCATGAGACTCTACTCTCCATGGAACCACCAAATAGCAAGAAGTGGAGCTGTGGCTCAAGTGGTAGAGCACCAGCCTTGAACAATAAAACTCAGAGAGAAAGCTCCCAGATCCTCAGTTCAAGCTCACACAAAGAAATGGCCCCATCTTGTTGCCCACAGATTGCCCGGGCCTTGAGCTCCCTCTCATGGAGTGTGATACAATACTTGTCCCTGGGTGGTATATCAGGGCTGTCAGAAATCCGGTGCTGGAATCCAGGTCTTCCCTTTTGTGTGCTCTCAACCCACACTGAATGGAAGACAGAGTATGACAAGGCCAGCAACCTGCACAGCGAAGACTCTCCAGCTCTGCCTAAGTGACCGGAATGGGCTTCTTGGAGGCAGAACTTGAAAAGTGGTTCTTGCTTAACAAGGAGGATCTGACAGGAAGCACAGAGATCAAAGGTGCTGAATATGATGGACAACATGTCCAGCCAGGGATGCTGGTGAGAGACTCAGTATAGATGTGTGAGACTTGGTATAGATATGTGAGATTGTCCCAAGACAGGCCTGAGGGGTCACAAAAAAAAGCTATCCAAGGCTGGGATTGTGTGTTAGAGGTAGAGTGCTCATCTAGCCTGCAGGAAAGCATGGGTTCTATTCCTAGGTCCTGCATACACAGAAAAGGCTGGAAGTGGCACTGTGGCTCAGGTGAAAGAGCGCTCCCCTGGAGACAAAGAAAGTGGGTGACAGCGCCAGGGCCCCGAGGTCAGGCCCCAGGGCTGACACCATAAAACAGTTCTCCCAGGGACCTTGGTGACAGGTGGTTGACTATGCCCTAAAGCTCTTAGTAGATCAATCCATGCTTTCTGTCTCCATTGACAGAGGGGAGTTGGACACTCCTTCTCCCCTGGGCACCCCTGGATCCAGTTATCAGAAACCTTCCCAAAGTCTTCCACTGGGACATAGAGCAGCTGGCCCCAGAAATCCTCAGATACTGGTTGGGTTGGGCAGGAGGATATAGGGCAGGCCCCAGAACTCCTAGTGGGTCTGATCTGCCCTGGATGACCAGGCAATCTGGAGGAAGCAGATGGGAGCTTAGAGACAGCTAGTGGTGTGGAGGGGGCCCTTTAATTCCCATGGCCCCAACCAGATTCTGAGCCTTCCTTTGCTCTCCCTGATGGAGGTGGAGGGGTGTCTAGGTGGTAGCATCTAGACGAAGACTAGGTGGAAATTCTGAAGGACTAGACACCTTACGCCATAAGCTGGTGTCTCATGCCTGTCATCCCACACCTGCCATCCTGGTTACTCGGGAGGCTGAGATCCAGAGGATCTGTTTTCGAAGCACAGGCAGGAAAGTCCCACAAGAGCTTCATCTCCAATCTCCAACCGGAAGTGGCACTGTGGCTCAAGTGGTAGAGCACTGATCTGGAGGAAAATTAGTCATCAGGGACAGTACCCAAGCCCTGAGTTCAAGCCCCTAAACCAAAAAAAAAAAAAAAAACCAAGAAAGAAAGAAATACACCCCTTCCTTGCTTGCAATAGATGGTGAAGTAGTGGGGTTGCTGGGATTGGGAGACCAGATGCTGGCCTCACTGTACAGACATTTCTAAGAATTCTTCAGGTTTGCCCCAGTGTGAAGCCATAGCAGGGTGGGCGGTGCCTTACCAAGAACTCCAGAGGTCATGGCCTGTGGCAGGCAGGGAGTGGGTGAATGGGAGCAGGGGTGGGATGGTAGTGTCAATTATATGCTGTCCATCCATGGAAGAATGGTTTTGGATGCTGGTGACAAAGTCTGAATTGAAGGATTGCCTGTGGTTTGTGGCCTGATGAGTTGGGTTTCCCCTGTGTTTAAGAAGGAGGCTGAAGCCGGTCCCTGCCGGTGGCTTATAACTGTCATCCTTGCTACTCAGGAGGCTGAGATCTGAGGATTGCGGTTCAAAGCCAGCTTGCACAAGAAAATCTGTGAGACTTTATCTCCAGTGAACCACCCGAAAGCCAGAAGTGGTGCTGTACCTCCAGTGGTAGAGCGCCCACCTTCAGCTGAAGAGCTGAGGGACTGCGTGCAGGCCTAGAGTTCAAACCCCATGACCTACAACCAATAATAATGTAGCTGAGTTTTCTGCATAGTGGTTTGTACAGTTAGGAAATGCCAAGATGTGTTATGAGCCATTCCAGATGTGTGAGATGTCCTGAGATTTGTCTACACTTGGTCTGAGGATGGTAGTGACATCTTGGGGGTGGGATGTTCAGGGTGCTCAGAGACTGTTAAGACCTTGGGTTAATATTTTGCTATCGTGGTCTCAGCACTGATGAGGCTTATCTGCAAGAGTATAGTTGTACATAAATTCCTCAGCCTAAATTTAGCCACTGTTCAAAAATGTTTATATCTTTATCTGTCACCCATCAGAGCTTAAACATGAGTATAAAGTCTAAGGAAAATGATAAGGTAAGAATTTAGCTTTTTTGTATATAATGTAAATAAAAATACAGCATAGAGTAACTCATTGGTCTAAAGTCAACCTATTTCTGTAAAACATTTAAAGCATTTCCTTACAATTTGTATTATTCTCAAGAAGGGAATGGGGAATGTGAGAAGAGGACTAAACAGGTATTGTCTTCAAATATACATACTTTGGATTTACCTCTTTATTTTGTTATAGGCATTTTTGATAAAAAAAACTGTTTGAATAATTGATTTCCTGGTCAGGTATTATATATCTTAGTTGCATAAACCAAACTACATTCAGAAAATGGTCTATACTAATTAAGTAAAGGAACCATATTCAATAAATAGCAAAAAGTATATACCTATAGGGTAATATTTTGAAGAGTACATTGGAAATATTCTAATATAATAATTAAGTTGAACAATTTCACATTGACAGTAGTTAACTGGAATAATTTAAATGAACAAAACCTATTTCTCCTTTTACTTTATCAGGGAAATATCTGGGCAAAAAATGGAAATTAACATGAATCTATAAAAACTGGAATTAATTTTTGCCTTTTTATTAGCAAATATTAATTTCACAAGGTATTTTATTGTGTTCTACACATATGTCCATATAATGTAGCTTGCTAAATTTTATTCCTTTTATTAATTTCATTAGCCTATTTTTATAGTTATGTTTTATTATGTCATCATACTAACTTATGAAATATTTGAACATATTTACTCCACAGCATTTCTCTTTATCTCCTCTCTTACTTTTTTCCAAATTTAATCAGTTCTATCTATTACACCTGGGTCATTCATTTTATTTTCTGGGTCTAGAGTCTGCATATGAGAAATCTAGTATTTGTTTTTCACAGAATGGCTTTTTGCTTTAATATGAATGTTTCCAGTTCTATTTTCTTGAAGATAATATGATTTCATAATTATGTGTGGCTAAATAGTACATCATTGTGTGTATATACATATATATATATATATATATATATATATATTACAATTTCTTTCTTCAATGAGTGATTAAGGAACATGTAGGTTAATTCTGTAGTTATTTATTTTTTATGTGGGAGGAGGAAGGATGTAAATAATGATGCTTGGAATGAGAAACATGCTCTTTAGGCAGGCACTCTAATATTTGAAACATTCTCTCAGCTGCTCTTTCATCAGTATTTCAATAATGTATTAAATTTAAAAAATAAAATTTAATTACTTTTGCGAAGGTGTTTTTTCAGTATCATATTATTTTTTATTACAGTGTTATGTTTACTATGTCATGTGAGGATGAAAATCTAGGCATGTTTGTATATGTAGCTGACTCGAAGGAAACAATGTATACGAGATACAGGATTCAAATAAATGTTTGAGACCTGTAAGTTGCTAAATTGATGTAGATGTCCAGTTTGTGGTGTGTGATTTCAAGATCATATTTTGGTAGGTTTCATACCAAGTAAGTAGGTGTTTCTAATCCAAAATTGTAAGGAATAAAATAATCATTGTCTTGGTACTCCAGACATTGTAATAAGAGGAAAAAATGATTGAAAGTATGATGGATCAGTAATAAGCCTTTAGACACACTACATTTTCCCCAAAATCTTCAGATGTACTCTTTGGACATTAATTACAAATATATTTATAAACATATAGATATAATATGATCTTATATATAAATATATGTATATATTATAAATATATCATATATATATTTTAAATGTATATCATAAATATTGATTTATATTTAAATGTAATTCATCTCATCATTTATACATATATATACATACATATATATATATACATACTTCTTTTTTTGGTCAGTCTTGGGACTTGAACTCTGGGCTTGGGTGCTGTCCCTGTGCTCTTCAGCTCAAGGCAAGAGCTCTACCACTTGAGACATAGCTCCACTTCCAGTTTTCTGGTGGTTTATTGGAGATAAGAATCTTATGGAATTTCCTGCCTGGGCTGGCATTGAACTGTGACCCTCAGATCTCAGCCTCCTGAGTAGCTAGGATTATAGGCATGAGCCACGGGCTACCGGCTATATTTACATCTGAGATTTGTTAGTGGGACAAAGGGTACAGTAACTATTGTTCTTATTGTGAAATGACTTCACACTGACAGGTATAATTATAAGAAAAACGATAAATATTCACAGTGGCACATAAATCCCTTAGCTGCCTAGCAAGACAGCATGTTTTTCCAGACACTGCATGTGGTGTGAGCGGTTTGCAGCCCAAGCGACTGTAGAAGATATTGGACTCTAAACAAAACTGACAATTGCATGAACCCAGTCCTCTATGACAGATTTAGCCAGGCCTATCTTTGAGATTCTTGTTAGGGACATGATGAAAAATTTATAGTTTAGTTGTAATTACAGAACTCTTTTACACATGTCACTCAGCCATTAACTATATTTAACATAGTTCCTTTTGCTCTAACTTATATTTTCATGGCTAAGGAAACTGCTTTTTGTTTGTGAAAACTTGGATGTTCACAACATAGACATGGGTTTTTAATCCTTTTGAAATTACTGTCTGCATAGAGTTCTATGAGATGAGCTTCTCTTTGCCATATCATCGGAAAAAACTTACTCTGATTCAAACTTGGACCACAGCTACCTTGTTCTCTCTCCTAGAAAACCATCTGTATAGACTTCTTTATGTGTAAACAGACCCTCATTTACTTGCAAATGTCTGTCAGTGAGTCAAACCTAACTCACACAAGTGAGGTGAATTCCTCTCTTATGCTTCCTTTACATTAAAAATGGTAAGAACTGTTCAGCAATGCACATACTTTTTAATGTGAAGTGTGACTCCTATTTTCCATAATGTGAATCAAGCAGAGGAATCAGTTTAAGATGTGAAAGAGACTTACAAAGAGTCTTGGACCTTGAACATTTCCCTGGGTATGAATTTTTGGAGAAATGTCCCTTTTCAAAGACAAAGGACTCAGTTTTTTTTATATTGTGCTGGTACTGGGATTTGAACTCATGGCCTTGAGCTCTATCTGGGCTTTAATTCTCAATGTTTGCTCTATACCACCTGAGCCACACCTTCACTTCTTCCTTTTACCACAAGTGGAGAAAAGAATGTCTTAGGTTTATCTACTTAAAATAGCTTGGAATTGCAATTGTCAAATTTGAACCTACTGTGTATCTAGGTGTAAGCCACTGGTGCTGTGCTAGAACTCACTTCTTAAGAATAAATAATCACAAAAAGAGGAGAAATAAATATTTGTTCAATTATTTATGTGTTGTCTGATAAACCAAATCACTTGCTACTGGAAAAGAAAAAGAGAGAAGATAGAGATTAATATGGAGGAAAGAGAGACAAAGAAAGAAGGGATGGAAGGGTAAATGAGTGGAGGGGAATTAAGAGGAGGATATGAGAGAAGAGGGCAGCTGAGTAGAATTGTCTACTCCTCACTAAGGTATTGTTGGACAATCAGTACCTTTGCATTTATGTAGCCAAAGCTTTATATTTTTGGTAGTAAGCTGAGATATAAGATACCAATTTACAGGTAGTAACCTGTTAGTGTGCTTCCTCCTGCACCAAGGAAGCCACAGTTCGGTTAGTGTTACAGAGAAGGCAAGAGTAAGCAGTTTAAGTTATACTGAGAAACAATAATTGACATGCCAGGAATGCTCCCTTGTATGGTGAAGTCAAGAATCACTCTTGTTCCCTGCTCCAGTCTTCCTCTCAACAAGAATAGCAGAAACAGAAGAGGAAGGA
Organism: Dipodomys merriami; assembly: GCF_024711535.1. Lineage (NCBI taxonomy): Eukaryota > Metazoa > Chordata > Mammalia > Rodentia > Heteromyidae > Dipodomys > Dipodomys merriami. The sequence continues at coordinate 19,538 of NW_027206035.1, read as the reverse complement.
GATATCTGAATAATGATCATCTCTCTGTTTACCCTCATCCCTTGGCCTCTCAAACAATAAAGCCAAAGGAGACTTAACCTGAACTAGTGGGGAAAATGGGGGGGGGGAAGTTCAGTCTAACATATTGTGAAACTTTTAAAATAATTGGGGCAGCATTTCAAATACTGAAATAAAACTTTTTAAATTATTAATAAAAAGTTACTCGAAATTTATTGAAAATTTAGGGCTCACTACATAGTTGAATCTGCATAATTAAAACTGACTCATGCTCCTATCATCAGAAATTGAAGATCTTCCTTAAACATAGACTGCTGAAGTGATAAGCATGGAAATTCATGATGGATAGCATAATGCTAAGAGCATGGAAATTATTTCCTTTCCATCTTCAGTGTGTAGAGAAGAAAAAACTCTATAGGATGGCTCTGAAGGTGCAATTCTAAATTTAGTACAGAAGGTGAATAGTAAAAGAGACCTATCTCAGCCATTCAGAGATTAGAAATGTGGAGAAATATACTCATTTATGTGGTCAAACATGGAAGAGAGGATGTGGCAAGCCCATAGCCAAATGCCAAAGGTAGAGATATTTAACAAAATACCATGAAGTTGAAACAAGTCTTAAAAGAGGATCTTGGCTTAAAGGGAGTAGAGAAGAAGGCTGGAGAATGAAATGGTGGACTAATACAGTCATAACACTCAATGTACATATGTGAGACTATAAGTAGAAAATTTGAAGGGATAGGTGGGTTTGGGGTAAGGGAAGGAAGAAAAATGGAAAATTTGACAATGATCCAGATGCACTGAACATTGAAATGCACATACACTCTATTCAACACTGACATGAGGAAGTGAAACCCCTTTGCACAACTTGCTACAGATAAATTTTTTTTGAATTTTAATATTAAGAGACCAGAAGCATAAACCTTTAGAGATAAATAAGAGGATAGTATTGACATATTGTTGAGGCTTGTATTCCTTTCAATATACAAAATTTAATAAGTATCAAGTCTGCTGCAAATTACTTAAACCGTAGAGAATCAAATTCCAATATTCCTTCACTTCCAATAAAAATAAATCTTATAGACCTTTAGGTTTCTCAGTTGTTTCTAAATATCTTAATGTTATGCATTGGAACTAATTTCATTCTATATTTAAGTTTAAATTTTAAATACTAAATGCTTTTAAAATCTTCTTACTTGTGCACAGGTATGGATAGATAACTGATGTGGGCAGAATCAGAATTATTCAGAAGGTTGCAAATGGATGCTTACCTAGTTTTCTCTCTGCTGGGTCATAGAATACAGACTATCCTAATTGGAAAAAGTTAGCCTTCCCAGATTTTCTACATATAAACACTCCATCAACATTTTGTTATTAGAGGATTATTCAAGATTAGCTATATGTTGATTGATAATGACAGAGCATGACAGAAAGGAGAGGGAAAACCATCTACACTTCAGTGAGGTTCTGACTTGTGCTTCACAAAGTGTTATGAAAGCTCTCCATGAGAAATCTAGCAGCTGAATTTCTAAAAAGTCCTTGGGTTGTTACACTTTCTGATAATGTCTCAATTCAAGTACTTCTCCTTGGAGTTCCATAATATTCAATGATGCTGTATTAGCTCCTTGTTACAATTTGCAGACCGGTCTTGGTGAAGAAATTTGTGCTTTTCAAAATTGCTGTCCCAATTCCATCCACAAACTGCAGACAAAATTTATCTGAACAAAATTGTATCTGTTCATAGTGAATATAATTTTATGTTTCATTACAAACAGAGAATGTAGTAAAAATTTTCATAGCAATTACTCTGCACTAGCTTGTGGGCAGATTCTAAAGTAAATAATATACTGTGTTCATGTAGAGAATTTGAGTATCCAAAGTGTTCATAGCCTCTGGTCCTAAAACCAATACCTTACTGATATTGAGTGACAAATACAAATTCCTATAAGTACAGAAGTTTTCCTTGTATCTTTTTAATATATATTTTTATTGTAAATATACTGTACATAGGGGTTACAATTACCTAAGTAAGGTAATGAGTACATTTCTTCTTGAGCATTGTTACCCCATCATTTGTTTTTCCTCTACCATAGTTTTCCTTCACACATCCCCAACTTCCCCATTCACCCCCACTCTGATAGACTGTCTTGTACATCTCATTGTTAAAATGGGTCAACCTGTATCCTTTCCTTGTATCTTAAATGAAGAAGTGCTGGCTTGATTTTTGCTGATTCTACTTGTGTTGACACACCTAAAATCACTTGCCAAGGCCAAGAGCACATAAATGAAATGCCAGCATTTTTTTCACTTGGTATAATTGTGTTCTACACATTTGTTGACAGGTTACAAATTATTCTCAAACTTTAAAACATTAAAAATATTTTCTTTTTTCTTATTTTCTTGGCCAGGAAATCAGCAAGACCTCAGTCAGCATTTCTCACATAGGACTTTTCACATGGGTTGGTTAAATGTATATGTAGAATCCAGTGTTCTGAGGATTCACTCATCTGCTTAGGAATTGATGCTGTTGAAAAGGAGTTCAAGTAAGGATGCCATTTAAAGCTTTATAACTTTATTCTTGACCAGGGTATTCTCCTCATGCTTTGATTATTGAGAGTGTCTACAAGAGTAAGCATTCTGTAGGGAGCAAGGAAACACCATATGACCTTTACTTACTGAGATTTCTGAGTGATTTGCTATCACTTGTACCGCATTTTGAAAATCGAATCTGTCAAAAACGACCAATTTTAAGAGATAAGAGGAGTGGTAAAAGAATTCTTAGAGACAAATACATCTTCAACATATTTGGTTCCAAGCATTCCATCCAAGGCATATTCAACAACTAGTGAAACTTGTGATGTCTGTAACTATGTGTCTTTCTCCATGTGTGCATGTATACATGTGTATATGTATGCTTGTACTTGTGTGTATAGTAACATACATTTGTAAATATATAAGGGTATAAAAACATATATATGCAAATATAAATAAATATACAGATATAAATATGTGTGTGTATATATATATATGTATATATATATATATATATATATATATATATCAGTTGTTCAGTGACTTAACCTATACTTCCAGCACATTGTCATTCTCACAAAGTGTACATGATAAATTGCTCCTAGGATCTGTGCTCTATGATGGGCATCCTTTGTACTCACTTCTCACATTCCTTTGTTTTTCATCCCTATGAGCAACTTCGGTGTACTTTCTATAGGATAGCTTTGTTTTCATTATATGTAGTAACTAACTGATAATAAAAGAAAAAGGTTGTTTGTAAAAGAAAAAGAACTTTTTGGGGTCCAGTTGTGGGGCCTGAACTCTGGGCCTGGGCGCTGTCCCTCAGCTCTTCAGCTCAAGGCTAGCACTCTACCAATTGAGCCCCAGTGCCACTTCCGGCTTTTTTTCTTTTTGCTTATGTGGTGCTGAGGAAACGAACCCAGGGCCTCAGATATGCAAGGCAAGCGCTCTACCACTGAGCCACCATCCCAGCCCCAAGAAAAAGAACTTTTAGGTCACAGGTCAGAGTGTCTTATCCATCCCAACAATTTTTATGAGATAAACTTTATAATAGTAATAAAATGAAAAGGAATTCCTAGATTTGCTGTTTTGCCATTTTGAATGGCAAAGAATAATATCATGTAACTGTTATAACTCTTAAAGAATGCAAGGGTAACTGATGGTCGCTATCATGTTCCCACAAAACCAGTGGATCCTGAAGGAATAGTAGATCAGCAGAAATTCTAAGTAGTAGACATGGACCATGAAAGAGAAAGAGAGGAAATGGGAGAGATTGAAAGAGAGAGAAATATCATAATACTGGAAGTGCATAACAGATAAACAAGAGCTGTATGAGAATATTCATACGGCTATCTTTAGACTCTACATGTACATTTGAAGGCATTTGATGTATGATAACCATCAACATGAAATATAAAGTTATTTTGATAAAAATAAAAATAACTCAGGAGAAATTATAAATGCAAAAACAATTTTCACAGAAGCAAACTCTCAGAGATATATCATGACTTTGAAAAGGATAAAGTGGCTGAAGTTAGTATAAATTTAGAAGTACAATTCAAAAAATATAAAAATATATTTATATATTTCCTTATATAACCCAAAGCAGAAAGCAAATGTTGTTTAGATGGTTTTTTTAAAACACAGTCTCTCAGGTGCTGGGAAGGTGGCTCACTGGTAGAGTGCTTGCCTTGCATGCATGAGGCCCAGGGTTTGATTCCTCAGCACCCATAAGCAAAAAAGATGGAAGTGGTGCAATGGTTCAAGTGGAAGCGCTAGCCTTGAGCTGAGTGACAGCACCCAGGCCCCAGAGTTCATGCCCCATCACCAACAAAATCAAAATACAAAACAAAACAAAACACAGTCTGTCACGTTTTGTTGCCTCAACTCTGTAATACCAATGCTTCAGCCTAGGGCTAAGATATTAGGTGTGGACATTTATCAACACTCCTGATTCAGACTCTATTTGATAATTTTTTTAGGTACTTTCTCAACCTTCTTTTTTTAAATTAAATTTTATTTTATTTTGTTTGTGAACATACTGTACAGAGGAGTTACAATTACGTGGGCAGGATAATGCGTATATTTCTTACCAAGCATTGCAGCCTCCTCCTTTGTTTACCCTTCACATCCCTTTCCAGTCTCCCCCCTCCCCCCAATCCCAATCCTTCTCCTCCCCCCCCCCCGCACCGACGTTGTAAAGCTAGTTTTGGACATGACAACTTGTACTTCTCATTGTTGCAACAGGTCCACCTGTATCTTTAAACAACTGGTTTTTCCCCATCTCCTGCACAAGTTATACTGACATCAAATATAGTGAAAGCAGGGGTTATACTGTGGGGGAGGGATATACAAAGCAACAAAGAGATAATCTTATAAATGCATTAGAAACACATGCATGAAAGAAAAAAACATTAAAATACACATCTAAGGGTTCATTTTCCTGACATGACATTATCTGACCGTTTCCGCTTGACTCATACATATACTAGATATTACAAATAAGGGAAACCATGGGACCTATGTTTCTTTGGGCCTGGCTTACTTCACTTAATATAATTTTGTCCAAGCCTTTCCATTTCCTAACAAATTAGGCAAACTCACCCTTTCTGATGGAGGCATAGAATTCCATTGTGTATATATACCACATTTTCTTGATCCATTCATCTACTGAGGGACATCTTGGTTGGTTCCATATCTTAGCTATGGTAAATAATGCTCCAATAAACATTGTTGTGCTGGTGGCTTTAGTGTGTTCTTGTTTGTAAGCATTTGGGTAAATGCCCAAAAGTGGAATTGCTGGATCATAGGGGAGATCTATGTGAAGTCTTTTGAGGAACTTCTATACTGCTTTCCAAAGTGGTTGAACAAGTTTACATTCCCACCAACAATGAAATAAGGTTCCTTTCTGTCCACATCCCCTCCAGCATCTGTTGTTGTTAGAGTTCTTGATTTTTGCCGTTCTAACTGGAGTGAGGTGATATCTCAATGTTGTTTTGATTTGCATTTCTTTTATGGCTAGGGATGTTGAACATTTTTTCATGTGTCTATTGGCCATCCTTCTTTCTTCTTCAGAGAAGCTTCTCTTTAAGTCTTTCGCCCACTTATTTATTGGGCAGTTGTTTCTTTGAGGAGTTGTTGTTGGGTGGTTTAATTTTTTGAGTTCCAAGTATATTTTAGATATAATACATATTTTGTTCTTAATTTTCCTCTTTGTAAATTAACATGCACCTATAAAAATTGGTTTGGCCATCCAAGTAACCTTCTCAAAGTACCTCCTAATGATGACTTACAAAAGGTTGTACAAGGGCTGGGAAGGTGGTTCAGTGGTAGAACGTTTGCCTTGCATGCCTGAGGCCCTGGGTTCGATTCCTCAGCACCACATAAGCAAAAAGAAAAAAGCCAGAAGTGGCGCTGGGGCTCAAGTGGCAGAGCACTAGCCTTGAGCTGAAAAGTTGAGGGACAGGGCCCAGGCCCAGAGTTCAGGCCCCATGACTGGATACCCCCCCCAAATAAAAAGTTTTACTATATGTCAACAAGTAAAACAATATTACAAATAAAGAAAACCAATAATTAAATATTAATTAATAAAATTAAAAACATGTGTTTTAACTATTTGAAATATGCTACATATTCGGTTTTACTATTTTCTCATAATCATGTACATTTAACACTGACTAAGTTTGTGAAGTTCAACAAGAGTTTTATAGAATATGAGCAGTCTTTAAAGTTACCCACTAAGATTACTATTTATGGCATATCTCATTATTTGTTTATGGCTTATATCATCATTTTTCCTCATTAACATATAAACTAAGGAAGCCCTAAAGTTTTAACAGAAACTGTGTAGTAAACAAAGTGTGAACTCTTTATTCTGCTTCTTTACACCAAAACTTTGTGAATTCTCATTAATAAAATTTCCCTAAACTCTGAAATGCACATACTTAGTAGTATATGTCTGTTACTATAAATTTTAAATACTTTATAGAAAAGTTTTATACCTGCCAAACAGTCCTAATTTTGGCATATATAAACAAATTCCCAAAATTAAATATATTTAAAACATTAAAACTTTTAACAAACCTTAACACTTGCTGCAGTGTTCATTATGACTGGTGCCTTGTACAGAATAGTTGAATTTCTCCTCCTATACATTTCTTGAATAACAAACATCTGGAATTATTTTGTTTTTGACATGTCAATTTGACTTTATTCTTAAATGTGTGCTTATGTAAGAAATGTATGGTTCTACAACTGCCCAAGAAATAAGTTGGCTAAAGACTTAAAGAGAAACTTCTCTGAAGAAGAAAGAATCCTTCTTTCTAATAGACACATGAAGAAATGCTCAACCTCCCTAGTCATAAAAGAAATGCAAATCAAAACAACATTAAGGTACCACCTCACCCCAGTTAGAATGGCAAAAATCAAGAACTCTAATATCTAATAACAACAGATGCTGGAGGGGATGTGGACAGACGGGAACCTTACTTCATTGTTGCTGGGAGTGTAAACTTGTTCAACCACTTTGGAAAGCAGTATGGAGGTTCCTCAAAATACTTCACATAGATCTCCCCTATGATCCAGCAATCCCACTTTTGGTCATTTACCCAAATGCTTACAAACAAGACCACACTAAAGCTACCAGCACAACTATGTTTATTGCAGCATTATTTACCATAGCTAAGCTATGGAACCAGTGCCCCTCAGTAGATGAATGGATCAAGAAAATGTGGTATATATACACAATGGAATTCTGTGCCTCCATCAGAAAGAATGACATTGCCCCATTTGTTAGGAAATGGAAAAACTTGGAAAAATTTATATTAAGTGAAGTAAGCCAGGCCCAAAGAAACATAGGTCCCATGGTTTCCCTTATTTGCAATATATAGTATATGTATAAGTCAAGCAAAAAAGATTCAGATAATGTGATGTTAAGAAAATGAACACTTAGATATGCATTTAAATGTTTTTTTTTTCTTTCATGCATTTGTTTCTAACGCATTTATAAGATTATTTCTTTGTTGCTTTGTATGTCCCTCCCCCACAGTATAACCCCTGCTTTCACTATATTTGATGTCGGTATAATCTGTGGAGGAGATGGGGAAAAAGAAGTCGTTTAAGGATACAGGTGGACCCGTTGCAACAGTGAGAAGTACAAGTTGTCATGTCGAAAACGAACTTTACAACTTTGGTGGGGGGGGGGGAGGAGAAGCCGGGGGAGGAGGCTGGGAAGAGTTGTGAAGAGTAAACAAAGGAAGAGGCTGCAATGCTTGATAAGAAATGTACTCATTATATTGCCCATGTAATTGTAACCCCTCTGTACAGTGTGTTCACAGAAAATAAAAAGAAAAAGAAAAAAAGAAAAAAAGAAATATATGGTTGTAAAATTTCACGACAATTCTTTTGAACTTCCTTTTTTTTCAATTGTGCAGTTTAAAAAATCAATTGCACTTTAGATATAAAAAATATTCTGTGCTCAATTCAGCATCACATACACTAACATTGGAACGATACAGAGAAGATTAGCATGGCACCTGCACAAGGATGACATGCAAATTCGTGGAGTGCTCCAGATTTTTACAACAGAAGCTGGAGGGGATGTGGCCACAAGGGAACCATACAGCATTGTTGGTGGGAATGTAAACGTGTTCAACCACTTTGGAAAGCATTATGGAGGTTCCTCAAAAGATTGCCCATAAAGCTCCCCTTTGACCCAGCAATCCCACTTTTGGGGATTTACCTAAATGACCACAAACAATACCATACTAAAACTACTATCACAACTATGTTTATTGCAGCAATATTTATGATAGCTAAGATATGGAACCAACTTAGATGTCCCTTCTAGATGAATGGATCAAGAATATGTGGTATATATACACAATGGAATTCTATGCCTCCATCAGAAAGAATGACATTGCCCCATTTGTTAGGAAATGGAAAGACTTGTAAAAAAATATATTAAGTGAAGTCAACCAGGCCCAAAGAAAATTGCCAGTGGGTTTACAAAGTTGTGTTTAATACCACTTCTATGATGGCTTAATGCTTTGTAAACAGAAGTCATTAGAGAAATGCAATTCAAAATTACTATGATACTACTTCATAACTATTATAACCCTCATCAAAAAAAAATCAAAAGAACCAGGTGTGGTGGTAAAGACTTGTAATTCGAAGCGTTTAGGAGGTAGGAGTAAAAGGATTTGGGTCTGAGGTCATGTTGGGTCCTGCACACAGTAAAAACCTGCCCTTTTAAAAAACTCAAAAGGTAATAATGTTGGCTGATGAGAGTGTGGAGAAAGGGAAACTTTCTACACTCTTGGTCAAAATACAGGTTACTATTCTCCTTGTAGAAAATAGTATGCAGTTTTCTAAAGAAATCCAAAGTTGAAATATCATCTGATCCACCAATCATGTGATTATTTCTCTCTGAGTAACTTGTATATATATATATATCTGTATTTCATTGTTATTCACATTATTCACAAAAGCCAAGATAATAAACTGTGGTGCATGCACAAATATATTTTTATGTTTCATCCTTAAAACGAGACTTCTCCCATTATCCACAACCTATAATGACCTGAATGATGTATTCTAAATGAGGAAAAATGTTGTCTTCTGATTTTTGTAAACACACACACACACACACACACACACACACACACACACACACACCTCAAACATTAAGAGAGAATTTTTTAAAGTAGAATTGCTGGGGGATTTAGGTCATAATGTAGAAAATAGTAGAGATACAGGATGAACCGCTATAGATTTGTAATTTACAACATGAGGATACAGGGGACAACACTGGCCTTACATAGGAATGAAGCTAAATAAGTAGGAGTTGTTATTCCTTATAGGGGTTGCTCTTTTGGGTGTTCTTCCTCCAGTAATGGATAAGAGAAACATAATTCTTTAAATATACCTGCCTGTTTGCAGAAATAATAACAAACAATACAGCAATAATTTTGTATGCTCAACATAGGACAAAATGTCAAATTAAAATACATGAGATTATCCTTGGTGTAAACTAATTATTACAAATAAGGGAAACTCTGGGACCTATATTTTTTTAAGTCTGGCTTACTTAATATAATTTTTTTCCAAGAACTTCCATTTCCTTACAAATGAGGTGGTATCATTCTTTCTGATGAAAGCATAGTATTCCGTGTGTGTGTGTGTGTGTGTGTGTGTGTGTGTGTGTGATTTTCTTGATCCATTCATCTACTGAGGGGCCTCTAGATTGATTCCATATCTTATCTATGGTAAATAATACTGTGATAAACATAATTGTGCTGGTAGCTTTACTGTGGCATTGCTTGTGGCCACCTGGTTAAATGCCCAGAAGCGAGATTACTGGGTAATAGAGGAGCATTATTGTGTACATCAAGGATAATCTTAGTAGATGAGCAGAATAGCCCTCTAGCTATGTACATATGACTGTATAAGATGATTCCAAGTGAAATGAACTCCAAGACATGTTTTTTGTTGTTGTTGTTTTTTGTTGTTGTTGTTCTTAATGTACTGCATGATTTCTTTTTATCCTTTTGTGTTTTCCCCACCTATAGTTTATCCCCTGTAGTCGCTGTATTTGGTTTTGATTAACATTTGATTAATGTTTAATATTTAGTCACTGTATTTGATTTTGAATAACCCTGGTTATTGTAAATATGTTGATATGAACTAGGTTAGGGAAAGGGAAAAATGGTGAGACAAAGGACAAGGGGGAGAAGACAATATGTTGGAAATAATCTTGGAGGGGCTGTTGGGAGGGAAGAAGGAGAAAAATGGGGGAAGGGATAACAAATTAGAAAAGAAATAAATTCATTACCTTATTTAGGTAACTATAATCCCTCTGTACATTACCTTGACAGTAAAATTTAAATAAACAAAATAAAATAAAGAATGGATGAGAAGGGGAATCAAAGGAGGAGGCAACAATGCTTGATAAGAAATTTATTCATTATCTTGCCCATGTAATTGTAATCCCTCTGTACAGTATTTTCACAATAAAAATAAACTAAAATAAAATACATGAGGACAGCAATACAGGATATGGGACTGGGGAAAATACTATACTAAGAGTAGAACAGATGTGGAGAGCAGAAATTTTACTTTAACATATGAAGTAATTAACTAGCATACAGATTTTCAGCCTCATGTCAGTAACTAATCAGCAAACCAATAGAGATAAAATAGAAAACTAAACAATAAAGATGAAGACACAACTTGGACCAAAAATAACAAATGACACAATTAGGAAACAAATAACAAGCTGGTAAGTTTAAAAATATTAACTATAATTCTATTAACAGTTGTTTACATCACAATTTGTTAGAACTGTAATTCAAATCACAGTTTAGTACTATATCATTTTAATAAGTTACTTATTATTGATTTCTTAATGTTGAATCCTTAATATATAATTTTACTTATAGCAGCTATAGAAAAGAAGAAAGTGAATCTAATTTTAATAATATAGTTCATGAATTGTAAAATTGAGAAGCATTGGAATTTAAACAAATAATATATCATTACTTTTTAATTCTGTGAATTAATGTAATAATTCTAAGTGTATTCTACAATTAGCACTCATCTTAACATCAAATAATAAATTATTGCAAATGACTTTTGGTATTAAGTGGAAGGGTTCAGCACTGTGGTAAAATTCACACCACACAGAACAAGAGAGTATGACTCCTCTCATCTAGCATAAACTGTGGAAATTTGATTTCTACATGCACGTTAAATTCCTGTCTAGGTAACGTCTATAAAATTATATACAATTATATACACGAGGAGTATTTCAGATGATACATAAAAGTCATATACATTAATTATTTTTCTGCACCAAATAAGTATCTATAGAGAGACTGCATTTCTGAGTAGATGATGGTTTATGTGTGCCAGATTATTCATATGAAGGCTTATTTTATATTTTTGACATTGTTTCTACAGTTGGATTTAATTTTTCATAAGGGGTTAAGTGTATTATATTGGATATATGAAAGTAAATGGAATCTTTATTCTATTAATCCTTTGCCACTTGTCTAATCCCAATATAAATTATCCATGTGTTTGAAGTAATGAAAATAACAATAGATTTTTTGTTAAAATAACAATAGATATAAGCACAATAAATCATTCTGTAGTAGACAAGTATTTTCACCTTTATTTTGATAGTTGGTCCTCTTTTACACTACAGAATATTCTTGGGAAAAAGTGCTCCAGGCTGACCACAACTGCAGAATATTATGGTTTGATCTATAATAAGATAAGGAAGGAAGGGGAACCTTTCTTCCTAAAGTCTGCTCCCAGGAATGTGATCAGTTGTATGGTGGTGACTTGGAGATGAACATTTCCAATGAACAGTCATCTTAACAAGCCATCTTGATATAACATTTCTCTAATTGGTTATAGAGGATTTTTTATGGCTTTGCAAGGATGCCAGATTGCCTCATTTTGAGACAATTTAAACAGGAATTTAGTCACCTGTTCTTTGTATCTTTAGGAGAAAAACCCATTGACTCTAAGCCAGGGGATCACAAAGGCTCAGAAAAGCTACTACCTTCAATAGTGATCCTAGACTTCTAAAAACAAAACAAAACAAAACAAAACAAAACAAAAAACACTCCAGTAAGCACAGCCAGTCAGGGCTGCTATCACAGACTACATGCAGTCAGGCCAGAAACAGAAGTTGAGAGTCATTTAGTTGATAATATATTTTTATGAGACAGACTCAAATGAGACTCCAGAGATAGGGTCAGAAAGACTGATGAGAGGGACTAAAATTGATCACACGAAGATTGGAAAGTAGAATTGCTTGTAGAACAAATAAATCATAGAAAGCCTGTGCATGTAAGAACAAGACAGCAGACCAAATTCCAGAAATGCACATTATCTTAGAGGTCAACTTAATGAATTATCAATGGAAATCTTTGAAATCTTAACTATTTGACCACATGTGGGAGGACAATTGCTGAAGAGAAAGAAAATATCATCAGTCTGTTAGGAGGTCCAGTATCACATTAGGAATTAATAAAGCACAGATTTGTAATAAAAAGAGAAAACAATTATTCCAACTGAGGGGTTCATTTGTTTTGATGTAACAGTTCTTGATTTAGGTGCTAGCAATTAACATACAATTGATCCAGTCCCACAGCTGAGTTGATATTGACTGCAGTATTCCTACATAAAGGGAAAGAGAAACTTTACAAATATCTGATGAAATGAGTTGAGGATGAAGTGTTCTAATAGTGATATCTGAGGTTTAGACACAGGTGAAGAGGTGGATTTTCTTTTCTAAAATTCCCCCATTTTTATCCTGGTGCCAGTGGCTCACAACTGTAATCCTAGCTACTCAGGAAGCTGAGGACTGTGGTTCAAAGCCCCCTGGGCAGGAAAGTCCCTGAGACTCATATCTCCATTTAACCACAGGAAAACCAGAAGTTGCACTGTGGCTCAAGAGGTAGAGAACTCACCTTGAGTTGAAGAGCTCAAGGACAGTGCCCAAGCCCAGACTTCAAGCCCTTCAGACTAACAACAAAAAAATCTCCCTTTTCTTGGACTGCCTACCTCTTTTCCTAACATTCAACAAAGAAGCCTTTTTATCACCCACAACATTTAAGTCCTATCCTAGCTACTGCAAATAGAATGATTTGGTTTCTCATGTCAAAAGTTCATATTTGAAGAAACAAATAACAGCAGTGGTAACGTTTTGCAAGTCCTTGAACTCTGGGCCTGTGTTATGCAGGTAGCTTTCATGTGAGATTGTTTGTTATTTATTGAATTACTGCCGATGAGGGGAATTACTGGGTCTTAAGGGAGATCTATATTTAGTCTTTTCAGGAAACTCTGTATTGCATTCCACAGTGGATGAACAAGTGTAATTTCCCACCAACAGTGTAATAGAGTTCCCAATTGGCTACATCCATGTCAATATTTGCTATTGTTAGCTTTCTTGATAATGGCCATTCTAACTGGGACGAGATAGAATCAGTCTTGTTTATTTGTAGATTTGTAGGCACCTTCTAGCTACCATAAATGAATGAATCCATGAAACTTATATTGCTCTGAGTCTGCATTCCGTTCTTTTTGCTCTTAGTATAATTTTACCAAGCCTTTCATTTTCCTTAAGACTGGTGAAAAGTCATCCTTTCTGATGGGGGAATAGAATTCCTCTCTCTCTCTCTCTCTCTCTCTCTCTCTCTCTCTCTCTCTCTCTCTCTCTCTCTCTCTCTCTCTCTCTCTCTCTCTCTCTCTCTCTCTCTCTCTTTCTCTCTCTCTCTCTCTCTCTCTCTGTGTGTAAGACCACTATAGGCCCATGAGTTCATTTCTAAGCCTTCTGTTTCATCTGTAATTTTGTAATTCCGTATTAAATTTGGATTGCTTTCTTTATTGTATTGAAGTATATAGTTGGGATTTTGATGAGTATTGCATTGTCAATTGTTTGGGGGCAGTATTGCAGTTTCTTCATGTAAATTCTTCCAACCAGGAGCATTAAAAGATTTTCCATTTCCTTGAGTCTCCTTCAATTTCCCTTTTTAGATTTTTAAAGTTTTCACAGTAGAGGTCCTTCACATTTTTAATTAAATTAATTAATTCCTGTTGTTGTTTTGTTTAGTTTAGATTTGATTTGATTTTGAAACTAATACATATGAGGTTGTTTTTTGGATTTCAGCCTGGATCTTCCCATTGTTGGTAACACAGAAAAACTACTGACTCTTGTGGTTTTATACCCTGTTGCTTTGCTGAAGGCTAGTGTCACCTTTAGTAACTTGGAGGAGGAAGCTATAGAGTCCTTTAAATACAGGAACATTTCATCTGCAAAAAAGGGATAGTTTTACTTCTGCCCTATTTGGATCCCCTTTATGTTTTTCTCTTGCCTATTGCTCTTGCTAGAAAGTCCACTACCATATTGAAGAGTAGTGCAGAGAGTGGACATCCTTGTCTCATTCCTGATGTTAATGTCTCCGTGCTTCCACGGTTAGGTAAATGCTAATTATCTCTGTCATATGTGTGTGTGTGTGTGTGTGTGTGTGTGTGTGTGTGATATGTGTTTCATATATATATATGTGTGTGTGAGTCATATATGTGTGTGTGTGTGTGTGTGTGTGTGTGTGTGTATTATATTGAGGAATGTTCCATGCATTCCTAGCTTCTCAGACCTTTTAATCATAAAGGGGTATTGGAGCTTGTTAAAAGCTATTACTACATCCCTATAGACGATCATGTGTTTCTTGTCCCTGCTTCTGCTGATGGTTTGTATTATGATTATTGACAAGAATATTCAATCCAATTGTATCCTAGGGTGAATCCTATTTGATCATACAATATTATTTTTTGTTAGTTGCTGAGAATTTTATTAAGAAGTTCTGCATAATTGCTTATCAAAGAGTTGGGTTCATAGTTCTCTTTCTTTGGTGAGTCCCTATGTGATTTGAGGAAGAGTCTAATTCTAGCTTCATAGAATGTGTTTGATAATTCCATTTCCCTTTCTATCCATTGAAGAGTTACATCTGTGTATTGTAAGTTCTTTGCAGGCCTTAATTTCATGGTAAGTTCATTGAGGCCTAGATTTTTCTGGAATGGGAAGTGGTTTACTGACATTTCATTTTCATTTCTTCTTATGTGTTACTTCTTGCTTCAGATCCAGTATAGGAAAGCATCAATTTCTCCAAGATTCTCCAGGTGATTGACGTAAGATTTTCAAAGTACTCTCTTATAACTTCTCAATTTTGCTTATATCTGTTGTGTTGTCTCATTTTTGTCTCTGATTTTCTGTATTTGGATGAGTTCTCTTTTTGTTTTGTTTTTTTTATTATGAAGGTGATATACAGAGAGATGGGTTACAGTTACATAAGTAATGAGTACATTTTTAACAGTGTTACCCCTTCCTTATTTTTTCGTGCTTCCCCCAACCCTGACATCCCACTCCCACAAAATTGTAAAGCTTATTTCTAACATAGCGTCTAGTGAATATCACTGTTGCTTTGGTTAATCTTTGTCGACCATTTCTGTGATTTCCCTTCCCTTCCCCAAATCAGATTAACTTATGTATAAGACAAAGGATACAGAAATCAAAAACAGTAACTACAGGGAATAAACCAAAGGGTAAAAACTAAATAGAAATAACTAAAAACAATTCACTATACAATCATCTTGTATCCATTTCTTGGAGCTCATTTCGATAAGCATCATTTTATGGTGATATGCATATTGCTATTGAGCTATTGGGAATATCCTAGACATATACTAGTTTTTCCAAATGAGTCAAAATATGTAGCCTATGATGCTTTGGGTCTGGCTTGTTTGAATTATTATGTTTCCAAATGATTTAATTTCCTTACAAATGGGGCAATTTCATTCATTCTGATGAAAGCATAGAATTTTCTTGTGAATATATATGACCTTTTCTTGATCCATCATTGCTGGGTCATCGGGGAGCTCTAGTGAGGAACCTTTATACTTTTTTTTACAGAGTATTTGAACAAGTTTACATTTCCACCAATAGTGAGTGTAGTAATGTTCCTTTTTGGCCATATCCCCACCAGCCCAGCATCTGATATTATTAGTTTTCTTCGTAATGGTCAATCAAACTGGGGTGAGGTGGAATCTCAATTTTGCTTTGATTTGCATTTCTTTTATGGCCAGAAATGTTGCATATTTTTCATGTATCTATTGGCCATTCATATTTCTTCTTCAGAGAGGTCTCTCCTTAAATCTTAAGCCCACTTATATTATGAGGGTTGTTGTTTCTATGAGGATTTGTTTTTTTGGGGGGGTTAACTTTTGGAGCTCTAAGAATATTTGAGATTGAGGTCATTGTATGTTGCAGAGCAACTAAAGACCTTCTCCCAATCTGTGTGTTTTTACTTATCTTTCTATCTATATAAGGTCTCTTTTAAGTCAGATTTGGTAAGGGTCTGTCAAGTCTGTTAATTTATTGAAAGGACCAGCTCTGTTTTGTTGATCTTTCTATGTTTTATTTTGTCTTTATTTAGTTATTTCTGACTTAATTTTTTCATTTGTTTCCGCCCACTTAGGTTTGGACTTGTTCCTCTCTTCAAAGAGCTTTAGGTACATAACAAAAATACTGATTTGAGATTTCCCCAATTGCTTGATGTAGGCATTCAAAGCTATAAATTTTTCTGTAAGTACTGCATTTAATATGTCCCAGAGGAGCTGGTATTTTGTGTGTTCATTTTTGTTAAATTCCAGAAACTTTCAGATTTCTATGCTAATCTCTTCAGTGTCCTACTGGTCATTCAGCAATATGTTGTTCAGTCTTCATGGGTTTGACAATTATTTTTGCTTTAGCTGTTTAATTGTAAGTTTATTCTGCTGTGGTCTGACAAGGTATGGGAATTCAATTAATTTTTCTTTCAATTTGGACAGAATTTCTGTGTGACATAGGATAGGTTGTATTTTGGAGAATCTTCCATGACCTGCTGCAAAGAATGTATATACTGACACTGAGTGTATATTCTGTAGATGTCTCTTAGGGCTAGGTGGTCAATGCAATTATTTAGGTCTTCAGTTTCTTGGTTGAGTTTCTCTTGAATAACCAATCCATGCATGACAATGATGGGTTGAAATGTGTTTAAAGGTTATGTAGTATTTGGTTGATGATGTGGGGTGCTCCAGGATTCAGGGCAATGATATTAAACTTGATATATCCTCCTAATGGAGAGCTGCCTTTATCAATATGTAATGTCTCTTCCTACTAATTTTAATTTGAATTCTATATTATTTTATGTTAGTAATTCTACTGTGGCCTGTTTATGCTGTCCATTTGCTTGAAAATTTTCCTTCCAGCCTTTCAGTTTGAGTATGTGTTTGTTTTTGTCAATGAAATGTATCTCTAGTGGAAACTGGATGGATGTGTCTTGTTTTTTGAAACTACTATCTAATCTGTGTTTTCTTTTTTGGGGGGGGGTCCAGTTGTGGGGCCTGAACTCTGGGCCTGGGCACTGTCCCTCAGCTCTTCAGTTCAAGGCTAGTGCTCTACCACTTGAGCCACAGCACCACTTCTGACTTTTTTTTCTTCTGCTTATGTGGTGTTGGGGAATCGAACCCAGGGCCTCAGGCATGCAAGGCAAGCACTCTACCACTGAGCCACCTTCCCAG
This sequence comes from Dipodomys merriami, assembly GCF_024711535.1. Lineage (NCBI taxonomy): Eukaryota > Metazoa > Chordata > Mammalia > Rodentia > Heteromyidae > Dipodomys > Dipodomys merriami. The sequence goes on along the minus strand of NW_027206035.1, from coordinate 1,880 downwards.
CCCCTAATCTGTGTTTTCTAATTGGAAATTTATGTCCATTGATATTGAGAGTTGAGGCTGGGAAATATATAATAATTCCTGCTATTTCATACACCTGCTGTTAGGAGCTGTGCCTCATCTATTCTTATTATATTTACTTTTTTCTCTGGTAGGGAGCATTTTATATAACCAGTTGCTGTTCTTCTTGACCTTCTCTATGTAGGATATATTTGATTAATTTCAATCTTGCCGATTTGGTGGAGATAAATTGTTTCAAGTTCTCTTTGTCATGAAATATTTTTTATATATCCTTTAAATGTAAAGGAGAGATTTGCTTGGGACAATATTCACGGTTGGTAGTTGTTTGCCTTTAACGTTTGCCATATATCATGCCAGGCTCTCCTTTTTACCATATCGGCTAAGAAATCATTATTTATTCTGAATGTATATCCTTTATAAATAATCAGTCTTTTCTCCTGGCAGCTTTAAGAATCCTTTCCTTGATCTCTTATGATCCTCTAATGGATTATGATGTGGTGGTGGGTTGTTCTGTTCTGGTATTCTCTGGTTTTCTAAAGGCTTCTCTTCTCTGAATGAGCCTATCTCTTTGGATGTTTGGCATGTTCTCTGCTTGAATTCTGTAATATGTTTCCCATCCATTTTGTTTCCTGCTCTTCTCCTTCTTGATACCTATCTCCCCCAAGTTTGATCTTCTAACTGAATCTGGAACTTCCAGCAAGACCGTTTCTTATTTCTTGGATTTGTTCTAAATGATTATCTCCTCTTTTCTATTAGACCTAGTCTGTCTTTGACGCCCAACATTATCTTCTATGTCATCTTTTCGCTGTAGAGACTTTCTATTTTGTTTTGGATTTCTCTGTCTCCTAATTGGTCATTTTTAGGGCTTCTATCTTTATTAAAGCTTTGTTTTAGGTCTTGTGTGGACTTTGTTTACATCTTTTCTTTGGGTAGGGGCACTGGAGGGGTTGGTTTTTTAGCTGTATCTTCTCTCATACCTTTTAACTAGGTATCTATTTTTTTTCCTTGGACTCCTTTGCCTTCTCAGAATTTATTTATCTTTCTGTTTGTAGTCTACATGAATTATTTTGCTAATCTTTGGTTGGTCTCATCTTGTTCACAAATTTCCGTGTGGAGGTTTTGTATCTTTTCGTTAATCACATTTTTCAGCATTACTTTTAATGTATTTTGAATACTATCTTCTAGGTCCTTAACTGTCTGTTCTAATGTCTGGTCATTTCCTGTGTGAAGTATACTACCTTGGCATCAGTTTTCTTGTATTTTTCTGATTTGTTTTGTCCATTTGGAGGATTTATTGGCTTTCATTTGGGGGATCTATGATCTTAACAGGTGACTCTCTATGTTCTTGGTTGATTTGCCAGGTGTTGGTTTGGTCTTCTGTTGTGATTTGTTTTTCTAGACTTAGGTTTTTGTCTAGACCGTTAAGTATAGGATTAGAGATCATTTGTGGTGAAATGTTGTCATGTTAATACTTGTGGTTCCAAAGACAGTTCGAACTGTCCAGTGGTAAGGTGAATTGTGTCTGTGTTTGGATGTGGCTGTCGCTGTTCCTGCTTTTTTCCCATGTGGCCCTTTTATTTCCACAGTGCAGCTGTGCTTTTTTTTCACAGCAGTCACCTGCCTGGCTAGGTAAGTTATCATAGATTTCTGTTTCCTTGTGAAAACAGTATAAAAATCTTCTTTTGAATTATATATCTATATATAATTATACCTGACTTGGTTTGACCTGCTAGAAGTGGAGTACCTGCTAGGACTCTAAATCTCTGTTTCATTAGCTAGAGCTAGGGTAATTTTCTGTTGTTATTCTGCCATTGTTTTTCCACTTCCTCAGGTTTATTTTTGATATTGTGGCTTTTTTCACA